>NC_136071.1:390598000-391198000 GCF_964261635.1 Lissotriton helveticus
AAAGCAGAAATTTGAGGACCAAGAACTAAATAAGAAATCGTTATTTTCAGTTTAAAAGAAAGAGTTCAGCATTGCTATTACATGCTGTTAGATGCAAGTTGCAAAATAAACAAAAAATATGTTTTTTACTCAAATGGTGGCTAAACAAGAAAATAAAACATTACAAATCTATCCTGATCAATAAGTGACTAGGTGTTGTAACAAATTTCCAAAACATTTACGTTTTCGGAATGTTTTGAGTCACTGCTATCTTTAGTTTCCAAAGGGGAGGGAAGAGGTGCCTCCGACTTTTCACATGATTTGACTCCTTCATGTCATTATCAAAAAGATCACAGGTCACCCGAGTTAGGTCACATTTGTGGTCTCTATTAGTGAAAAATCAACCTATTTTTGCTGGACATGGGACCAAGGATGAATTAGTAGGGTTATGAATTTGTTCTGGTGCATAAAAAAAGAGATCTGCCTGTTATTGTGGGGAGGGGGAAGTCCCAGGATTGCACTTAAGAAATTACAGAAGGGGATGTACGAAGGGGGGCTTGCAGTCCCGGATCTTAGAAAATACTACTGGGCTGCCCATCTTATCAACGTCAATGGTTGGGTCTTCTCCCCACTTGAGGAACCAGTATATAGAGTGGACAGACTGCCCTTGGGTACGAGCAGTCACTTGCGGGAACTATATCGTAAGGGTGGGGCTCAGCACATCTGCCGCCACATACTAAAACGGTTGTTGATATTCGGTAAAGAGCAACTAGGATGACAGGGTGGGAACGGAAGTTCACTGAACAGACCCTGCTATGGGAGGGGGATTCCTGAAAGAAGTGCACAGACAGGAGGGGTTTCGGAGGTGGAGCTTCATAGGCATTGATGTGCTCGGAGATGTCTGGAGAGGTGGTAAAATGGTAACCTCCGATAGTCTGCAAGAGGGCTTCAAAATGGGTGAAGGGGAATACCTTTGTTACCGACAGTTGTGCTTGGCGCTTCACTGCCACATGAAAGAAGGGATGGTGCTCCCAGAATACTCGCCACTAGAGGATAGGCTTCTCTTGGACCCCATGATTCAGAAGACGGTGTCGCTAACGTACAAGAAACTGGTTAACAATACTCCGGACTGTCTGGGTCCTTTGCGGGAGGCCTGGGAAACATATGTGGGTCTGCTAGAAGACGAAGACTGGGCGGAGGGCCTCCAGTGCCCCAGGGACATAGCCATTACAGCACGATTTCGACCTTTCCAGCTTTGCATCCTCCACAGATCATATGCTTCGAGAATGGTGCAGGTCCGTATTAGGGGTGGGGGCTCAGAGGAATGAGTCAGATGTGGCGAGGTGGGTTAGTTCTTTCATATTGTGGTCCTGCCCCAAGATTCAGAAATACTGGAAGGGCGTTGCCCGTGTGTTGGAGGCAGTAGTGGGTGCGCCGGGCCCGCTGGAGTCCAGATGGCACATCCTCCGTGTCACAGGAGAGATCGAGTGGCCGAAGTGGACCAAATTGTGTCTAGTTCTGGCTGAGGGGGTTGCTAAGAGGAACATTGCACGCACATGGGAGGCAACAGAACCTCCGACAGTGGCTGAATGGCTATGCGATATGGACTGGTGTCATAGTGCGGAACAGGTGGTGTATCAAAGCCGGGCTGTCCTCGCAAGTGGGAGAGAATATGGGGGCCGTGGACAGTATATAGGGGTCTGTGATGGGACTTGTGGGGAGCCTTGACTGGGTTTCCCGGGTTGGTTAAGAGACATACTCCAATGGGTGTTGAGGGGCTCCACGCACATTTTAATATAGATGATGTGTTATAATGCCTGAGAATTGTCATGTCTGATACATGCCTTATATATGTACATTGTAAAATGCTTATACCTGAAGCTTGTTTTATATTTAATAAAAAGAAGTTTAAAAAAAAAAGAGATCTGGAACCACTGCAGATGGTGATGCTAGTGGTATCAGAAATGCTTGGATGTTGTTACTGAAATCTGCACAGTATCCCGAAACACTGGAATCTGTGGAAAAGCAACCAGGCTTTTCTCTGACCAGGCTAGCAGAAACAGATTCCCTAGTGAGCATTAGCCCACGCATATCATGGAGCACAGCCCTCCTGTGACAGTGTTTGAACCATCCATTTGGAAACACGGTTCTTCGATTTTCCTCCAAGTGAAGTGCGGTATAAGCTGCTGAGGTTAACTACTTCAGAGGACTCTACACCTCATAGGCAGGCTTGTACATGGACAGTGATCACTTAAATGGCCGGCCATGAGAACTGCTTTACTGCTTTGTTAAGATAAGCTATAGCGGCAGTGGTCACCATGTAAATTTGGACTACCTTTCACTAAAGTGGGAAAAATAATATGAGACAGTCAAACAGCTTTATTTAGTGAATTAAATAGTTATACAATAAAAAATAAAAGTGTTTTTCTTCCTCCTAAAACTTAAAAAGCAGAATAATTCAACACTAGAATCACAGGCGTCAATTCGCCAAAACAGTCTGTTACGGAGAAATGTATTTCATAAACATCAATGTACGGGAAAGGAAAGCGGATAATAGCAAGGAGAAAGACAGTAAGTAAGTGTTGAGAGGATCTCCCACTAACATTAAGGGCTCGATGGGAAGGGTAAAATATCTAGAAACTGAAAAAGGGCTAAGATGAAAAGTTATGTAGGTTTTTCAACACTGGTGTTTGCCTTAGCCAAGAAAAGCAGCCTTCTGCATTAGGTGGGTGACATGCAACCAGTTTTCTTTAGAGCCGTTTTGGAAGGTGCTGTCAGTGGATTTCCCAAAAATATTTCGAAAAGTCAATGTTTTCGAGTTATGACCAAATAGTTTCCTAAAAGATATTTTTACTTTGTGATGTATTCTTCAGCTCATGAATTTGGGGCGATTAAAGCTGGATAATACAATCTTTTGTAAACCAATATCTGATTCGACAACATATCTCAACAACCATAACGTTATCATTTGGAAAATCTTTCTTTTTTTAAAGAACGTCACCAAAAGGGCCTAAACCCAAACTAGGCTAAAAATGACCATTTGGGTAGGTGGAAGGCAAGAGTAAAATGTGACTGTAAAAATCACTGAATTGAACACAGAAAGGGACATATTCAACATGAATGGAAAGCATCTGCAATGATCGTCTGCTACTTAACTCCTGGGAAACTCCTGTGCCCTTCCTTATGGTGATGCAGAAATATGCCACCTTAGATCTGGTAAACACACCAAAGTTCCCTGGATGTTTTAAGACTAACATCTAAAAGAGGATCACCATGTCTACAATTGACGCCTTGCATAGAAGGTTATACTTTGAGACCAACATAGCCTTAAATAAGGTGGTGTTGTTTACTTGACTGGGATCAACTGGTTTTTAAAAGTGAAGACTGAACACTGGCAGAGCTAAGCCCAGAGCTTTTAGATCTGCTTGAGAAGAGAAGCATGGGTGGTCACAATGTAGGCTTCTTCCCTGCAATCTAAGGTGGTGGCGAAGGAAAATATTGTCCCTGGATGGAATTACCTCCTCGGAGTTTGCTGCAGCAAATCATCAGCTGATTTGAAAGAGTGGAGATCTTACCAAAAAGGACGAAGTGTATTTCTGTTTTACAACAAGCTTAAGGAAAAAAATGAAGAGCCAAGTGAGTGGAATCTGCTTTGTACATTTTGCTACTCTTACACATTGTTAAAAAACAATTTGAAGAGCTGCATGACTCAAATAGATCAGCGTGCACTACATCTAACAACTATTAGTGGAAAGATCCCAAGGGTCAATCGGCAGAGTCCATTGGTATGGCACATACAATTGTAGTAGCCATACTAAATGGGGCTGCAGGCTACGATTTGAAAATATTTAAAAAATGTAGTTACAAGCTTAGCTGTGCACTCAGATAGGAAATAGTAGAAGAAACTCAAAGTCCAAAAGGGATTGTGAAACTCAGTCAGAGGAATGAAAATTAAACCACTTTGAATGAGCACCTCTCTATTATTTACTAAGATCAAAGTATACTTGGCACTTTTAAGCCCTTCTGAATCTGAGAAATACGTTTCAAGAGGCCAAGTACTGGAAAAGCAGCCTCCGGTGGAATCACTGGTTGTTGCAATTGCCAATATGTTTTCCTTTAAGTCTCATTCGATGTTTTTTAAGATTTGCAAGTACTTGGGCAGCTGAGCAGGATCAAGGTACATAAGTCATAAATAACAATTTGATGACAATCTTTTCCTTCTCTCTAATGTAGGAAACATGTTTTAAGGCTTTGTAGAATAATACAAAATGTGTTTATAATTGTATAACAGTCCCGGGTTCAGATACTGGAAGGAGCAAGACACAACTTCTGAAAGAAGGTATTTGGACAACATCTGTTCAACCATATCTATGAATTTGGCCAAACTGACCAAACAAAGTACAAGATTTGTGTCCAAGAGGCTGCATTGCTGCACAATAAATACCTTCTGAGGAATGGAAAAGCAGTCTGATACCATGGTGGTGACAGTAACTCAACCACCCAGTTTCCCTTTTAGAGGCACAGGTGTGAACCTACAAACTGGGATTGTGACTGACACTGGCAATCAACAGCTTTGCTTCATTGCAGAACACTCAAACTACTCAGTCTCTCTCCTCAATGAGTGATTTTCTGCATCCCATAATAAGAAAATATTTCTTGCATTACTGATCACTCAGTATGTCCTCAAAAAATATGAAGCAGCACGTGAGACATCAGTGCTATTCTGCTAGGAAATGTACGTCACTGCCACAAGCAGACTTCATAACTTTACAGAGGCCATCCACCCATGCCTTTCCTATTTGCACACCTATCTTGGCCTAGAATTCCATGGAACTTTAGTTATCTGTGGTGCTGGACATCCACACCAAAGAGACAATGGAGGGCCGGGCAATTCTGGCACCTCCAATTCCAACAAGACTATTGTGAAACGACACATATGCCTATGTATAACACAAGGCTCAGTAACTCAACCCACAAATTAAACCTAACCGCTCTCCTTTGAGTGCAAAATACTTTGACAATCCCAGTCTCCACAGGGGTGTACAGATCTATCAATGAGGGCTCCTGGAAGTAGACATCAGACCTACCACCAGCATGTGGGAAGAGGTTCAAAGTACCAGAGACAAGTCATGCATGCTTGGTGTAGGCCCCC
Organism: Lissotriton helveticus; assembly: GCF_964261635.1. Taxonomy (NCBI): domain Eukaryota; kingdom Metazoa; phylum Chordata; class Amphibia; order Caudata; family Salamandridae; genus Lissotriton; species Lissotriton helveticus. The sequence continues at coordinate 390,603,132 of NC_136071.1, forward strand.
ACCCCAGTAAAATACGCTGCAACCAGTGGACTGCTTGAAATCTGTGGAATGCAGAATGCATAAAGATGATGGCAGAAGGGTGTGTTTGTTTTATTTGTGAATACAATTTAAAACACAATAATTAAAAGTACACTGGTAGTGTGATGAGCTCTAAAAAATAAAAGAGCAAACATAAAAAGTAAAATCCAAATCCAAATGAGCAATTGAAACTAAACGAGTACTAGTTTTAACGAGGAGGCAAAAAACTGAGGAGGTTAAACATGGGCTTGTGAAATGTGGCAGGACCTGATATCTACAAGGATCTGAAGGATGTGTTTGCACATTTACAACATCTTTTGAAGAGTAACTTCTGTTCTATAGTATAGAAGCATGGTTTCCAACAAGTAAGAAGTACATGTTGCACGTCTTTAAACAAAACACATTTGAGAAGTGGTTATAGTAAACAGCCACAGAGGGATGTATATATAAATTATAACACTGTTGATCCCAGCTTCATACAACTAAGTCTATAATTTGTTCTAAGTAATTAATAAAATAAATGCATTAATGACATTAGAGAGACAAATTTTTGTTTTGTCCAAAGTTGTGATATTACTCAGACAGTCTTGTGATTAGTCTCTAGTTACAATGACATGGTAGGTACACACCATAGCTTATTTGTGGGCCATAATCACGTCACACACACACACACACACACAATGCCATGCTTTACCTAAAGGTATGATGACATCATACAAGCTAGCTAATGCTTTGCGGTTCAGGCACGATGTCTTCACACAGGAGCCAAAGCTTTACCAAACCAGCCCCCCAGAAGTAAGAGCAACCTCTGCCAAAGTCAAGATATCACACAGAAAAGTTCATGCTAAGAGAGAGAATTTGATGGTATCACGGAAAAAGACCCATGCAAAGCCACAAATCATGCTGACATCACACTTACATGCTCACACTTAGCTTGCACATGCAAAGAGGATTTCACCAAGGTTAACTAATGCTTCGCACTAAATGATAACCATAACTAGAAACGCTCATATTTTTCCAAAACTAAGGATGAAATGCTACAGACAGACTTCCACTTTAACTGGTCAGACAAAGTAGAGTCACACAGATACCAAACGTACCAAAACACCCACCCTTCTAGGCATGTTTAAGCTTTGTCACAAGTCATGATGAAACCACAAACAAAAATCCATGATTTGCCCTCTAATCCATGACAGCATCACATGCAAATCTTCATTTGAATAATTAACCCGGTGGCTTGGTCAGCTAAATATCTTTCCATGACCACATTGACTTGCATTATGTGTCTCAATACCACATTTATTGGCTCTGGTGGATACCCACAACTGTGTGGAGCTAACTTCCATGATTTTTCACTGGGAGCACAATTAAGAGGAAAAACAGGGATGTGGTGGGTTGGGAGAAATGCAAACAGTGTGAAGCAGGATAAGGGTGCGCAGGAGGAAAGGAAAGGAACGGAAAGGAAAGGAAAGGAAAGGACCATCAGCTCTGATGCTGGCACTCCTGTAAAGACACCCTTCTGAGCTACCAATTAATGATTGAACGTACCTTCTTGTTGAGCCTAAACATACTCTCTAGGGACAATATGCTACTGAACAGATATCGTCCTGACTCTTGCCACAACTCCGCTAACAAATCTTTTGCGGCCACGGCTAACTTAATAGACTCTACTAGGCCTTCGTTCTATGCAACTAACAAGCTTGCATGGGGACGTATATATATATATATATATATATATATATATATATATATATATATATATATATATTGCTAAACAAGTAGAGGATCATATCTGAAGAACAGACGTTTGTCCAGAGTGAATGAGAGAGCCAGTGTTCCTACAAGAAACACGCTCAACTTATAGATCTATTCATTACAAGGGGCTTTGTGGTAATTCTCTTGCCATTACTAACAGATTCTTGTCACACACCTCCCAGTCTTTGCCCTCTCCACCAGTCACACATCCCTTTTGACTGCCTTCTGCCTCAGTCACTGGCTCTCAGTTTTCAATCGATCAGGCCCCACCTCTTTCCTAGCACACTCAACTCGCTTTCTCCCAGTACACCCACCTCAATCCTGAAACCTCTTTTTAACCACGTGTCTTCTTTCCCTATGGAGATTTAAGCGCATTCATTTTGCGAATATCAAATGCGTTATCCTTGTCTTACTCATTCTCAGGAGGCTAGTTTAACAACAAATCCATTCCGAATTGCTGAAACTGTTCCGAGCTCAGTTGTCAATGAATGGTCGGTTCACACCTTAGATGGAATGATGTGACAATGTTCTGCTTTGAATGGGCTGGGAGTGCCTGCTTTCCTTGGCCTCACGGTGCTTCTATCTGGGCTTCCTGTCATCAGAATGTGGACAGCTGCGTACCACGTGCTGTCAGTCCATTATATGCTGAGGTTGTATATTTCGGCGCGGCAGATTGCAGCGTGATTCAAAATGCTCTGCAGCGTGGAGGGATTTGTGTGGACTACAGTTAACTTCTACTTGCGGGAGTTTACCCGAGCACAGCCATTCTCGCCCGAGTCCCTGCCCGAATGCGGCTGTTCCTACAATCGCGTTCCTAACTAATTGTTTCATCTGAGTCTTTAACGAATGTCGACGTTGTTTTTTTAACACTTGAAGCGAGCTCCGACGAGAGTAATGTAATCTCGGGCCGAGATATGTTTTCAGTACAGCAAGATCATGTGCCTTGCTCTCCAAGCACTATGGAGTATAGTTTGGCGATGAAATCGACGAGGAAGCTCTACACCACAATACTACCTGGAATCATCTCGATATCCATTCAAATTCGCACGAATTTTAAAGTGTAATAGTCGGTCCAAGAAAACAGTGGAATTATATTGCAGCCTGGACCTTACCTCGCGGCTCTAGTGTGAAATACGCGAAACTTACCTAGGGGGACCACAGATTCTCAAAACAACAAGCATTTGCAATGCAACCGATCTCCAATTTATGAAAGTTAGAGCTGTGGGCGTTGAAAATGACAATGTTTGTTACTTTTTTTTCATTTGCAGTGTAGAGGTCATATTTCAAAGCGCTTTTGCCATTTGTATTTGTATTTTTGTTAACATTTTAATTATTAATAAAAGAGTGCAACAGTAACAAGGAGTTTGAAAATGGTGAGAATGAAAAATAAAATATTCAAAGGTCTGGCAGAGCCTATGCTTCATTAGCCAATAACGATTATGCTAATTGTGTTCCTAAACATAACTGATTGCATGTGTTCGATGTAAATATCCCTTATAAAAGGATCAATCGCCAGTATTCTAGAGCTGCGCTATCACGAAGATAAACAAGCAGTGTTTGTGAGGGTGCAGTATCGCAGACTGTCACTAAGTGTCCCTTGGGACCTCTTTTGGCCACATATGGTACTGTACCTGCAACATGTCTAGGCAGAGGATATGGCGCAGTGGTTTGCGCTGCCGACTGGAGAGCTGTGGCTCCATATTCGAGTCTGGCCCCAGTGCCACTGCACTCATGCACGTATGGCAGCAATGCTTATAAATGCCAAGCAGTTACAAAGCCCCTAGCGCTTTGAGGTTGGTCTGTTCAATCTAAACCACTGTAGGAAGTGCTCCATAAATTAATATCGCAATGGAAGATGACAACTTCCAGAGAACAATGACTTTTTTATTTTAGTCACATATTATGTACTCTTTTTCCTGCAAACGTAGAGCAATGTTCTACCCTAAGAGCGATTATACCCCGCCCATCATGCGGAAAGTGGGTATTTACTCAGCCTTCTCAGCAGAGAGCACGTTCACCTGTTCCTCGGTAGTGAACAGTGTAAGTACCCAGAATCAGTTAGCATTCTAGTGCTAACAGTGTAATTACACTAAACACCCACCCACCACTGATGTCACCAGTCAGGTGACACAGCTATAATAAAAGTGGCCGAGCGCACGTGCTCTGGGCCAGTTGCACCGAGTATCCAGTGTGTCCTGTGTCTACACTCATTACCAGCATGAGGGCATAGGGCCCCGACCCTACAATGGCAACGAGGGCGGAGCTGTGCCCAGCGTGCCACAGCTAAAAGAAAACTTCAGGGAAAAGGGGAAGAGAGAGCTGCCTGCAGCAAAGGCACACCACCTACGACGATCGGCGCCAGCCGCCGAGAGGCCCACAGGGCGTGTGACGAGCCCCGGGCCTGAAGGGGAATGAGAGAGTGACTGGGAGCCCACCCCACACCTCTCCGACCTGCGATAAATCGCCCTGCCGTGGCAGTGCCCCGAATCAAAAGCGGACCGGCCAGAGCCCACCTGTACCGGCCGCAACTGGGCCCGTGTGTAAGCGGAGCACCCGCGACTGCCCCAACTGTGAAGCGACCTCCGCGGAGCCCACCCGCGTGGAAGGTGAAGGCCCGTCGGCCGAAGGTGAGCTCAAGCACCGAAAGCGGAGTCCGCCCGCTACAAACACTTACAGTGCCCCAACAGTGCGAGCGGCGCCAGACATTGCCCTTAATGAAACAAGACTCGCAGAGCCCACCCGCGGCCTGCCTGCAGTGACCCCCACTCCCGCCATGCAGTGTGTGACTGGAGCTGCGGCGGTGGGGAGCAAGTGGAGAGCTGCCGGGCCTTGTATGAAGAAAGCGGAGCCCACCCGCAGCGAAGCGACCAAGCGAAGAGCGGACTCCGTCCGTGCCCCCCCACCTCTTTGCGCAGCCAAGTAGGACAATGCCTGCTGCGAGGGGTGGGAAGGCGCTAAAAACAAAGTGACACTCACCGCAGTAAAGAGGAGCACTCCAGCGGTCACTGACGACTTGCCCAGGCCCCAGCACCGCGGGTGGAAGAAGCGAACTGTCCCAGGGGGAAGCTGCTCCAGAGAGAAGGATGCATGCGGCCCGCGGCCGCTAGGAGCGGCGTCAGCACCCCGTCCCCTGCGAAAAGTAAACTGCCCACAAAGAAAGGAAGCTGATTCCGGCAATAAATCTAACTCTCCCCCACCCAACGCAGCGTGATAACAGACGTGCTGCGGGCGGGGAGAGCAAGGAGAACGGCGAGATCCCTGGGAGGCTGGCAGAAGGTGAGACTGCAGTACTGTTTCAGCGCGAGGGCCCCGCCTGTGAATGAGGCAGCAACGAACTCCCAACCGGCCGTCTAATGGGCTAAACCCAAGCAATCCAAGAGGCATACTTTGCACAAAGGGGGCCCGAGGGTAAATGAGCAGTAAGGCCCACAGCGGGTACAAGCTGCTCTGGCCAATGTAAACATTGCAAGGTCGTTATAACAATCTACAGCACAGAAATAAACCCCGTTCGGGTGGTCACCAAGACAAACACTCCCAACAGGCAACCTGACAAAATTGGAAGACACCTACCTGGCTGCATGTGCCTGTGCCCTGGGGGTAAAGTAGCGAGGACATGCTGAAGGCTGGAGAAGTCTGCACCGGCATTCCTCCAAAGAAAGGGTGAAGGCATCGAAAGGAACAACCGAGGACAGCACTAGAGACAATGCAACACTGCCATCTGATGGCCATTTCCTGGTACAGCACCAAATAAAGAAATAAACAAGCCTGGACAAGCCAAATGGTAATAGCAGCAGCACGGAGGTGAATGGCAGCTGCGTGCTAGCAGACAGGACAAAAAAGAAAGCAACACTAGACAGGAACACAGCGAAGACTGCCCAGCATGAAGGTAAATGCACAGCAACGCTGACTACGGATGTAAAAGGCGATGGCGCAGGAGCGCGGCAGAAGGGCAAGAACGCGACAGAATCCCAGGAACGCGACAGAAGCGCGTCAGGAGTGCAGCAACTAAACGCAGGACATTCCAAAGGATCACAACCAACAACGCAAAGAAGAAGCAAGACCAGAAGAAGGTCAATGGAGTGGTGAAGCAACCCTCCAGAAGCAACACTTCAGAAGCACCTACGTCACCCCGGAAGAGAACACAGCGATGCCTGGTGGCCACAGGCCATTGCTGCAGGAGAATGGCGAAGACAGGAGCACCACCACACGAACCGACGGTAACTATGGAACCCAGCAACAGGAGATGCGAAAGCGCATGACGCAAATGCGCAGCAGTGCAGACAGCACTAGCCCAAAGCAGCAAGTCACAAGGGAACACCCGAAGAGCGCACCCAGATGCACGCCAAAGCAGCCGAACTGCGGCGCAAAAGAAAAATGGTTGCGCCGACAACCCGCAGCATGGAAGACTCAGCACAAGAGCAACCTGACCACTCAGCCTGGTCACAAAGCACGAATTCGACCAGCCAGATGGTCGCACCACGAAGCCTACCTGCCAGACCTCGGCAGAAGGGACCAGCACGAGGTCCAAGAAGTTCAGCCAAGGCGCAGTCCGTGGACATGGACCAACGAACTTCAACCCCATAACTAATGGAAGCGACAGAAAGAGGAAGTGAAGGTCGCAACGCTAACCCTGGGAGTTGAGTGACAAGAAGATAGTGTCCAAGGACTAGGACAAGACCAGGAAGACACGTGCAGAGTGAGCGCACTGCACGGGGAAGCCTGGCCAGGAAAGATGAAGAAGATCGGACCAGGTTACGTCGCGAAGAGAAGAAGAGTGGCCACTGCCACTGAGAAAAGAAGGAAGAAGAAACCAGAGTGGCACATTGCCACTGCATGAAGGAAGGAGAAATCAGAGTGGCCACCGCCACTGGAAGAAGAAGGAAGGAGAAGTCAGAGTGGCACACTGCCACCGCAAGAAGAAGGAAGAAAGATCAGAGTGGCCACCGCCACTGAGAAAGAAGGAAGGAGAAATCAGAGTGGCAGGCTGCCACTGCAAGAAGAAGCTGCCCCTGCGGGAATAAGGAAGGTGACAGGCACTGGAACACCTGAGTGCGTTGGAGAACAAGGCCGCACTGGAACACCGGAGTGCAGGGGAAGACAAGGCCTGGCAAGAGCACTGGCAGCGCAGACCGAAGACAGCTACCTACGAGCCATCCACATGGCGATCGCAGAAGAGAGCAAGCTAGACTGTTGGCGATATCCACCTCTGGGGTTGAACAGAAGAATGGATGGCGAGACTGCTCACTCCTCCGGAAGCCGAGGAACTGACCACCTCACACCAGCCGGTGGCAACCCAGGAAGCAGAGGCCGCCTCAAGGGACTCTAGTGGCAGCAAGTCCCGCACGGGAGACAGATCTACAGATGCGCGTCTGCAGGACCCTCGGGGATGAAAGCCTCGCGAGCAAGGAAAAGAGTCGACAACTCAACCTTCAGGTGGAACTAGGACACAACGGTGAGGCTCGTGGAGCGCCCTGCTCACGGCCCGAAGGCTATGGTAGAGCAACACGACCGACAACACCAGTCCAGTGGAAACCTGGCAAAGAGGTCCTCCCGGACATCTGGTGAGAGAGGAATACCGGCGAGAGGGTCATCCTAGTGAGAGGGATGTTTGCACCTACTCTCTTCACCTGCCAAGAGACACACTGAAGCCTGCCTGGAAACATCACAGAACCAGCGTGGAGAAGAGAAGCCAGAAGACAAACAACACCCATGTCATCCATCTCTCTCTTTAACTATTCATCGTCACCAAGAGAGCAAAGCAAAACGCAGGGCTGAGAACAGCGTCCAGACAGCACAGACAAAGAATGAACCCGCCGAACAACTGCGAACTGTGCCACAGAGAACTGTTGGTCCTGGAAGCAGGAACTACAATGCTTGCGGCCTGCAAGCAGCAAAAGACACTCGATGAAAACATAAGTCCTATATTACATTTTCGTGTCTTTTCTTTTCCCCACAGGATTTTGGACTTTTTCCGTTTGGTTTAATTTTCACCAATTTTGGGAGGGATGTAAGGACCCAGAATCAGTTAGCATTCTAGTGCTAACAGTGTAATTACACTAAACACCCACCCACCACTGATGTCACCAGTCAGGTGACACAGCTATAATAAAAGTGGCCGAGCGCACGTGCTCTGGGCCAGTTGCACCGAGTATCCAGTGTGTCCTGTGTCTACATTCATTACCAGCATGAGGGCCTAGGGCCCCGACCCTACAAACAGAATGGGCACCCAAGCATGGCATGAGCACAGTTTCTGGCAGCCGTCTCCTGTGCCCCCTGGCGGACATGTCAGGCAGAGCCCATGCTTCATTAGCCATAACGAGTATGCTAATTGCATTAATGAGAATAACTGATTGCATTTGTTAGATGTAAATATCCCTCATAAAAGAATAAATTGACAGTATTCTGGAGCTGCACTACCACAAAGAAAATTAAGCGGTGTTGTGAAGGTGCAGTACCACAGGCTGTCACTCGGTGTCCCTTGGGACCGCTCGTGGCCACATATGGTACTGCACCCGGCAACATGGCTTGGGAAAGGATATGGCGAAGTGGTGAGAGCTGCCGCTGGGGGATCTGTGTTCGAGTCTGCTATCAACTCAACATTGGGCTGATTGCTTAATTTCCCTGAGCGAATGGATAGGTGTGCTACATAAATAAAATGAATAATGTACAATAACAAGAATTAAACGCAGCGATCTCGGGGCTGGCAAACAGTGTCGTGAAGGCGGGTAGAGGTATTTATTTTATTTATTTCAAAGGTTTTATATAGCGCTGGCTAGACCAGTGGGTATCTGTGCGCTTTACAGTAGCGAAAAGCAGTACACGTAATGTAAAACATTTGGTCAGGGTAAAGCATAACACAGTTAATTACAACACCAAACATAAGTATGAAATAGAGGGAAGAGATTAACATGAAAGGGGGTATAAGGGTCGGACATGGACAGTCAATTAAAACGCAGCTTTGTGATAGAGCTGCCTCCCGGAGCGTAGGGAGATACCGCAGCGGCGTTCAGAAAGCTGGGCAGCCCCCTCTCTGCGGTAACGCTGTGTGATTCCAACTGCCTGATTTTGTCAGCTCCGGACGCCGCTCCTGCTGCCTGGGTCTGCCGCGTGTAACGGCTGAGTGGCTGCGCCACTGTGCTGCAGTAACCATCTTCCCCTCAACATAGTGAAACACGTGCTGCAATTTTAAACCCTGCCTTTTTCGGTGGCCTGGCTTACGGTGCTCTAACTGGCATAACCTGTAGTGGGACTTGAAACGCACTGTTCTGCCTGTCCTCGTGGAGCACACACAGCTGAATTCTGCCATAGGAGCCCCTGCATGCCTTGTTTACTCTGCTAGACTAGAGCCCCTGCCCCTGCATCACAACGGACATCTTCATAGATTCACAATCATATCTCTGCATGTTTCCGGGCACTGCACTGGATAATACACGCAAGCTGCCATAACACTCTGCCTAGGACTTAACTGCTCGGCTGCTCGGCTGAAGGAAGCCTTGTTCTGCCACGGGGAGACCGCTGCACAGTGGATCCTACCTGGGGGCTTGCTGTATTCCCGTTTTTGCTCCTGCCATCGCCATCACCTTCACAGCGCCATTACCGCAATTAGGGGGTAAGGACTCCAAGTCCCAGTACTCCCCCTGCAGCACTTAGCACCGCCGCCAGCAGGAAGCGCCCGGAGGCGCTTGAAAAGCGGAGGGCTACTTTTGCCGCGCGGGAGTGCGCCGGGACAAGGGAGGGGCTGTCTTAGGCCGTCAGTGGCCGGAAGAGGCCGGGTTGGGCCATCCCCCTTGGCCCAAGTTTTATCTGGAACCCACGAAGGTACTAACTGGACACTGGGGTAGGGCCATTTAATTACTAAGTACTGGTGGAAAAAAACTTTGTCAGTTACAGGCTATCAAGAACCTTGTTCGGTTAACTGAGTGTGTTCCCTTTTCAGTATATATTGCACATTGCACATTGATTATTCATGCCAGCCAAATTGATTTGTTTTATTAATTAAGGTTAATACTGTATTGCAGCAAGTAATTGTGCATTTTAACATGGGGAAACATAATATAAAAGTCCAATGCCACGCATCTCCACGACCAGTACCCCCCCCCTCTTCCCCAAACAAGGGGAGAGGGGTTGGCCTAACGGCTAAGGCGCTCGACCTCGGACCTGGGGATCTGGGTTCGAGTCCCGGTAACGACGCCAAAAACCCCCTGTGATTCTGGGCAAATCACTTAATCTCCCCGTGCCTAAAAAAATGAAAGTGTGTCCTCATGTAACTGGTGCTATGTAAAGCGCTCTGATAACTGATTCGGTTCGGTTCTAGTTCGCGTTATATAAAACTCTGCAAAAAACCCCAAAAAAAACATCTATTGATAAAATGCTCCAAAGAGCGATAGGGGTGGTAGCAACAGAAATAGAACGTACAGAGCGCAGGCTATCCCTGACTTTCAACCTTTGTCCACACCTACTAACCCTTTAATTGTCCCTGACCTTATTTCCCCTACCCCGGAACAACTTTGACACAGTACTCCTCAAGATAAGGGAGTGGGTACTACTTTAAAAACCCCAGCGAAGCAAAGGGGCCCGACCAGAGGAGTCAAGAAACCCATCACTTGCAAGCCTAATAGCACAAACACAAGAGCTAGGACGCAGAGGAAAACCACCCATGGTGATTCCATAGAACTCGTAGAACCTGTTGAGAGTGGTTTAGACCCTAACAAGCAGAGTGAGGCAAAATGTAAAAAGGGTGACTCAGAACCTATCTGGTTTCCCTCCCTGCTGAGTTTCTTAAAAATACAAATTAGAGAGATAGTAAGGGAAGAATTAGCACACATCCATGGGCATATTGATAAATTAATCAGTCTCCAGGGGCCTAGAAACGAGACTTCATCCGCTACCACAGTTAGATTCAACCCACCAGCCACAAAAGAGGTGATAGGTTCAGTGCCACCAGAGACAGGGGCGAGTGTCCTTGGCCAGGTCGTGGGGAAAAACACTACACATAGAGAGAAGGAATCTAATCGTCCTATAGGAAAAAGAGCAAATGGAGGGATCTTGGAGGCTGACGGACCAAGAGCTATCACAATTATTGTCCCCAGTGTGGTCGTGGCTGACTTACCATCTAGTTCGGAGTTGCCTATCCCAATGCTCCCCCCAGCTTCAATCCCGTATGTAGTAGTTCTTGCTGGAGTTCCATCTCTTAATCCAGGGGCAAAGGAATGGATGTATGACGTTACAACGCATACTTTTACCACGCATACCTTTACAACGCGGTTTTTACCACGCATACCTTTACAACGCATAGCGCTTAGAGGTGCTGGATAGTGGTAAGTATAATTTTCTATTCCAACTCCAGTCCCCGTGGACACTAGGGAAGGTGTTGGATAGAAAATTAAACTTATTCGCTATCCTAGAGCGCCCCCCAGCGCAATGCGTTGTAATGGTTTGCGTTGTAATGCCAGCGTTGTAATGGTATTGCGTGGTAAAAAATGCGTGGTAAAGGTTGTATACCCAAAGGAATCCCACATCGAGCTAAAAAACAAATGTCTACATTTTTTCTCTAGCAGGGGCCAACTTGTTAGTGCAAATGATATTCTGCTGGCTAGTAGAGTAAGTTGGGTGGGAAACAGACCAAAAGATATTAAAGGGGAGTGCATAATAGTGAATCTAAGGAAGCCACATACTACACAACATCTTTTATACCCTGTCTCTGTTCATCAAGCGAGAGGGAAACGTATTAGATGTCTTCCTCTTACTTACTTCTATGTGCCCAATCATGCTAGTATAAGGGGTGAGGATCAGTGTACATACGATTGGCACCGAGTGCGCCCACAAGGGGGACAGAAGTCTTCTTACCAAAACCCCATCCAGTTTACTCTACCTCTACAAATTAGATTTAGGCATTTAGATGAAGTAGACTGACGGGTGGAGGCTCAAGCAGGCAGAAAATTAGAGGGGACAGCTAGTGAACAGCATCGACCTGTCAGTCCATACCCCGAGAAAGCGAAATTAGACCCTAGTCATAATGATGCTTATCGTAGCTCTGCACGAGCTTCACCTCCTGTTTCCTTGTCCCCAAATTTGGCCTTGGCCAAGCTGCAGGCTGGAAATGGGTATACGCACAATAGAGGAAATAGGTTCACTAATAAGGTTGAACCACTTTCAGGCATTGTTACCTGTCCTCTCCTGCTGGCACCCTTGATGGCTTCAAATGAGATTGCTATGGAAGGGACTCACAGGATCTCCTTTTCCCCATCAAAACCCAGTCTAAAACTGAAGGTTCTTTCATGGAACATTGCAGGCATCAAAAATAAATCGAGCTGCCCGGATTGGGAAACACTGGTAGACTCCTGTGATATTTGTAAGTTTCAAGAAACCTGGGCTGTTGAGGAATATACCCGTCCGGGATTTGCAACATACCACAAACTAGCCATTTCGAAAGGGCAGGGAAGACCATCTGGAGGGCTAACTATATGGATTGAGACCCATCTAGGATGTACTGTCTCGCCAATAGAAGAAACTGGCCCAGACATTTTGGGCCTTGTCCTGTCCTTTAACAAAGACCACAAAATCAAATTGATCAACATGTATTCTAGGCCCGTGAAAAACGGGAAGGAGTCACCAACAATAGACCTTCTAGATATAGTAATGTCGGGTGACTCAAAAGACGGTCTGACTCTTTTGGGTGGTGACTTGAACTGCCAATACGAACCCCTAAAGGATTTTGATGACTCCTGTGGTAGAGAAGAGGATGAGGTATGGGTCATTCCCGAGATAAACTCAACCCCGATTAGGGCCTGGTCTTCTTTGGCGCTCCAGATCAAGGCTTTGACCTTGAAACATTCATTACGTGCCTGCAGTGGTCGCTTTAGTTCTGACTCGCCTGGTAAATACACCTTTAACAGGGTGGGCCACGAGTCAATATTGGACTACGTTTTAATAGAAACTAGAGATTGGTCTTTCGTCACTGAATTCACTATCCTACCTAGGCATGATAGCGATCATAATGCCCTGATAGCAACTCTTGAGTTTCCTTTTGAAACGGGCACAAGTGATTTAGAACAGCGTGTCAGGGATGGGCTATTCCTCTCAAATAACAAAGGAAAGGTTAAGTGGGCAGAGATGGAAAACTCCCATGTGAAGTTGGCTCTACTTTATGAAAGTATTATTCCTGACTTAATGACCCTGTCAGATTTGGTGGTCAATGGGGTTACATTTGAAACCCACAGTAAATTAGGGGTCATCAATCATTCCATCTGTTGTAAACTAAGAGAAGCATTTTATAGACCCTGCCCGCGGGCTAAAAGCATCCAACAAAAGGGTTCGTGGTTTAATAGCAGCTGTAAACAGGCAAAGAAAACTCTTATAGTGGCTATTAAACATAAATCCCAGAGTGCCATCAAAACGGCCAGGGCCCAGTATAAGAAAAGTATTGCTTCTGCCAAGGCTGTTTGTGGAATAGACAAATGGGACAGGTTAAAAACAGCCCTGGAATCAAAGGATCCAACACCATTTTGGAACATTGTTGCGACTGGTAGTAGTGAGGGTCGGACCCCCTTGGATGCAAACATAGCGGCAGAGAGTTGGGTCACCCATTACCAAGTCTTGTATTCTCCAACAGCAGACGATGGTGCCATGGTAGCAATACCGCCTTCCATAGTGCTTAACGTAGATTTTGATCCCCCACAAATCTCTCTGGCTGAAGTAGAAGTTTCAATCAAAAAAATTCCTGCAGGAAAAGCTGCAGGGCTTGACAATGTTCCCGGAGAGTTATACAGTAGGGAGCCAAAAATGTGGGCCCCTTACCTGTGGCTGATTTTTAATGCCATTCTAAAAGGGATGAACTTGCCTGAATCATGGTTGGGGGCTGAGGTAATCCCAGTATTTAAGAAGGGCTGTCCCCTTCAACCCTCTAACCACAGACCTATCAGTCTAATAGACATATCTCAAAAGGCCTTCGCAAGGATCATTCTTGATCGAGTCCAGACCTGGCTGGATAATAAAATAATGTCCCATCTACAGGTTGGGTTCAAAACTAAAACTTCAACTATGGACCAGATATTTAGGCTCCAACTCCTTCATTGGAAATCAGTGGTATTGGAAGGGGGGAGCCTTTATCTGGTCTTTGTCGATCTGCGAAGTGCCTTTGACCTGGTCCCCAGGGAGACTTTGTGGAGAGTGTTGAGGGAGTTGGGGATACCCTCATATCTCTTACAGATTATCATTCGGCTGCATACAGGGAACTATGCTAAAATTAGATATGGGAAAGGGGGGGAACTCACTGCTTCAATCTCGGTAAACAGGGGAGTTAGACAGGGGTGCGTGTTGGCCCCCACCTTATTTTGCATCTACATCAACGGGTCTGGTACACGCCCTGAGCCAATGCAATAACATCGATGCCCCGAAGCTGGCACGGGGTTGTGTGCCTGCGTTGATGTTTGCTGACGACACGCTACTCATGTCTAATTCCCCTATGGGGCTACAGAGAATAATGGATGGATTTTCACTCTTCTGTAAGAATAGGGGGTTGGAAATAAACGTACAGAACACCAAATATATGGTTTTCAACCCCAAGAAAACGCCCTATCCCGGCCCCAGTCTGAATGGCTCACCATTAGAGAGGGTTAGTGAATTTGAGTATCTGGGGGTCACCCTAAATGAGAAAATGTCCTGGGGGCCCCAGGTCACACAGGCAAATCTTAAACTAACCCAAATCTCGGGAGGTCTGGCTAAAGTCTTTAGGGATATCCATCACAAACCCTTGAGCCCTGTCTTAGAAATTTATAAAACACAGGTGAGAAGTGCAACATTGTATGGTGCGGAGATGTGGGGCCACTCAAATACAAATAGAAATGCTGATCACTGAAAAAACATTTCTCAGACAATTAGTTGGTCTCCCGGTGAGTACCCCCCTGTTCCCCCTTCGCATGGACCTAGGAGTAAGACAAATTACTCAGGTTGTAGGATGTAGGCCACTTCTTTTTTGGCGAAGGATATGGGCCACCTCGGAACTTGCTGTTTATAGAAGTGAGCTAGAGGAGATACTTAGCATTTCAGGGAATAGTAAGTTTCCATGGCTCATGTATGTTAAAAACTGTTTGATTGAATTAGGATTTTGTGAGCTCTGGGAGAATCCCAGATTAGCCTGTGTAACCATTACCAGGAAGGTCCTGATAAGGAGATACTGGGATGTTCAAATGGATAAATTGTATCTCAATCCTAGGGAGGGTTCCAGGCTATCTATATTCCTTGATGTGAAATGTACATATATGCTGGAGACTGTACTTGACGTTATTTATCCAACCCTGGCCAGGAAACTTTATTTACAGTTTCGTTATGGTTGTCTCCCACTCAATACATACACCAACCAGTGGGCACCCGGCATGGACTTGGGCTGCCCTGCTTGCTCAGCTAAGGACGAGACGGACCTGCATGTGCTCTTTTTCTGTCGAGGATATGGTAAACTACGTCAGAAAGAGCTCATTAACTTGTGCAAGAACTTGGGCTCTGGGCACTGCAATGAAGTCTATAGACTCTTAAAAACGAATACGGACCTGCATATTCTATTTGCCGTTTCCAGGTTCCTGTGTCGCATGTGGTGGGCTAGGACAAACATTTTAAAAAGGGAATGACTTTTATTATTTATCGGCACTTTTGTATATATTGGAATTTTTGGGTTTTAATGATTTTAAATATTTGGTAAATGTTATATTCTTGCTGCTTCTTTTATGGCATATGCCGAAATAAAGAATATTTGACTGACTGACTGACTGAATTAAAACACAAAATTCAAATAATAAAAAGAAGGATGGGGAAGAGCAATTTACATGAGGGAAGGGAAAAAGGTGAGGCAGTTGAACATGAAGGAGGGAGGAGGGTAGGACAGTTAAACATCAATTAAGACAGCAATTCAAATTATTAAAAAGCGGGACAAGGACGGATTCTTCCCCCTCGAAATCCTGAGACCCTCACTTTCACGCTGACTTTAGCAATGGGCCTAATGGGTCGATGTGGTGCTTTGCCGGATGGAGTAGGCCTGGCGCTGCTCTTGGACATGCCACTTACAGATGGACTACATAACTCCTTACTCATGGGTGGGCCGTAGGTCGGGAGACGCTTGCACGAAAGCGGGCCTACTCCCGGAGTTCGTTCCCACATGTTGGGTGGGGGGTTGTTGAATACCTTGTGGGTAGTTGGGTGGGATCCATTGGTGTAGTGGGTCTTAGACCTCCCGTTGGAGGTTTGTGATTGCCTGCACCGCGACAGGTACTTCAATGTTGCTGAGGTATGGGGTGGGGGGTTGGAGGGGGGGTCGTTGGTACAGTTTGGGGCAGGGGAGGGGGTGTAGTGGGGGGGGGACCGGGGTTTGGGGGATCCAGGAGTTGTGGGGGGGAAGTTGGATTTAGCTCTAGCACGGTGTTTACGGGAACTTGGAGGCAACTAAGTGTGCGTGTGTGGTCTTGGTGGCCCGATAATCTCAGGATTTGGGTGATTGATGGTGGCTGAAGAACAGGGGGCGAGCCTTTCGCGAGCCTCGATGCGCATATTGAGCTGGAATGTGAGAGGGATGCTCGATAAAATTAAACGGAGTGCGGTTCTACGATTGGGGAAGACTGAAAAAGCAGATGTCTTGTTACTCCAAGAGACGCACCTTATGGGCACAAAAGTCCTTAGTTTACGGAGGTATGGGTATGAACAGGTGTTCCATGCTGGGTTCACGAGAGGGTCCAGGGGAGTCGCAATCTTGATACATCGCAGGGTCCCCTATACACACGACACACAATGGCTGGATGTGCATGGACGGTACGTGTTTATCAAGGGGAGGCTGGGGAGTGAGCCCGTGGTCTTTGGCAGTGTGTATGCTCCACCCCCTCTACAAGACGCTCTGATTGAACGACTGTTTGATGTCTGGACTGACGTCCCACTCGTGCTGACGATTGTGGGTGGCGATTGGAATGACATGATGGACGGGAGGCTTGACCGCTGGAGGCCCGGGGGAGGTCAGCTTTCTGATACTACTACACGATTGAGCAGAATGGTGCGAGGGATGGGATGGATTGACACTTGGCGATATCACCATGCCTGCACCCGCGAGTATACCTTTGTCTCTGCGGTCCACAAATCCTTCTCTCGCCTAGACTACCTGTTCATCCCACAGCCCTGGATAGGGAGAGTCGACTCTACCTCCATACTTCCTAGGGGCCTGTCGGACCACTCCCCAATCGCACTGACATTGTGCCTAGGTGTGCGGCGACAGCCGTTACGCTGGCGACTTTCCACGTGGCACTTGCAGCGCGACGACTACCAATCACACATGAGGGAGGCAATAGCGCATTACTGGATGGAGAATGAGGACCCGAGTGTGGATGCCATGACCTTGTGGGAGGCCCTGAAACCTGTGCTTCGGGGCGTGGACATCGCGTGGTGCGCCGCGAATCGTAAGGCCCGCACGTTGGCTCTGGCGGAAGCGGCTGACCAGGTACGAAACCAAGAGGCGACCTGCCTGACAGGGGAGAGTGGAGACGCAGTGAATATGCTACTGCACCTCCAGCGCTCATACACCTCCTTATTGCTGGATGAGGCCCGACAGACTTGGCTCGCTACGCAGAGCAGAATCTATCAATGGGGGGACAAATCTAGCACGATGCTATATAGGCTATTTCTGGATACTTATCAAGCCCAGCCCCTACCGGGACTCCGAGACGCCGCCGGGAACCCTATCTCGGCTCCCGAGGTCCTGGCCCAGACGTTTGCTCAGTACTATGAGACACAGTATGCCCCCCGGGAATCCCTCCCGGCGGAGGAGATCGACAGATTCCTTGCAGACCTTCCACCCCGGGCGCTCTCGGATGAAGCCCGGGATCGACTGGACCTCCCGCTGTCGGCTGAGGAGCTAGGAGAAGCTCTTGGCGGACTGAACACGGGCTAGGCCCCTGGGCCCAATGGGTTCCCCTGTGAATTTATGAAGATGTTTCATCTTCAATTAGGGCTGCGCTACAAGAAAGCCCTAGAAGTGGCTAGAGACCGTGGAAGACTGCCAGCAGACTGGCGACATGCCGAGATAGTGGTTTTTTGCAAACCGGGGAGGCCCCAAGATAGCCCGGACTCTTATCGTCCGATTTCGTTGCTGAACTTTGAGGCGAAAATACTGGCAAAGGCTTTGGTGAATCGCCTTCTCCCATATATCACGGACCTGATCCATGCGGACCAGGCAGGCTTCATGCCCCACAGAGCAACGAGACATAATATACGACGCGCCATTTGGTGGTGGAGGCGGTGCGGGCGGCGGGCATCCCCGCGGCCCTCCTGCTGGCGGATATAGATCGCGCCTTCGACTCCCTGAGTTGGCCATATCTTCGAGCACTCCTCCTCCGGCTCAATCTGGGCCCGCATTTCCTGTCTTACATTCACTTGCTGTATACGGACCTGACGGCAGCGGTCAGGATTGCGGGGGCGGTCTCCAGCTCGTTCCCCATTGGTCGGGGCACCCGGCAGGGATGCCCTCTCTCACCTTACCTGTTCCCCTTGGCTATGGAGCCGCTTGCGGCTTGGGTGAGGATGGATGCCCAATTGCGCGGAGTGGAATGGGTGGGGGGCCCATCTGATAGGATTGCACTCTATGCTGACGATGTGCTCTTCTTCCTCACAGACCTCAATAAATCGGGGCCGAGGGTCCTTGACATAATGCGCATTTTCGGTGAGGTGTCCGGTCTAAGACTCAATGTACAGAAGTCGAAACTGTGGGTCCTGGGTGACGGGGGGACCTTAGGTCCCCGGGCCTCGGTCCTGCAGGAAGCGGCGGGAGGCCTTAAATACTTGGGTGTCTTTTTGACGGACGTACCGGGGGTGTCGTGGTCCCGTAACATAGTGCCAGTCTGGGACAAGATCCGTTGGGATATGCAGACGTGGTCCAGGATGCCCCTGAACGTCTATGGCCGCTCGGCCATCTTTAAGATGGTAGCCCTGCCTCGTATTCTATACCAACTGCAAAATCACCCTTTCCCAGTTCCGCCGCATTGGTTTCGGCAGGTGAACTCTGCCTTGGGTCGGTTCCTATGGACTGGGGGAGCAGTGAGAGTGGCGCTCCGCACCTGCTTCCTGTCGACCTACTGTGGGGGGCTGGCCACGTCGGACGTCCAGTCCTACTATCAGGCGTCGCACCTGCTTGTCCTTAACGAATGGTGGTATGGGGATCGAGGCGACCTGACCTATGCCCTGGAGAGGTATATGATGGACCCGGACACTCTCCATACTATCCTATACTCGGCAGCTATCCGGAAACGACTCCCGATGGTCACCCAGGTAGTCTTCAGAGTATGGCGCGACGCTCTCCGCCGCATGGGATGGTGGAATAGGCTAACGAGTGAGACTCCTCTGTGGCACAATGGGAGGCTGCCCGGTTTGGCTTCCCTGCAGGGCTTTGAAGGCTGGGACGCGATTGGCATCTCGGCACTGGGCCACGTTTTAAAGGGCACAGTCCTCAAGTCGTTCCAAGCATTGCGGGATGAATACGACATGCCCCGTCACAATTCTTTAGATACCTACAGCTCGGACACGCTCTGACCCCCGCAATAGCAAACATAACGTCCTTACCGGAATTCAGTCCCTTGGAAGCTAAGATATTTATGGGGAAATTGGAAACAAAAAAAATTTCAACCATATACCAAACGCTGGTTACCCATTGTTCCCCTTCTCTTGATAAACTGCGGGCGGTCTGGGAGGGTGAGCTGGGGGAGTTGGAGGAGGAGGACTGGAGGGAGGCCCTGGAGGCCCCTAGGGGAGCAGCAATAGCAGTGCGCCTGCGATTCATCCAATTTAAATACCTACATAGGGCATACTATACGAGGGAGCGACTGTGGAAGGCTGGGCTGATAGCTTCCCCGGAATGCCTGAGGTGTGGAAGTGCGATCGGCTCCTTCTTACATACGGTATGGGGATGTGTACGGCTGCAGAGATTTTGGACTGGCGTGTGGGACTGTCTCGAGGAAGTATTGGCATGGGAACTCCCTCGCACACCGAAGCTGGGCCTCCTCCATATTATGGAACAGGTGGGGGGTAATAGATACAAGCGTCACTTGCTTCTTCTGGGTCTCACGGTGGCCAAGAGGAACATAGCCCAAGCCTGGAAAGCCCCCAGAGCTCCGCTGGTGGGGGTGTGGAAGCGAGGCATGGACTTCAACATGGGTCTGGAATGCCCAATCTTTGAGGCCAGGGGCTGCCCCAAGAAGCACTATCGAATCTGGAATAAATGGGCAGATTATAGGGGCCTGCCACTGGACCCCCCCGTGACACGAGCCACGGATATGGACCTTATTGGTACTGCCCCTGAGTGAACTGAACCACATGCTGCTATTACGATGCTTAAGCTCCTGTTCTGGACAATGTAAACACCGTGCAGGGTGGGGGGTGGGCACTGGGCTGGGATACGGGGAGGGGGGCTTAGGGAAATGTTGATTGAATATTTGACCTTTACTGCACTTCTCAGCTCACTGTCTTCCTGATACTACGGAAGCAGTGTCTCTTTTATATTCTGTCAACTGCTAAAACCAAATAAAATTTGTTCTGAAAAAAAAAAAAGCGGGACAGAGAAGAGCAAATAAACACGAGAAGTGGGAATAAGGAGAGGCAGTTTTACAAAGGAGATAAAAATATGCAGGTGGAGCTTAAGCGGTTTAGTAAGGTGGAGGGGCTAAAAGCCTGGACGGAGTAACATGAATTAGGCAGTTTAGCAGTATAAGTGGAGGAGAACAAGTTTAAGGGGTTGAAGGGAGACAATGATGGAGAAGAGATCGAGAGAAGTGATGGGGTGGACATGGAAAGAGGACGTGGGGAGGGGGTAGCGTGGGGGTGGAGATCAGCGCTAGGAGAGGAGGATTGTGATGTGGGAAGAGGGGGGTGGAGAAAAGGGGGGGGACTCGAAGGATCACTAGATGAGGAGAGGAAGGGAGTGGTTCGGTGGAGGGTTTAAGGGACAAAGAATTGGTTGAACAGGTGGGATATAAGATTTTTTTTAAAGCTGAAGTAGGAGGGGTTACAGCGCAAGTCCTTGGAGAGAGTTCCAGATGTATGGGGCATTCCCGGAGAAGGAGCGAGATTGGGTGGATTTCTTTTTAAACAGCGGGGGGACGAGGAGGAACGCATTAGTGCTTCTCATCGATCGGGAGCAGCTTACTTTGCTTAGTTTGTTTGCAAAGTATGAGGGGGTTTGCTGGTAAAGAGCTTTGTGTGTAATGCATGCCGTTTTGTAGTGGCATCTTCCTGAGGGCTTTGAGGGAAGGAGAGATGTGGTCAAATCTTTTACAGTGTTGAGCCTAGCCGCAGGTCGGGCACCGATCTCAGGCTTTAGGGGTTCCGGTGAGTATAGCGTTGCCATAGTCGAGTTTAGAGAGAACTAGAGATTGGACAACCAATTTGAAGTCATCTGGTGGAAGGAGGTCTTTTATTTTCTTGAGGTGTCGGAGGGTGAAAAGGGCTCCTTCAGCCGAATTTTTTATATGGTCAGTGAGAGTAAAGTTTTTATCAAGAGTGAAACTGAGTGATTTTGCCAAATTGGATAGGGAGAGCAGGCAATTGAGGGCATTAAGGTCCGTGATCCAGCTTTGGATGGGGAGTCTGTTGTTTTTTGGAGACAATAGGATCATTTCAGTTTTTTTAGGGTTAAGTTTGAGATGGTTAGAGAAGAACCAGGCTTGGATTTAACTCAGTGTGTTATTGAGTTGAAGTATAAAGTTTTTGATCTCTGCGCACACTCTTTTTTTCGAGCGTTTTATTCTTAATAATCGTGATGTTTAGTTTAGCGCTACACGTTGTTACACGATGCCTATTCGTGTCTTGAATACAGGCGAAATATGTGAAAGATAACCACCTTTCACTAACTGCGCGCTAATGTTTTACTTGAAACTTTCAAATGTTTCTTCTCCTTTTTTTAACAGTTCATTGATACAAATTCATAACTCCATTTTTTTCTCTCAATTTTCGTTTTTATTGATTATGCAGTTTGCTTCATGCGTTATAATGAGTTAATCAATCGCTTTCTTTTGATTATCAATACGTATCCATTATAGCTCTGCCCAATGCATTTCGGGTCAGGTCATGTGACCCTTCATCAGGGGCCTGTGAACAAGACGAATACAGGACCTTAGCCAACATCAATATATACCATACAATTCAAACATATGCATTAAAGGTCATGCACAAAAACAACACAGTATTTAGTTACACATCATGGGATCCTGTGTGTAGTCAAATTTGTAAAGCTAATCCAGCCACAAAGATGTCATGGGTAACTTACATAGCATAACATTGTTATATGCGGTATACTAGTAAAGATCAAGGGAGTGGGTGAGGTAAAGCACAAGCGGGTCAGAAGACAAGTTTCAAAATGCACGAAGGAAATCTAGGAGCACTTACGAGAGTAGAGATACCGTACTGACGCGCTCACTTCAGGCGGATGACTCGGGTCGTGAAGGTTAATCCCGGACGGGTGAAGAAAAGTGGTGTACGGCTGTGTTTTAAATCAGCGCGCTTAGTTCCGATCACATGACCGGTTGAACAAAGGAAGTCGAAAAAAGACTTCTCGGGGTTATGATAAGCAATGTACCGGCTCGAAGTACAAAATATTATCGGTGATGTCAAGCAAATAATAAATGACGTGAGGTTAACAAATATGAGAGGGAAACCATATATACTCAGTCTAATATGTAAATGCCGGTGAATCAAAAGAAAATGAAGGAATGAAAATAGAAAACGGACATTAGAGTGAACATAGAAGAGATATACGCGAAATATAACCCTACACAAATAACTTCAGTAGTGGAAATATACCGATTATAACTAACATTACAGTCATAGGGATGACATGATGAACAAATAGTAATAAATGGTTAAAACAACATTATAAGTATCCTCGGGCAAATCCTATACATAAGGTGTTAAATCTGATAGGTACAAGGAAGGGGGTTAGAAAAGTCCTTAAAGATGCCATTTATAAAAAACACGAATATTCAATCCGGTCATTCATCCCGGATGGCTGCAGACTGTTCAATTTTTTGATCCAGAAATATTCAGCTCTTAGTCTTTGTTTGATGGGGTCCATGTCGCTGCGAAGTGGTATAGTCTCCAATACCGTAAATCTCAGTTGGGAGATTTGATGGTTTGCTTCGGCCCAATGAGTGGCCACAGTTGATTTCAGATTATGTAGTCGGATATTGGATTTATGTTCTGTTATCCGTACTTTGATTTTCCTTTCGGTTTGGCCTACGTATAGCTTGCCGCATGGGCATTTGATGGCATAGATAGTGTTAGTAGTATCGCAGGTGCTAGTGTGTTTGAGATCAATTTCATAGCCTTGGGTAGGGTGTCTCAATTTGTTGCCCACTATGACGTTGTTGCAGTGAGTGCAATTAAAGCATTTACACATTCCTTTGAATTTCTTCATTTTCTTGGGTTTGGTAGTTAGGATTTCTTTTAGATTTTTTGATCTTTGAAACGCAAATGTAATATTGTCATTGTACAGATCCTTCAGGTCTGGTTCCATTTTTATTAAGTTCCAGTGGGTGTTAATGATTTTTTTAATTTTCATAGCTTCAGTGGAGTATTTAAGAACACATACTGTTTTCTGTTCTGTTGTGTTGGTCTTGGGTGTGAAAAGTTTTTCTCTTGGGATGATCTTAATTCTTTTCATAGATTCATCTAGAACAGTTGTGGGATATCCTCTTATCAAATATTTATTGATTTGATCTTTCATGGAAATTTCCAGTTGTTGTGGATCTGAGGTGATGCGTTTCAACCTAATTAGTTGAGATGTTGGTAAATGTTTTTTCAAAGTAATAGGGTGAAAACTTTGGAAAAGTAAACTTGAATTCCTGTCAGTGGGTTTAATGTGAACTTGAGTGGAAAAATGAAAATCAGTCATGTTGACTTTTACATCCAGAAATACAATAGATTCTTTATGGATGGTATGTGTGAATTTGATCCTTTCGTACCTGGTGTTTATGAAATTGATATTATTTTCAAGTGATTTTTTGTTCCCTTGCCACAGGAGAAAAATATCGTCTATGTATCTTCTGAATATAATTAGATTTTTGTTCCAATCTGGGTTGTTCAGGATGAAGTCTGACCTTCCAAAGAGCTGACAACAGCGACATGGACCCCATCAAACAAAGACTAAGAGCTGAATATTTCTGGATCAAAAAATTGAACAGTCTGCAGCCATCCGGGATGAATGACCGGATTGAATATTCGTGTTTTTTATAAATGGCATCTTTAAGGACTTTTCTAACCCCCTTCCTTGTACCTATCAGATTTAACACCTTATGTATAGGATTTGCCCGAGGATACTTATAATGTTGTTTTAACCATTTATTACTATTTGTTCATCATGTCATCCCTATGACTGTAATGTTAGTTATAATCGGTATATTTCCACTACTGAAGTTATTTGTGTAGGGTTATATTTCGCGTATATCTCTTCTATGTTCACTCTAATGTCCGTTTTCTATTTTCATTCCTTCATTTTCTTTTGATTCACCGGCATTTACATATTAGACTGAGTATATATGGTTTCCCTCTCATATTTGTTAACCTCACGTCATTTATTATTTGCTTGACATCACCGATAATATTTTGTACTTCGAGCCGGTACATTGCTTATCATAACCCCGAGAAGTCTTTTTTCGACTTCCTTTGTTCAACCGGTCATGTGATCGGAACTAAGCGCGCTGATTTAAAACACAGCCGTACACCACTTTTCTTCACCCGTCCGGGATTAACCTTCACGACCCGAGTCATCCGCCTGAAGTGAGCGCGTCAGTACGGTATCTCTACTCTCGTAAGTGCTCCTAGATTTCCTTCGTGCATTTTGAAACTTGTCTTCTGACCCGCTTGTGCTTTACCTCACCCACTCCCTTGATCTTTACTAGTATACCGCATATAACAATGTTATGCTATGTAAGTTACCCATGACATCTTTGTGGCTGGATTAGCTTTACAAATTTGACTACACACAGGATCCCATGATGTGTAACTAAATACTGTGTTGTTTTTGTGCATGACCTTTAATGCATATGTTTGAATTGTATGGTATATATTGATGTTGGCTAAGGTCCTGTATTCGTCTTGTTCACAGGCCCCTGATGAAGGGTCACATGACCTGACCCGAAATGCATTGGGCAGAGCTATAATGGATACGTATTGATAATCAAAAGAAAGCGATTGATTAACTCATTATAACGCATGAAGCAAACTGCATAATCAATAAAAACGAAAATTGAGAGAAAAAAATGGAGTTATGAATTTGTATCAATGAACTGTTAAAAAAAGGAGAAGAAACATTTGAAAGTTTCAAGTAAAACATTAGCGCGCAGTTAGTGAAAGGTGGTTATCTTTCACATATTTCGCATTGAGTTGAAGTATGTCAGAGTGGGATCTAATCTTGTAGTAGAGTTGGGTATCATCGGCGTAGAGGTGGTATTTGATTACCGCTTCTTTCAAGAGCAGGGTAAGGGGTTCCAAAAAGAGGTTAAAGAGGGAGGGGGAGAGACTAGAGCCCAGGGTAATGCCCAGGGAGACAGGTGTAGGGTTGGAGAGGCAGTCTTTGATTTTGATTTCTTACGTTCTATGTTGAAGGAAAGAGGCGAACCATTTGAGGACCTGACCATTAAGGCCAAAGCGGGCTTTAAGTGAAGTCAGTAAGGAGAAGTGGTTAAAAGTATCAAAGACTGCAGGGAGGCCAAGTAGTATAAGAAGGCAAGCCTCACCTTCGTCGAGGGAACCTTGAATGTCATCAACAATGTTTAGCAAAGCGGTTTCTGTACTGCAACTTTTTCTGAAACCGGATTGAAGGCAGTTGAGTAAATTGAAATTGCCAATATGTTTGTCCAATTGCAGCAAAGCACATTTTTCAAGGGCTTTATATAGGAGTGGGACGTTAGATATAGGGCGGAGATTGTTGAGATCGTTGGGGTCTGCAGAGAGGTTTCTCAAAATGGGTGTGATTTGACAGAGTTGAAAGGAGTAAGGTACTCAGCCAGTGGCAAGGGAGGAGTTGATGATATTGGTCTTAACCGGGGCAATGATGTGGTGTCGTTCGTGAACAAGGTTGGAAGGGAGAGGATCATTAGTATGCGATGTTGGCTTTAGTTCAGATATGATGTTGAACACTTCAAGTTCAGTCATAGGGCGAAAATTATGCCAGGAGGCATTGCTTTTACAAGAAATGTTGGAAGGATGGTCACAGGGAGAGTTTGTGATGGAAGAGTAAGAAGGAGGATTAATGGGTAGAGGAGGGGTTAGTGAGGGAGGAGAGTTATTGGTAACGTTAAGGGCATAGGGGTGGCTGGTCGGGACAAGAGGAAGATGAAATGATTGGTTAATTTTGGAGATTTTATCCATGAAGAAGTTAACAATTTCCTCACATATCTCCGTTGAGGCCAATATTTCAGGAGGGGTAGAGGTAGTTTGTTTTCTAATAATGTTGAACAGTTCTCTGGGCCTTTTTTCAAACTCTCAAGTTGAGCTCTTATAAAGGAAGCCTTTTTCAGTGAAAATGTGTTTCTTATAGGTAGATCTAGCTGATCTGAGGAGGGTAAGATGGGATGGAGAGGGGTGTTGCCTCCATGTTCTTTCTGCCAGTCTAAGTTGTTGTCTTTCATGGTTGAGTTCAGGATTGAACCAAGATTTGGAGTGCATTTTTCTGTGTTGCTTCAGTTTGAGAGGGGCAATTTGGTCCAGTACGTCGCTAATGGTCTTATTAAAGTGTTCAGTGAGTTTGTGAAGGTTATGGGAAGGGGGGGTGGAATTGTGCTTGGAGTTTGGCTTTAAGAAAACAGGAGGGATTTGTTTGAGGTTTCTGGTCAATTTAAAGTGTTTGGTGTGGGCATTAGTGGAAAGTGGTGCATTGGAGGTAATCTTAAATAGGATGAGGTGATGATCAGACCAGTCGGTGGGGATGATGTTTGAAGGGCGGTCAGGTCTACGCTAGAGATTATAGCATTGAGTGTGGCCCCTTTGATGTGGGTTGGTTTGTGGCAAAGTTGTTTTAGGTCAATCTCTAAAAGGTTGGAAAGGCGACAGACAGTGGGATCCTCAAGATTATTCAAGTAGATGTTGAAGTCTCCTAGGAATATATTTTTCGAGTCAGAGACAGAGGAGTGTGTAAAAAGGTCAGAAAATGTGTCAGTAAATAGGAGGGGTTCACCAGGAGGGTGGTAGATGTTGTGTAGTCTAATTGCGGTGGAGCCCTGTGGCGCCAAGGTATCCAAAAGTTGATTGATCTGAGTTTTTTAAGGTGGTGAGATGGAGTTCATTTTTATAGATTATAGCTAATCCACCCCTTTTTCTATCCAGTCTGTCTTTCCTAATGATCGAGTAACCCGGGGCAGGGAGAGGGGGGGATGGGGGGTGGTGAGCAAGTATTTATTTTAAACGTTTTATATAGCGCTGGCTAGACCCAGAGGTATCAGAGCGCTTTACATGATCAGGATAGTATAAGGCAAACCTGGTATACAAAGCATAATAACAAAGTAAAAAACAACATTGTGAAGAAGTGTGGCTCAATGGTTAGAGCGGCAGACCCTGATGCAGAGGTCTGGCCCGGGACCAGGGTTCAATTCCCGCCTCGGCGGGTCTTGGGCTCAATTTCCTTGGACCTGATAATTCTTGCCTCGGTGCCTATTCTAATCATGGGTCCCACTCTGCAACTCTGGGCAATAATAGCTTGCTTAATCTCCACAACGGCCCCAACAGCGCTGGGATGCCTGGCTTCACCTTGGGGGTGCCCAGGAGTGGACATTTCACAGGGAAAAGCTAGGAAGGGTTCCACAGTGGTATGTGTTACAGCGCCAGGACACCCCAGTTGGGGTATTAGTGCGCTTTACAAGTACAAATTACATTTAATAAATTACAAAATCAAGGAGGAATGAAACAGGAGTTGGAGCAATACAATACAGGTAATATAGGTAGAGTGGAGTACAGGAAGAGGGCCATATATTACTGAGACAAATATGGTATAGTGAAAAGAGATCAGGAGTCGGGCACAGGTTAGGATCCCCAGTAGTAGTTAAGGAGGTGGGTTTTGATGTCTTTTTTGAAGCTGGCGTAAGAGGTGTTACAGCGCAGGTTTTTCGGGATGGTATTCCAGATAGTAGGGGCATGGCCAGAGATGGAGCGAGATTGTGTGGTTTTCTTTTTATGCAGAGATGGGTATAGGAGGAGGGCGTTGGTGCCTTTCAGAGGACGAGTGGTATCAGCGATGATGAGTTTCTTGGATAGGTACTGCGGAGTGTTTTGGTGAAGGCCTTTATGAGTAATGCAGGCCGTTTTGTAAGTTGATCTCCCTTCGATAGGGAGCCATTTAAGAGATTTGAGAACTGGGGAGGTATGATCGAAGCGTTGGCAGTCTGTGATGAGCCTGGCTGCAAGGTTTAGCACAGCTTTAGTTGGAGCAAGGTGGACCTTGGGGATTCCGTTGAGGATGGCGTTGCCATTGTCAATACGTGAAAGAACCAGTGATTGAACTGCAAGTTTAAAATCATCGATGGGTAATAGTGGTTTGATTTTCTTGAGGTGACGGAGAGTGAAGAGGGCTCCTTTGGCAGAGCTTTTGATGTGAACGTTAAGGGTGAGGGTGTTGTCGATAGCAATGGCAAGAGATTTGACGGAGTTGGACAGTGTGAGTGAGCAGTTGAGTGCGTTAAGGTCTGAAATCCATGATTGAATGGGGAGACGGTTCTTTTTAGGGGAATAGAGGATGATTTCAGTTTTATTTGGGTTTAGTTTGAGATGATTTGACTGGAACCAGGATTGAATCTTGTGAATGTGCATTGAACCAGGTTTCTGAAAGGAAGGCAACGCCAATAGCCTCACTGAGGATAGTTTCAGATATTTCCGAAGCATGGCAATTAATGAGTAAATAAGAGAGGGGATTACAAGGGTGAATGGAGGTGAGTGGAGATTGGGGTCGCAGAGAGTTGGGAGAAGAAGGGATTCTGTTGATGCCCATGATCACTGGGACATTGGCATGTTTCTAAGAGTCGATGGAGGTGAGATGAGCTGGGGGTTGAGGAGAGATGGGAGAGGAGGGTATTCTGCTTGAGCCCACAATCACTGGAATGTTGGAGTAGGTGCGAGGGTGATCGGTTATAAGGGGTTTAGGTATGTAGGAGTTGACTATGTTCGTTAGGTCAGCAGAGGAGAGGTAGCTCAGCGCACAGAGTAGTCTGTGTGTTCGATTGTATCGGGGGATAGTGGTGCCAAGGGGAAGACAGAGAGTTGTTGGGGATTTTGTGGGAGATTCAGGGGGTGAAGGAGGGGTCAAAGGGGGGGACTGGTTCTGGTAAAGTAAGAAGTAGGAGGAGGAGAGGAAGGGTTGGACAAATGAGGGACAGTCGGGGAGGAGCTTGAGCCTAAGACAGGAGTTGGGGGGAGAGTCAGGGTAGAGGTAAGGTCAGAGTGGACGAGATCGAAGTTTTGGGAAGGGAGGAGAGCCTGTGTTAAGTGGGAGGAGAGGGGTGGAATTCGGTGCAGGGCATAGAGGTCTCAGTCGCTATGGTGGGGGTGGTTGAGACTGGTGTAGTAGGGAGGGTCAATATCGAGGGGGGAGAAGGTAGGAGGGTATTGGGCAGTTGGGTTGGGGAGAGGTTCAGAGGTGGGAGGGATAACTGGTATGATAGGGAATATAAGTGGTTGTCAAAAAGGATGAGGTGGTGTTCAGAGGCTTGAATAAGAATGTAACCAGTTTTGAAAATGGAGATGTCGCTAGCACAAAGAAGGGTGGGGGATGGGGTGGTAGTTAATTTGAATCCATAGGGGATTCTGACTGATTTGGAGATGTTAAGGTGGCGAAGAAAAGTGCTTTTTCATTCGGATAGGCGCTTGGTATAGAAAATGAAATTAGTTTTCATAGAAGAGGAGAGGCTATGGTAGGTGTCAACAATTAGAATTTTAGGGTGACAAATCAAAAGTTTATGTTTAAAAAAATTCCTGCCGCTTTTGGACAGATTAGGCGGGTATAAGATGGTCCAAGAGTTAGGGCCATGTTTGGAGAGAGCAGGGTCCAGGGGAATGGGGAGGGGGTTAGGGGTGCATCTTAGGTCGTCAGATGGGGCCGAGGAGGAGGGAGAAAGGGGAGGGAAGGGTTTGAGATAATAGTGTGATTCAACAGCAGAAACGAAGAAGCAAAAAACAGTAGGCTTTAGAAGGTCAGGGCGAGCAGCATTTATGATCAATGCCGCAAACCAATCAACCAGGGGGAAGCTAACTGTGATATCTCAGAGGGCAGTAGCCAGCTAATATAAGACAAACTTGTATGTTCAACAACACAAAGAGAACTATGCAGTGGTGTTTGTAGAGTTCAGGGTGATCAGGATTCGTGGTAGATTAAGCACTGAAAATGATGTGTAAATTAACCAAACAAAAATAACTATCAAAACAGTAGTGGCCTCAGAGGGGTGGTGGGGGCCTGCGGAGCAGTGTTATGGGAGGGGTGGAGACGGAGACACAGGGAGATTACGGGCCAGCAAGCAAGTGAAGCAACAGAAATGTACTTGCACACAAACAGTTAACGGGCAAAGAGACAGGCCAACTAAATAAAGAGTTCTCTCTAAGTATAAATAACCTGAACAGTAAGAACATATGTAAGAGGGGCAGTCCTCATGGGAGGCTATAAAATTCCAAAAGGAGGGGGCTACCAAGCGTATTAAAAAATGAAAAGCTAGCATTTCTAAAGGACAGAAACAGGAACCAATTAAAAAGATGGGCTTGAAGATGGCGGAGGAGACAGACGTGTAGTCGCCCGGCTCCGCGAGCCTTTGTCTCCCGCAGATACCTTCTGTTACCCATCCTGTTACTGAGTGGCTGCGGGGGAACGAAGAAAGTAAGCGGAGGCTGTTGCCGTTTTTCCGAGGGCCCTGCCAGCCTCCCACCTTGAGATATCGCCGAGCTGCTTCGGCGGCCGCTCCTGGACGTTGAGCTGAAGCCCGGACTGACCCGCTAAGATGGCGCCTGCTGGAGCTCCGTGACCCGATCGAGTCGGGACAATGTTGACGACCTGCCTTGCAACACGCGGATGCCTGTAACCATTCACCTCTCTCACAGGGCTTTCCTTTGGCCGCCTGGTCTTTGCCCCGCCGATCTGCTGTGTAGGATGCCCTGGTGGGACAAGCCGTACATTCCCTGCATTGGTCTGTGTCCAGCCGACGGTGCCTGCCTCTGACTCTTCCTCGCCCGTGGTCGGTCGAGGGTGTCTCATCCTGCTGTGCCTCCGTTACCGGCTGCCCTGAACCGCACCGGTGACCTGAGACCCTGTTTCGCTTTGCGGACCTTGCCGACTTAACCCCGTGCTTTCTTGGCAGAGGGACGGACATGGATGGCGCTGTTGTGGCGAGGGGAGGCTATGCTATGACCCATGACTGTGCAATCGGGGGGGCTCCTGATCGGTGTGCCGGGGGGCGAGCCGCGCATTGCGCTGTGGATGCAGTGGAACCATCACCCGAGCCGACCCGCGGCTCTGTTATGTCAGCGCTTGCCGACCTGAGGGCTGCGTGGTGTGAGAGCTCCTGTTTGCTGGGCTGGATGCTTGACGGTGTGATACTCTCAGTGGCGCTGATACCACCGACTTCTTCCCCACGCAGTGCTGATCTGCTTTCATTGGGCTCCGACTGTGTTACGATGTTATCGCCCGAACACATGGGAGATGTTTCTTTTGGCGACGCTACATTGTTTCCCTTCTTGCTGGATATCAAGACTTCAACCGGGACAGTGCAACCGTGGTTTACAGAGCCGTCAGTGCAGCGACTATCTTTCCTGCAGATCTGTTACCCGCAGGCTCCGTTACTTTTGTATTTTATTCTGGAATGCCTGTCTGCCCTGACTTTGATACTCCCTTGGGACAATGAGACTGATTGTGCTTGGCGGAATCCATTTTGCCCTTTGATACCTCCATTCTGCCGAGGACGGCCATCTTGCTCCTTTGTTCTATCTGTGGTGGGCTCTGGCCGGGAACCATGGCTGGGCGGGCGTTTGCGATCGGGCCAGGGCTAGGAATCTCTATGTTCTGAACTGTGTTGGACTGTCTGGTGGGGTCTCGGACTTTGGCGCTTCCTCTGCACGTGCTACAGTAATATCCCTTCCCATCTTGTTCTGTGATTCAAGCTTATTGTGATTATTCACGTATGTGGTGGAGGAGTACACTGATGGCTGGGGACTTTCCGGGACATTGGATTTGGCCCTCCTCCGGTAACAATAGCTCTATCCTTGCTGGGGATTGGGGTTGGAATGTTGTACGTACTGGCTGCATGTATCGTATGTATGGTGTAGATTGTTTCCTTCGTCTGTCTCTATTATTGTTAGTGGTGGATCTCCTTTACAATCATGGCGTCCTTCGAGATATTGTGACCTTTGTCTATGGCTCAGTCGGCGCCATCTACTGGCTACCCTGATAAGTCGCGGGCTGTCGGCTCCACCGCGTTCTCTTTGGTTCCTGTCTCCTGATCATGGAAGTTTAGTCTGACGTGGGGGCTGTTTGTTTAGGGTAGCGTCCATCCTGTTCTCCTTTGTTTGCGTCCTCATTAAGGCGGCCATTTTGTCCCTTTGTTCCGACTGGGGCGGGCTTCTGTTGGGCGTCATGGTGTAGTGGTCGCTCGCGACCTGATTAGCGCTGGTGATCTCCGGGGATTCACCTTTGTTAGACTGGCTGGTACGACTTTGAACTCTGCCACCTCTCTGGCGTATGTAAGGGTTGCAGCTCCCCACATTTGTTCTGCTAATGATGTCTATCCTGGTATATTTGCACATGGGGTGGGACTGTGCATATCCTGCTATTGCCCGTATGGACGGGGTGATCATTCCGGTACTGACTTGGGAACCCGGATGTATCTGATTCAATTCTCCTTTTAGTAGTGTACTTCTTGATATTATTGTTTCACTTGGTAAAAGGGGCTATACATACATGGCTGGGAGACCGGGAGTCTTGTTAGAGTTAGGGCTCCTCCCCCCGTTTCCGTTTTCCTTTCCTTTCTCTTTTGGGAGTGGTAGAATAGCTTGTTCTTTTCTTCCTCCCGATACTTCAAGTGTGAACATCTTTCTTTTCTTACCTTTTCTTCTTTCTTTCTCTTCTACTTCTATATTTCGGGTTCTTTACTGGGCGACAGGCACTTTGCCGGGGGGGGGGGTAGGCCGTAGCCTCCGGATTGTTGTAGGGTGGGGGGGTAGATATAGTTTTCCTTTTTTAGTTTCTATGGGCCTTATTTCTCTATTTTCTGCGCTTTCTTGCCTTGGTTTCTGTTCTGGGTCTGCAATAGGGGTTAGTAGGAAGTGGGTGGCGCTGAGGGTGGTGCGTAAACATTGACTGCAGCTACTGTTGTTTTGTATGGTACTACAATATTGACGTGATGTTCTTCCCAATGTTGTTCTTATTGATGCCTCCTGCTCATGTTATGAAACTAATGTCCGGACTCAGTTCTTCTTGACTCTATTCTTTATTGATTTATATTTCACTCGAAACTTTAGAAATTTAAACCTTCAATGCCTCTTCTCCTTGGCGGCATAACTCCATTCAATGTAACTGTTACCGATTGCTGCTATCTCGCCTGATGCCGCTGTAGTACCGCATTGTTTGCACTTGTGCTTAAAGTCCCGTGGCCGGCCTGATGGTTGTAGGCCCCTATCTGTTCTCTTATCGTGCACAATAAAGGTTTTCAAAAAAAAAAAAAAAAAAAAAAAAGATGGGCTTTTTTCAATCCCATATCCTAAATACAGCATGTCTTGAAGACACAGCGCAAGCGCTGTCTAAGCAAGACCTACAAAACCAGGACAGGTCATAAACCAAGAAGTAGGACTACAGTTTGAAGCAACCTTCAATATAAAATAAAGACTATTTGACAGATGTCATAGAAGATGGACAACAATGCCAGCCTCCTCCACAGATGAAGAATTTCTGAGGACAAATCCAAGGTCTTTTATTGCCTATAAACTTAGTTCCATTTCAACAGGCTTTGCCTCAACATTTGCGACCACACTTGTATTGAAACTCCAAATATGTATTAAATAAGTCAATATACATATGAAATAGTGGTCAAAATCAGGTATTGCTGCAGTATCAAATCAGAGGCTGTGACGGGGAGAAGAGGAAGGCCAAGAAGTCAACCCTGTGATGTCATGGGTTGGCAAAGGATGCATGACCTCACTGCGCAACTCCATACAATTTGGTGAGGTGGTTGGGGACCTGTTGAATTTTCAAATGAGCACGTGAGGCATTTGTGTCTACTGTGCAGATAGTCTGTGACAAAAAAAGATGTGGAGCTGCTGATACAGAGGGACAGAAAACAAAGACCTCTTTTCAGTTGTCTCTAGCAGGAGTCTCACACAAATGGAATACCATATAGTCTGGTGATTGCTGGAAGCAGTTTTATATGTGGTGCTCTTTGTACAGCTGAGTTCAGTGCAGAACCGCCACTGGCAGCTGAAGAAGCCTCAGTGATGTATTCAACCGTCAAGGGAGCCAGACTGCAGCCTCTTTGTTAAACAAACATTTACAATGCAATAGGCTTGCATTTGCTAGAGTTTGTGCTATTGGCATTGTAAATGATAATGCCTTTTATTTAGGTCTGTATAAAACCTGCAAGTGGTGTGTGAACACCGCTTCCAAGTTTTGTAAACATGTAAATAAAAGGCAAGCAATATAAAATGGCAATAGCTCAAACTCTTGCAAATGTGAAACCTTTGTGGCACCCGCGTGTTAGCTTTCAACATCATAAGCTAAAGCACGGGTGCCACAATAGCTTCAAATGTAAAGAAATAGAACAAAACTTTTTTTCCATTTCTTTACTTTTTAAGCAATTGCAGCACCCGCGCTCTAGCTTAAGATGTTAAAGCGCAGGTGCCGCGATTGTAACAAAAGTAAATAAATTAAAAAAAGGCGTTTGCACGTTTTTGTCCCCTATTTATTTACTTATGACGTCTGCACACTTTTTTCTATTTATTGACTTTTGTTACAATCGCGGCACCTGGGTTTTAGCTTTCAACGTCCTAAGCTAAATCGTGGGTGCCGCAGTTGCTTCAAAAGTTAACAAACAGAAAAAAATGCAATTTGTTTTTTCTTTCTGTTTACATTTAAAGCTATCGTGGCACCCACACTTTAGCTTAAAATGTTTAAAACTAAAACGTGGGTGCTGCCAATTTAAAAAAACAAACAAAAATACGCATAAAAAGAGAGCCATGAGCCGTGTTCAGTCAGCAAATAACAAAAGAAAAGTGCAACTGCCATTATTCTTGAACTGCGCGGTTGACAATCCAGGTAATTCCATTACCCTGATCTACTACTATTCTCACTCTTTCCCCAGATGTTCCCAGTATCATAGGTCCTGATGAGACCCCACATCTTAGAGAGGGTCGAAACGCTGTCGACACTTTTGATGAAAACAAACCACTGTCACAGCACTTATTATTGTATAAAGTTGCTGCATAATTTGAGGAAATTTCAATTATGGTCATTTTCGGTAGAAAAAAATACGTGAAACCTTGTAAATATTGTCACATTGTGTCACTTAACTGTTAGATTCATGCTACTCTTGGGACACATCTTCACAAATGCTTTCCTTTTTGTATAATTTGATGATATATATTGTATGTCAAATTCCGGGATTGCACCTTCAGAGTCAGGCACACTTCAGCTGCGCTGTTTTAATCCTTCTGATAATATTCCGAGGTACTTGTATGACCCTCGATCTTCCACCGTACATTTATACTTGATCTTTTGTGGTTCTACTAGACGGACCACTTTTTTTTTTTTTTTGTTTAGTTCCAGCCTTTCCCTTTGCAAATAGGATGTTAATTTATTTATTGCTCTTTGTAGTCCAATTGGTGTTTTGCTTAGCACTACAATGTCGTCTGCGTATTGTAAAGAATATATTGGATTGTTGGCCAATAATGGTGGGTGACATTCAGCAGTTTCCAGCACACTTGTAATGTCTGAAAGGAAAAGGTTAAAAAGGGTAGGGGCTAACACGCAACCTTGTTTGAGGCCTTGTTGCGTTGAAATACTCGATGTTGTACTGCCTCCATTACCTAATTTAACTCTTGCCCAAGTGTTCTTATATAGGTCTATTATTGCCTTTAAAAGTTGAATCGACAAGCCCCAGCTCTTTAACTTTCCCCACAAGCACTCTCTGTCACCCGGTCGAATGCAGACTTGATATCAATAAAACAGGCATACAGCCGAGCTCCCTTGGTTACTGCTATATCCATTAGGAGTGACAGACAAGTTAAGTTTGTTATCGTTCCCATTCCTTGCCTGCACCCTGTTTGAAACTTGGGGATTATGTTTGTGACTCCTATCCACTCTTGTAGCTCTGAGACAATGCAAGAGGCGTAGAGCTTAGCCTCCACATCTATTAAAGATATCAACCTGTAATTTGCGGGGTTGCGATGGGCTCCCTGCTTAAATATCGGGTGAAAAATATTACCTTTCCAGGAAGCAGGGACCTTTGATTGTTTATATATGTAATTAAAAAGTGGCGTTGAGGAGGAGCTTCGCTAGCAACCAAGATGGCCGCATAAGCTCCCGGCTCCGCCGACCTCCGCCGGCTGCTCACAAATCCTGACTATCATCCTGATTTCTCACCGGACTCCCGCGCAGCTGAAGTGTGCCTGACTCTAAAGGTGCAATCCCGGAATTTCTAGCTGCTCAAATGACGAAGATACGCTGTGCTCCATTCTCGGCCTAACCCGGAGCTGAAGCCGGGGCCTCCAGTTCTAATCCAGCCGGGTTGGAGTTGAACAACATCGGCTGCGGGACGTGGGTGGCTCCCGGTCTCCCGAAGTGGAGTTTTTCTTGTCCGTTTTGGATGGTGGGTCGGTGGCAGCTTTATCCCGTGAATGCGGCGGCTTGACGTATCGATTGCTGTGGTCGGGGATCCGCTGCCCGGAGGCCCCGTTGAGCTCCCGGGGTCGATGGGCTTGGCTCCTCGCTGGCGGCGACGGTGTTGAGATCGCGCTTTTGGAAGTGCCCGCAGTTGTCATCGGCATTGCCTGTGCCTGGTGCCCCGGAGTAGTCGACCTCCGGAGTTCAGAGACCTGCTCGGTCGGTTCGTGAGGGGCGATGGAGCGGGCTGACTCTACACCGTCGCTGCATACTATAATGGCCGCCATTGGGGAGCTCCATTCACAAGTCACCGCCATCGTCCAGAGGATAGTTGTAACGGCTGATATCATCTGCCGGAGACCGGACTCCGACCCTTTGTTGGTTCTGGAACAAGATGCTTTACCCGCGGAGCAAGCTCCGACTGCTACAGAGGACCCTGCGCGGAAGTCGGACTTTGTATTTTTTCTCGACTCCCAGACGGCAGCAAGCGAGCCCGAGACTATCAGAGGTGCATTCTGCCCTATGCCGATATCGCCCGAAATGGAGGTGGATATTCCTATACTTCAGAGTGAGTTCTCCAGTGACTGTCGGATTGATACCTCGCCCTTTTTCTCCCAGATGGTTCAAAAACGCTCTGGCGATCTATTTCTGGTGGGCAGTGACCTTCGTTTGACTTTTGGATTTTGTATACGGCTATCCTGGTATCACTTCTTCCGTGCTGACTTGGAAACTTTTCTATATTTTGATACTCCTGTTGAAATGGCGGTTCGAATGGGCAGGGCTCGCATGAAGAATCGTAGCGGCCAGGGTTGACTTTTACCGTATGGGTTTGAAAAATGACTTCATTTGACACGGGATTTGTACCTCACAATGGCGCGAGAGCAGGGTGGTTCTTACACGCTTCCCCCCCGTTGGATTTTACTTGTTGCATTCTATTATCCTGGAGATGTATGGGGTGGGTTGCTGCTGGCGGGGGGCAAGGGAGACCGGGGGCCTGTTCGATATTTCCTCCTCCACTTTCTTTTTTCCTACTTTTAGGTCCAGTTCTGGGGCGACAGGCACATTGCTAGTGGGGATGGGGCGTAGCCATTGCAGAGGTGTA
This sequence comes from Lissotriton helveticus, assembly GCF_964261635.1. Taxonomy (NCBI): domain Eukaryota; kingdom Metazoa; phylum Chordata; class Amphibia; order Caudata; family Salamandridae; genus Lissotriton; species Lissotriton helveticus. The sequence goes on from NC_136071.1 coordinate 390,640,853, forward strand.
GGGTGGGGGGAATGGGGATGGGTTTGTTATTTTACCTTCGTTTAGTTCTATGGCCTTTTTTTCTCTTTCCTTTCTTCTTTCACAAGAGATGGGTCGCTTATCCTGTATCGATTTTCCTATTTGTCGGGTGTCTAATTTGGTCTTTATTATCCTGGATCATGGGTGGGCTAACTTTGCAGGCTGTTGTTTTGTCGGATTGCTGATCGTCTCTCCCCTTTACTGTATGTATCGTTGCTACAGTTGCATCCCTTGGTAACTTACTTTTTATGCATTGTATACTTGCTCACCTATTGCTATATTGTGTTCTGTGTATGACGCCCGATTCATGTAAATTCTCTTGTCTTCTTCAATAAAAACCTGAAAATAAAGGAAAAGTGGCGTTGAGGTCTCTGACCAGAAGACCGGGTCGTGCTTGAGGATCGTGTTGGGCAGCCCATTCGGGCCTGCTGCACCTTCAGTCTTTAATCTTGATATTATGTTTCTCAATTGATTTTTGGGGGTTAAATCCGCCGTTTCAGTGGGCCCCTTTATTTCTTCCCCAGTCTCGGTTTCTTTGTATTCCTGGCTCTTGTTTCCCGTTTTTATCTCCTATTCGCCTGTATCGCCCGTAAACCATTAACGGGGCTTGGGTCTGTAGAACAGTACAAGGATTGCACATGGAGGGCCCAAATTTCAGCTCTTACCCCTGCTTCCTGTTGGAGGTTTGCCCCTTTATTTAGATTGTTGATGATGCCCCAGAAGTCCTGGCTGTTTGGCTGTTTTCCCGCATTTAGTAGTTTGTTCCAGATCGTTTCCTTGTAAGAGGACTTCGCGACCCTCAGTGACTTCCTATAAATGCTCCTTGCTTCCTTCAGGTTACGTTTGTTTGTCGGGAGGCCCCATTTTTTTTGGTTTGCAAGTGCTCGGACCTCTTTGGCAACCTTTCTTTTTTTTGTTCTTAAGTCCGTGTTGAACCATGGGTCCTTCTTGATGTTTATGTTTCTCTGAATCCCTGGCATTGCTGGAAACTTTTGTAGTAGGTCCAGAATCAATTGCTCCCAATTGGTTACACGTTCTTCCTCTGTTTGAGGACCTAAATTGGACATATAAACGTTTGCAGTGTCCTGAATTTTTTTCAACCCTTCTCCGCGCCATTTTATTTTTTTTAGGTTGAACTTTGTGTCGTGGTGTAGAAGAGAGGTCATTCTTTGTGCCAAGTTGAGCGCGATATTCAGTCTCGTTATTTGGGGAAAATGATCACTTTCTGTACGTTGGTTAATTTGAAATGATTCAATACTGGGAATTAGCTCCTTGCTTAAGATTGTGTAGTCAATTGTTGAATGGACCCTGCCGCTCAAATATGTTACGCCTGCCGGCCTGTCCCCCTTCGTATTACCATTAAAAACTGACAGTCCTAGATCTCTTAAGATAGTTGTTAACTTTTGTCCACCGCTAATTGATGCCATCTTCGCTTTCGCCTGGTTTTTTCCAATAAGGTCGTAGTTGAAGTTCCCAGAGATGAACAGTGGGCATCGCGTGTAAGTTCTTTGCATCATTTTTATCAACAATTTTGAGTTTGCATGTTTTTCGTTCTCTGACTTCCTATCAGGGTGGATATAGACATTGATTACTAAAAGTTGCTACTGTTGAGTCCCGGATGGTGGGGTTTCGATGATTCTGATCACTTGGGCCCAATTAAAACCCACGTCCAGGTCTTCTGTTTCCCTATTATTTTTTTGGGCTACGTAGGTTGATAATCCGCCGCGGGGATGCCCGAAAGTTGAAAATCTTTCTGCAAATATGTGGTGTTCTTTGAATCCTGAAATTGAGGTAGGTTTTAGTTTCCATGACTACTGGATCAAGATTACATCTTGTTGTTGTAAGAAAGCTTGCGTATCGTGGTCATGCGCCATTTCTTGGAAGCCATGAACATTCCAGGAGCAAAACTAAACACTTTGTGGCCTTTTCAACTTCTGAAGATGCTTCCCATTATGTATGAATAATACAAACATATGTGTATAACGAAACCCCAAGTGTGTCTGGTCCCACTTTCTATGACATCTACATAACCCTTTTATCGCGACTGCACACTAGTGTATTTATATACAGATATATACTATTCCACAGGAACCATTGTTTTCTTGTTATAATTAGCTATCCTGGTTCCGCTGTGCGTAGGGTTCCGTTGTTCTCCCTTCTCGATTATTCTTGCTGAGGCGTGCCGTGCTGAATAAATAAAAAAAATAAGCATTGAGGTAGAGCGTGACCTGCCTGCTGTGCTCGGAGGCTGTACTTAAAGCCTACAGAGTAACAACACATGTAACAGGGGCTGTTCTCATGGGAGGTTACAAGAAGAGGAAAGGTGGTAATAAAGAGGGACTAGTATGCATATTGACCAATGAAAAGACATTTCTAAAGGTCAGGGACAGGAGCCAATTAAAAAGATGAGCGGACGGAGTCTATGCCTATCCTGAATACAGCATGTCTCGAAGAGACAGCTCAAGCTCTGCCTAGACGAGACTTAAAAAAAAAGAAAAAAATATATTCTGAAAGAAGCAGAGTTGCTTTGACCTATTCATTTAGCCCAGAGGCATCAATTCCTCCATGTGTGCGCAAATTCCTACGTATGGTTCCAGTTTTCTTTTTTTTTGTGTCACTGATGATATTTTGACCCCTGACTGCTAAGTAAAGTAAATAAAGACAACAAAGCAATGTTAAAAATGAAAGCAGATGTTTTGGTTTTAAGTAAATTTATAATGTGAAAAAGTTACCGATATTTGTCTCTAGGAAGAAAAAGTTACCGATATTTGTCTCTAGGAAAGATGGCAGCCTAGGGACCTCATCCAACTCCAACTCGTACCTAAGAAAGTTTCAACAAATGGCCTAGTATTTTTTGCTCAGGGGTTGAACACAACATAGGTCAAACAACAAAGAGAAAACGTCCCACAGCCATTTAAAAACTCATGGTGTGAGTCTTGTGATGGCTTGCAGGCTGAGAGGGCAAGTCTTGTGTGGCTGCTGATGGATCCTAGCTGGTGCAGATCAAACGCACAGGTGAGATCAGGACTTACATGTGCTGTTAAGGCTAGGGCACAGTCATGTAGGCTGGTTCCACTCCAAGCCTATTCACTTTTGGCTGATGCTTGATTATGCAGCAGTGTGCAAGGTGGCTTTAAAACTATAAAAAGGTAGAGCAGGGTCAAAATGGGCTGGTGGCTGGCTGCCGCTGGATACTGCAGGCGGGACCTCTAACTCCAGTGAGCAGAGCTGGGTCATGCTGGTGGTGGTTCTAACAGGCTGTCGTCCCCGATGACTGGCACGAGGACATTATAGAAAGAGAAGGGAAATTCACAGAGAAAAAGTCTCCCTTTAAAGGATTTATCTTCCCGCTGCAAGACTCACCTAGAGTGGCATCACGCCAAAAGTTCTCCAATAGTGAGAAGTGAGCATGCTCACATCTTTAATCAGCAATGCATATGCTACCCAAAAACTGCAACACTTATTTAACTTAAAGAAAAGTGTTGGGACACTTCTCAAAAACAAGAGACTGTGCAGGGAAATCTGGGACGTCTGGTTGCACTATACTTACCACAATCTCAGTTCTGCGAGTCGGGATTGAGTCACTCACAACAATGGTAAAATCAAGCATTGGCAAAGTAAATTGGTGTGACGCAGGCTGGATGTTTTGTATGACTTTTTCAAATGTGTTTGGGCATGTTTTTTTAAAAACGTCATTGTTTTGGGAACTGTCGGCCCTCACAAACAGCCATATGACAATGACTAAAAGCAAAAATATTTTTGGTGCTCATAAACCACTCATTGCCTTAATAGTCCTTCACACTGAAGAGAACTTTGTAGTGTGCTGATACACTTATTCTGAAAGACCGGAATGAAATCATTCACTGTTAACTTAGCCTATAACTCAAGTTTGTTATATGTTGTATGCTGCAGTGGGTGGAATACAACTTTGAATGTTACTACCACAGAACAATGGATGAAGAGGGCTGGGTGATCTAATTTTAGTTAAATCAAAAGGTCTTGGCTTGCTCGCACAGACAATTTAATGAAAAACACTGAAATTTCACTTTTTAGTAAGGATCCTAAACCCTGCCACCACTGCCCAATGAGTGCAAAGAAAATACTATCTGGATGAGTATGACAAGTCCCCGCTTTGTAATCTATCCTTTCTAAGTCTATTCCAAGATACAATTTGTTCTTTTAATTGTTGTGGCTGGTTCTAGAAACAGTTGTCAAGTTTCTATTTTTTTCTATCACAGCTGAATCTACATTCCTTGGTTCTACATAAAGAGAATTTCTGCTTTCCTCGAGATCTCTCACAGGGAAAATTCATGCACACACAACCAGACAAGCCTAAAATAATTCACAAAACAGACTTCATGAACTATTAAAGCCCTCATGTATTATTCATTTTTTGGTAAAATGTTGCACGAGTTAAAAATAATAATTAAAAAGAAGTGCTCAGAAAAATAGAACAGATAATACAATCTACTCCATCACAAAAAAAAAAAGAATGAGGCGTCATTTTCCTTCTGGGTCTTGTCAGTATTGTTTGTGCCAGATTGCCCAAAGAGGGCGACCCCAGGATCCACGGAGGATATAAGGAGGTTATTGTCCTGGAAGTGACTTTCCCGAGGGGGTTAGGACTTCCTCCCAGGTGCACCCCCACTCCACCAATAAGCAGATGAGTGGAGTGCAGCCTGTCATGGGAACGCTGGGCTAAGATGCTGCCTGCCAACTTGTCATCCTACGTGATACGTAGGTGTAATGACCTGTATTATTCATAATATGTGTTTGTTTCTTTAAAGTTGTAGAATTATTGTGTATGTAGGTTCCAACAAAGAGTGTTCAGTTTGAGAATGTCCATCACTGTTGCGGTCAGTTTACTTGTGACCGTTGGTGGCTGAGGTGAATAAAACCTACAGGCAAAGACTTTACCAGGACTATCTATTTATTTATATGTGGAGAATACCACATTAAATTGGCGACGATCGGGAGAAAAAAGAAAATCACCTCAACACTTAAAGAAGTTGTCCCTTCTCCTCCAGCGGATATGAGGTTGCCATGGATATTTTAGGTCCCCTTAGTGGTGTCTCTGATACTCCTTATTTGATAGTTCTCATTGATTTGTACTCTACGTGGATAGAGGTTAGTGCAGTTAGAGACATTTCTTCTGACTCAATGATTAAGTTCTTGGAGGATGTTTTCAAGAGGGAAAGATTTCCTAATAGTATATTGTCTGACAACGGACCACAATTTTGTTCTAGTTTGTTTCAAAGTTTTTTGAATAAATGTGGAATTGTACATAAAAGGTGTTCTTTATACCATCCTGAGTCAAATGGTGCAGTTGAACGAGTTAACAAGACTCTGAAGGAATGTATACAGCTTGCCAGGGTTAATGGGATAAATTGGAAGGTGGCTCTTCAAGGAAGAATAAATGCATATCGTTGTTCTCCACATTCCACAACAGGAAGATCTCCATTTGAGTTGTTTAAGGGAAGAGTTCCTAATACCTTGTGGTGTCCTGGTTGGATGAAGTGGAATAAAGGTATGGTTGATAATTCTATAGGAAAATGGAGAGAACGTGAGTTGTGTAAACAGTTGGGTAGGAAAAGGTATTTTGATGAGAAGAAAGGTGTGCAATTTCAAGTGGTCAATGTAGGGGATTTAGTTAAGATAAAAGCACCTGTTGGGTGTAAATCTTGGTCTAAATATACCAATGTTAGATCTGTGATAAAAGTTTTTGGTAATGCTATAAAAACACAAGATGGCAGAATTTGGAACAAAAGTCGTGTTGTTGTTGTTAAACCAAAAATATCTTGTCAAGATGATTTTGATGATGATGACAAGTTATTCAATTCTTGCAATTTCTCTACTGGTGGTTCTACGCTCTTATTTAATGGGGCCAAAAGAAGCCAAAGAACACGTAGGGCACCAGTATACATGAAAGAATATGTATAATCTTTCCTTTGTTTTAAATGTATCTTTACTCTCCATAGAGTGCGTTAAGTTTTTTTAATATGGTTATTTATATTCTTTATTTGTTGTTGTTTTGTAAAGAAGGAAGATGTGTAATGACCTGTATTATTCATAATATGTGTTTGTTTCTTTAAAGTTGTAGAAATATTGTGTATGTAGATTAGAACAAAGAGTGTTCAGTTTGAGAATGTCCATCACTGTTGCGGTCAGTTTACTTGTGACCGTTGGTGGCTGAGGTGAATAAAACCTACGTGCAAAGACTTTACCAGGACTATCTATTTATTTATATGTGGAGAATACCACAGTAGGCAGTTTGTGACAGCTGTTGGCTCCTGGCAGGATTTACATTAAGAAAAATTGAATATGTAATCTCAACAAGATTTGTCCAAATACTGATGACCAAGTTTTATGACACGGTCAGTAACCTGTTGTACCAGCAGATGCCCCTAAGCGTGGCTATTAAGGCACAACTTGAATGTCTTCTATGTAAGCAGTCATTCATAGGGATAACTTGCCTTATCAAAAGGTCGCCAAGTGTTCAAAAGTACAATCACATCTTGATACTTTTTTCATTCATTCCCTCTTACATAACATTTTAGCAGTACAGTCTTACCTCCATTGCAACCTCAGTTATAAGCAGGCCTATGTATATTTAGACTTGGTAATATTGAAGTCAGTTATTCTGATTTTTTAATTGCTTTTCTAAATTCGATGTAAAGAGATTTTGGACTGCATTTTAATTACACTGCTATTTAAATTGTATGGATTGCAATCTTAAAGGTAATAGTGCTTCAAAACTTTAAAAAGAGTATAATAAAGACGAATGATTGTACTGAAACATGGCATCTTCAATGACTTAGACATAAAATGCTCATCCTATTCTGCTACTTCCATCATGTAGACCCCACCGACCTCAAGAACTACCGTCCCATCTCGCTCCTCCCGTTCCCGGCCAAAGTCATCGAGAAGACCGTCAACAAACAGCTGGCCGCCTTCCTCGAGACGAATGGATCCCTCGACCCCTCACAGTCTGGCTTCCGAGCGAACCACAGCACCGAGACCGCCCTCATCGCTGCCACCGATGACATACGAACTCTGATGGACAACGGAGAAACAGCGGCCCTCATCCTCCTGGACCTCTCCGCGGCTTTCGACACTGTCTGCCACCGCACCCTAGTACAGCGCCTAGGCAACATCGGAATCCAGGACAAGGCACTGGAATGGATCACCTCCTTCCTCGACGGAAGAACACAGAGAGTCCGCCTACCACCGTACAAGTCAGAGGCCACCAAAGTCATCTGCGGCGTCCCTCAAGGATCCTCACTGAGCCCCACCCTCTTCAACGTCTACATGAGCCCCCTCGCGGCCATCGCACGCCAACACAACCTCAGCATAATCTCCTACGCCGACGACACCCAGCTGATCCTCTCCCTGACCAACGACCCCGCCGCCGCCAGATCCAACCTGCACGAAGGTATGAGAGAGGTAGCCGAATGGATGACGACCAGCCGCCTGAAATTGAACTCGGACAAGACGGAGGTCCTCATCCTGGGCTCCTCGCCCTCCGCCTGGGACGACTCCTGGTGGCCCCCCGCCCTGGGCACCGCACCCAAACCGACGGACCACGCACGCAACCTGGGCTTCATCCTGGACTCCTCCCTCTCCATGACCAGACAAGTCAACGCCGTCTCCTCGTCGTGCTTCAACATCCTGCGCATGCTACGTAAGATCTTCCGGTGGATCCCCACCGAGACGAAGAAGACGGTCACCCAGGCCCTCGTCACCAGCCGACTGGACTACGGCAACGCCCTCTACGCCGGAACCACCGCCAAGCTCCAGAAAAGACTCCAGCGGATCCAGAACGCCTCGGCCAGACTCATCCTCGACATCCCCCGACGCAGCCACATCTCCGGACACCTGAGAGATCTGCATTGGCTCCCGGTCAACAAGAGAATCACCTTCCCTCTCCTCACCCACGCGCACAAAGCCCTACACGACCAAGGCCCGAGCTACCTCAACAACCGGATCAACTTCTACACTCCCAAGCGCCTCCTCAGATCAACCAGCCACGCCCTCGCCGCCGTCCCCCGCATCCGAAGAGCGACAACAGGAGGAAGGTCCTTCTCCTACCTGGCCGCCAAGACCTGGAACTCACTCCCAACCGACCTGCGCCTGACCCAAGACCACCTCTCCTTCAGGAAGAAGCTCAAGACCTGGCTGTTCGAGCAGTAGCGGCACCCCCCCCCCCATCCCAGCGCCTTGAGACCCTACGGGTGAGTAGTGCGCTATATAAATGACCTGATTGATTGATTGATTGATTAATGACTGCTATTTTTACTAACGGACCATGTCCTATACCTACAGAAGCAAACATAGTTATTTATTTTTATAGAGTTCTAAATGTCTTCCAATGTCCACAAATGAGTTTTAGCATAATCAGTTGAGAGAAATCCACCAGCAGAGATTATGGGTGACAGAATCCTACTAAATTTGATGTAAATACCTCTTAGTAGTGATGAAGCAAAGCTTCGCATATTTTGCGACCTTGCCGAAGTCATGAACCTCGTTTATGTGTAACAAGGTAATAAGTGTACGTCTTACTAATGTTTATTTTATGTTTAAACGAGGTTTCCAGACGCTTGCCTATGTGTTTTACTAAAATAATTTACTCGAGTCACTTAAAATGTCTGCCGCTTGTATTTAGCTACTGCGCATGCGTCAGCCACACTCACGTGTCCTGACGCGTCTGCAGAGTTGGAGGGAAAATTATGCGCATGCGTAATACATAGCTTGGCCCAATGTGGTACTGCTCGTGCCACTGCTCTTGTCACTGTTTCTATGTAGCTAACATTTAGACTGCATAAGTATATGTTATGATGATAAGTTGAAAGTACAACCCTGTGATGTGATTTCATAACGTTATTTCTATGTATTAATTTGTTCTCGCTTACTTTTCATGTACCGCGGGGAATGGGGGTCCGAACTGATTGGGAGCCATATTGACGGTCTCTTCTGCGCATGCCCAGAGAATACTGAAAGGTGGCAACTTTGGACAGTGGAACTCAGCCAGCTGGCAGCCACAGTCAAGATGTGCCTGGGAAAGCCACCTCTGCGCTACGAGAACGGAGAATGTTGCTCCTCATGTGTTACAATGTTAATTGTCACTCGTATTTTTGCACAGTTTCTCATGGGAACCCCAATCTTGCTAGGCGGTACCCAAATATGTAAAGTAGGCATACAAATCTTGTATTCTGATTGGTGTGTTACCCAAATCCTACCTTAGGACCAATCCAAATTGAGGGATTCTGACACTTTGCAACATTGGGGGGTGGTACACTGACCCAAAGAGTATATCTACCCTGGGTTCACCTAGGGAATTGTCCGACTTGTCTGGTTTAGCTGACCTGTCACTGACCCATCGTACTCAATAGGTGACTGAAGATACAGAGCGCTGCGGAGCACTCTGTCTGAAATTGACCATAGACTAAGGTTTTACTGAACCTTAAAGTGCTGGCGAAGCACTTTGCTGGGAGTTCGTTGACCCAATCGGGGTCTTGATCGATAGCTGCAGAGAGGGTGGAACGCAGGCGTTGCTTCCAAACTGCGGGTGCGGTCCTGTCCTGAGCGGTCCTGTCCTGAGGGTTTGCTGTCCTGTCCTGAGGTCCTGTCCTGATTCCTAATCTGAGGGTATCCTGTCCTGTCCGGGGTGTCCGTTCTGCACCTGCTGTCCTTTGAGGGGTATCCTTCCTTGAGGGTTTCCTGTCCTTAACTGACCCGTGGCCAGGGTTTGGTTTCCACACCAGTCTAGGTAAATACTGCTCTAAGTTCCTTAAAACTTGCACCTTTCTATATTTCAGCCTTTTGCTTTAATAAAAGACATCTTGCACATGTTGATTTTTTCCATGCTTTTGCCGCAAATTATTGAAACGTAAAGTCATTTGCATAATTTTCTTGATATGTTCTCATGTCACCCTACTTCTTAGAAATTATATTTTGCATTGCAGTTTGTCCTTTTCTGATATGGTCTAGAACCTCCTTACCTAGACTGTTTAAAGGTCCCTTCACTTTAAGTTTAGCGTGTTACTCTTTATAGGCCCTCCTATAGTTACCCATGCATAGTCTGTCCATGCTTAAACATTTCTGAAATTATATAGTATTTTTCCCATTTGCATTTCATAACAGTATTTCGATGATTACCCTGTCTTTATTTCTCTATAGTTATATCATTTACATTATCCTAGTTATTGAATGCCTTATTCTTGTATATCTCATGAATGAAAATAACGAACTCTAGATAAACATTTTAAAACTTCCAGTTGTCCGTGGTCATTTAAACAATATTGAATGTCATTTTGAAATTGCATTTGCTGCCTTTCCTTTTACAGCTAGGCCCCTTTTCCATTGAAGTCATAGGTACCCGTGTCGGTGGATGGTAAGTCGGGTACACAGAGTAATAACAGTAGGGAACACACACAATTGGTAGCAGCCCGTGAAGTCGCCTGGTCAATGAATAGTGTGAATTGAATGTATATGGGCCCTGAAGCCGGAAACGGCGTAATCATTGGCTGGGTGACCTCGCGCGCTCTATCAGTTTTCTGGTAGATCAGAGGATGGTTAGGGACTAGCTAAAGGTTAGGTAGAACTAGTTAGACTAGTTGAGTTGGAAGCTGCTAGTACATTAATGCTGCTATAAGAGCGGTCATTCCAAGAGACCTGATCAATCTCTGGATGAATACGCATGAATAATATCTAGTAAAAACAATTCATGAATTGTTGTATTGTTATTATTCTTGTTCTTATATTGTTATATGTATTAATCCATGCATTTGTAAACCGTATCGTTTCTTGTTGTCCGAACTCCCCGGGGAATTGAAAGGGCAAGTGGTGAATAGAATCCATTGTCCTGAGGTCACAGGCTTAAGGAAAGTTAGGTGCAGGTTAGGATAACCGGGAAGCACTAACTAGGGTTTTTTCTGAATACATGTGTGAATAAATGTCAGTAACGAGGTTCATTGGCAAAATTCCCATAGTGGCGTAACCTAGTAAGGGTCACATCGGAAGAGTAGCAGGTTCATCGGAGCTTGGGTGAAAGCAAAGGGGTCCGCTGGGAAACCTTAGACTCAGATATATCCCGGAAAGAAGTGGATGAGTTTAGGGGAATAACAGGTTCACCGATGCTAGAGTGAAGGGTAGGCGGAAGAGATCTACTCGCAGCGCGTGAAAAGTAAATGGAAGTAGTTTACTTGCAGTAAAACAAAGCTATCCTGTCTAGACACTTGAGCACTGTGGCGAATGTGTATTTGTTGTAAATTAACCAAGCACTGAGCACTTTAAAAGGAAAGAAAGTTTCCGTTACCTTGTGAAGGGAGGGAGTCAGTCGCGAAGCGCCTCTGACGTCACTCCGTGCCGCGCTGGGATTGGTAGAAGCAGCGGGCGGGTAGCGGGGCTGGAATTGTAAAGGAGGGGTGAAGCGCCGAGGAGTGAGAACTGTCTCACGAAGGGGCCGCGCACCCATTGGCCGAAATTATTTGAACGCGCGCACCTCATTGGTTGCACGAAATTGCAAGACGCGTTCTGATTGGAGGTGATTTTGTAAACAGAATTAAGCGTAGAAAACGTATGTGGCACTCGTATTGTCCAGAGACTAGACCCGATCCAAGAAACCAAGGGTTCGAGAGGGATCAGTGGAAAGCCAATAGATACGATATTATGTACGGAGGAAAGAGAAAGATGTCCCTTGTAAGTAGGGTAAAGAATTATTTCAAAACGGACAAACATATTAAATCTAGGGAAGGCGTTGTTGTCCCGCCACCGAATACTCCTGCCTCATTCATGATGTTTGATCGAGGGTACAACACCTGTGTGTGGTTGGAGAATTGGGTGAAGTACACAAAAGATGACGGAGTATTGGCTTTTCCGTTAGACGGTACTTTCAATGGCAGAATTTTATTTAATTTGAGAACCCGCATGAATGAATTGCATCCCAGACCGAGACTAACGCAGTATGAGGCATTAGAGGAATGGGAGATTGAGGCTTTTGAAAGAGAGAAACCCCGAATGGACAAAGGTCTGACCAAGTGGTACCCCAGGCTGAAACAAGAGACAAGGGATAAGAGGATGAAACAGTGGAGGCAGAGCATGATTGTTGAGGGTCTGTTTCCCATGATGCCAGCAGGTAACCCTTCTGGGGGAGAGAAAAGGACAGAAAAAAGTAAGCATTGGGGGGCCCTTGGGGAGTCAGACGATGAATTGTTAGATGACATCTTTACAAGAAGTCCGCCCCCTTATAATGAGGGAGCCCGACCTTCCAATGCAGGAGAAATTGCCCAACGTCCATCTATTAAGGAGGAGGACAGATCCCTATGTAGGGGGGGAGGGGGCCAGGTATTGCCCTATTTTGAGAAGCCCGAGCCCCCGGAGGTACGAAATATATATCCCAGTATGCCCATGAACCCGGAGGAAAAATATTCCCGTGAAAAGCTCTTTTTCCCCAGACCTCTTTATGAGAACGAAGAAAAGCCAGTAAGTTCAGGAGTACCCTTTTTGCAGCCTCCATATGGGGAAGAGCGTAGGTCATTTGGCACAGGAACTTTGTTCCCGAAACCAAATTATGGTGGGGGACCAAGTGAGACGCATCCTACTGCCCCGAGTTTTACGCCTCAACTGACCCCACAGATGATACCTGACCGAACTTTAGGAAGAGTATTAGATGAAAGGGAGCAAGAGGCCCTAGCTAGACAGAGGACAGAAATAATTCAGAAGATCTCCCAGTTAAATACCAGTCCTGAGGCTTTGACTATTCCGGTAACAATCGGACCAGTGGTTCCGTTGTACGGGAATAGTCAAGGAAGTCTAAACCCTCCGGTTATGAACCCAGTGATGGCCCCGCCGAGGCAAGAGCCCCTACTGATAGACGATCAGTCCAGTGAGTGCGAGTCTGAAGTGGTGTTCTTGGACCTGCCAAACAAACAAGCAGGGAAGGGAGTGCAGAAGAGGCATAATCCTTTTGATGCGAAAGAAATTAAATTAGAATCAGCAACAGGGACTAGGAGTGTCTCTTTGGTAACGCCGGAAGAAATTGAAAATTGGAGTCGGGAATTAGAAAAACAGGCTCCGCAAACGAAACCTTTAGACCTCTACAAACTGAGAGTAGAAATAGAGGAATTAATGGCAGGAAATGTGGGGCTAGACAGACTGAACACCTATTCTGAAGAAGAGTTGCTGTTTATGTGTAAAAGTCTTACCAGGAGTACTAGGGTGCTCCACGAAAAACTGACAGACACCGCAGCTAGTATGGGAATAGATATATCCAGATCAAAGCCCTTGCAGAAACCATACCGAGCTGAGTTCTCAGACAAAGACTTAGAGAATTTGAATGTGTCAGGAAGAAAGTCGCAGATTAAAGAGTTGCTTGCAGTTTTGCAAAAATGGGGAGACGTGGAAAGGTTGAAAACGAGATGGGCACATAAGAAAGAGGAGGCCCGCTCCAGACAAGCTACCCCTGAGTTCCCTCTGAGAGAAGTAGACAAGCCCGAAACTTTATGCCCCATGCGCGAAGTACCCGGTGGGAGGTATGTGCACGTTCCGTGGTCCAGACAGGATATTGTGTCCTTTACTAACGATTTCCCGAAATTGCAGGAGAAGCCAGTTGAATGGTACCGGCAAGTGGAAAGGTTTGTAAAGGTGCAGAAATGCCTGTGGAAAGACCTGGATGGGTTTTTCGACATTGTGGTCCCGGTCGATCTATGGACCGAGTGTAAAATAGCCATAGCCTGGCCTAGTGAGGAATACCCGAGAGATGAAAAAACTGGGGAACCATCGAAAGAAGTGATGAGAAAATATGAGCAAGTAATTCAGCATCTGAAACTAAAGGTCCCAGCAAATGAAACTGATTGGACCAGGATAGACAGAACAACGCAGGAAAGAGAGGAGACAGTGCACTCCTATTATGAAAGGCTGTTACAGGTGTTTAAAACATACAGTGGTATAGATAACATCGAGATGAAGGACATGACGCACTTCATTTACAGGTTCGTAAATGGTTTAAGACCTGAAATTTGTCAGTGGATAAAAGATAACAAAATATGTTGGCACTCCAAAAAGGTAGATGAGGTCCTGCGGTACGCAAAGTACTGCGAGGACGAGATGGCAGAAAAGAAAAAGGCTCTCAAGGAAAAGGTGATGTGGGCTCAGGTGAAGCTCGCAGAGCAGCAGGAAAAGCAGTTGAGTAACATGGTCAAAAATGCTAAGAATGAAGGCCCTGGGGGAGGGGGAGGAGGCAAGCCCCGGCCCAAAATGAGCAGGGAGGAGGCTATGAAGAAATTTCCCTGCCATCAGTGCGGCGAAATTGGACACTGGCGTAACGAGTGTCCTTACTCGCCCGAAGATAACCCCAAAACTCCTGATTTAACTCCACAGATGCAGAAAGAGAGACCAAGAAAGACTCAACCACAGGTAAAAACAGTTCAGGTGCCCCGAGCACCAAAGCAAGTATACAGGGGAAAACAGGCAAAGGGAGATGAGATAGAAGTCTGGGAAAGCAATGAGAACAGAAATGCAGCAACTTCGCAGTATCTTCTAAATGATACCTTCCTTTGTGATGACCAGTACTGACGGGGCCTGAGAGGGGAGGACGAGGAGTGCGTACTTGGCGCCTCCTTGCCGGTAGACCAGTCCGGACCATACATTGAAGGAAAGGTTGACGGAAACGATGTCACCTTTCTGTTGGACACTGGCGCTACCCGTTCTACTGTGAGAACAGTGGACGTTCCAAACCTACCCCTCTCGGGAGAAGCCATCCAAGTAGTGGGTGTATCTAATCAATTGATTAGTACTCCTGTTACCAAGCCCATGGAGATCTCAATTGGAAACTTTAAGGAAATGCATAGATTTGTCGTGTGCGACACCAGTCCAGTGAACTTACTGGGACGTGACTTGCTGTGCAAAATGAACTGTACCATCTTTTGCACACCAAAGGGTGTTGAAATTCAGACCCCAGATGAAGACGGCATTTATAAATTAATGTTAGTCCGCCCTGACTCGGAAATTAAACGAATGACCATGCAGGATTTACCCCAAGAACTCCAAGAAGCAGTGAAGCCAGAGGTGTGGGACTTTACTGGGAAAGATGTAGGGTTAATGAAAAATGTGGACCCCATACAGATAGCAATAAAAGACAATGCAGTATACCCCAATACTAAACCCTACAGAATGAATGCAGAAGTGAAAGCTGGTGTTGCTGTGGAAATACAGAAATTGCTAGAAGGAAACATCATACAGGAGGTAATGAGTAGCCCATGTAACTCTCCGATTATGGGCATCAAAAAGCCTAGTGGCAAGTACAGAGTAGTACAGGATCTACGAAAAGTCAACAAAATAGTAGTTCCCTGTTGCCCTATTGTCCCGAACCCAGCAGTGATTCTGTATCAGATTCCCTGGGATGCTGAGTGGTTCACTGTGATAGACTTGTGTCATGCATTCTTTTCCATTCCTTTGCATCCAGATAGCAAATTTCTTTTCTCATTTGCCTTCGAAGGTCACGTGTATTGCTGGAACCGGGTCCCTCAAGGGTATACAGAGAGCCCCTCTATCTTTAATCAGATCTTGAAAAAATGTTTGGAAACTTTGGTCTTACCTGGGAACTCTGTCTTAGTGCAATACATAGACGACCTCTTGGTGGCGTCTAAAAGCCATAAGGATTGTGTGATTGACACCATTGCCCTACTGAATCACCTGTGTGAAAAGGGACATAAAGTGTCCCCTGACAAGTTACAGTTTTGTGCAAAATCGGTGAAATATCTGGGGCACCAGATAGAAAAAGGTGTCAGAAAAGTGACATCGGAAAGAGTGAGGATAATTCAAAAGATGCAGTTACCCCGTACTCAAAAAGAGATCAGAATGTTCTTGGGTGTGATAGGATACTGCAGGCAGTGGATTCTGGGATTTGCAGTCCTAGCCAGGCCCTTAATAAAAATGACCAAGAGAGGAACACCCGAAATTGTAGAATGGGATGATGAAAGCTTAACAGCCTTCACCAAGCTGCGAAATTGTCTGTGTACAGCCCCTGCATTGGGAATGCCAGACTATTCCAAAGAATTTGCCCTATTCTGTGACACTCGCGATAATTGCGCGTTGTCTGTCCTAACTCAAGAACATGGCACAACCAGAAGGCCTGTGGCATACTTCTCTGCCACCTTAGATCCAGTGGCTGCTGGATTACCAGGTTGTCTGAAAGCAGTAGCTGCTACCTGTGCCAGTTTAGAACAGAGTGAGTCAATTGTCATGGGACATCCGGTAACTGCGTATGTTCCACATGGAGTGGTAATTTTGTTGACCCGAACAAAAACTCCGTATCTCACCCCTAGTCGGCTGACTAAATATGAGAGGATTCTTGTGGGTGCTGCAAATGTAAACATTGTTAGGTGCAGTATTCTGAACCCAGCCACCTTACTCCCCGACCCAAAGGATATGGAAGGGGGGGTGGATGATGAACATGATTGTATTGATCTAACAGAATTCAATACCAAGCCACGCCCAGACATAAAAGAAACGCCCTTGCCTGAGCATGACAAAGAATTATTTGTAGATGGTTCATGTCTAAGGCATGAACAAGGAGGCCTGAGTGCTGCCTATGCAGTAGTGTCCCTAGAGAAAATTGAGGAAGCAGGTTATCTATATCACATCAAGTCTGCACAAGTAGCCGAATTGATTGCTATGATAAAAGCTTGCCAAATTGGGAAGAACATACGCATAACAGTGTATACTGACAGTCAGTACTGTTATGGGGTTGTGCATGACTTTGGCCAGTTGTGGCTACAGAGGGAGTTCCTGACTTCATCGGGTACCCCTATTCGAAATGGAAAAGTTATTCAAGACCTTTTAGAGGCAATCCAGTTACCAAAGGAACTGGCAGTGGTAAAATGTGCTGCTCATAAGAAGAGCATGGACAAGGTATCACTGGGAAACGATTATGCTGATCGAGTGGCCCAATGGTGCGCAAGAGATCGGTATATCGTAAATCCAAAACGAGGGGGGCCAGGAACCAGCTGCCAACTTCAGGTATTTGAAGAAGTGCCTACATGGGATGAAGTGAAAGAGTGGCAGCAGGCGGCACCTTGGCAAGAAAGAGAGAAGTGGAAGGAAGATGGATGTAGACCAAGACGTGTGGATGGTGTCATTATAGGTCCAACTGGTATGCCTGTGTTACCTAGACACCTACTTAGCGCAATGGCGAGGTTGATACATGAAGGATCACACATTGGTAGGGACGCCATGATTCTAGTGTTCCAACAGACTTGGTACAGTAAAAAGTTCAGGAAAGTAGCAGAGTCCCTCTGCCAGAGGTGCCTGTCATGTCAAAAGATGAACCCAGGGAAGACGACTGTAGTGGAACTGGGGAAAATTGGGAGGTCCGGGGGTCCCTTTGTAAGGATACAGGTTGATTTCATCACCATGCCCCATTGTGAAGGGAAACGATATGTCCTTGTCATGGTCTGTTTATTTTCAAAATGGGTGGAAGCTTTCCCTACTCCCAAAAATGACGCAAAAACAGTAGCTAAGTGTTTATTAAAAGAACTGATACCTAGATTCGGGGTGCCAGTCACTATTGAATCAGATCAAGGCTCACATTTTCATAATGACGTCATCGATGAACTCTGTAAGGCCTTTGGAATTGCACAAAAGCTACACTGTGCCTACCGTCCAGAGGCTTCTGGAGTGGTGGAACAAATAAATGGAACTATCAAAAACAGACTAGCAAAACTGTGTGATGCAACTAAATTGAACTGGGTGAAGGCCCTGCCCTTGGTCCTAATGGGACTCAGAAGTATTCCTGATCGCAAAACAGGCCTAAGTCCCCATGAAATAATTATGGGAAGAATAATGAGACAAGCATGGGTACCAGGAAGCAAACTGTTGAGTATTACTGATGATTTGGTACTTGAATACTGCAAGAGATTGGGTGACCAAGTGCGTTCTATCTCTCGCCAGATCGGAGAAGACGCCATCCTCAATCCAACGACTCCTCTCCACAAACTGGTCCCGGGGGACTGGGTGAAGATAAAGAAGCATACTCGGAAGAGCTGCCTGGAGCCAAGGTGGGGAGAAAAACGTCAGGTGATTCTGGTTACTACCACAGCAGTCAAGTGTGCCGGGGTTCCGCGTTGGATACACGCCAGCCACACCCAGAAGGTACCACCAGACGAAGTGCCTGAAGCAGAAGAACGTCCAGCAGAGGACTCTGCAGGAGCCAGATCAGAAGTAGCTGACAACGTACAGCCCAGTACCAGTCAAGCTGCAGAATCAGCAGACGTTGGCCCAAGAATAGTTGACAACGAACTACCAGGAGCCCAGCCTGCTGAAGGGGTCCAAGAAGCTGAGCCAGAAGTAGCTGAAGACGAGCTGCCAAGCATATGGCCAGAAGAGTGGATTCCATTGATTGACCTCACTGAAGACCCTATTCGAACAAATGAGAGACTTTGGGAAGGTAGAGAGTGGACTAGTCAGGAAAAGCAAGGCATAGGCGAAGAGCCTCAGAATCTTGAGATTCACATCAAAACTGAGGAAGGAGAAGGTCAGACAGGGACAGAGCACGTGATTGATACAGAACAAGTGAATAAGACTGAACAAGTGCCCGATACTGAACAAGTGAAGGATCTTGAACAAGAGAGGAATACAGAACAAGTGATTGATACTCCTCCACTGACACCTGATATCGGGAAGGGACAGACTAGAGATAGTGTAATAGTTCGAGCAGAAGAAAGTCCAGAGATCGAAGTGCTTGAACAGGATCAGATAGAATTAGAAGAACGTGTTCAGGAAACAGAGTCAGAGACACTTGAAGAGCAAACACACAGTATACCTGAACAAGGCCAGATTAGTACCCAGGCAGAAGAAACAGATGCTAGCCCTGGAATTAGTCAGATAGAAGTAGAAGAAACTGAAGCAGAATTGCCACAAGCTAATGAAAATAAGAGGGCAAGAGAAGGAAACGAAGTCCAAGTACCAACCAAAAGACTTAAGAAAAGAAAGCATCTTGAGCCTAAATACATAAAGAAATTGAGATTGAGAATAAAAACAGTAGAAGAAAAACGTGCAGAAGAAAGGAGAAGTGCTCGTATAGCAGAACAACCAGAAGACTCTTCCAAAAGAAGGAGTGATCGGATAAAGAGACAAAACAAAAAGTACAAGTCACCTGAATGGACACTTGTGTTAGAAGAACTTGAAGATCTCGATATCACTGACGTAAGCGACGGAGAGCCCGTCCCTGAGTACTCTGACGAAGAGGAAGAAGAGCCACCGTGAATTTGCACAAAGTAAGATATTTGTGTAGAGACACAAAGAAGGGTTGACAAACTTCTTCTGAAGCCAAAATGTCTGATTCAAACGTGAATGGTAGACCCAGTCGCAGCTGTTGCAAAACATGCTGCAAGGTATGTGTCTGTAGTATAGTTGTCCTGATATTACTCTGGATAGGACTAACAATTTTCATTCCCTTTGCTGTGAGTAAAGATACTAACATTGTCCCTACTGAAATTGTAAATACTGACAGTGAGGAGCTGACAACACAGAGTGTAGCTAGACATGAAAGAGCACTGAGACAAACAAAACAGAACTTAGAAGCATCAGATGAGGAAGAACTACACTATCATAGAATCAAAAACAGGACACGCTTAAATGTTTTCGCAAACTTGTTAATACACTATGTAGAGACTATGGAAATTGAAGATTGCTATGTCTGCATGAAGCTACCTACTTCTGTAGCTGAAGGCATGACATACCATCACTTGCCACTGACATACGGAATTTCCTGTAGCATTTTAGCTAGTTTATTTTACAAAAGAGGACCGTTACAGTACTATTACTCTAATAATGACGTGATCTTTTCTGAGCTTCCTATACGTGGGAACTTGAATCCTGTACATACCAAAAGTGACGCAATACGATACATGGGAGATTATTTCCTGACTATAGGTAACATTGACATAGCGGACGCACACAGAGATAACTTGACTTGTTCTTTGCATGAGCAGGAAAAGATGTTCCTAAACATGGCAGAGAAAAGGAGAATTAAAATACAAAAGAAGGCTAATGACGAAAGTCAGAAAAAGCCAAAGTGGGCAGAGAACATGGAAGGCACCTCAACTGGTGGGGCGGGTCCTGCTCTGTTGCTGGATTTTGAAAAGAAAGGCAAGCTATGTCTTCACCGCGAGAAGACTAGCTATTATAATAACATTTTCATTGGTTCCAGTGAATGCGAACATAATTACAAGGTAATTGGAGGTTGGGGTTTCAAAAATGGGTCAGAGCCTGTGTTTCCTGGAATTTATTATATTTGTGGGGACAAGGCTTATTTCAAATTGCCGGATCACTGGTATGGAAGTTGCTATTTTGGCATTGTCTTCCCGAAAATATACCATGTGAATGGAGTTGCTGGAAGCAGTGAAAATACTAATGGCTTAGTGCGTAGTAAAAGAGAAAGCATAGGTGAAATAATGGGTAGTATTTTCAGTGCACTGATACCTGGAGTGGGAGTGGTTCTGAACACTCACAGAATTTGTAAATTGTCTACTATAGTGGATGTATTGTCTACTGAGACAGCTCATGGATTTCTGCTGGTCAACACCGAAATGGTTGCGATCAGATCAATGGTTTTGCAGAACAGACTTGCTCTTGACACCTTATTAGCGAAAGAGGGCGGAGTCTGCCGGATGTTGAAGGCGCAACATTGTTGCACTTATATTCCGGATAAAAGTGTACAGATCAAAAGATATGTGAAAAATATTACTAATTTGGCAAAGGAACTCAGACCACTCGAGGTTGATAGTGCCTGGAAGAGACTGGTAGATGGTCTCTCAAATGTAGGTCATTGGTTCGCTAGTATAGGTAAAGGCTTATTGCTCAAAGTACTGATGCCAATTGGAATTATAGGTCTCATCCTATTTTTCATATTTGTCTGCTGCAAATGCCGCAAGCGCACCGGAAAGCATGAAGTGAATGCAAGAGGGGTGAAACGAAGTGTGGATGAGATTGAATTGGAGGAAGTGAATGATCAGATATACAAAAAGGTGAAGACTTCTCACCCTACCAAAACTGAAAGAGAAAAGTTGGAACGCTTGCTGGAAGAGATAGAATTGTATAAAGTGTGAAAGAAAGTTGGCATCTGGTTCCATTATATTTTGTGATGATAGTAAATATCATCAAAGAGGGGATTGATGAAGCAAAGCTTCGCATATTTTGCGACCTTGCCGAAGTCATGAACCTCGTTTATGTGTAACAAGGTAATAAGTGTACGTCTTACTAATGTTTATTTTATGTTTAAACGAGGTTTCCAGACGCTTGCCTATGTGTTTTACTAAAATAATTTACTCGAGTCACTTAAAATGTCTGCCGCTTGTATTTAGCTACTGCGCATGCGTCAGCCACACTCACGTGTCCTGACGCGTCTGCAGAGTTGGAGGGAAAATTATGCGCATGCGTAATACATAGCTTGGCCCAATGTGGTACTGCTCGTGCCACTGCTCTTGTCACTGTTTCTATGTAGCTAACATTTAGACTGCATAAGTATATGTTATGATGATAAGTTGAAAGTACAACCCTGTGATGTGATTTCATAACGTTATTTCTATGTATTAATTTGTTCTCGCTTACTTTTCATGTACCGCGGGGAATGGGGGTCCGAACTGATTGGGAGCCATATTGACGGTCTCTTCTGCGCATGCCCAGAGAATACTGAAAGGTGGCAACTTTGGACAGTGGAACTCAGCCAGCTGGCAGCCACAGTCAAGATGTGCCTGGGAAAGCCACCTCTGCGCTACGAGAACGGAGAATGTTGCTCCTCATGTGTTACAATGTTAATTGTCACTCGTATTTTTGCACAGTTTCTCATGGGAACCCCAATCTTGCTAGGCGGTACCCAAATATGTAAAGTAGGCATACAAATCTTGTATTCTGATTGGTGTGTTACCCAAATCCTACCTTAGGACCAATCCAAATTGAGGGATTCTGACACTTTGCAACATTGGGGGGTGGTACACTGACCCAAAGAGTATATCTACCCTGGGTTCACCTAGGGAATTGTCCGACTTGTCTGGTTTAGCTGACCTGTCACTGACCCATCGTACTCAATAGGTGACTGAAGATACAGAGCGCTGCGGAGCACTCTGTCTGAAATTGACCATAGACTAAGGTTTTACTGAACCTTAAAGTGCTGGCGAAGCACTTTGCTGGGAGTTCGTTGACCCAATCGGGGTCTTGATCGATAGCTGCAGAGAGGGTGGAACGCAGGCGTTGCTTCCAAACTGCGGGTGCGGTCCTGTCCTGAGCGGTCCTGTCCTGAGGGTTTGCTGTCCTGTCCTGAGGTCCTGTCCTGATTCCTAATCTGAGGGTATCCTGTCCTGTCCGGGGTGTCCGTTCTGCACCTGCTGTCCTTTGAGGGGTATCCTTCCTTGAGGGTTTCCTGTCCTTAACTGACCCGTGGCCAGGGTTTGATTTCCACACCAGTCTAGGTAAATACTGCTCTAAGTTCCTTAAAACTTGCACCTTTCTATATTTCAGCCTTTTGCTTTAATAAAAGACATCTTGCACATGTTGATTTTTTCCATGCTTTTGCCGCAAATTATTGAAACGTAAAGTCATTTGCATAATTTTCTTGATATGTTCTCATGTCACCCTACTTCTTAGAAATTATATTTTGCATTGCAGTTTGTCATTTTCTGATATGGTCTAGAACCTCCTTACCTAGACTGTTTAAAGGTCCCTTCACTTTAAGTTTAGCGTGTTACTCTTTATAGGCCCTCCTATAGTTACCCATGCATAGTCTGTCCATGCTTAAACATTTCTGAAATTATATAGTATTTTTCCCATTTGCATTTCATAACAGTATTTCGATGATTACCCTGTCTTTATTTCTCTATAGTTATATCATTTACATTATCCTAGTTATTGAATGCCTTATTCTTGTATATCTCATGAATGAAAATAACGACCTCTAGATAAACATTTTAAAACTTCCAGTTGTCCGTGGTCATTTAAACAATATTGAATGTCATTTTGAAATTGCATTTGCTGCCTTTCCTTTTACAGCTAGGCCCCTTTTCCATTGAAGTCATAGGTACCCGTGTCGGTGGATGGTAAGTCGGGTACACAGAGTAATAACAGTAGGGAACACACACAATTGGTAGCAGCCCGTGAAGTCGCCTGGTCAATGAATAGTGTGAATTGAAAGTATATGGGCCCTGAAGCCGGAAACGGCGTAATCATTGGCTGGGTGACCTCGCGCGCTCTATCAGTAGTCATGATTCAATACCCTTTTTAGGCCTCGCCTGAGCCAGCACACATGCACTGCTCTGTGAGACTTTAAGTAAGGGCTTTTCAACTTTAAACACATGCTCGTGCGGGTGATGCTTTTTAAATCACACCTATTGGCCTTTGCGTGCGTCTTTCTAAGAAAGACAGTACACAATTGGCCAAAGGCGGGTGCAGGCCCGCCTTCTCTCTGCCTTGGCCTAGGGTCCGCGGGAGCGAGCAGCAGCGCCATCTGTTTCCAATTATCTTAATTGGAAACAGATGGCGGTCGCGCTGGCCCTGGAGCATATTCCTTTTAGCTTGCACGCACCACTCCCGGGCTTGTTTGACTGTGCCTGTGTTACTGACTCGTGCCCCGTGTAGGGCCATGTCCGCGCAGTACGAGCGCCTCGAGCCTTCCGAGATATCACCGACGAGCAAAAGGTGAGCGTCGGTGGCTGCACTGCGATTCGTTCTGTACTCCATAGCAGCGTGCACCACCCATTGCCACTCCCAGCGTTGCCAATCTCAGGTTTGTTTCGCCGAGAGACATTGTTAACACATTTTAATGAGGTCTATTTTTGGTGCACCCAACCTGGGAAAGAACTCTGGGGGGGCTCGAGTGCTGCTGTGGAAACCCTTCTTGCAAACAGGCCGCTGTGTTACACATAGATCAAGTGAACTTGGCACTGCCCGTTGTCACTGATCCAAACAGCCTGTGAGAGGAAGCATGCCGTGCGATTCTTCCGTTTTGTAACCCTAGCTCTTGTGTAAGATTACGGCACATTCTTATCCGGGAACTCTCTCTCAGAAACTAAAACCTTTTAATTAAAAAAACAACATTGAAGCATGTCTACCACTGACAATCTAGGTGCTGTTCCCGCTCCACATTAGCATGCAGACCAGCTTCATTCCGGATGTGATCAGACACTGCTGTAATTATTTTCATTGTACTTTATTTAAAATTATTTGTTTTAGCAAGTGAGAGAATGTGCTTGGAACAGAGGCAGTGGAGTGTTCGATAATGGCTGGGAGAACTGGGTCACAGACACACCTGTTGTTTGTGCGGGCTGCTCCGTGGTTCGCTTACAGCCAGGCCCCTCACCCCAAATAGGCCTGACGTTCAAACAAGCATTGGCATAGCCAATAGGTCTCGCCTTTGGGACCTTATAAGTATTTAGTTATGCAGCAGGTCCCAAAGGCGAGACCTATTGGCTATGCCAATGTTTGTTTCGAAGGGCTTCCACAAAATGCTGACCTATTTAAAAAGTTTGTGGCCCTACGTGGAGGAGGTTGGCTTCATCTTTTAGGATGGGTTGAAGGCATTCCATAGCTAGCTATCAAAAACACTCTGCGATTTGCTTAAATGTTTTTTTTGTTTAAAGGTTTCTTGGTGAATTATGTGTAAGCTGGACAAGAGGTTGTTTCTGACAGAAATATAGACAGAAAAGATCTTTTGTCTTAGTCGGAGCCTTCTTTTCTAGTAAGTAAATATAACCAGGGGAGTACTTTCGGGATTGGTTTTACATGGTCATGTTTCTCAAAGGTCTCAACATAGTTTGGCTACTGGATGCATTACATGTGGAATTTGTTTTTGGATCCCTGTATATATTAGCTTCCTGTGCTCCCAGAACAGGCTCTTGCTTGATTTTCTATTGTGAGACAATTAAAGATTGACAGACTAGGCAAAAAACGTGATTTGAGGTGCAAAACAAGTTCTGTAACTATTTTGGTAAATATTTCGTTTTTATTTGTATAACATGGACGTTATTCAAAGGAATGTCAGAGGGCTCCACATCAATATTTATACGTCACATCAGTCACACAATACAAATATGTAAACTTTCAACAAATGTAAAAATCAAATAATGTAAGTGTTCCGTTTTACATCTACAATTATTTATGGAGTGTAAAAATGATCAAAAACCAGACAGAGAAGAGGCTATAGGCCTGGTGAGGTCATAATGGAAATATAAAAGAGTGCAGAGAGTCTAGGGTGGAAGGACAGGTAACAAAGGTAGAGCAAGAGCAACACCTTCATCAGTGTTGGAAGTGTTTTCATGGTAGTCAAGAGAGAGAAGGGTTAGAGGATCACCAGTCAGGATGTAGGCTCTACTGTCAGGTAATCTGGGAGATGATCATTAGCTATGAGGACATGCTAGAGGGTGTTGTAAACTAGACAGTGACATTTTGTGCCAGTAGCAGCAGTTTTTGTTTTTGTCATGGTTTAAAAGATGAGAAGCGCTCTTGTCTTATCTAGACTGGCCTTTTGCTCCAACTGGGAGAAAAGTCAGAGGGCGACTAGGATCGATTAGAAGGCTTATTGTAACTCTGGTGTTCTGAGAGTGTCTGTGGCTTTGTGAAGGAGTTATTTTCCCCCTCAGGTGTGGTGGTATTCTTAGTTTGAGAAGATACATACTGATGTGAATGTACAGCATGTTTGGAGAGGGAGTAAACTGCTTTTGATTAACACATGGTAATATTATCACAATTTTTGGTATTCACGGTTAGTTTTGCTGCAGCATTGATACTTGCTTTTAGTGTGAAAGTTTGGTTAGCAGGAACGCCTATGTGTATTAGGGCTGGACTGTGGAACCAAAAGGAGCCCTGGCAAAAACGCTAGAAACCAGTCCCACTCTCTTCATCCATGTTTTATGTCTCTTTCTGGTGGAAATCATTTCAGTTTCTGGTGAAAAGAGAAATGTACCGATTTTGTCAGTGGTGATACGCACACCCAGCTGGTTTCATCAGTTTCTGGTGAATTTTTTCCATTTCAAGATTCCGAAGTACATTTTGGCTGTTCTACATTCGCAAACTACAGGTACCTCTCATTTTGAAACTACTCATGTTGACAGCTTTGTTACAATACTGTAGAGGGCTATAATTTGAATAAATCTTATATTTTTTTTCTCTCTCTATTTACAACATACATATTTAATCTTTTCAAAGTATTTATTTATGTAACATAGTAAATACTTACCCTGGCAACCATTAATCTTCCTGCTCCACAGCCATTCATAATAAAGAATGGTGAAATAACAAGCCAGAGATGGGAAGAGTGGAGGGATTACCTCATAAACTATTTAGACACCTTTAAAAGCAAAGAATTACCGCCGGAGAGGAAAAAAATACTTTAACATTGGTTAGGTCCTGGAAGATTAAGAGTGTACAACCGGACTGAGAAGAAACCTTCGTCAGGTGGTGAGGGGAATATTTTCACACAAGCTATCGCAGAGTTAAACTCATATTTTGCTACTACAGTGTGTAAGGCAGTGCAGCGATTCAACTTTTACCACCGGAAACAGGGGGCCTAATGAAAAAGTCGAAGATTACATAGCAGCGTTGAGAAGATTAGTTTTATCCTGCAAGTTTGGTGTAATAGAGGAAGAACTGGTTCGAGATCAACTGGTTATGCATTACAACAATTTGAATCTTCAGGACAAACTTTGGATTAACGGAAACGCATGCTTAAGTGAAATTAGTGCCATTATTAGCAAATCTGAAAAACTACGAGGCGTGTTAAAACAGGTGTTGCAAATAGTAAACTGGATAACAATGAGGACATCGTAAGATTGGTAAACGGAAATTATTCCAGTATGAATCCCCAGTCTAAAAAGCAGACTGAGAAACAACCTGTATGAGAGAGAGGGGTATACAAACAAGATCGCATGGAGAAATTCTCTGATTTAAAAGGGAAGTGTTACCGCTGTGGTAGCTCTTCACGTTTGGCACATGATAAGAAATGTCCATTCTTAGGTCAGAGGCGTGTTAATTGCAAAGTGTCTGGTTATTATGCACAGGTGTGTTGCAAATCTAAGTTGGTGAAGTGTGTGGTGGATGAGTATGATCACGGAGATGAGAGTTGTGATTCTGACGTTGGAGAGAACAAAGTCCTCTGTCAGCGCGATGACAGCAGTGATGCAAGTAGCAAGCAAAGGAAAAAAACTGTTTGTGAAATTGTAGCGGGTGGCATGCCAGTGGCCCTTATGGACGATTTGGGCTCACCCTACACCAGTGGAAAAAGGCAGCATTTCTCCTGTACCACTGACGGCGCTGATAGCAGATCCAATACGATATACGCCTAGAGACAAGATACACACATCCAAATGCACCTCGAGGGCTTGGTATGCACTGGAACATAGAGCAAATAAATTACCAGTCTACGCACGAGCACTGCCAACGGCGAGACACCCTAAGCTCACAGTAACTGAAGAAAGACACATGCAAGCGCTGATTACGGAGATGGGGCTAACCTCTATGGGACAAATATTCCTTCATAATACATTCATTAACTGGACAGACCCCTCTCTATGCGCGCACCAACTTCCCATGAAGAAATTTGCGTATTTAAGACTACGCACAGCACTCAGGTCGCTATACGCTACTTTTCCAGCTGAGCCTGAACAATTGAATGCATTACAAATATTACTAACGTCCCCTACTTGGAAAAACCTGGTAACGCGATTATATAATGCGGCCCAGGATGAGCAAGCTGTGAAACCTACAACAGCACTAGGCAGATGGGAAAAGTCATTGGGGGAGCCAATCGAAGAGCAAGACTGGCAATACAGCTGCACACAACTTACGCTCCTCACGTCTAATTGCAACTTACGTATTATACATTTCAAATTCATTCCCCATATGACACACACTGACTAAACTACACAAACTTGGTCTTAGTGAGACTGACGCCTGCCAGCGGTGCGGTGCGCCAGGTGCAGACTTCTTACATGTCTCATGGGCATGTCCACAATTGCAGATGTACTGGGGCGAAGTAACTACCACACTAACTGATATGGTATCGGAACAGATCCCTAACACCCCCTTGACATGCATTTTAGGAGTCAAGAAGCTCAAACATGCCATGCGCAGGAAATTCCCAGCGGTAGCACTACTACTTGCGAAACGACGCATAGCAATAAGATGGGAAAGCAAAAGACCGCTCTTTTGTAAGTGTAATACCTGCACACCTTTCTTAATCATGAATAATCCAATCTTTAATCTAGTTTAAATCAATTAGGGAGTACCCTGCTAAGGGTTGTCCCCACAACCCTGTTTAAAACACTGCTCTGCCAAGGCCTGGACACATCCAGGTCTGCAGGGTGCTCTGACTAATGTCCCTAGGGTTTCTGTTTCCTATATTCTTATGTGTACAATAATTAATTCAAGAGTCCATACTGTGGTATTCAAATGAACCAAAGAAAGTCGTAGTACTTTACATTCATGTATTCTGAATGAAATTGTCAACTTAATTCACATGTCAAAATGAACTCATCATGTTGAAACAACAATAACTGCTTTTTTGCAAAAACAAATATAACAAGACCCAATGCATTTCGGGTTCCCCTGAACCCTTCTTCGGGGATATCCAGATCAAGTACTAGACAGAGCACAAGATAAGGTAGCATTATTGGACATGACCACACTACTGAATAAATCACAGAAACCCTTAAATGAACGCATGGTATTCATTCTAAAACAATCAACACAGGCAACCATGATAAAAACAATCATACGACAGCGATGGGATATGATTGCCAATGAACCTGACTTTGAAAATGTATTCAGGAGTAATCCTATCTTTGCACACACTCGCTCGAAAAATCTTAGAAAGTTGTTAAAAAACAAACGCTCAGGGATTTCTGGGAACCACTTACTCAATACTTGCAGGCACATACGGAATCGGAGACATGAACTGCTTCACATTACCAAAGGCACGAACGCACCACTCGGCTGAGAGGCACACACAGGGGCTGGGCGGAATGCATTGAGTGCAGACACAACACAGGATGGATTTAGCTGTCACCTGGAGTTAACTAGCTGTTGGCCGGATCTGATATGGAGAAAGTGACCAATGGTATGTGTATAGTTTGTATTGTATTTACAAGTGTTGTGTGCAACAATACATCTGTTCAAATGTACTGTAGAATATGCTATGTACCTGCTGGTTTGGAGGAAAAAATAAAATAAAATAAAAAATAAAAAGTTTAAAATCTGCTGCACCATCCATAAGGCATTGCTTAACTCGGGCCCTTCATACCTTTCCGAGAGATTCATGCCTTATGCCCCCTCGAGATCTCTCCGCTCGAGTACCAAACATCTGTTGGTGGTACCGCAAGTAAGAAGAGCAAGACTAGGAGGAAGGGCTTCATCCCATCTTGGCCCCCGCTACTGGAATGAGCTGCCTCTACCTCTGAGACAGTGTTTAGACCATCTACAATTCCGGAAGCTGCTCAAGACCACTCTTTTCCGCACTTGCTAACTTGCTGTGTTGAAAACGTATCTAGGACCCTATTTGAATATTCCCGATTCATGCCCTTTTGCGGTTATAACAAATCATATCCTTATAAGGGCATAAGAATCATATCCATATTTAGTCATAGCCAATGCAGTCCAAATACGGCAAGGCTACTCCCATAGACTCCTAGAAAGTACAACGCGTTCTTTAAAGAAACCAAGCCTACAGCAGCCCGGGAATTCCCCCTGCTTCTGTTTTGATTTGTCCTAGAACTCCTGGAGTCCTGAAAGTACTGCAAGTCCTTAGTGACATCTTATGTCCAACCTTACGTCAAACTCGGCACCTTCCAGGTATAAATATACCAGCATCTGCCTTAAGCAAACACACAGTGGTTTGGAGCAGATCGGCTATCTACTTGCCCGAAGCCCAGCTGATGCGAGTGCCGAAGGAAGCCGACCCTCCCATTGACGCACTGAGAGAGACGCTGTCTTTTCTCCTGCCGAGAAATCCAGCTCCAGTGTTTCTAGTCACCCTTGCGGGTTGCTGGGAGATCGAGTCCTGAGAAAGAGATACAAGACCTCCTTCATTCTATAACCAAGGTACGGAGCTGAATAGATCCTTAGAGAATTCTTGATTCAGATTCTTGGCATAAATAACTCAACTTAAAACTGCAGCTCACTTACTCCTTCCCACGTACTAGGCTTAGGTTAGGTACACCGAGGTAGGCGTATCTTAGAAGCACCAGTTGAGCACGTTTAATCAATGATTTTAAGTATGGATATATTTTATCCATTTTAAATATCTTATGGCTCAGACACCATATACATGCTTTTACAGTATTATTTCATAATACTCCTTTTACTGTACGCACTTTACTTCATGATAAGTATTGCAATTGTGGCAATTCATTTCTCTTGCATGAGAAAGAAGACTGCTCAATAAATAACCACTTTTATTGAAAACGCCCGTCTCTCTATTTCTCTGCACTTCTGGTGAAACTAAGCATGCACGTTTGACTGAGTGAAATAGCTGTCTATTGTTTTCACACGACTCTGGAGATATACTCCTTATTCTAGGGGAAGCAAATTTGTCATGTTTATGCGGTTGTCAGAAACTAATCCCTTCTTGTATATTCAGGAAAGTGAACTCCTTCCTGTTCACTCGAGAAAGTTTCTAGTGACCTCTGAGTTAGCTGGCATACCTAATTAAGTCTAACATATTCAGTAGAGACCTAGATGACCTCAGTCCTACGTCTAAACTACCGCTTATGTTATTCCAATGCGCAGAGCCTATTGGGAATATAGGAACTACACTACAGCTGGAGCCACACATTACCCTCATGTTCCGTTTAAGCGCAAAGATACCCCTTCGAGGGTCAATTCTAGCGCTATACAAACAAACAAACAAACAAATAAATAAATAAAGAGTCCAGTTAGCGTGGAAGATTGCCGGGAGCAAGAAGAGCGTCGCTGGTGGTGGTCAGCATGGCGCGAGTACAGGCTGTGTGCCGCAGACGGGCAGGCTTGAGCCTCGCTTTGGCAGTCCACGTGGGTGAACGATGCTTGCCAAGCGATGATGTCGCGGGAGGTCGTGCTGATTTTTTGTGCAAATGGCGCAGCTTCAGTGCGAACTGGCTTGCTCGTGGGTATTAAGAGCTTGAAATTATGAGGTCAAGAGCCACACCAAGGGCCCAGGAACTTGGTAGTCAGGAACTCGCTGAAGACGTGCTCAGGAGTTGTGAGGGAGCCTGTTATGTCCCTGAGACTCAGATCAGGAGGCCAGCAAACTAGCCCTATGAGTCACTCTGAGGTCCTGGTTCAAGATGAAGTTGCAGGTCCAGCTCTTCTTGACCAGGCAAGTGGGAAGCAGGTCAGCACAGCAAGGCAGCAGCTCTTTAAGAGTCGCAGTCTAGCAGAGTGGAAGAGGTCCTTGTAGCAGCACAACAATCCTTTTTCCTGGCAGAGTATTCACAGGTCCAGAGGTGTACACGAGCACCCTTGTTCAGGAACATGGCAGTAGCTTCTAGTCAGTATCCTTATAGAGCATGGAATTCCCTGCCTGCCCTGCTTCCAAGCTAGCTGAAGTGACAATGCAGGGTTGTTAATCCCTTTGTGTGGAGATAGGACACAGCCTATTCAGGTGTAAGCAAGGCTGGGAATAAGCTCCTCCCTCCCATTCTGCCAGTGATGGCCCATCCAGTCACACCTAAGCTTCCATTGTGTATGGCTGTCTAGGAGAAAGACACAAAGTCCAACTGCTAACTGCACTCCATCATGTAACTAAAGACAGGCCACAGGTATCAAAGGGCTAAGGCAAAACATGGTAGCTTTGTAAAAGTGTCATTTTTAGAACTGCAACTTAAAATCTAACTTCACCATATAAGTTAGGATTTCCCCAGAGACACCAAACTTGATAGAATGATCTCTTCCCATTTGGAAATTACACATATAAAGTGTAATATGGCAACTTCAATGTTATTCTATGGGAGGGATGTGCCTTAAAGTAGTGAAAATCGAATGCAAGAGTTTTTCACTTCCAGCAATGCAAAACTCAAATTTAAATGCCCAACTTTTTTAATATATTGCACTCTGCCCTCTGGGCTGTCCAGTGCCTACCCTAGGGGTGACCTATATGTATTAAAAAGGAAGGTTTGAGCCTGGCACAGGGTTTATCTTGTCAGGTTGACATGCCAGTTTAAACTGCCCACACAGTCCCTGCAATGGCATGCCCGAGACATGTTTCAAGGACTACTTAAGTGGGTGGCACGATTAGTGCTGTGGACCTACCAGAAACATTTAATTTACAGGTCCTGGGTACAAAAATGCTAATTGGGGATACGCCAATATTACCATGTTTTAAAGAGTGAGAATATGCACTTTAGAACTGGTTAGTAGTGGTAAAGTGCACAGAGGACTAATGCCAGCAAAACGAGATCAGAAAAATGGAGGAGGAAGGCAAGAGTTGGGGAGAAGACCACCCTAAGGCTGACAGGTCTAACAGGCAGTTATTGTACCAAATTTGCAAAAAAGGAAACAGAAAAGACCCCTGTTGCTACAGATCTATTTCTCTGCTAGATGTGGTTGTTAAAGTAACTGGAAGTATAATTCTGCACAGGAAAAAAGCCTGGCCAGTTCATGCCAAGGTCATAACTGTAATACAGGCTCAGAGAGGGCCTTGGCACAGAAGAACAATGCCTAAATTTATACCTGATCATAAAAAAAATACACAGTAGCCAAAGGGGCAGGAAGTTACCTTTCCTTTATGGATCTCAGCAGTCATTTTAATAAGGTTAACCTGTCTAAGCTATGGAATATTCTCTCTAGGTTTGGCTCAGTATCTAGTGGATGTTTTACGTGTTTTACACTGCTGGGTTACAGCTTTAGTAGTAAGAAGTAAGGTATGAGTCAGAGGGAGAATGTTCGCTCAAGGGGTCAGTCAAGGATGTGCATGAGCCCCCACTTTGTTTCTCCTATATATAAATGGCCTGAATTGTGTTTTTGCTCTCCAATGGGAAGGACATGCCAAAAGATTAATTCAACCACTGTCCGGCTCTACTCTTTGCAGATGATACAGTTTTGTTCTCTCATACTCGAAGCAGTCTTAAAGGTTTAATAGATAACTTTGTTGGAACCCTGAACAATTTATATCTTGAGACCAATATTGTGAAAACTCATTATATAGAATGTGGTCAACAAATACGTAAAATGAAACCATGTTATATTAAGGGTAAGTGTCTTGTGAAGGTGAGTGATTTCCCAGATCTGGGGTCACATTTGATTCACACAGCACATGGCTAGCTTGTGTCTGTAGCAGATGCCTCTGTTTCAACCATTCTCAATCAATCAATCAATCAATCAAAAATACTCCATTCTGTTGGAGCTCTGTTTGAGTTTGCAGGGAATATTGGGAGTAAACCAATGTTACTCCTAACTGAAATATTTAAACGTAAATGCTTACCAGTATTGACCTATGAGGCTGCCATATGGTATTATTGAGAAATCTCCAAGCTACGGAAGGAGGACTATCACTTTATAAGGGCTTATTAGGCCTTCCTCATCAAGTTCTTATTATTTCCTTCACAAGGAACTGGGCCTTACCTATGTAGAAGATTGCATATAACTTGCACAACTACTTTGTTGGTTCTCTTTTTCTGGGGAAACAAGCATTCCACCTTCAATCGTCAAGTCACATGTGATGCTTGGCTTAAATATATAAAATACATTACTGAAGCTCTTGGTAGACCAGATTTGATTTTGTCTTCCCACTTGTAAGTGTGAACATGCTTTTTTTTTTTTACCAAATCTGTTTTTATTGATTTTAGGTTCCACTTAGTCATGACAGACAACTTACTTGAAAACGTACAGTCATGCATGCGGCTAATCGCCAACAGCTGGATATATAGAGCAACATTGGATTTACATGCAAACTGAATGTACTGCAATCGTTAAGAGAAGCGCTTGCGTAGGAGCGAGGCTGGCTTGGAACTGAAAGTCGTGTTACAGGCACTGAAGTTACAGTTCGGCAATGCATTAACATCATGCCAGTGTTTATAGCTCTGTCTCGGTCATTTACCCTGGGCATTTAAACAAATGGCCTACATAATTACAATGGAACTATAACAGTGGCAGCATGAATCAGTGTATATACATTGAACTTCCTATATTGGGATACAATATTTCAGTGTGCTAATTTTTACTCTCTTGTGACTCTTTGAATATATGATAATATGCTGTGCTCATTCCTTACTTCTACACCTCCTGCCAGTTCTACTGTCACCATATGCAAGTAAACACTCCTGTTCATCGAAATTTGCCTTAATTTACCTTGTTTCAATGACTGTTGGACTTCTGGATGTTACATTTTGACAGCTATTTTCATTGACTTTCTTCTAATAATTTGTATAAGCAACTTTCACTGGATAGCAAAGTTTCCTATTACTGTATTCACCTTCATCATAACTGTTTTACGCTTTCTATGCTCTGAGGGCTGATGTCGACGAGCAAGTTGAGCAATCTGAAGTTTGTTTTTGTCCCTTCCAAAGGTGTCTCTTCAGCAGCGTCTTCATTGGCCTCAGCGTCAAGCTCCTCATCTCACGCAGATCAAATGGCGAGTTTATCTTCTAATCGCCAGTCCTGGACGCAATCCACTTCCAATAAATCTTCTCCGTCTACTACATCCTCTAAACGCCTAAAACAAGATCCTCCATCTCCTGATAAACCACCATCGCCTATATCTATGGAACTAATTTTAGAGGATATTCGCGCTTTGCGCCCGTTTGTAGAAGAAACCAATAGTAAAATGCAATTTCTCGAGGAGAAGTGGTCTACTATGGACAATAGAGTATCATCTATGGAGCACCAGGTCTCAGAAATACAAGTTAATTCGCAACGCATTGCCTCTTTGGAAAAGTCGGTTCTTGCTCTCCAACAGCATGCTGAGGACTTAGAAAACAGGAATAGGAGGAACAACTTACGCATCTACGGACTACCGAAAGCTTTGGAAAGTGATGATCCTGTAACTTTTTTCTCCTCCTTCCTTCCAAAACTCTTGGACATGCCAGCAACGACTTCTCTCAGCATCCAAAGAGCTCACAGACTTGGTCCTTGATCATCTGCTTCAACTAAGCCACAAGGTGTCATCATTTTCTTGAAATGTACAGATCTTCTTTCAGTTCTATCTGCAGCTAGATCTAAACGTCAAGTTTCCTGGCTAGGTCAGAAGGTATTCTTATCTCAAGAAGTCTCCAATGCCACTGCAGCTCGACGCAAGGAATTTTTGAATCTTCGTACCCCTTTACGTACTTTAGGAGCTAGATTTGGATTATTCCATCCATGTATTTTCAAAGTTACTTTCCATAATCAAACATGGCAGAGCTCAAAAACTTTATTCACATTCAAACCAATAGTCACATGGACACTTCTACTTCTTCGAATGGATGATTGTCTAATCTTCTTATCTCTTACAGGATCTTTGCTGTTTGATTTACATTTTCTTCTTATAATGCAGTTTTGATGCTTTTTTGATGTTCTTTAACTTGTTATATTACATTTTTCTTACATGTTATGTGTTTGCAACACCTTTGTCCTTGATATTGTTATGTCTCTGTTCACATCTGTTATTGTTTTGTCTCCGATTTCTTATGATTTCATATTGGTTGCTGGTCTCATGCATATATGCTAATTTGTCTCCCTGTTCTTCTCCACTTCTTAGTGGCTGATTGGGTGTTTAAACCTGTTATTTGTTCTTATTACATTTTTGATGATGTTCTATATTCAGGTTCTCCTTTAGTTATCTGCCTACATATTTAATAAGTTCTAACATGGTTTTCCTTCATTGCTGTTTCTTCAGCTAGTGTTTTTCTCTCGTTTGTGTTCGCAGTTTCTTACATTATCTTCGTCCTCACTTAGCTTGTTGATTTATTGTAAGCATTTTGTTGTATTTCCTTATTGCGAACTGCTTTTTATGTTTCCTTGTGTAGGGTTTGTTGATCTACTTCCCCTCAACTCATTTGGTTACCTACCTTCATATTTCGTCCTGGTGTGGTGTAGACTCCCACTTTTCGGGCAGTCCGTCTTGTTGAGTGTCGCCTTTGCCTCATTGTCCTCTTGTATGTCCCCAGGTATGTTCTTTTCAGTCGTCCTTTTGGATATGTACTGTCTTCCCTTGTATTTTCTTTCTCCTTTTCTTCCCTTCCTTCCTTTGTCTCACCCTTTGTTCTCTGGTCCTATTCATTTTTCTTCCATCCTTGCTCTTTCGCTATCACCTCCCGTATTTGTGCAGATTTCTTTCTCTTTTCTTTACTTCACCCCAGCCCGACGTTTGATGTTCCTTGTTATATTTGCTTCTTTCTATTCCTTCTCTCATTTTTCGGCTGTATGTTATGTATAAACTTTCTTACCCTTTTTGTCTCTATCAATTTTATGCTCATTTCCTGGAATGTAAAAGGTTTTTATTAATCCCATTAAACGGCAGAGAGTCCTTTCCCATTTAGCTTCTTATAACCCTGATATAGTCCTTTTGCAAGAAACCCATCTTACTGAACTTGAATCCCTTAAATTGAAAAGGAATTGGGTTGGTAGTGTTTTATTTTCCCCCTCCAACAATAAAAAGAATGGAGTTGCCATTTTATGTCATAAAAAATTAAATTGTAAAGTTTTGTCACAAGAAAATGACGACGATGGTAGATGGATACTAACTAAGTTGCTAACTAATTCTGTACCTTTAACTGTTTTTAATATTTATGGTCCTACTCAACCTGACTGCTCTTTCTGGCCTCTAATTACAAATAAGTGTATTCAACATATATTTATTTATTTGT
This sequence comes from Lissotriton helveticus, assembly GCF_964261635.1. Classification (NCBI taxonomy): domain Eukaryota; kingdom Metazoa; phylum Chordata; class Amphibia; order Caudata; family Salamandridae; genus Lissotriton; species Lissotriton helveticus. The sequence goes on from NC_136071.1 coordinate 390,677,668, forward strand.
TAAGCTTATAAGGCGCACAGCTACCCAAAAAGGGTTTCCCGGCGCCAAGACGGAGCAAAAACAGCAGAGCAGAACCTTCCGTAGATGTTACTGATCAAACAGCCATGTCTTGACATTTTTTCGGAAACGCGAATAGTTTGTTTCTTTTCGTATGAAGGTGGGCAGTGTATTCCAGATAGATGGACCTATATAGGAGAATGATCTCCCACCCACTCTAGAAAGTTTAAACCTCGGCACACAGAAATTAGCCGCGGTTTGAGATCGTAAATGACGAGCGGGTACATAAGGATGCACTAGCGCTTGAAGATATTTGGGAGCAGTACCAGTTTTTATCTTAAACATGTAGCTCAGGGCTTTGAATTTAATGCGATTCTCCACCCTGAGCCAGTGTAGGTCACGTAGGTGGCCAGAAATGCTAGATGTTTTTGGAACCTTGCAGAGCAGCCTGGCAGCAGAGTTTTGTATCAGCTGCAATCTACGTACCACAGCCTTGTTTGACCCAAGATAAGGGATGTTGCCGTAGTCAAGTCGTGATGTTATAAGAGCATTGACTACGGTCTTTTGGGTGGAAACAGGTAGCATCCAAAGAATTTTGTTTAGCCATTTCAAAATGGTGAAACATAGGGCCGCTACTTTACCAGTTTGTTGATTCATAGATAAAGTGCTGTCCACAATAACACCAAGGTTACGAACATGACTAGTCGTAACAGGGAGATTTCCCATTTGAGTAGGCCAATGGGAGGATTTCCAAAGGTCTTTATGTTGTCCTAAGATAAGAACCTCCGTCTTATCTTTTTTAGTTTTAACTGGTTTACAGTCATCCAGTCAAAAATATCGGTAAGACCCTGTTTAAGGTTGGAGGGAGCCAATGGACTGGAATCAAAACGGGAGAAGATGATTTGAGAATCATCTGCATAGGTCATGAGGGTGAGACCCACTTTGTCAGCTATATCTGCTAAAGGTTTAACATACAGATTAAAAAGCAGAGGGCTAAGAATTGAGCCCTGGGGTACACCATGCGGTGAAATAAAACTTTTTGAGCAAGCTGATGCTGACATAATTTGAAAAGTGCGATTTTCCAGAAAAGAACAAATCCATTCAAGTGCTGCGCCACATACACCAGTGTTTTTCAGAGTATTTATCAGCCTTTTGTGTGAGATGGTATCAAAGGCCGCACTGAGGTCTAATAGGATAAGGGCAACTGTTTGGCCGTCATCCAGGAGATTACGGATCTTTTCGGTGACTCCTAAGAGTGCTGTTTCAGTGGAGTAGCCGGCTCGAAAGCCAGATTGGGAAGAATGGAGGCAATTATTAGTTTCTGTAAAATGAGTTAGAAAAGAGTGGACATGTCTTTCTAAAATTTTCGAGAACACTGGTAAAAGAGAGATGGGTCTGTAGTCGGACAGTACTTCGGGATCGGCCATTGTTTTTTTTAATAAAGGGTTCACCATTGCATGCTTCCAAAGGGTAGGTACAGTAGATTGTAAGAAAGAAGTATTGAGGGTATCGAGGATTACCTCCAGATGGGAAGATTCCAGTTGCTTTAAGATATTAATTTGAACTGGATCCATGGGGGATCCTGATTTAATATTATTAAGAATGATCTTAAAGTCATCCATTTTGATGGGAGGCCAACAATCTAAGGTGCCGATAGGGGCAGGGACGTTTTCCGTTGCTCCTTGGCTATCGATGTCAGGATTTGAGCTATTCATTTCCAGAATTAAATTGTCAATTTTCCCTATAAAAAATTGGGCGAGATTGTTGCACTGTAGCTCATTGAGAGGTCGAGGAGTTGCAACTGTATGTGAGCCTGCCAATTCCTTGACCATATTAAACAAGGTTTTTGATCGGTTAGTCACTTCGGTGATGGTTTTGGAAACATACAAGGCTTTTGTTTTTATACAAGAAGTGTGATAGATATTTCTTGCTTTAGTATATATAGCCTTCTTCTCAGGTGCGTAGTTTTTACGCCATTGTCTCTCCAGTGCTTTGCACTTTGTTTTTTTCAGCTTTTAATGAGTCATTGTACCAGGGGGCTGGGGGACGATGGTTATTGAATTTTATGTGTGGTGTGGACAGGCATGAATCAACGGCTTCAGAGAGCCAGGTTTGAGTGGCCTTAGCTGCACTTTCCATATTAAGGCCATTAGGGGGGATTTTCACAAAGAGCTTTATTAAAAGCCGAAAGGTCCAGTTTTTTCCAGTTTTTCCTTAATGTAGTCTGTGAAAAGAGATGAGGAGCTCATGGGGCAGGTAATTCAAGAGTAAATTGAATTATTAAAGATGAATTATTTATTTTAGGTGGAGATGTAACCAAATTGTTGACCCATTCCTTGATCGTAAATCCACAGTTCGCTTCATTCCTCATAAAACACACAAACAATTTCTGGACACTATTCTGCAGTCATGTTTCATTGACTCTTGGAGACTATCCCATCCGGATACTTTGGACTATTCCTTTTTTTCTCCTCCTCACACATCTTTCTCTCGACTTGATTACATTTTTCTTTTTCAACCACTATCTCAAAACTTAAGGTCTTTTTCTATTGAACCCATAGTTATTTCAGACCATGCTCCCATTGTAACAGATCTTGATTTGCTTCCGCCGTGTCCCAAATTATCTCGTTGGCGTTTTAATAGCACGCTTCTTACTGATCCTAACTTCTCTTCATCATTTTGCTCCTTACTAACGATTTATTTTTACTTAATTCTGATCCTAGTACCCCTCCCCATATCCTCTGGGACTCCTTTAAAGCCCCTGCAAGAGGATTCATTATTGATTTAGTCTCTAGGAAAAAGAAGCAATATCTTCAGAAACGTAAACCTCCCTTGCGCATATAAAATCTTTAGAGCATACATTTTATACCTCTTCAGATAAATCTATGTCACCAGATCTTTTACAAGCAAAATTAGAATTTAATAAATTTACTACTGATAATGCATCTTCAATTCTCCTTCGTAGTAGTGCTCGTTATTATGGTGGTCGTAATAAGTCAGGGAAACTCTTAGATAATTATCTTAAATGTCGTAAAGAGCGTACTCTTATAGAATCTATTTACTCTCCTGATAATATTCTCCTACATAAAGATAAGGACATACTTAACCAATTTCACTTGTTTTATCAACAGTTATATACTCCAGAATATCCTCCCACTCCTTCTCTTATTCAGAAGTATTTTGAGAAACTTCCTAAATCTCCTAATTCTCATCCTAATTTTCCATACCTTGAACTTGATCTCTCACTACAGGAACTTTATGTGGCTTTGTCATCTCTTACTAAAGGTAAAACACCCAGACTTGATGGTTTTCCTGTTGAATTTTTTTTACATTTTTCTGATCTTTTACTGCCCAAACTTTTAACGCTCTTTCAGTCATTCTACTCATCTGGAAAGGCGGAAGGCACTTTTCAAGATGCTACCATCTGTCTTATCCCAAAAGATGGTCGCGATCACAAATTTTGTAAAAATTATCGTCCGATTACTTTAGTTAATGTGGATTATAAATTATTTGCTAAATTAATTATGTTACGCTTAGACCCCTTTATGCCTCTTCTCATTGGCAAGGAGCAATGTGGCTTTGTTAAAGGTAGACTCACCTCTGATAATTCTCGTCTTTTTCTTAACGTTTTGAATAAAGCCCCATCTCTTCCTATTCCTCAGGCCGCTATCTCTGTTGACGCGGAAAAAGCCTTTGACAGGGTTGATTGGTCTTTTTTGTTTGCTTCATTGCGTTGGCATGGCTTTGGTCCCAAGTTCATATCCCTTATATCTCTGTTATATTCTGCACCCAAAGCTTTAGTCCTTGTAAACTCATCCTTTACTCTTCAACGAGGAGTTCGTAAAGACTGTCCCTTATCCCAGCTTCTTTTTGTCCTAGCTCTTGAACCCTTTCTGTCCTCCATTCGTAACAATAACTCCATTTCTGGTAACTATCAATTGAAACTTTCTGCATATCCACATGATATCCTTTTGTTTACCTCTAATCCAGAAGTGTCCATTTCCCCTTTACTATCTGAATTTGACTCCTTCTCTCTAGTCGCAGGATATAAAATTAACTCAGATAAGACTGAAATTCTTCCTTTAACCAAAACTTGTCTTTTCTTATCTTTTCTCCTCGACTGACTTTGCCTGGAATAGATCAAAGACTACATATCTAGGTATTTAGTTTTCCAACTCCATTTCCTCCTCAATTAAAATAAATATGTCTGCAGTTCTGTCCTGAATTGATCAATTGTTTTCCTCCTGGAACCCTCTTTTTCTTTCCTGGTGGGGTCCATTAGACTCAATCAAAATGATGATGGCCCCTATTTTAATTTACATTTTTCTATGTTACCTGTTCAGATTCCTACCCTCTATTTTAAACGTATTGATTCCTCCCTATCAAAATTACTTTGGAAGAATAAAAAACCTAGAATTTCTCTTGTTGCCCGTTGCAAATCTAAACCTAATGGTGGAGTTAAATTCCCAGATTTTCGTCTTTACCATAAATCCTTTTCTCTACGTCAGGCATCACGATAGCTTTCATCAGAACCTTCCCCTTTTAATCCTCTTTGGCTCCTCATTGAAGAAACTCTATTATTACCCTTTTCTTTTGGTGAAGTGGTATGCTTTGTGATGTATTCCTATAGGTACTGTATCGATTCCCCTATTCCTGACCCTGGTTTGGTTAATAATTAACTAGCAGCCATCCAACGGTGCAGAAACCGTTATCTGATTAAGCCACACCACGGCACAGAAGCGCGTTATCTGATTAGGTCATAACGCATGCCATCTAATTAGACAAGCGATATTCCTCCAGCCCCTGATAAGGCATACGGAGTTCTCAAAACAAATCAAACCTACAGCGACCTGGGAAATTCCCATAGCCATTGTTTTGATTTCACCGAGAACTTCAGTAAAGAATGTGCGAACGAACCCGTTCATATGACATCCTTATTGACGTATATATGTCCATCCTTACGTCAATCTCGGCACCTTTCAGGTATAAATATTACCGACATTGCCTTAAGCAAACACATGCGGTGGTGACGAGATTGGAGCAGCGAGACGTGCCGAGGAGCCCAGCAGAGAGCGAAGCCCACAGCCGCTGCCCCACCTTCCTGACGCGCTGAGAACGAGACGCTGCTTTTCTCCTGCTGAGAAATCCAGCTCCGGGGCTTCAAAGCAGCCCTCGCAGGCAGCTGGAATATCAAGACCTGGGATAAGAGATACCAGCCCTCCACCATTCTAGATCTCAGGTACAGAAATGAATAAACCCCTTGCAGAGAATTCTCGAATCAGTCCCTTGGCAAAACAAACTTAACTTAAACTGCTACTTATCTACTCCCGCCCACGTATTAGGCTTAGGTCAGGTACATTGGGGTAGGCGTAGTTAGAAGCACCAGTTGAGATGTGTCATATGGCTCAGAAACCATATCAATGCTTTTACAGTATTATTTTATAATTCTGTCTTTACTGTATGCACTTTACTTAACTATAAGTATTGCAATAATAGCGATTCATTTCTCTTGTACGAGAAAAGAGACTGATCAATAAATACCATTCTTTATTGAACACGCCCGTCTCTTCCTTTTCTCTACAATCTGGTGAAACTAAGAATGCACTGAACTGACTGAGTAAAATAAGTTGTCTTTTGTTTTCACACGACTCTAGAGATACACTCTTAATTAGGGGAGACCAAAGTTGTCATGTTCTATGGTTGTCAGAAACTAAATCCCTTCTTGTCTATCCAGGGAGGTTAAAATCCTCCTTGTCTATTCGAGAAAGTTTCTAGTGAACTCTGAGCTAGCTGGCAAACACAAAACTTTAAGTCTAATATCGTCGGTAGAAGACCTAGTTAACCTCTGCCCTGGGTCTATACTATTGAAGATATTATTCCAATGCGCAGAGCCTATTGGGATAATAGGAACTACACTACATGGCGCCCAACGGTTTGGATAGGCGATAAAACTAACGCAAGACATTAGAGTAACTCAGTCGTGCTTTTTCACACAGACCCCTTTTTTCCCATAATACTCCAAAGACGTCTGGAGTGGGTGAAAGGTCATATCCGCCAAACCTCGCAGGAGGAGACTCCTATGTATGGTTCTTGGTTTAGTCAACAGTGAAGGATACACTGTTCCAAAATATTGTGCATCTAATCTTTGTTTCCATAGAAACCTGATCTGCAAATAAATAAAATAATCTTCTTGACAATAGTATGTCAGAAATTGAAGAAGAAAGGGAGACAGTTAGAATAGCAACTGAACTCATAGCAGCTGACAATACTCTGCTGCAAAATGACCCGGATGCAATACTCATCCCGGTCAACATAAGAAAATCTATAACCTTAAAACTTATAGAAAATGGACTGACACCAAGAGGTGGTACAGTCATATTCGTAATTGAGGCACACGAATATCGGCAGACAGAAGTATTCTATTCATGGATAAACTTTCCAGCAGCAAACGCTGTAACAAAGGACTTCCACTATTACAAAATAGAGGAACCTCCTAATGAGTACACTCCTTTCGAGGAGGTGGAAATACCACTCAAATTCCAAAAGCACCTGCTCTTGTTTAATGGCGCCCTAAAACATAATAATCACATCACCAGGCTCGGTCCACTAGGTAGACCAGGAGCAACGTGGCCGGTCCTAGCCGGATACACACCACATCCAGACATTGAAGAAATGCCTGCACCAGATCTTTTAGCACAGCTAAAACAATTAATAAAAATACATAGACAATTAGTCCAATATGTAATGCGGACTTCAACAGTCCAACCAGCAATTAAAATTCCACAGCTGACCACTCATCAGGGGAACACAAATAAAATTACACCACAGAACATACAGTCCTGTCTAGGTAAGGTACCCGCAAAACGGGAACAAATTCCTTTCTGGCTAGCACAAAAAATCACTCAAATAGAGGCGGTGTTTCCGGATACCACCCCTGTTGAGAAACATAGGATTCTGACTATCTGTCTTCCAATGGGAATCGCACCACATGTGGAGGACTCACAGGGCCCCATTGCAGGAGCATTGAAGGGCACCGCGACTGCCCCTCCCCTGCAGCCACTTATGGCCATCCCTGTTAGGCCCCCACGGAGCACCCCAAATATTACAAACCCTCAAACAATAGACCCTGCCCCCCATAATCTAAAGTCAGGCATAAATCCGGAGTTCCCTTCAACTCCTAGAAATTTCTCTCCTCCTCCACGCTACCCCACCCAAAGAACACGGAGACCAGATCTGCGACCAGAGGCTAACAGCCTAATGGTGGTCCTAGCGGGCGCACCCACTCTGCAAAGGGGCGACAACGAAGATTTCCATTCTCTTAAGAAAAAAGTCATTAAATGGCTGAATTGGAATAGACCCCTGCCGTCACATTTTAATAATGAGATTATAATGGTCAGAAGGGTGCCATGGGTGGGGAACACCAGGAAATCAATAATAGGGGACTGTATAATGGTGACCTTCAGGGACCCTGGAACTGTTTTACACATCTGCGCAGGGTCAAACAGATCACTGGACTCTACCATACAGACCCTATCAGTCTCTTTCTTCTTCCCACCCATTCGTATGCATCACGAGTCGCCGCAAGGCAATTGGACAAGGGTGGATTATAGGGCAAGACACAAAGAGCATGTACGACGTACAAACTACCAGCCACCTGAAACACCTTATTGCCATTTTAATCGTTTTAACTGCTTGAGCGGGCTTGATGGGGTGGATTGACTGCTCCCTACCAATCCTAACATTGTGGACAATGGTATTTGTGACATTCCTGAGATACCTAGACTCTCTATTGAAACTGCCCCCGAAATGACAACTGGTGTAAACTGCCCCTCTAGCCCTCTCATCCCGGCAATTCCCGTTACAGAACATCTGAGATTAATCTCGTGGAATGTAGCCGGATTAGTAAATAAATTGGCAGATCAAGACTGGGGAACTTACATTGAGACCGGGGACGTCTGCATGTTCCAGGAAACTTGGGCAAGGGAAGAACATGTGCAGCAAGGTTACCACTCATTTTACATTCCGGCCAGATGGGAGGGCAAAGGACGTCCTTCTGGGGGGCTCGTAACCTGGGTGGTGTCCCATCTAGGCTGCGAGGCCACAAGGATACCAACTCCCTCCGATGATATCCTAGTGGTCCTATTGACATGGCCAAACCAAGCGAAACTCGCATTAATAAACATCTATGCTAGGCCAGTTGGAATTGCTAGGGAATCACCGACTATAGGCGAACTTTCGGAGTACTTGTCCGAAATGCCGGGAGATCTACCTTATGTCGTGGGAGGGGATTTAAACTCCCACTTTGAGCCGCTCCCAGGCCTTTTAGAGGGCTTTCCGACAGAGGAAGAGGCCAGGTGGTCAGTGCCCCCGGTAGAAGGTCCCCCCCTGAAGGCATGGACTCCTGTAGCACTCCAGATCACAGCTCTTGCCCTGAAGTTTGGAATTAGAGCCTGTAATGGGCGTGTTAGATCTGACATACCAAGCAGAACCACATACAACAGAGTGGGAAGAGAATCTCGGCTGGATTATGTCTTGGTACAGGTAGCGAACTGGCCAGCTATTCGGGACTTCAGGGTAAGAGAAAGACTGGATAGTGATCATAATGCCCTTGAACTAGATCTCATCCATCCCGGCAACCAAACATGTATAATGCCTGGGGAGGGGAGCAAACCTGAACTTCTGCTGGAAAACAACCGCAGACGAATCAGGTGGGAACAACTGGTAGCGAGGGATGGGAAACTTCCCAGGCTCTATGCAGGACTGATTCCCTCTTTAGAAATCGTGGGAGATCTAGCCACTGGGGTGGCCAACAAAGATTCACAGGCCAAATTATATCAGGCTCACGAGGGTCAAATAAAGGCCGCTGCCCCCATCCTCTTTAATGATGCAAAGAATCCAAGGAGGAGGCAGCCACAAAAATCCTCATGGTATAATATGGCCTGCAGAAGGGCAAAGGGGGAACTCCTCAGATCCATTAAGGAGGGTCTAGGTGGAGAGCAGTTAAAGGAAAGGAGATGGGCATATAAAAAACTAACTGCCCACGCTAAAAAAGAATGGGAGGAGAACCAATGGGAGGAGCTTAACAAGTCCTTAGCCACAAAGGACCATCGGATGTTTTGGAGACTTGTAAACGGGGGGTCGGGGAATCTCCATTCAGCAATCCAGCCAAACATAGCACCAGCGGCCTGGCAGGCGCATTTTCAATCCCTTTATAGCGCCGAGCTGGGAGAACCTACCAACGACTTCGCAGCTGCCTGGCCTGACTATGAGGGGGATCTAATAAGACTGGACGAGGTTAAGTCTGCAATTGCAGGACTTACTTCGGGAAAGGCGCCAGGATTGGACGGCCTACCCGGGGATCTGTTCAAGCAGGAGCCCAATATCTGGGCCCCCTACTTGGTTACTCTTTTTAATGGAGTTCTTAGTGGGATGGACATCCCCAGTACTTGGCTGGGGGCGGAGGTGGTTCCTATATTCAAAAAGGGCTTGCCTCTCCTCCCAGCCAACTACAGACCAATTAGTCTGATTGACGTGCCACAGAAGTTGTTTGGGAGGGTACTGCTGAACCGCCTCCAGGATTGGGCAGAAGAGATGGGGGTTCTTAGTCCGTACCAGGCGGGCTTTAGAAAGGGTGTCTCCACAGTGGACCAGGTTTTTAGATTAAACATTATTTACTGGAGGGCGGCGATATTCGAGGGCGGCAGCCTATACACTATTTTTGTGGATCTCCGTGCCGCCTTCGACCTAGTGCCGAGAGGGAAACTATGGAGTGTTTTGGGTGAGATGGGCGTCCCACCGGACATCCTGATAATCCTACAGAGACTACACCAAAACAACTATGCTCGAGTTAGGTGTGGGAGGTCCGGGGCACTAACGGACAGATTCCCCGTTGACCGAGGGGTTAGGCAGGGTTGTGTGCTGGCACCAACCCTGTTTTGCCTCTTTGTCAACGGGGTAATCGCCCATCTAAATGCCATTGAATACACTGACGCCCCTAAATTGAACGGCAGCAGGGTGCCTGCAATTATGTTTGCGGATGACACCCTGCTGCTGTCCAAAACTCCTATGGGGATACAGAGGGTCCTAGACTCATTTGTGTCCTTCTGTACCGACAGGGGTCTAGAAATCAACGCAACCAAAACTAAGTTTATGGTGCTGAACCCTAGGCAAAAACTGCGGCCGAATCCGTTATTGGGAGCCTCACGGCTTGAGAGAGTTTCCACCTTTGAATATCTTGGTGTAACTCTCAATGAATCTATGACTTGGGGACCACACCAGAATAGGGCTAATCTTAAATTGGTACAGACCACAGGGGGTATTACCAGGATGATGAACGGCTCCACATACCGTCCGCTGGGGCCACTCATCCAGATTTACAAGGCACAGGCGAGGGGTGCTACTATGTATGGTGCGGAACTGTGGGGACACATACCCCGCCGCAGCTTGGCAACAACCGAGAACAATTTTATCAGGCAGATAGTCGCACTTCCGCCTAGCACCCCCCTCCTCCCCCTGAGGCTGGATCTGGGTCTACGACCAATAGTGGACGAATTAGGGTTGAGACCCATAGCCTTTTGGCGAAGGCTATGGAGCAGTGAAGAACTTCTTACCTACAGGGTAGAATTGATGGAGCTTTTATCCCACCCGAAAGCACTATCGATCCCCTGGATAAAATATATCCACAAATCCTGTATGACCCTAGGGTTCCCTGACCTCTGGTCTAATCCCGCCGATGCGTCGCTAAACATCTCTAAGAGAGCTCTTGCCGCTGCTTACCATGAACAAAAATTAGTCATGGCCTTGGACAGCCAGGGTGAAGGGTCACTTACCTTGGCATTTGTGCAAAGTAAAGACTCATACAGGCTGGAGAGGGTCCTTGATGATATTTCCCCCGTGCTGGCCAGGAAGCTGTTCCTCCAATGGAGATATGGCACACTGCCTCTACGATCCTTTACCAGCTCCTGGTCAGCACCCCCTTCGACAAAACAGTGCCCAGCCTGTGCAGGTGCGGACGAAACCGATTTACACTTGGTCATGTTTTGCCCAGTATATAAGACAGCGAGGAAGTATTGGCTCCTGCCTTTGATCAGAAATCTGGGTTGCAGGGAGTACCTCCCAATGTACAGAATTTTAAAAACGGACATTTCAACCCTAACTGTGTTTGCAATAACAAAATTTCTCATCAATGTGTGGCACACTCGCACCCGCATTCTGAAGACCCAAGCTCCCTCCTAAATGTAAAGGTCCATAGTTTTATGAATGTATTTTATTAGTACTCAATTTTAAGGTTTTCATTGAATAAGTATGTATTGACTGATTGTGTATGATGATTTTACAGTGATTAGTGTATGTTTTATTGTACATCTTTGATGGCCAGTGGCCGAAATAAAGATTTGAGATATATATAGAAATAAAATTACACCACAGAACATACAGTCCTGTCTAGGTAAGGTACCCGCAAAACGGGAACAAATTCCTTTCTGGCTAGCACAAAAAATCACTCAAATAGAGGCGGTGTTTCCGGATACCACCCCTGTTGAGAAACATAGGATTCTGACTATCTGTCTTCCAATGGGAATCGCACCACATGTGGAGGACTGTGACACTTGGGGAACAGTCTTTGCTTCCATTTACACAAAAACACATGTCAGTAATACCAGACGTGCTAAAACAGATTCAAGATGAATACGGTCCAGAACCCGCTTTAACTCCCGGTATGAAATTACTGAAAGATTTCAAGCAGGTCTCGGCAATATTATTAGCCAACATGAAGGGAGAAGCAGCAAATGTGGCGATTCGCCAGAGGTTAAAAGAGACAAATATAGCAGACCAACCATTTGAAATTGCCAGAATCATAGAAAAATCCTATGAAGAACTAGGAAGAGATAGTTTGGGTGGAATACCAGTGAAACCCCAACTAGTTGAAAGTCCTGAAAAGGTATTTATTAAAAATAACTTAAACACTCAAAAAAAGAGCTGGGATGGAAATAAACAATCCAATCCTAAAGAAAAAAGATTCCAGTCCAGAGGAAGGTCTCCTCGGCGGAGAGAAAGATCTCCTGATCAAGGATGCAAGTCTCCCCAAAGGGAGCCCTCTGTGAAAAAATACAACCTTAGAAATTGGGATAATATAAAAAAACCTGATAGATATCAAGATATTGATACACGTCCCTCTCAATCTTTTCAGACTTCCTCGCAGAAATCGGAAAGAAGAGGACGATCAGAACACAGGGAAGAGCACGTCAAGTCCAAAGACAAAGAACCTGCTCATCTGAATAAAAAATTACAATTTCCAAAAAAGAAGGTAGCCAGTATTAAAGTAATCAACAATGCCGAGAATACTGAGGACACAGCTGAAAAACGGAGAATGGGCTCAGACAATGCTAGACAGCGCAGCAGAAGTGAGCATAGCTCGCAAAGTCCTTATGAATCATCTGGAGACAGTGGACACGAATGAATACATTCAGGTGGAAACTGCAGATACCAGAGTTAGCAAACCTCATAAAATTTATGAAATAACATTGCGTATAGAGGGGGATAAGACTAGAAAAATAAGGGGCCTATTTTGGGATGATCTCTCCAAGGGCTATGACATTCTTCTAGCTGAACGAGACTGGCCTCCAGAGTTTGTCAGGGAGTGCCCACATGGCGAAGAAATAATTATGCCTGCCTCCTCAAACCATATTCCAATTCATAAAAAATATACACTTGCAAGAAAGTGGGCAGTAGCTCAAGCCCCTGCCTTATATAAAAATCATGTGGGATGGGATGAGGACTCTCCTCCTCACAAAATCCAGTTAAAATCACAACCTACTGCACAGAGGCAGTACCCGATTAAGCAATAAGCTAAAATACAGGTAAAAGAGATCCTAGATCAACTTGAATACCAGGGGGTGATTGAAACTTGCACCTCACAAATGAATAATCCTTTGTTTCCTGTCTCAAAAACCAGACAATTCATATCGTCTTGTTTTGGACTACAGACACCTTAACTCATGTTGCAAAACATTTGCAGTACAAAACTCGCATAGTGCTGCACTAATGAATAACATAGTGCGCAAAAAATACAAAACAACATTAGACATCTCTAATGGATTCTTCTGTCAAAATATAGCACCAGAGAGCAGATATTTGACGGCGTTCTCAATGAATGGCACGCAAAAAAAATTCTGTCGTTTGCCCCAGGGGTTCAAGAACAGCCCAGGATTATTCTCAGCAAGAGTAACAGAGTTACTACAAACATATGATGACGAGGCATTATCTTATGTCGATGACATCTATCTAACAGATGATGACTTGGATACTCACTTGAAGAGAGTGAACACCATAATACTTGGGTTCACAGCAGAGGGTTACAAATTGAACTTTAAAAAGTCAAGAATTGCCCATCTAACAGTCCTGTTTTTAGGATATGAACTATCAAGTGAAGGCAAACGCCTGGCTGACAATTTCCTAGAGAAATGTGCTGTAATCCAAGCACCTAGAACACTGAAAAACTTACAATCAATTCTAGGCTTCCTAAATTTCGGAAGAACTTACATTATAAATTATGCAGAGAGAATTAAACCTCTCAATGATCTAATAAAACCAGATTTTAGAAGGATCAATTGGACTCAAAAACACACAGAAATGTTGAGATCTTTACAAACAGATATGTTAGTTAAAACAAAATTACAAACACGTGACAACACACGCAACCTTGTGATTCGAGTCATCCCAGGAAGATGCGGATTCACGTACCTGACCTCTAATGAGGGAGAAAAGGTACCAATAGCATACAAATCACATTTGTACACAGAAGCTGAAAAAAGGTTCAGCATTAAGGAAAACATTGTTCACGCAGTTCAGACAGCTGTAGCAAAAGAGAAATACCAAGCCGACGGTAGACAGGTTACAGTCAGAACAGCAGAATCAGCTTTTGAGGCATTAACAACACCATGTAATTTACCGACAACGGCACTGAATCCAGAATGGATACAATGGGTAAATTCTGTTGCTACAGACAAAGTAAAATACTATTTTGACCCGGAAATGAAAGAATTAAAATATCTAGATTATGAGAGAGAATACCCTCTGCCAATCGACATTCTGCCTTTACGACAGTACGCCTGTGTAATAAATACAGACGGACATGCTCAACCCTCAGTTTGGGGAGAGCTGGCTTACAACGCAACATGCGAAATTGTAAAAGAAGTGTGGCGCGGAGGTAAATTAAGACCTCTACTTACAAAAACACACTCAGTGGAAAATAATTCAGAACAGCAAACTGAAATTATAGCGTTAAAAATGGCACTAGATAATGCCGATCGCGAATTCCCGACACTTATTGTGTGCGATTCGTATTACTGCGTCAAATCATACAATAACGACTTACAGAAATGGATTAAAAACGGTTACAAAGATGACACAGGTGCAACAATAAAGCAAAAAGTGCTCTGGGAACAAATAGTTCTTTTACAGAAAGAACTACCAAAAACTCACGTGATACATTCACTGAGTCATCAGCGTGATGGCGTTCACGTTGAAGGGAATTCATTGGCTGAGACAGCCACAGCGGTAGCAAGTAAATCGGCTTCCGTAGCTACAAAAAAGCGTGCAGTAAAATACATTGACGGTGAAACTGTGCTGGCGGTGAGAACGTCATCAAAAGGCGACTGCTCAGCGCTACCGATCAACTATCCACTCAATTATACATACATAATCGATGCAAACTCAGTCCCTTTTGCTCGAATCCCTGGAGTGGGGGATAGAGTAATTCCAAATACGGACAGGAGAGGCTTGTCAATAGCAGATGCACATATGGGTGAGGGTCTCAGACACCTTAAGCAAAAAGATTCTCTGGAAGAATTACAATCATTGTACTGGTGGCCAGGCATGAGCCTGCATCATCACATTTTTGTAAAAAACTGCCCAAACTGTAACAGAGATCGCAGTGGCGAGCGAGGAGGACTATTGCCATGGCATTTCGCTCCAGATAAACAACAACAATAAGAAAGTACCCATCATGAAAAAAAAAAAAAGTTTCATATTAACATAAAAGACTAAATTTGCACTTATAATGTAGACCCCAGCGCTCGGCTGACGTCTGGACTGTTATAAAAAGATTTGCGAGTCTATAATGGCATATACGCTAGGAGCATGCTACGTTTAGACTAATGTATTCCCTTTAGCCCTCAAGCTTATGGGGAAGCATGGCCAAATGAGCATTGCATAGCGGGACTCTTCTCACTTCCTTCCTGAGGGATAGGGAGTGGTGTAAAGAAAAAACCAAGACATAAAGCAATCTATAACGGAAAAGGTATTAGGTTCGGGAGCTGGGTGGGTCAAACATCTAATAAGTGTCCAACGTAGTCTAAATAACCTGCCAAGGAATTCTCTGAAAGGGTTCAGTCCGTACGAACTATTGTTCGGGACTAGAATGATGATCCAAGATCTTGATAGTCAGACTTCAGTGGTTAAAGACAAAAGCTTTGATATCAAAGATCGTTTGGCTATCTTGCAGGACTTAAATGAAACAAGAAAAAACCTGAGCAACATAAAGTTGAAACAACAGCCAACAACCACTGAAGAGAAACCACCTGTCCCAGCAAGGCCTGTCTGGATTCCAAAAGTCGGGGATCTAGTCAGAGAGAAGATCGCGGTAAAGAAGGAATTTGGGCCTTCTTACAGAAAAGCAGTTCCTGTCTTGTCTGTCAACGGGACAAGATCAGTAGTACTACCGCCCCTTGCTGGTAAAAAGGAGAACCGAGTCATATCCATCGACCTGGTAAAACCACAATCATGTGGCCGATAACAAACAGTAGGCCAAGTGGACTCCCAAGAAGTAGCAGAACACCAATGTTTGCTACGAATACAGAGGTTCAAACTGAAAGACTGATCACATTTGGAAAATCTACAGTGAAACAACAAGGACTATGCAACAAAGCAATGGAACTTGAACCTCTTAAAACCCAAATTAAAGCTTTTCATCAAGAAACAACAACCTATGATGATGTAACTACAGACTTTGCTAATGAAACAAAGCAAGATCCAAAAGCAATTGGAACAATTGACAGGACAGCATCCGGCTACTTCATCAACTTCGATAATTCATCTGAAGATCTGAGTGAACCTAAGAAACAGCCATCAACAAAAACTTTTAAAGATAAAGCTGAGGTACTTTTTCAACAGCTGAAAGAAACCTATCTGATTTCTCCATGGATTGAATTTTGGGTGGCATTAGGTGCATTTATCCTCCTTCTTTGGCTCATCATGGTACTATGCTTGGGACATTTCATTGAAGGAAAATATGCTCAAATGGACACAGCAAGCCAGAAAATCAACTTGGTCCTTAAACCACACACATCTTCACACATCGAGAAAAGAGAACTTTCTTCAGTGAACTTCACAGCCAATCCTATACCAGGCGGTGTAGCATGGGACAAAACTGATTATGAAATCTATGGTCCTGTTGAAATCCTGAAGTATCCACACCAATTCAAGATCTCATTGAGTGACTTTGTAAAACCAAGCACATTTTCTGATGATTGGGACTTTGAAAGTATTAATGATATGATGTCTGATCTTGTGATGTCTGCTAAATTTACAGAACATGATTATTTGCAGGGTTCGTCTAATTATGATCAGATGTTCTGCTACAACCACTATGGTAACCATTATCTACATAAATCTGCACAACCTAGAAATGTTTTAAATTATAACCAATGGGAACATTGTGCTACTCCTCCAAAAGATAGCTCGAAAACATTTTATGATAAGTATTCATACTTTTCAGGGTTTAACACAAGTAATGCAGAAACATTTTATTTCAAATTGTCAAATAAGACAGGTATGAAGACCATGCTTACAAACACAAAATTGATATATTCAGATTCATTTTTTGAGCAAATGAATACATTTGGTTTTGATTTCTGGAACAATAATATTGAAGCAAAAACTGTTTGGGGTACAAGAGATTGGCAAGTACAAGGTATAGAATCATTGTTTAGAGCCTGCATGATCCCAGAACAAATTATATTTTTGAATGACACCATTCAACAAACTACCTGTCTTGGCTTAGCCAAAATCAAAGATTTGAACAAACCGTCTATTCCAAAACCAACAGTGAACAGTAATAGCTCTATAGATGTTGAGATAGACGTAAACCATATATTAAACCAAAACAGAACACATCCTGAATGGAAAAAATGGTTGATCTGGCCCACAGATACAAATAACTGTCAAGACAGATTCCTGAACAAAATACAGGGGTTCACATTGACTAGGCCAGACCCTAGATATTCCCAAAGACAACATCCAGGGATAGTAACCACCTACAGCGTGGGCAAGCTCTGTCTTCAATGGCTACAAACGTCCACACTGGCTGAAATTAAGCAACACCTAACTTTACTTACAGAAGGTGCTGACTTGCGTGATTTCATTATGGGACCACGCAAACAGCGTCAAAAACGTTTCATAGCGGCCTCTATATATGCAGCTTATAACGAAGTCTGGATAGTAACCCAAATTGAGACAGCAGAAAAAATACGGGAGATTGACCGTATTAATTTGGAAAAATCACTTTCTGTGGTGGACAATGGGTTAATGACTCTGTCCTCCAGAATATATTCTCTGGACAGCATTGTGTCTTCAGCAATCGATATAATATCGCAAGACTTACTGATGTTACAACACGGTCAGTCCCAATTGCGTTCTATTGTACAGCTTGGCTGGACGTTACAAAATCTGCGTTCTGGCTATGTGCCTTGGCGTTTAATCAACACAACGTCATTATTTAATATCTTTAACCTTACTGATAAACAAATCAGTTTGGCGCAGAAGGGTGCTGACTATACAATTCTGAGCATTGAAAGACTTGAGAGATTACCATTGACAATGTCAGAACGACCTGTCATTGAATGGATAATACATGGAATAATAAATATTCCGATAACTACTTTCCAGTTTCATTTCTGCCAAAAATATATACAGGCAGGCCAGTATGAAAGGTTGGGTAAAGGGTACATTAAGTCAATATGGAACCTGCCCTATACACACGAATGTGTCAGTAATAAAGGCCAGAAAGTGTTTCTCAGTGGCAATAATTGTGCAAGATCACTAAGCGGTACACTTCTGTGTCAGGGTATTAGCTTGCATGGAGCCTGTGAAGGGACTTCAAATAACCTTTCATGTTACCAGCTAGGCACACCTGCAACACGAATAGAACCATTCTTTAGGAGACTCTCGAACGGGAGTTACATTCTAATAATAGATCGCAGATGTTGTAGTTTGCTGCCCGGAAAACCTTATCTCATAACCGTGACTAGGAAGGTCATGTGCTGTGAACGAGTATTGTTCCCTAACGATTCTCCAGACAGGGAGGCAAGGTTATGGCCCGATTTGAAAATTGCTTCTATTCGAATAGATACTTTAAGCAGAATGAAGACTGTGCTCCTACAGACGCCGACCAGGCTAACGTCATCAAAAGAAACGTATGATCTCCAAGTTGCAAGGACAACAGCAGAGATTCATTCATTGTTATCAACTAATTCCCCCATACATTTCGCAGAAATACTGAACGAAATCTTAAATATTTCTGATACCAGTGGTGTCTTATATGTATTTAAGACCGTGTTTTCGGGAGCTTTAACACCATTCAAAGCCATCCTGAGTATTTTTCCGGACTTTGTCCATTCAATTTTTGGCGGACTTCCTCTCCTTTTGGGACTAGTGGCAGGCTTCCTATTTTTGATCCTGTTATTTCGCTATGGCAAACCATGTCACAGACAAAACACCTGCGACAAGGGAAGAAATGATCCTAGCCATTGGCTACCGGGACCGCATAACTAAAGTCCTTGGACTAGCACGGCTTCGGGACCTGAACATGACTTAGTTTCTGTCATTTAGACCAATGTGGCAAAGTTGTGTTATGCCTGTATTAAGGTGCTTGCTATGCGGCGAAGAATGCGTGTTGGACACCTGTCTGGCACTACAATCGGATGTGCCAATGGACGCAGATACCTTGTTGGGTCCGGTAACGGCTCATGCATTGTGCTGTCCCCAGCGGCTACCAATCCTGATGACGGCATTCGTGGAGACTTCACCACTACGATTGAGGGGTAGTGAAGTACAAGATGAAAGCAGCATCAATCAGGTACGACCTTCAGTCAGCTATACTGATAAAAACATCAATGGAGGCGATCATGCTCAGGCTCATGAATGCATGGTAACATCCTTTTCCGAGTTAATGGAACTTACGCAAGAAGCTGTTGACAGTTTTTTCAACAGTCTAAATGATATGATGTTTTCACCAGAGCAGCAGGAATAACTTTGAGCAGACTAGCACTCGGAGTTCCCTACATCCTGAATTTGGCCTTCAACTTTTAAAAAAAGCGATATGGAAAAAATTTTCTCATCAGTTTTTCAGACAACAAGAACATTTTTCCCCAATTCCAAAATATTTACTGGGACACTTATCTTCTGCTTAAAGTAGACATTATTCTTAGAGAACTGAATTTCTATTTTAGGTAGTCACGAGACATTAGCTATCCTCTAGCACTCTCGAACATAACTTTATGATTGTGATGAAATGGTGTCGCACCTTTTTTCTGTATTAAGAGCCATTTCATGTGTGGTTTTCGCATTTATTCATGCTGAATTTAAAATATGCGTTATATGTTTAGCATTATTAGAATGCTTGTGCATATAGTACATGTGATAGTACATGTGATTGTGTTTCGTATATTTCATGATTCCAATTTTAGAATACATATGAATGTATTTTGGGGTGGTACGGTATACACAAACGCTACTGGATTCACTATGCCTAGATTTGTAAATATGGACATAGTCTACGTGGAGTGGGTGTGATGTATTCCTATAGGTACTGTATCGATTCCCCTATTCCTGACCCTGGTTTGGTTAATAATTAACTAGCAGCCATCCAACGGTGCAGAAACCGTTATCTGATTAAGCCACACCACGGCACAGAAGCGCGTTATCTGATTAGGTCATAACGCATGCCATCTAATTAGACAAGCGATATTCCTCCAGCCCCTGATAAGGCATACGGAGTTCTCAAAACAAATCAAACCTACAGCAACCTGGGAAATTCCCATAGCCATTGTTTTGATTTCACCGAGAACTTCAGTAAAGAATGTACGAACGAACCCGTTCATATGACATCCTTATTGACGTATATATGTCCATCCTTACGTCAATCTCGGCACCTTTCAGGTATAAATATTACCGACATTGCCTTAAGCAAACACATGCGGTGGTGACGAGATTGGAGCAGCGAGACGTGCCGAGGAGCCCAGCAGAGAGCGAAGCCCACAGCCGCTGCCCCGCCTTCCTGACACGCTAAGAACGAGACGCTGCTTTTCTCCTGCTGAGAAATCCAGCTCCGGCGCTTCCAAGCAGCCCTCGCAGGCAGCTGGAATATCAAGACCTGGGATAAGAGATACCAGCCCTCCACCATTCTAGATCTCAGGTACAGAACTGAATAAAACCCTTGCAGAGAATTCTCGAATCAGTCCCTTGGCAAAACAAACTTAACTTAAACTGCTACTTATCTACTCCCGCCCACGTATTAGGCTTAGGTCAGGTACATTGGGGTAGGCGTAGTTAGAAGCACCAGTTGAGTACGATTAGTCAAATGTATATATGTATGTATCTATTTTATCCATTTTAAAGTATCATATGGCTCAGAAACCATATCAATGCTTTTACAGTATTATTTTATAATTCTGTCTTTACTGTATGCACTTTACTTAACTATAAGTATTGCAATAATAGCGATTCATTTCTCTTGTACGAGAAAAGAGACTGATCAATAAATACCATTCTTTATTGAACACGCCCGTCTCTTCCTTTTCTCTACAATCTGGTGAAACTAAGAATGCACTGAACTGACTGAGTAAAATAAGTTGTCTTTTGTTTTCACACGACTCTAGAGATACACTCTTGATTAGGGGAGAGCAAAGTTGTCATGTTCTATGGTTGTTAGAAACTAAATCCCTTCTTGTCTATCCAGGGAGGTTAAAATCCTCCTTGTCTATTCGAGAAAGTTTCTAGTGAACTCTGAGCTAGCTGGCAAACACAAAACTTTAAGTCTAATATCGTCGGTAGAAGACCTAGTTAACCTCTGCCCTAGGTCTATACTATTGAAGATATTATTCCAATGCGCAGAGCCTATTGGGATAATAGGAACTACACTACAGCTTCTCTACCAAGTCTCCATATACTTCATTTCCTTTATTTAAACATACTTCTTCTCTTTTAAAGTCCTTGATTCTCCCGACTACCATCACACGTGAATCATTTTTAAATACCCCTATTTGGTATAATTCGCTTATCCTTTTAAATAATCGGCCCATCTTTTGGAACTCCTGGAGATTAAAATGTGTCATGTGGGTTAATCATCTCTTTGATGGATTATTGCCTTGCTTTTTTCCCCAATTTCAACTTTTATTCAACGTCCATGATCTTTTTTGCAGAAATGTACTACTCTTATGGCAATAATTCTTGATCGTTATTTTCTTCCTTCTTCAACATCATTATTACCTCAATCTCCTCTTCTTACAATCCTTGACTCTCTTCCTAAAGCATCTCTTATTTATACATTTTTCTCCTCTCCTAACCCAGATCGTGCTAAAACTAAATTGGAGCTTGCTTGGGAAGCGGATTTAAATTGTACTTGGTCTGTTGCTCTCTGGTATAAACTCTGGTCCAGATCTTTAAAAATTTCTCGCTCTGCTTCTCTCACTCAATCTTTATTTTATCTATATCATAGACGTTATCTTTCTCCTCTTTCTTTATCTCGTTTCATACCCTCTTCTGATTCTAAATGCTGGACTTGTGGTACTTTACATGCTGATCTTCTACATATGTTCTTTCTCTGTCATGTTGTTTCTGCCTTTTGGGACAAAGTTTGGTCATATCTTTCTCTCATTTTTACACTTTCTATTCCCTACTCAACCATTCTCCTCTATCTGGGTAGTCTTTCAGATTCCTTAGAACTCCCTGCGCACTCACATAGTCTCTTTGATCTCATGCTTGCTCTTGCATTCCAACACATCTCTTCCAATTGGAAATCCCTTACAAACATTTCCATACAAGGTTGGTGGAACACTTTATGTCATTTTCACAGGCTTGATGTCGCCTTTGCTTCTTCTTGCAAACCAATACGTAACACTGATCTTTATTGCTTACCTCTCACCACATACCTGGATCAATTGGTTCTGAAAAAATCTACTCATGTCAATTCAGAAAATGTTAAACCTCCTTGAAGGACTTCTACTCTCTCCTTCTTGTTATTTTATCTTTTACAGGTTTCCCACGCTTTATCACTTTTTTATGCTGTATATTTTTTTTGGGTAATTTGTACTATTTCTTTATCTGCCGTATTTATCCTTAGTATTAATATTTTGTGATGCTATTGTCTTTCCCCTTCCCCTTCTTCTCCTTTCCCTTCTCTTTAAAATCCCCATAAAATGCTTTTTGCTTCCCAATCATTGACATTAGCTATTACTGTTTCTTGCTATGTTCAAGCATTTTTATTGTTTCTGCTGCTGTCTTTGTTTCCTAATAATTTTCTTCAATAAAGCTTTCAAACATAAAAACTAAAATATGCAATACACCAGAGTAACTTAATGAGCCTTTGAATAGTTTACCTACGATGTGTTTACTCGTGCTTTTATGATAATTTGATCATCTAATCAAGTTATTGATATGTTGAAAAAGAATTGGGGCTAGAATTGAGAGATGTGGAATGCCAGAAGGAATCTTAGTATAGTTTGGGAACATATTATTTATCCTCAACAATCCAACAGGGATGATCAGGTTAGATCTGTTGTAATTTCATTGAACTAAGGAGTAGGCATTTTCTTATTTTTGACCTGGGTCACAGGCAACTGATCTGTGTAGGCAAGGTCTGGAGAGATATACTTTTAGTTTTTTTAATCCTATCATATTTGGGTTTGAGTTGAGACTGCACACAGGAGTTGGTACAGTGGTAGATAATGGGTTTATAAAATGGTCAGACCAGTCAATTTGGATGGATCAGTGATAACTAGGCCATCTGTCACTACCTTGAATGGTTGGCTTTTGTGTGTCACAGGGTTAGGTTACTATTCAACGGGAATATGGACATTGTTTGAACCAATGTGACTTTGTTGTTCCAATGTATGTTAAATCAGCCAAAACTAAACAGCTTTAAGAGTGTAATAGAGTGCTTGTAGAGAGGTCATTTAATTCTTTAGTGAATGAATAATTGTTTCCTGGTGGGTGGTACAATAGGGTAGTGTAAATTTAATGCCGTTCTGATAAGTGGATAGTGGACAGGGGGCATTCAAATGAGCAGATCTTCAAGAGTTAGTGTAGTACATTTCATTTAACTTTCCTTTAGTTTCTATATAAATGTTTTCACAGAGGAGGAACAGGGTAACTTTCAAATGCCAAACCTGTGCAGACTGAACATAAATTGTGTCAGTCCCATCCAGACTTCATTTTAAGGAGGGAAGCTGTCAGGGCTACCTAACCAGCACTCTACTGAGCAGACTAAAAGGCAATGTGTTGGAGACCAGGCGCTTGGTTTTTTATGGAAGAGCCAACCAATGTCAAGACATAAAAAAGCAAAAGTCTTTCCTCTACCCCAATTTTTTTTCAGCTTTATACACAGTGTTGTGTGTTCCTGGGCCTCTCTTTGCTACGTTCTTATGGTGGAAATCGTTTATATTTTTTATTCAATGGAGCTCTACGCTCCAAGCGTTCACATGCTATCTCATTTGAAGTACTTTTAACGGCATAGGCTAACATCGCATGCTAAACTTGATGATGTCTTGGCACGTCCGCTGATGTTCATTCCTCTGTACTCTTGTATTTCCATCGGCGTGCAACAAGGCCCAACGAGTGATCCACTGTCCTTCATACATAAGAAGCATTAAAGCAGATCTAAAGGCTGGCAGTTTCTGAATTTTAATTAAAAGCAACACGGAGCTACAAAGACCTTACCTTATCTAAAGTGGACGTTCTCTTGCCTTCAGCTGTCGCATAGTTTCTGGAAAGATCTTCACTTCTGAACATAGAGCTGTTATTTTAGACAACGCTACTACGCCCACAGCACCATCTGCTGGTCACATCGTTATTTGCTACAGTAATCAGCACACTAAATTTCATTAGGCATACTTCAGCGCCATTCGCTGGTCACATCGCCCTCTTCAGTGATTGGTACGCTTCATCTAATATTGGAGTTCGTTTCTTACTAGTCATTTGTGATTTTTCAACAAAACGTCTCCCCTACGCAAATTATTTTTGCGTGTGCTTGAAAACATTTTTTGGGTGCATTTTAATTCATTTGTAACCTTATTTCAGGCAAGTATACCCTTAATTGTGCAAGAAGTTACACCTCTTAGCCCGGTTCTACAGGATCCTGGAGAACCACCTTTAAAATGGCATCATTAGTTCAGGTAATTTAATGCTTATTTGGGTGCCAAGATGAATTGAAATTGAAACCTGATCGCAAACGCAAATTAATGCATTACTATTTGGGTGTTGAAGGTCAGAATGCTTTTGACCATTTACCTGAATATGTTTGTGGTGAGGATGAAGAATATGATGAATTTGAAATGTCTGTAAAGGAATTGGAAATCTATTTTGAGGGAAAAGTACATTTAGTTTTACTTCTTCACAAGTTCTTTACACGTATACAGGCCCCTACTGAATCCATTGATTCGTATGTCACAACATAAAAAATGCTGGCTGCGTATTGTGACTTTGAAGGTTTCACTTCCCAACTTATCCACAATCAAATTGTCTCTCGCTCTTATTCTAAGAAAATGCAGCAGTGATTACTAGCTTGAAAGAACCCTTCACTTGATGAAGCAACTGACATCGCAACACATACAGAATCATCTTTAGAAGGTTCTAAACAGTTGGGACAAGAGAGTTCACAAAACTGTGTTGCAAGAGTAGATTCTCTTCTCAATTCACACAACAGTCAGTCTGTTATACCTTATTTCCTACAAGTCCATTTCTCCTTAGCTGCTCAGCCAGAATGAATGTGATGACTGTGTGGAATGTTGGAATGCCTGATGACAGAGAGAGTGGAATGTAAGTGTGCCTGCTTATGTGGAGAGAGTGACAGTTGAAGAGAGTGGGCTAAGCAGCAACCATGCTGTTCCTGGTGGGACCTCTATGAAACCTGTAACATACTTCTACTGATCCATCTAATAAGTGGCTACCTCTGGTCATCTTTGGAATTTACCTCTGCAACATTTGGCGACGAGCTGGAAGAAACCCTGCGTGCTTTGGCCACAAGACTACAGAAGATCAAGAAACTTACTATTTTACAAAACTTTATATGTTCAAGAAACTGCTTAAAACAGAGCAACTTTAACAAACCAAGAAAAAGAACGCCCTCCGAGTCCCACCAGTGTCCTCTAACATCTGGACAGCCTACTCAGGGCGCTTCACATTCCTTGTGGAGATGGATTTAGGCTTCAAAAGGAAAGAATACAGCGCTAACCAGTATATTTCAAAGACTGCACCTATTTGCCATAGTATGATCTTGGCATCAGTGAAGACTGCAGGGACTGGTTGGTCTTAGACCACTGTTACACGTTTGGACATTCAGAGACAACTTTATTCAGCGCTACAGTGGTACAGAGCATGAAGTCTGGCAATGTTTTCATCAACCATGATCACCAGAAGACACTGGCCTATGTATATTTTGTCAAGTACTTCGCGGAGAGCACTTTGTGTGAGGAATGGTTAGAGCGGCGCTTTCGGTGAGCCTAGGACAGCACTGTATGTCATTTTTGCCGAAGACTCAACTTCACATGCGTACCCAAGCCGTATGGTTACAGACATATGGAGGTAAGCTCTATGTTTGGACTTAATTTTCAGCTCTACCCATTCTCTCTATATGAGACATTTGAATTGCTCAGTTTAAATCATTGCACCGCGCGCTCACCTTGTGCGTGCCTCTTTCGATATGACACTGCGCGTGCAGTCTTTCCAGTGTCCAGTGAAGCTTCAGTGCATCTTCTGTGATGTTTGCTGGTTTCTGAGACTTCAATGTCAGTTACGCTGAGGAGCACGGTGGTGCCGGGAGCCATCCGGCGCGGTGTCACCGTTGCGTGCAGCCATTTTGAATTAGGCGTGCTTCATTCAGTCCGGCAACCTCCACCTTTATTCTCTCCAGCAACCTTCAGTACAAAATGTGATGTATGCCAACCATGTTTACTCTTCTGTGCCAGTCAATAAAGTTAAATTGACTGTTGTCATCTTTAATGCTGTCAGCGTCCCGGATTCATCCCGATTAATCTTTATTCCTGCCAGCTTCCCAATCACGTTCACGCTACGTAACCCTTCGTGCTCATTTTATGTGGATACTCCTGTGCTGTGCTTTTCTTATGGTGTCCTCGATCAACCCTGCACCCTGGCATGTGACTGTTGTTAGCAGTCTGCACGAATGCTGAGTTTTCCAACTCACCGAGGATCTACCGACCAGCTGAATTTGCGCTACAGAGACATTGACATCGTTGTTGTCAATTGCCAGAGGGTGCAAGTTTTTCTCTATTCATTGTAGGTATTTAATGGATTTACTAATCGGCGTGGGACGTGTTCAACACTCTTCGGGTGAGAGAGTTCGCTCACCGGCGTTTGTTCTATATTTTTTTTATTATTTTATCACATAAATTGTAATCTGTAACTGTTTAAGAACTACCATTTAATATGCTTGAAATGATTTATACAAGAATTTAAATAATACTGTGATGTGTTTGGTATTGGCGTGTAAGAGGAAGTGCACTACAGTCTTTATTTTTAGTCATGTGTTATATACACTGTGTTTTACACTATCCTTTACTTTACTCATGCTGTAATTGAGTGTTTTGCTTACGTGGTATGCATTTTGTGTAATCTTTATTTGTTTTAGATTTGGCCGATCTAGACATTTACAGGGCACTAAGTTTTATCTTTTCCTTTAGGGTAGTTGTGTATAGGAGCTGGTCTCCATACACTTGTTCTATTCTTCAGTGTGGGTAGTGCGCACACCCTTTTCACTGTCTTCACCCTACACAGTTTTTTTTGTGCCTAGCATTAGTGTTACACTTGCATCACCCTTTACATATGATCATCCAGCAGTGCGAGTTGTTTTTCTCTTCCTTATAATTTGGTCTGTGTTTGAGATGCACATTGGGCTTTGTACCCACTCTTTAATTTGTAATGTGCAATGGGTTATTTACCTTATACTTTTGTGCCCTTGTGCGATGGGTTATTTACTCAATACTTTTGTGCCTTTGTGCGATGAGTTAATTACCCTATACTTTTGTGCCTTTGTGCGATGGGTTATTTACCCTATACTTTTGTGCCTTTGTGTGATGGGTTAATTACCCTAGACTTTTGTGCCTTTGTGCAATGGGTTGTCTACCCTATTTAGTCACTGAGGCGTGCAGAAGAGAGTGAGTGCCTGGGTATTTTCATCTCCCCATTGTAAATTGTAAAAATTGTAAATTGATACTTGTATAGCGCACTACTCACCCGCAAGGGTCTCAAGGCGCTTGTACGAATACCGCTGTGGAACCCATCCTGGCTTTCCCTGTGAGGTGTCCACTCCTGGGCACCCCCAAGGTGGAGGCCAGGCATCCTTAGCGTTGTGGGGGCCGTTGTGGAGATTAAGCAAGCTATTGCCCAGAGTTGCAGAGTGGGACTCCATGATTGGAATAGGCACCGAGGTGAGAATTATCAGGTCCGAGGAATTTTGAGCCCAAGACCCGCCGAGGCGGGAATTGAACCCTGGTCCCGGGCTAGACCTCTGCATCAGGGTCTGCCGCTCTAACCATTGAGCCTTCACTCTCTCAGCCCTACACCATTTCCTCTATTGTGCGGTGTGTAGAAACGCGGTTGGGTGTTTTACCTTTTGGTGTCCCTTTTTTCCAGCCTTGAGTTACGCTACTGCCTTGCACCTGTTACTCACAAAAAATGTTCTGTTTCTATTCTGTTTCTCTTCTTCCTTCACTCTTATGACGCTATACTAGAATGTTTTATACACAATGTTTTACATGCAACGTTTCAATTATTGCTATTGTTTTTTCCAAGGGAAGAGGGTGTGTATCTTGTAGCTGTTTGCACTGTTTCACCCTCCCTTCATTCTAGTCACTTTCCACTACATATTCATTTCTTTCTTCCCTGTTACTGTACTTTCATTCTTCCTCCGATATTTATTGTGCGCAATGTTGCAAGTATCATCATTTTTACGTTCTTGTTGCAAATTATGGTGTTTTATTGTTGTCCAAGGGATGGGGATGTGTTATACCTTGTTTCCTACAAGTGCATCCTCTCCTTAGCTGCTCAGCGAGAATGAATGTGATGACTGTGTGGAATGTTGGAATGCCTGATGACAGAGAGAGGGGAATGTTAGTGTGCCTGCTTGTGTGGAGAGAGTGACAGTTGAAGAGAGTGGGCTGAGCAGCAACCATGCTGCTCCTGGTGGGACCTCTATGAAACGTGTAACATACTTCTACTGAACCATCTAATAAATCTTCTTTGAAATATACCTCTTGGCTACCTCTGGTCATCTTTGGAATTTACCTTTACAACACAGTCATACTTGCAACACCAAACTTTCAGTCTCTTTAGAGAAAAAGGTTCAATACATAATTCAAGTAAATCCACAGGTTATAGGTGCAGATTTTTAACTCAACAAAACACCCCAGTACATTATGGTACCTTATGTCCACTTGGGTCCCGAGTATTGCCATTCCTTGGCAGAATTCACACGTTGCTTCCTCATTATTATTAGCCAAATAAATATGCGCCGCCAGCAAGTGAATAAACAAAAACTTCATGCACGTCTCCTGAGAGGCAGGATATCGTTAAAAGCTATAGTGCATTTCCTGCTCCTTACACCCCACTTCCCAGGGCTTTAAGTGGAATCAAAAAACTGGGGGCGGGGGGTCTATCATGGGGGCGTGGCCAATGTAATTAAGGGCGTGGCTTAAAACATGCATGCTAAAAATCTATACTTTGCATAGTGTGCAACCCGACTTGTATTTTGCCGTTTCTCACAGTGCATCCAGATATATGATACAACAAGTAACATCATCCCTACAACTAGTCAGGACTGTTGGCTTCATCAATGGTTGAGAGTTGCATAAGATAAATAAGCAGCAACTATGGCTTGTATACTGTGCTTTAAATGGGCCGGTACTCACAGGCACTGAGTACCAGCACTGTTCTACTGCCAAGGAGAGTACCGGTACTCGTGAAAGGTAAGGTGATTAATGCTAGTGCTGCTCTGCTCGAGGGTATAAGAGCGGAGCAGATCTGTAGGGCATTCTGGCAGCCAAAGCGCCTCTCTAGCTCTTACCTGAGTCACTGCTGAACCATTCAGTAGCGGCTCATTTGCGTTATGCAAGGGATGCCCCTGTGTTGAAAATGTCACCGTCCTGCTCTGTTTGGAAGAGCAGGGCCTGTCAATCACATTCACACTGTCCTTGCTGTGAAGTAACGCAGGAATAATCCCAAGTGAACCTTTTTGTGCTCGACTGCTTGTGTGTATGTTTGAGTGTGAGAGTGAATACGTGCTCAGACAGGAAGAGAACTGGGACACTCTCAGGATGTAGTTTCAAAGAAATTTATGGAAAGCTTTTGTGTGTGAATGCCTGCTTGTTTCTGTGTGAATGTCTGCTTGTTTCTGTGTGGAATGTGTGTGTGCACTCTAGAATATATGGATATTGTGCCAAATGCAACCAAGTAAGAACAGTATGATAGTAAGAAGCTGCAAATATTTAAAAACAAGGAAATATTAACATATTGTGTATGGCCTTCATTTTGTGTAATGAGTTAACACGTTTTGTTTATATTGATACATTACTCACATGTTTTGATATGTCCTGCAACTGGTGTAGTACTCATTATTAATGCTGCTATTCGAAAGTCTCTCTTGTTCTGAGGCACACTGAATTTTAGCCTGAATAGTTCTGTTGAAGGTTGCATTCATTTAAAAGCTCCTTCTATTATGATTTAGGACATGTTCCCTGCAGGTCTTCACACCACCCTCTATTAGCATACCCTGATGTTAATCAGCAGACATGGGGAGTTTGCAACTACTATCAACGGAAATGTAAGGGCAAAATGAATTCTCAATAGAAATGTCTATCACCCTGTTTCGCCCAGCCTCTAGCCCTGCCCACTAGCCACACACCTAGCTCAATTTAATGAGTAGCTGCACTTATTTTTCCCCATTTAAAGCACTGCTTGTATACAATATTGAAAAAGCTTCCACTTAAAGCCCTGGTGACACCACAACAATGTTGCTGCTCCTGAGTTTCTAAAAGAGAAGGGAAATCCAGAGAGAAAATTACTCTCTTTAAAGGATTTCCCTTGTCCTACAATGCTCACCTGACATGACGGCATGCTGTGACTTCTCCAATAGTGAGAAGTAAGCAGTGTGAGCAACGCACACTAGTGAGAAGTGAGCAGAGTGAGCACACTAGTGAGAAGTGAGCAGTGTGAGAACTCGCACATCGATGTGCTTGCTGTCCGAAAAAAACACGGACGGCTTGTGCCAAGGCACAAAACAGAGCCCAATAGAGACCCGTTTCGAGGCCCCATTTAAAAAACTGCCGGTGCTCAGCACCTGTGAGACCCGGCCCACTTAAAGCCCTGCCACTTCCTGATACGTTTAAAGCAGACAACACTGGCAGGAGCAAAGGGTGCCGCAGAGATTTAGAACGCGTCTTCCATTATGCGGCTCACTCCTTCCGACACGCTCAGGGGCACAATTCCTTTATGTCGCGCACAGTGATGTGGGTTTTGCGGAGGCATCTGCACATGAATACACACTCGCGCTGGAGGTACAGTTCTTCATGCCGCACAGCGTTCAACTCGCAACTCAGCTTTATAGCACAGTAGGTACTTGCGCATGAAACTCGCGACCGTGCCTCACTGCAACAGGGACAGCTCGCAGCGCTTTCGAAATTCAAAACGCGCTTCCAAATTTGTACAGACAACCGACTGCACAGACTTTTACAAAACTGCATGCAGGGTTCATTACTGGATGTTTGAAGCTCGCTGAGTACATTCAGAGTTCAGCAGGCCACACTCTTCGGCTGTCAAGTCTTTGGGATCGTTATCCGCAGGCTGTCGGTTGGAAGATCACCACAAAAAAATTCACTTTTGCACATTAATTGGAGAGACGTGCAAGACCAGTGGCTCGTTCACATCTATAACATTTTTTAATTTTTTTAATCCTACTCCTGGAACCATATATAAAAGGACCAGGTATTCTGTAGGTAGTTTTAACTTTCCACTATCACAAAATCCAACCTGCACAACAAAAAAAAGAGAAAAATCCAGCTCCTCTGTAATTAGGCGTTGAAGCACACCTAGGAGGCATTTGGCCTTACAGGTGGGAACCCAATGAAGAAGCATGCCACCAACTAGGTAGGTGGGTGAGGGGTCTTCTAACAAACCAAAGGGCTCCCCCACCAAGGAGACTTTAATCAAATAAATGCATAGCAAATTTTGATAGTGCATCATTTCACTGAATGTTGAAACAAAAAAGGTTTTCTAGAAGCAAAGCTCTGTGCATGTTCTCTTTGTTTGTTTATATTTCCAGGGGAGACCAACGGGTCTTCTAGTTTCCTCCTCTTTCTCCTCATTTGTTTTTTATATCAGTTGGAAAAGACACTGGAGGGGTACAGGATGTCTCTTTCATACATGTACTGGCTACCTGTATTCTGCTTATGAAGAGAGCACCTTTAATTACAACAGAATATAATATTGCCAAAATCTAGCATATGGTAGTTTGTTTGGACATGCTGTTGTAATGGAATCAGTTGAAGTAGCATGTTGTATTGAATCATGCAATTAGCTTTGTGAAAGATGGATGGCTAAAAGGAAAAATCTCTGGATGTATCATTGCAGTCTTACAGTAATGTTGCTAATGAGTTGTCTTTGGAAGGAGGTTAGCTCGTTAGAGAGCCTAAATTGGTACCACCAGATTGTTTCCTTCGAAGGATTTTGGAGACCGCTCATGTGGGCCACCTGGGCATAAGTGCCACTAAACATAGGGCCAGAAATGATTTCTGGTGGCCTGAGTGGATCTAGAAGTAGAAAGACTGGTGAGGGAGTGTGTGCAATGCTGTTGCAGTGAGAAACTTTTGGTTACTGCTGTGCCGGAAACTGCGGCAGTAATATGTTCAAGAATGGTATAGCAAAGGATCGCTGTCGACATTTCAGGACTATTTCAAGTTACCTTGTAACATAAGATATATCATTGTGATGGTGGATCATCATTTGTCCAGGTGGGTGGGGGTGCATGGTGTGGCAGAACTTAATACTAATGTAGTGATTCGTTTCTTCCATGAAGAAAAGATCTGCAAAGTTCAGAAACTCGGTTAGTGTTATTGAGGTGAGGGGTAATGCTGTGCGTGTATTGGATGCTCAATGGTGGAATGTGGCAAGGTTAGCTAAAGTAGGAAAGAGTGATGTTGTAAGTTTCAATCCAATGTCTACAGAGAACAATGTTGAAAGTTACAACCCGATGTATACAAAAGAAAAGCAGATGTCTTTCCCGGTTTCTGAAAATGATAAGCAGTTGCCTGCTTTTGGTAATGGTCAAGGGACTGAGTTAAGGAGTGCTCGTGTTATCAAGGCACCTGGAAAATATTGTGAGTAATATTTTCTTTGGCATGTTTATTGAATTTTATCAGCTTTTTGTATGTTTTTTGTTTTGGTTACCTCACTTTGCTTTCTGTTGTGGTTTACATGTCATTGTCTAGTTTGTGACTTTGTTTTGCACTGGTGTGTTTTTTGCAGAGGAGATGTAAAAAAAGAAGGGGGAATGTAAGTTATCTGCTGTTGTGGATGTCTTTCCTTTCCACTGCTCTATAATATGTTTACTCAGTGATTTGTTAATGGTTATGAAAGTGTTCTGCTTTGGAACCGTGCAATGTTATGAGTTGAAATTTTTATCAGTTACTTTGGATCTCCTGGGATCTTTGTATATATGAAGCTGGCTCAGAGGGGGCGTGGTCTAGACGCCGATGTAGGTGGAAGCGGGACCTCGGAGCTCCTCCACGCCCGCCTCTCACCGTCGCGTATCCTGAACCCCGGATCGAGCCCCGGACCCCCAGTCAAGTATAGGAGGGTCTAGAGCACTCAGGGGGCGAAACTGGTGGCCCAGACGTCCCAGCAACAGACTACGGCGAGGCATTTTGCGCGAGGCGGAGTTCCCGGAGCAACGGGCACCCAAAATGGCGGTCGCTGTCCCCGCCTGCTGCGCCTGACAGTGAGGCACTAGCAGCAGAGGGGAGCCCAGGAGAGCAGGGAAAGCCGCCAACACGACAGCGGAGGTCCTCCGCCACTGAAGGAGGTAGAAGGCATTACATGACCTCGTGGCGATAACGAGGCTGGAGAGCGAGGAGCTGGCAGGCTGCCTGACCCCAAGATGGCGGCGCCCGCGGGACGACGGCGGAGATCCTGAGACCTCGTGGGGTGGTGGAGCCGCCCTGCTGCTGCGGAGGAAACCCTGGTGCCCCACGTCCTGAGGAGAGTGGCGCCTGCATCCTCTAAACGTTAGAGGTGAGCGGACATACGCGGTGGGGCACACGAAGGAGGAGGGGCTTGCCGTCCACCTCAGAGAGGAGTCTGAGCTAATAGCGGTGAGGGGCTGCTTCCCGGCCGGGGGCGGTGGACCGCTGGGCACCCGTGAGCCAGAGACTACCCTGGGCCTGGCGCTCGAAGGCGCGGAACAGCCTGTGACGCCACGGAGAGGGGGGACTCGCCATGCGCCTGGAGCGGGGTCCCTGGTGCCCCATCACCCTGGTGGAGTGAGGCCTGCTCCCTGAATTAGCCGATGTCCTGGAGCCCCGCCTGACAGGGGCCCGGAGGCGCGGAGGTGCTGGACAACTGCAGTGGGGCTGGAGTAGAGCTCAGGGGTGGGCTGAATCACCTGAAGCCACAGCAGAGGCAAGTAAGCCTTACCGCTCGGCAGTATGGCGCGTGGAGGCAAGAAGAAGGGCTTCGACGCGCTGAAATTGGATGACCCGGGCCATATCGTGGAGGAGGATACGTCGGCGCCTGGAGCGGGAGGATCGACCCACCCACGAGATCCATCCTTGGGAGACATCATGCAGGCGATAGTAGCGTCGCGAGAAGCGCTTGAAAAGAGAATAGACACCATTGGATCGGACCTGACCCTGCTGAAGGACGACCACAGGAAGCTGAAGGAGCGTGTGTCGACCTCGGAGGTAATCTTGAAGGATCTGCCTGGAGATGTGGCTTCTCTGCGAACATCATTGGCGGAGGTGGCGCAGAAGGTCCGGGTGCTGGAGCTTAGGGCCGAGGACAGTGAAGGGCGCTCCAGACGTAACAACCTCCGCCTCGGGGGGGTTCCAGAAAAAGTGGAGGGCCATGATGCGGTATCCTACCTGGAGGGGTGGTTGCGGACTGAGGTAGCTCCGGAAGGACTTTCCCCGTTTTTTGCCCTAGAGCGGGCCCACAGAGTTCCGGGAGGACCACCGCGACCGATAGTGATGCGCCTCCTGCATTTCCGAGATCGAGACCACATCCTTCGGAGGGCCAGGGACCTGCCGGACCTGAAAATCGATAACAGCAAGGTCATGATCTTCCCGGACTTCACCAGAGACATACAAAAACAGCAAGCCTCTTTCATGGCGGTCAAACGGAAATTGAGGTCGCTCCAGCTGCCCTATGCCATGTTGTTCCCGGCTCGGCTGAGGGTCGTCGCTGGGGGTCACACCCATTTTTTTCTCACACCACAGGAGGCTTGGAGCTGGTTAGATGCCAGGGGGGAGTCGGACGTAGGAGTCCCTCCGGAGACTTCGCCTGGGAGGCGCTCTACTGAGATGACGTCGACGTGGAGGTCTGGATCCCCGTCAGGATGGCAGCAGGAAAGAGCCAAGGCGGTGCTGGCGGTGGTGGCCATCAGCCAAGGAGACGCCAGCCCTTCCAGTAATGCATCGGAGCAGTCGAGAATCGGTGCTCCCAGTCCGGGCTCCAGCAGTGGGCACGATCTTTCGGAGACAGATCTGCCGGTGGTGACTCCCCAAACAGCAGACGGAATCCTTGGCTGATGTGGACTGGGGGACACTGGTCACACTTGTAAGGTACTGGGTTGTGAGTTGAGGCTGCCTTCAGTAGATGGGCGGCGAGATGTGGCTGCACCCTGGAACTTATCAATGCATTATTATGGGGGGGGGGACGGGCCGTGGGGCTCCTCCTGAAGGTTCCTGGGGGGGGGGGAGGTGGGGGCGGGGGGCTTCGGGCCTGGTTGAGTCGGCGTCATGGCCACCCTAGCCCTTCTTTGTTGAGATACACTTTCACTACTTGAGTTTGGATGGGGTTTCCACGTTGGTTGTCTGTCCTGGGGTGTGGGAGTTGGGGGAATGTAATTGATCAAGTTGGAGGGGGGTTGGGGGGAGGACCCGGGCGTGTCGGGGAGGTTGATGAAAGAATGTGCGACGCACGGTGGACACTGCAATGGGACCCGACTTAAGCTACAAATGTCTCACGTTGAATGTAAGGGGAATGCACACAATGCATAGACGCCACAAGATCCACTCCTATCTAGTTAGACGGGGCATTCACTTCGCCTTCCTCCAGGAAACACACCTACTAGCTAAGGAGGGGAAGGCGCTGCAACGGAGATGGAGGGGGGCAGGTTTACCACACTGGTTACTCCGCATATGCTAGGGGGGTGGCCATATGGATACGGGCGGGTGTACCATTCCAATGCACACAGCAATTAGTTGACCCAGAGGGGAGGTACGTTATGGTACGGGGTAAACTGGATGGGAGGGACCTGACGCTGGGTTGTCTATATGCCCCGAATGTTGAACAACCTGCCTTTTTCTCCTTGCTGTCCAACAAGCTGGCCCCATTTTTAGTAGAACCCTTGCTCCTTGGCGGGGACTTTAATAGCGTGACTGACACTACCCTGGACAGGTCGCACCCCCCCTTACCTAATGCACCGGCTGGCAAGCTGGCACTTGCGCGTTCTGCCTGGCAACGCCAATGGGATCTGGTCGACTCGTGGAGGGCTAGCCATCCGTTAGACAGAGACTATTCATTTTTCTCAACCCTCCATGAGTTACACGTCCGCATTGATGCCTTCCTGTGCTCCCAGGAAGTGCATGCAGAGGTGTGCCACAGTGAGTATCTCACGCGCACGATCTCCGATCATAACCCGCTACTTGTGCAGCTGCGCTGGTCGCAGTGCCGCCCGCGAATCCCTGCCTGGAAGTTGCGTCCAGAGGCGTTGGATGATCAGTTCTTCCGGTTCACAATAGCCTCGACCATCGAGGCGTACTTTCAGTCCAATGAGGGCACTGCGGGCTCAGCCACGATCGAATGGGATGCCTTCAAATCAGTGGTGCGGGGGCAATGCATTGCGACGGTGTGGGGAGTTAGGATGACCTTACTGGAGGACATCGCAAGGGAGGACGAGAAACTATGGGTGCTGGAGAGAGCGAGGCCTGAGCGTCCAGACACGCACAAGGCCCTACTTGAGGCGCGGGAGCTAGTGGCGGCGATGGTGGAGCGCCTCCGGTGCTTCGACTACAAGGCCTATCTCACACGTGCGCACTCGGACCGCGATAAGTCAGGAGCTCTTTTGGCCTGGCTGGCCAATCCGGCTCGCCGGAGCTCGGTCATCCTCGAGCTCCGAGATCACTCGGGAGTGGCGCGGTTCGACCAACAGGGGATCAATGAGACGTTCTATGATTACTACACGGAGCTTTACCGTAGTAGGGTTCTGCCTTCGGTGGATGAATTCCAGGGCTTCCTGGAGGGTCTAGATTTGCCGGAGCTGGGGGAGGAGGACGCGAAGCGACTCGGGAGCAAAATCGAGGAAAGGGAGGTGAGGGTCGCCATCAAGAGTATGGCAAGGAACAAGACGCCGGGCTCCGACGGGCTCCCGACGGAATTCTATCTTACATATGCCGACCTCCTTGCGTCCCGGCTGACGAGGCTTTACAACGAAGCGAAACGACTGGGCAGCCTGCCGGTGACTACTAGTGAAGCGCTTATCGTCCCATTGTTAAAACCGGGCAAACAGCCGTGGGACAGGACGGCATATCGCCCCCTGTCCATGCTCAACCTGGACTATAAGATTCTGAGCAAAGTTTTGGCGACGCGCTTGCTCCCCCATATGCCCACGTTGATCCACGTGGACCAGTCCGGCTTTATCCCGGCTCGCAACACGGCGCTCAACGTGAGACGGCTCCTACACGTACTGGAGGCTGACACCTATGACGGCGATGAGGCGGTAGTGTTTGCAGTCGACATGGAGAAGGCCTTCGACAGCCTGGAATGGCCTTACCTCTTCCATGTCATGCGCACGCTGGGCCTAGGTGGGGGGTTCGTGGACTGGACGGCACTGCTCTACCGGAACGCGACGGCGAGGGTCCGAACTGGAAGAGTTATCTCTGAGATGTGTGTGGTGGGCAGAGGCACCCGCCAGGGGTGCCCTCTCTCCCCCCTATTGTTTGCCATAGCCGTCGAACCCCTTGTGGCGCGAGCCCGGCTGGGGCAGGCATACCGGGGACTTGATGTCTATGGACAAATACACCACATCGCACTATACGCGGATAATCTGCTGATGTTCTTGGCAGACTCGGCTGGCTCTCTGAGTGGGGCTGAGTCCCTCCTTCAATCATTGAGCAGGGTGTCGGGCCTCCGGGTGAACTGGGCGAAGTCCTACCTATTCCCGACCCGCCAGCGCAGAATGTGTCCACAGTCCACGGAGGGGGTGACTTGGGAGGAGAGGAGCCTCCGCTACCTAGGCACCTCGATCTTCCATGACAGGGTAGATATCCTTGAGGGAAATATTGGGTCGGCAATCAGGAATGCTAAGGGGAACTTTGACTTTTGGAGCTCGCTCCCACTGTCGCTAATGGGGAGAGTAGCGCTCCTTAAGATGGTGACCCTGCCGCGACTGCTCTATTTTTTCAGGACCCTCCCGATTTGGATCCCGGCGAGCTACTTCCAGCGGCTGCGATCGATGGTGATCGGCTTCCTATGGGGGGCGGGCAGGCGCAGGGTGGCGCACACTACACTTCTCCGTCCTAGAGCGGAAGGAGGACTAGCGGTGCCAGACTATGAACTATACTACCTGGCGTCTCAGCTGCAATGGCTGACACAATGGGTCGGGAGAGCCAGGAGAGGGAAGGACGGTTCGGGGGAACCGGCGGGACCGGTTCAGGTGTTATCCCGAATTGTTCTGGGACTTCCAATGGGAGATTTCCACCTCACCCAGGAATTTGCTACGGCCCGGAAATGCTCGAATAGATATCGCCAGAGGGGCCGTATTGCAGTCCCATATGCACCTGAGATCCCGCTCCAGATGTGCAGGGCACTACCGCATGGAGGCTCATGGCATCGGCTGGAAAGTTGGGAGCAGCAGGGGCTGACGTCCATGGGGGACCTTTATGAGGACGGGGTGTTGCTGCCTTTTGACCTCTTGAGAGACCGCTTTGAGCTGGCGGGGGGGGACTTCCTCCTTCATGCGGCACTAACAACGGCGATCCGCAAGCACTGGAGATCGGGCATGACGGAGCCACCACTATCTCTGGGTTGCCAGTACGTGGTGATGTCGGCGGGACGGTTAAGGCAGTCACGTGCCTATATAAACGCATGGTTTTGGAGACTGTCGCCCCACTGTTGTCCCTGAAGGCGAGATGGGAAGCTGACCTGACGACGGAGATCCCTGAGGAGGCGTGGGCTAGCATAGTGGAACGGGCCCGGAGCGGGACGCGCAACGCTAGGTTTCAGCTGGTGCACTTCTATGTCCTGCACAGGGCCTACCTGACCCCTGACAAATTGCATAAATATTTCCCGACCCATCCGGCGGCCTGCCCGCGATGCCCGGCGGACTTGGCTGATTTTCAGCACATGTTCTGGTCCTGCCCAGAGTTGGGTTCCTTTTGGCGGGAGGTAGTGGATAGCCTGAGGGAGGTCACGGAGAGGGACTTGCAATTCACCATGGCACACTGCATCCTACACTGGTTCCCACACACATCAAAGAACAAAATTACCAGCAAGTTTCTGGACCTGGGTCTACTTCTAGCGAAGCGTGCCATCACATCCCAATGGAAGGCGAATAGGGGCCCCTCTGTGGTGGAAGGCTGAGCTTCACAAATGGGCCCGATGTGAGGGGGAGCTCCGTATGCAGGCCGCGCTTCGAGCAGGCAATGACGCGGCTCTGGAGAGGGCCAGGGCATGGGAGAGATTGGTCTTAGACCTCACACTGTTGGACCTGGAAGAGGAGGACACCCCTGCGCACAGCCCTGCTCCAGCAGAACCACAGCCCGGGGAGATGGCGGCCTAGTTTCCCCCCGTGCTTCCCTGCTTCCTACGTGATGACTGACAGTTTATATGTTGATTGCTCCTGATGGTCTGCTTCGGGTATGGATTAGTCAGGATGAATGCTGACTAACACTGATGGTACTCTGACACGCCTGGGGGGGTGGGGGGTAGAGGTGGGGGTGGGGGTGTAGGTCTAGAGAGAGGGTGGGGGGGTAGGAGGGGTTGGGAGGAATGGGCGGGGGGGGAGTTGATGTTCAGGAATAAGAGAAGAGGGCCTACTGGGTCTGCTGAGACATTGCATACAGGGGTGGGAATGCGAGGACCGAAAAGCAGTCCTGCCGTTTCCCGAATGACTGTTCACCGATGAGCCATGTTTATCCTCCAGTGCAGGACTCTCCCTGTTGCTGCGCCACTCGACCTCCGAGGTGTGAGCTAAATGGCTGTGTGACACATTTGATGGAGGATCATATACATAATGAGCAATGGAAGGAATGGCATAAATGAGATGATTGTACCACCCACTTTGCTGCAATAAAAAGATATTTACAAAAAAAAAATGAAGCTGGCTCAGCTGTTCTACAAAAATTCTTCTTTAAACCCCCACCTGTTGGATTTGTAATAATAACCATACGTCCCTCAAACAGCTTAATTGAATATATAAAGAAACATGTTTCCTCTGTCCTCACTTCAGTATCTAGGCCTTCTCTCTAAATCTTCAGGAATGGCAGTAACACACTTCCACTGTCTGGAAGAAAACCTCACCTTCATCCTAGGCACAAGGCAAGACACAGGGTAGCCAAAGTGGTGCCTACTGGCCTCCATGTCTAGTTCACCCATACACACCATGCATTTACCACACAGTCACATACACAAACATGCACAACATTCAGTTGTGAGGCTAGTGCTAGGATCTGGGTTAGCACATAGGAATTGAACTTAACACTAGTAGGCCAGTAGGCCTCCAGTCTAGTGACACAGACTATGGATGCACAGAACATGGTTTGCTGTCACCACCACGCTAAGCGTTAAACCATCACAAAGACATTAGTCCATGGTCAGTGAAAGGAGGGCACACTTGGTGTGTCCCTTTACGTCCAGTTCATGTCCAGGGCCACAATTATGTTGAGAGACAGTCCTAGGTCTCTGCACATACTCTGGATTAATGAGGCTAGGACCAAAATCAAAAACCAGGATATCAGATACTCACAGTCAGGTACTTAGAGCAAGGGAATATGACTGACCACCACGCAGGGGACAGATCCATCCCCAAACTTCTTGATCAGGAAAATAAATTTAACTTGGCCCAGGAGTTGCCTCTTCTCAGTCAAACTTATGTGAACAGACTCATCAGAGCACAAACAAACAGCTAT
Source organism: Lissotriton helveticus (assembly GCF_964261635.1). Lineage (NCBI taxonomy): Eukaryota > Metazoa > Chordata > Amphibia > Caudata > Salamandridae > Lissotriton > Lissotriton helveticus. The sequence continues at coordinate 390,718,350 of NC_136071.1, forward strand.
GGACGTGGCCTGGTGCATGGGATGGTATCACAAAGGCGCACTTATGAATCAGGAGACAAAGCAGGTAAGCAGGTATTCTGGCTTGCCAAACGGAAGATGATGTGTAGAGTGGTCTCTGTGACATACAACTCAGTAGGTAAGTTGATAACCATATTTTGGTGGCACTGCAGAAACACTCACCCAATACTAGGGTGTTTCTAGAATGTACCATCTTGGAGGCTCTCCATGCAGCGAGAATCATATTTATCTCAAAGCCGGGTGACCCCTAATTATTGTGCATCCTTTCGCCTCATTTTTCGAATTAATGTGGAAACCAATATTCTTGCAAACCCCATTACTAATAAGATAGTGAAGGTGATCACATTCCCTGTCCACTTACATGAAAATGGATTTAAGCAGGGATGAGCCACCAAACGTAATATTATTTGACTGCTTCTGGCACTGGCTCACACTCAGAAATTGCTAGGACTGAGTGCTTTAATCTTAGTAGACTTGAAAAAAGCTTCCAAGGAAAGGAATAACTTGATAGAGTTTCTCAACATTATAAACCTGAGTCCTCGCTTTCTATCATATATGGAGCTCCTGTAAGACAACTCCGAACCAATGGTTAAGGTAAACAGGTTTTGGTCTGTTCCCTTCAGAATTGGGCAGGTTACCTGGCAGTGCTGCCCTTTTAAATTGCTCTTATGTGACCTGGTAGTAGAACACTAGGCAGTTTTGCTTTGGTGTGATGGCCTTGTCAAAGGTTTGAAATGGAGGGGTTCATAGACAACAAAGTGTACCTGTATTCAGATGGCCTATTTCTCTTTGTATGTTAGCCACTGTGACCAGGCCAATGCTTAATGGAATTACTGATCAAGTTTGGCAACATCTCAGCCCCCATGGTTAATGGGGCCAAATCTATTATTTTGCCAGTGAAAGGTGGATAGATGGCTACAGCTGGTAGACACAGGTAAAGATTGAAACAAAAGGTTTGAAGTAGTTAGGTATATATGTTACCACCGAACCCTACCTGAGATGGAAACTTAATATGGAGCCTCTACTGAAGACTTCGCTCAGAGACCTGGAGGGATGGAATTCACTCCCAATCTATTTCCTCAGTATGGCTGGCCTATTTAACAAGCATTTGCAATGCAATAGGTCTCGCATTAGGAAAGTTTGAGCTATTGGTATTGTAAATGGCAAAGGTTTTATTTATGTTTCTTTTTTTTTAAATAGCTAAATTAATAGCTTTGTCATTTACAATGCTAATAGTTATAACTTTCGCAAATGTGATACCTATAGCATTTGTAATGCAATATGTTTTGTATTTACAAACCGCGAGAGGACAAAAAAAAGCTCCGGACCACCGCCTCCTCCCAGGCCTTCAAAAGTGACCTCAAAGTTCTCCTCCTCCAGAGACACCTCCAAAAGTAATTCACGTCCTCTTGCTATTTGTGAGGAAGACTTCCCACTACTGATAATTTCTACTTTCCATGACCATGGAAGTGCCTTCCCAGTGTATGCCTGTGATTGGAGGGTCTGCCTTTTTGCAGTATTTTCCATGTACTGGTGTTCGGTGCCCTTTTCTAACATGCACACACCACTCTGCCCTTGCAACACACGGCTGCTACCTCTCACATGTCTTTGCCTTTGATACTTGCACAAGTGCCACCTTGCCCATGTAACGCTTGTTCCTGAGCCTGAGTGTCTAGCGTTCGCGCAGACGAATCCAGGAGAGGAAATGCTAGTGCACCCTCTGGTCCGTCATTCCTCCCACAGTGATCGCTACTGGTCTCCAGCTGGATGCATCCTTACGGATGCTTTTCCAGCGAGACCCAAAAAGGAGAGTGAAGGGGGAGATAGAAGTGAGGGAAAAAACAAGTAAAAAAGGAGAGAAAAAGCAGAGCAAGACAATGGAGACAGAGGTCCAGTGGACCTCCAGGGTTGAGGAGCACGCGAAAACTGTGGGTGGAGGAGGGCCTCGAACACCAACACTCAAAAGTGCAGGGGCTCGGGGGAAGGCCTCACTTAATGGTGGAGCTGCGAGGGAGGGAAAGCAATTTCACTGACAATGAGTCAGTGTTCTTGCTCAACATGGCAAACCTCCACGCTTTATAGCAGTATTTGACTCCAGTATGACTTGATATTATCTGCTCCACCTGGATTCCAGACATGATTTCCTTACTTAGTTGATAAATAGGAAATATATAACGTTTTTGTAGGGAGCTACTTAAAACACAAAATTAACCACTGAATGAATACAAATATAATGCTTTAATTTGTAATCAAATTTATTAACGGCATACCGCCACAACTACTAAAACAGAACTGTTACAACAAGTTTTTCAACATCATAATTATTCACTTTTATAACTTCCAATTACAAATGAAATATTTTTGAATACAGGATATTTTCAGCCAACGTGTTTGCGGCATTTACATGCTGCTTATTCAGGGCTGAAATTACAAGACCAGAAACAAAGCCATTTTTAATGTATCTATTCTTCCTCTGATAATCGTATAACAGATAATTGCTGTCGTCACCTGAACCTTTCTTATAGTCAGTCTATAAATAGGTTCACATTTATTCTATAACAGTCTTTGTCTAGTATTTCAAAGCTAGTAGCATCTTGATCCCTAGTCCATCCGAATTATATTGATCTTGTGTTACACGTTTTCGTAATTAATTTCAAGTTCTATATCTGTCCGCATTTACAGAACCCTCAAGGTATCTAATTTTGGCTAGATTTAGCAGTGCACTCCCCTAAATGATATCAGAAAGCCATAAATCCAATATTAGTAATAGTCCTATTATAACATTGTTCCTAGGACTTCCTGCATGTTTCAGTATCATGTGGAAAGTGCCACACAGAAAGAGACAACCCCAATTCAATTGCAGTAATGATCTATCAAGTTTCATGTTTGTCTAATGATGAATAATTTCTTAAAGTACTATTCTTACCAGTACTGCTATAGCAATGAGCATCCTGATTCATATATTATTAATGTGTAGTCCTTTATTTTAGATAGGCAGTAGAAAATTATAATGTTACCTGAGAAGAAGAGAGAATAAAAAATGGAAAAGGAGAAAAAGAGGAGAAAAGTAGAGAAAATAAATTCACCATTCATTCTGCCATTCATGTCTTCAGAAAGGTATCCAGGCTCCAACTAGTCTCTATCTCCTCTTAGTGTGCTCTAACCGAGCATACGCTAACCTGTGGCAGCTCCCCAACTCTCACTTCTTGGATGTTCTATTCAAAGCACATAGCATTCTCGTGTCCATTATGTGAATTCCTTTAATTGTTTTACCCTGCTCATGTTGTTCCAACCCCTCGTTTAACAACTGATTGTGCCATCCTCTTGGGTCAACCCGTTTTTTATCTCACACTCCCAATCCATATAGCTAAATACAGTTTTTAACGTAGGTGGTACTATAACGCCGAAAGAATAGACCACACTTACACTTTGGTAAAGTTCCTTTTACATGTAGATCATCAGTCGTATCGAAAATCCAATTCTATATCGTTTTCACACTTGAAGTCCTTCCATATCATTTATATTCTAAGAAGATTGAGAACAATTTTACTAAATAGTTAACAAACCGTTTTCCCTGTTCATCTCTCTCAGATTGTCTATTACCGCTAAATTCTCAAGTTTAGCGGCTCGTTGCATGAACGCGTAAGTTCTTATGTTTACCGACCCATTGCGTGAACGCCTGAGTTGTTATCTAAGTCCATAGTACAATTGACTTAAAATGTACCCACACATTGCCAGTCACAAAGTCAGTCTGATATATAAAGTGCTCCAATCAATACATCCTTACGGTTCCCCTACTTTCACTTATTGTAATGCGGTATTTAAAGCACATGCATGCATGTTCCCGTCCATATAAATCCCATTAACGGTTTCACCCATCTTATAATATTCCGACTGCGCATTTTATACCTGGTGCGCCATACTCTAAAATCAATCCTTTGTATAGTTGACACTCCCAATCCATATATCTTAATACAGACATAAACACGTCATATTGTCAGTTGCCCCAACTCACGTTATTGTTATCTACCTAGATATAAATGTACACGTTCTTTCTGTCACTGGTATTAACGGTTTTCCCCAACTCTCTTTTTACGAACTGCACATTCGTTTGCTCCCAATTGTCACTATTACCTTATGTAAGTAACTTCCGCGCTATATAAAAAAAATGGATAATTAAATAAAAAATAAATACCGCAAAACATCCTCGTTACTCTGCCGGCCTGCGACCAGGAAGTCAGGCAGGCCGGCGCGACAACAGGAAACAGGAAGTAGGAGGGCGGGAGCCTACCCCGCCTCCCACGGAAGAGCCGGAAGAGCCGCGATTGGTTGCAGCACCGGAGCAGGCAGGAGCCTACCCTGCGCCCCGGTGCCGAAGAATGGAGGAAGAGTCCTGCTGCCGGTGAGTGGGGCTTCGCTTTGTGGCTGGCCTGCGAGGGCGGGAGGGGGGCATGTGTGGGCGCGCGCGCGGCGGCGGCCTGTGTATGTGTGTGAATGCGTGTGTGACTGTGGGGGAGGAGGAGGAGGGGGTTGCCTGTCTGGGTGCCTGCGTGTCTGTGTAAGTGTAAGTGCGCGTGTGTGTGTGTGTGTGTGTGTGTGTGTGTGTGTGTGTCTGTGTCTGTGTCTGTCTGTGTGCATGCATGCATGCGCGGTAGGCTGGGAGTATGGGAGGGCGGCGCAGGACGGAACGTGCGCGTTCGCGCACACCAATCCAGCCAGACAAACTCGTGCACCTTCTCGTCCGTCCTTCCCCCGAGACAGCTAACTATACGTCTCCAACCCTGGAAGCATCCTTTGGATGCTAATTCCAGGGCGAGACCTAAAAAGGTGACACTTTCCATGATGCTCTTTAATTACCCTTATTATATCTCGACTGGATTCTTCCAAGTGAGGGAATACTCCTGCATCTTTCTTTGGGTAAGGCATTACAACAAATGCAATTACCACACATATGCCTTTACCACACATATGCCTTTACCATGCAGGTAAGTATGAATAAGGTAAGCAAAAAACAAACACGAAAATATATATATAATGTATATATTACATTATTTTGAGATCCAGAATAAATAATTACAATACACCAACAGACCAGAACTAGCCCATGATTGATTTCATACAGTTTTCATACACTATCATGCAATTTCAGACAGTATTTTTTATATGATATAGGCAAAGTACTGTTTCATTTAATCCATGCAAAGCATATAAGAATGATCTGCCTACATTCGCCTTCGCAAGACATTAATCCATCATAAATTGAGCCCACATTTTATAGAATTTTACAATCTCTCCAAATCAAGTAGCATTCAGTAGCTCTTTTGCTGTTACTTGCTTCACTTTCCCGACCCATTCACTAATAGAGGGAATTAGCTTTGTTTTCCATAATAAGGACCTGGCCAACAACATCGAAACAAAGAGCAGATTGTGAGGTCTGGGAGTTAATCTAAAAGTTGGGGTCATAGCTTAACAGCACCAACGAAGCACTAGCTACACGCTGTATTTGCAACACTTGCTCCAGGTACAGCAATACCCTTTCCAAAAATGTTGGATAACTGCACATTGCAAAATGACGTGGGATCAGTCTGCTACTCCATTCAATTCACATCTAAAGCAACAGCCTCACAGCATTGAGTTAATCTCACAGAGAAATTGTTCTAAAGAGCAGCCATTTCATATAAAACTGCATTTTATGCCAGTTAGCTCCTCTCAACACTGCAAAATTCAGTTTATTAACTTGACCTCACATTTACCTTGTCAGAGTAAATCCTTCATATTTCCCAGCACTTTCTTAGGGGATTTGGTTAGCTTTAAAATATCACTTAAAATTCTCTTCCTCCCTTAATATCAAGCTCATTGGGTAATTCTTCAAAATTTTAGTTGACTCACAATTCATATGAAATCTGGATAAATATTTTGCAAAATAAGCAAAATATTATTGCGGCAGATTGGGGAAGGCTAAACCACCTTTCTCCAAGTCTCTGTACAAAGTGCTTAGAGCTAATCTAGCCGTTTTATTCTGCCAAATAAAAGACGAAAACAAAGATTCAACTTCTTTAAAAAAAAAGGCAACATTTAGCACACAAGGTATTGCAGAAAAGAAACAATCACAAAGGTGGCAATATCTGGGATGCAGAATTTCAGCCTCACTTTAGCATAAAATGACTTCTGTTTTTGTGTCATTCTATAATACCCAAAACCCTGCTGATACACAGAAAAAATCTCAAACACTCTTCCCTGATTAATCTTCAGAGTGTCTGGCAGCAACATTATATCATCCACATAGAGGTTTATTTTATTCATCTGCGGTATAGGAGGCCGAACCCATGCATCTTTTTGTATTGTGATAGCCAATAGTTCAATAAAGAAGGCAAAAAGGACTGGGGACAGGGGGCAAGTTCTTCTCAAAACTCACACCGGTCCAGCCTTTGACGCATTAATGATAATCTTTTCCTCTCTGCGGAATACTAAAAAGAGTCTCCCAGACCATGAGATTCAAAGCCTTTTTGGCATCTAATAGAAGGATCGTAGCAGGATTTGATTAACGGATAATCAAACGCTTCAGCTAAATAATGCGTGGTTGTTCCTAACTGATGCCCAGCAATCAAACTTTTCTGATCATGGTGTATCACTTTAATAGCTATCCCATAACATTTCTTTGACAGCAATTTCATAATGATCTTGTAGTCTGAATTCAGTAATGTTATCAGTCGATATGAGTTTGGATCCTCTGCATTGTTTCTGTTTTAAAACATCACATTACCTGAATCACAAGAGGGTGGAATGGGATCTCCCTCTAATAAAGAATTATCAATTAAGAGCAGATACTCCAATAAAATGTCCAAAAATTCCTTATACACTTCATTAGAGAACCATCAGGGCCACAGACCTTCCAATTTGCCAAGCTACTAGCTACCTCAACCATCTCCTCCTCAGAAAAAGGGACTGATAATTTTTTGTATATCTTCATCCAAAAGTGTGGACATATCTAGACCCTTCCCCAAGATTGTCTCCTGCGCCACCTAATCAACTTCCCGAGTATAACTGTAGATCCGATAATAATGTTCGAGAAAGATTTCATTCATCTTTCTCTGATCCCTACTAAGTAACCCTGTTACAGGTAATTTTAAATTATGAATAGTATTCTTCACTGCTTGCCAAGCCATAAACGTCCAGGCACAATAAATCTTCTGCCTATTAGCCATATTGGATGCATAATACTTGGCATAATAATAGTCCCTCAACGCCCATTTTGCTTTCTCGAGCCCCCTTCTATTCTCCTCCAATATTGATGGGAAAGTTTATCATGTGCTTCTTACACAAGTTTCTCCCAGTCAATTTTTGCTCTTTAGAATTTCTAACAGTATCCACATTTTTAAATATAAGCTGTCCCCATAGATAAGCTTTAAAAGCTTCCCAAACGATGTTTATTGGAGCTGACCCATGGTTTCTTATAAAAAGAAACTCTTGGATCTCATCCTAACTTACTCCAACCCATCCCTCCTCCCGCAGATACTGCTTATTAAAGACCCACCTCTTAGGTTTTCATCTCTAACCCGAACTATCCAGCTCAAGGTCCCAGAACCCCTTTACATCATTGTCTCAACAGACAAGAGACTACTTATTTCTTTCATCTATTTGAGCAGCCCCCATGGTCTATTTCATGTAGGTTCTACTCCTAACAAGAGGCCATCTATATTATCTTTAATTATATCTACATATTGGAAAACTTCATTTATCCAATCAGCATTCTTTCACCAGCATCATGTTGTTGCAACATTACCAGAAGGGACTATACTTTCCTGAGGCGCTGCATAAGATACTCACCCTCCTGAGCTTACTGTTTGGGTTAAGACCTCAGTTTCCATATTTTTTATGTTAGGCTTCTTAAACAATTGGTTCTTCCATCCTTATAAGACACAGCTGGGTATAACAATAATTCACAGTTTAATTGCACTTTTTCCTTTACCCACTTCAATGTCTTAACTCAAAGCTATATCACTAGGTCTACTTCCTGGATAGCCCCCTTTTTCTGAAGAGCACTATTCAGTTTCTTTTTCTTATTTACACAACTGTATGTCACTTGGAGGTTGAAATTACATCCTCCCTTCTCCCACCCTTTCTATTCACTTTACAGGCAGTGGATCCTCTCGCTGACAGCAATTTGCACTGTGAATCAAATTACGGGATTTCTACATCATCTTGCTTGTTCCTTTTTCCTCATTCCACTTTTAATTTATATTTTTCTTCTTTTTCTCCTTCTCTCCTCTGTTCCACTGTTTCTAAAAATAGTCAATTATTCTAATTTATAATACATTCTTCAAACCTCTCACAGCCTTGAAAAAGTCACTATGTGTGGAAACCTTTGTTGGTTGTTTTTGAAGAACAGAAATTTGTGAACTTAGAAACGTACTGAAGATTGCAAGTTCCAATACAGACAATAAATTATACTTTATTTTTGAATGACAAGTCCTTAACGTTCGGACCCTATATTAATTTATAACACGGTTGGAGTGCTTTGGTTATTTTGGAATAATAAAATGGTGAATTTGTTCACATAATCTCTACAAATGAGTCCTGTTATCTTTGGGATGAGCACCCAGTTACAGAACGCACACTTGTAAAAGAAGATTTTCTTGTGTCGACTAAGGATTCTAGTGACAGCGACAGCCCACTCTGCCTTCTACTTTGTGGTTTATGATGGCAATGTGACTATATGAGCTATGATATATGTTGTGTTTTATATTCCACGTATATATGAGCCGGGTGCACAGCAGGTAACCATTGTATGCTAAAATGGATGTGTTGCTGATACTGCAAGACTGACAATAAGAGACAAGTGGGTATCAAGTAGTACTTTGAGAGATGAATATAAAGAGGCTGACAGACATAGAATATATTATGATGCTGCTGCTCAGCTTCCTTGAAAAGAAGAAGGCACTAACTGGGTGGAAAATAGCAGCCTTGCTGGCAGGATAGATAGAGGCAACAGTTCAAATGTGTCCATCTAAAACTCCATTTGCTTCTATGAGTAGCAGATGATTCTGGTGATGATTGGAACATTCTCCTATAATGAGACTGACCTGAGGTTAAGTTGATGTGCAGCTAATGTAAAATCGACAGTGCCATAGATATGGTATACAGATCTCTGAATACAATAATAGCTGGTACAAAGAATATTTACTGTACTGATGATTGGCAGTCTTGATGGGAGAACAGATATGTTGACAGTAAGTGCTTTGCTGCAAAAACCAAAGTGGCTAACAGTGCTTTGTGTTATAGTTTGTGCAGCGGTAGCTGTGCTGTTCTTGCCCCAGCGTAGGGTACAGGTTTCTGCGATCACTGCAGATTCTGAACTGCATAAACCTCAAGGTGAGAAGAAACTAACTAGAGAGCAACTGCTGCTTGCTTGCCCATCAGGAGGAGGCTGAAGTTTCTTGCCAGTGTAGTAGCTGCTATCTCCTTGACCCTACATAAGGTACTATCTTCTGTGATCACTAGAGAATGCCATCATGAAGCGTACACTTCAAGGTGAGTAGAGACCGACTGAAGAACAACTGTTCCTAGCCTGGCCTTCAAAAGTAGTACAATACTGCTTGGCAGCATGGAAGCTGCTATCTTCCTGCTCCAGAGGGTACTGGCTGCTGCGATCCCTGGTTGATGTCTTCATACAGCAAATGCTTCAAGTTGAGAAGAGACGGACTATAGAGCAACTGTTGCTTGACATACCATCAGGAGGAAGCCAATACTACCTGGCAGCTTGGCAGCTGTTGTCTTCCTACCCCTGAATAGAGTCATGGCTTCTGAGATCACTGGCAGATATCTTCCGGTAGCATATGCCTCAAGGGGAGTAGAAACTGACTGAAGAGCAACTGTTTACCGGAAAATCAAGAGAAGGCCGATACTGCTTGGCAGCGTGGTAGCTGCTGTTTTCTTGCCTCTGCATAGAGTACTGGCTTCTGCAATCACTGGCAGAGGTCTTCAGACATAATATGCTTTAAGGTGAGAAGAGACTAACTGGAGAGCAGCAGTTACTTGCACTGCCATAATGATGAGGTGGGTACTGCATGGCAGCATGGTAGCTGATGTTTTTGTGTCACTGCATAGGTTACTGAGTTTAGTGATCACATGCAGATATCTTCAGGAGACATATACCTCAAGGTGAGAAGGAAATGACTGAGAAATAGCTTGTCTAGCTGTCAGGTGAAGGACGATATTGCTCTGCAGCTGCTAACTTCATGACCCTGCATAGGGTCCTGGCTTCTCAGATCACTGGCAGATATCTTCAGGTGGTCTATGTCTCAAAGTGAGAAGAGGCTGACTGGAGAGCTACTGTCTGGCCATCAAGAGGAAGCCAAAACTGCTTAGCAGCATGGTAGATGCTGTCTTCATGCACCTGCAGAGGGTCCTGGCTTCTGTGATTTTTAGCAGATAATTTCAGGTTGAATATGCTTCAAGGGGAGTAGAGACTGATTGAGGAGCATTTGTTGTTTGCTGGCAATCAGGAGATGGCTAATACTGTTTGACAGATTGGTAGCTGCAGCCTACTTGCCCCTACATAGGGTACTAGCTTCTGAGATCACTGGCACATTTCTTCACACAGATTTTGTTTTATGGTGAGACACGAGTGACTGGAGAGTAGCAGTTGCTTGCCTAGCCATCAAGAGGAGGCCTATACTACTTGGTAACATAGTAGCTCCTGTCTTCCTGCCCCTCTCTAGGACACTGGCTTCTGCGATCACTTTAGATGTCTTCAGACAGAATATGCTCTATAGAAAAAAGAGATTGACTTGAGAGCTTCCACTTCTTGCCTGGTCATCAAGAGGAGGTAGCTGCTTTCTTCATGCACCTGAATTGGGTACTGGCGTCTGCTACCACTTGCATATGTCTTCAGACAGCATGGGGTTTATGGTGAGAAGAGACTGACTGGAGAGCAACAGCTGTTTGCCTGGCCATCAACAGGAGGTCCGCTGGTACCTCTGAGTATCATACCCACATATAGGCACAGCAACTACTGCCTCTGCCGGGGGCGCTAGGTGGCGCACATGTAAGATGGCCGCACCTCTGTGAGGCTCCTACAGCCTGGTTCATTAATCCTGCAATTATCCTGATTTCAAGCACTCCTCTACATCTGACTCTCTACTGGTGTGAAGAGTATACCCCCTAGCAGACTCGCTGCAAATTTCGGAGGAATTGGACCACGTCTGCCTGAGATACTGGACAGTGAAAAATTGAGGAGCTGCGCAAGTCTGAGGTGGAGAGCAGAGCGGCAACTGTGGTCACCTGACACCGTGGATGCACTGGCGCGGTATAGGCCGCATGGTGGGCCAGACGAGCCGGATTCAACTTACATGGTGGAGCTCGGCACTGCAGTTGAGCCCGAGAGACGTCTGGAGTCACCGGAGAACGGAGTGTGATCTCTGAACAGCGGGGACATAGCAGAGATGATGTGAGGAGCGGCGGCGGACTGGCAGCGACGGGGCCTGGGACTACAGGTTGGTGAAGGCCCCTGCTCACGCGGCCCCACAGCAAAGATATTGGGGCCCTGGAGAGCTGTAAAAAGTGGTGGAGAGACTGCCGGTCCTGTCCGGAACCGGTTTATTCGGAGAGCGGCTGCTTCATTAGACCACCATATTGTGTTGAGGAAGCAAAGGCGGATTGCCTTGGGAATCGGTGGGCACGACACATTGATATGCCAACTGATGCCTGCTCTGCATACAGCAAAGACATTGAGTAGTGCCCTTTGAAGCTACACTGTGTTTTTTGGTGAATGGTCATTGAGTATCACCCTGTGGGAATGCCACGTGGCAGGAGAGGAGCTAGGCTGTGACGCCTGGGTGTGGCTAGCGACGACACGCTCCGGACTGGCCTTAGGTGGTGCGACAGGTATAAAGCCCTGTGGCTGTCTCTGCTGATCATGGCTAATGTGTGACCCCATTCTAGGGAAAACAGCTGCAGCTCACTTGCACCGGTGTGGTCTTGAAGGACTGTCCAGCCTGTGTCTAATAGGAGGTGCGTACTGACAGCCACGTGAGTGTCTGAGCCATCCTTGTTGCAGGACAGTAAGTGCAAGACTGGTGCCACGACCAGCTAAACTATGCCCCGGTGCCAGTTTGGGGAAACCAGACACAAGGCAACCAAAACTGAACTTTGAAACGCCCAAGAAAAGCGCAAGTAATGTCCAGGAGGACCGCACCCTGGAGGAGGGAGGGGAGGTGCGAGGAGAGACAGCCGCTTACAGCAATGATGTACAGACTATCCTGCAGGAGGCCCAGCAGTGCTTTGCCACCATTGTGGATAAAGTTGATCGTATGTCGTCACGTATGGATGCTATATCACACAAGCTGGAAGGACACGAAGAACGTATAAAAGAAACGGAGAGACGCATCTCAGATACTGGGGATACAACAGCCACGCAACTTGCTCACATGGACAAGCTCTAAAAATCGTTGCAGCAAAGAATGAGGACTTGGAAGCGCGCAGCAGGCGCAATAATATACGCGTGATAGATATTCCAGAGTCAACCAACACTGGAAGAATGGAGGAATACGTCGAAAGAATGCTGGTGGCTGCGATTGGTGTTGAGTCCTTCTCAAGTCAGTTCACTGTGGAAAGGGCACACAGATCTCTTGGACAGCGTCCTCCACCGGGTAGCACTCCACGCCCCATAATAGCGAGGCTTCTCAACTATAGGGACCGGGATGTGGCTCTACGGGAGGCGAGAAGCAAACAGACCCTGTCGTTTAAAGGGAATACTTTTTCCATACATCCGGATTTTACACCCATAGTGCAGGAAGAGAGACGGAAATTTATGGACGTTAAGGCCAAACTGAGAAAAGCACAAATTGATTACACACTGCTGTACCCGACACAGCTGTGGGTTACACACCAGGGTAGGCAGCGATTCTTCACGAAACCACAGCAGGTGGAGGATTTCCTCAAACACATACGGCGCACGGCGCGCACAGACGGTGACATGGCGGCGTCACAACAATCTGTATCGACTGGAGCAGTAGAAGATTCACAATGAACACATCCTTGCCACATTTACAGACTTTTGAGTAAGATGGGACACATTGATTATTGGGGTAGTGGGTCTTGCATCTAGACCCACGAATGCTATATGTCTGAGGAGTTATATTGAATGATGTATAGTGTACACCGGGCACCCTCTGCCCTCTAGGGTCCAGATGATCCACCTAAAGTGGGCTCTGGTGGCGCGGGATGTATGTGTAGCCACCTAGAGTTTGGCCCCTGGCGGGAATCCCCCCCTGGGTGCTGGTTCATTAAGTGTTGCTTGCAAAGACTGCAAGACTGTTCTTGTTTAGGTTGAGAATGGGAGGGGGTGGGCGGAAGATTACTTCTGACAAGTTGGGGCTGCTTCAGTGGGTGGGGGGTGGAGAGGGATGTTCTGTTTTAGTTCTGAATACCAGGGGTAGGCATCAGGATCCCCCTTTCATTAACAATACAAAGGTACAGTTCCAGGTACTGTGTGAGCACTGCAATCGATTTAACGTACAACACTACACTGAGGTGCAAGGGAGAGGCTACACTCACCAGCAAACATGCAGGTTGTTGATGAGGTTTGAGGAGTATGGCTGATGTAAACTCGGAAGCGCTAAATGTTATTACATGGAAGGTTAGTGGGCTGGGTGACCCGAGAAAGAGAAGACAGATTTTAGCATACCTGTATAGGCACAAAGCACACATAGCTATGCTGCAGGAGACACACTTCGCACCTCACAACTCGAAACACTTTTGCAAGTAAGTGGGCGGAACACAGAATCTTCTCCTCGTATTCCTCTTATGTGCGAGGCACTGCGATCCTTGTGAAAAAACGGGTTCCGTTCCACCTGGCGTGAGCAACTTGGGATTTGCAGGGTCGCTACTGCCTGGCGTGGGGGAGGCTGGGATCTGTGTCTGTCACATTAGCCTGCTGCTATGGGCCGAATGTGGACGATTTAGAGTTCTTCACTACATTGTGGGTTCCAGCCATGCGATATGGGGAGGGGACTTTAACATCACATACAATCCTAGTATGGATAAATCGCATCCTGGCCCTCACCACTATACCAAGGCGCGAGCGACTTTGCAAGACACTATAACCACTTATCAGTTACTGGACGCATGGAGACACCTGCATCCGCACACACGGGAAGGGACACACTTTACAGCGCAAGCGGAGTCATGGGCAAGGCTAGACTATTGGTTGTTATCCCGTGGGCTGGGCCCCGTCATTACAAGTGTACAACACTTGGCCAGAACGTACTCTGATCATGCCCCGGTGGTTCTTACCTTTTTAGCTCTGACTCTGGTACACCACGCAACACCTGGCGGCTATATGCCCCTAGCTTGCTGGACACCGTCTTCCAGGAAGAATTGGGGGAGGGAATACAGGATTTCTTTGCCCATAATAAGAGATCGGTGAAAAATGTGGAAACCATTTGGGAGGCATTTAAGGTCACGTTGCGTGGGTTCTGTATTTCGAAGGGGGCTGAAGTACTCAAAGACATAACTAACACGTTGCGAACCTTTAGACATAAAGCTTAAATCACTGGAAGAGGAATTAGCCACGAGCCCTAATGGACCCGCTCGGGCCAGTTTAGGGAAATGCTCACAGAATACATGGACACATTCAGAACGTGAGACTCGCTTTAGGGGCAGATATTGGGTGGCCCGATGTTATGGTGAAGGGGAGAGACCAGGACGTGCTCTGGCTCAAATTGTTGGGAAGCCTCGCTGTTTAGGCTACGTGTTGGAAATTGAGGGAGTGGATGGCGTGTTATACCGAGACACAACTAATATTCTTAATGCCTTTACACGACACTATAAGCACCTCTACACCACACAACAGTGCGATTAACTTAATCTAGAGGCTTTTTTTGTGGAATGTGGCACTGGGCCTGCTCAGTGATGCACAGCGTACATTTCTTTGCGCTCCATTTGAACTGGATAAAGTCAGGGATGCCATTATGAGTATACAGTCAGGCAAGGCCACGGGTACAGATGGCATACCTGTAGAATTTTATAAAACTTATATTGATTCAATGTCCCCTATCCTACGTGAGGTATACGAGGACGCTCTTGAGGTCGGGTGCCTCCCCGCATCCATGAGAGAGGCGCTCATTATCTCGCTATTGAAACCTGGGAAACCATCTCAGCACTGCGATTCCTACAGACCCCTTTCCCTCCTCAATTGCGATGCTAAGATATTGGCCAAGCTCATCGCTGCACTGCTAAGCTTATTAATGGAAAATGTAATACTTCCTGACCAATCAGGCTTTGTGCCCGGGAGAGCTACCTCCCATAACCTTAGGACACTTTTTGCCATACTAAACAATGTCTCGCAAGACTTTCCCTTGGCTGCGTTTTTTTTGACGCCACAAAGGCTTTCGATTCGATCGAGTGGGACTATATTTTTTGGGGTGATACTGCCGATGGGATTCCCACCCCTCTTCCTTTCATGGATTAAGCTATTATACCAGTTGCCGGTGGCTAAAGTGCTCATTAATGGCCATACGTCCCAAACGTTCCAAATTACCAGAGGCACGCGGCGAGGGTGCCCGCTTTCCCCGCTGCTCTTTGCCATTGCAGTAGAACCACTGGTGGCGAAACTGTGGTGACATCATCATGACAAGGCTTTGCATTGTAATATGCGACAAATACTTATATCGTTATACGCTGATATCACCCTAAACGTCCGAGACCCGCAGCAAAATCTGAATCTGATCCTTAGGGAATTTATAGTTTTTGGGAAGCTGTCTGGGATGCAGATTAACTGGGGGAAATCTAGTATTTTTCCATTGACCGAAGCTACGATTCGTTTCCCCCTGGACTATCCCTTAGAGTGGTGTGAGGATGAATTGAGATAGCTGGGAATACGGGTGACTAAGGATAGAGGGGAACTCATGCGATTAAATTATGGATCTGCTATAACCCGCATAGAGGATTGCGTCACCCGTTGGATTGCGTTGCCTTTGTCCATGGGCGAGCGTCATTAATTAAAATGGTGGTCCATCCCAATTACTTTATCTATTCTTAAATATTCCATATTATCTGGGGACGTTTTTCTTCAAAACACTTTGATCTGCACTAACGAGACTTGTATGGGGTGGGAAACAGCCGAGGTTGCAATGGAATGTCCTTATTAGGCCTTTTTCACAGGGAGGGTTCGGAATACCGAATTTCGAATTGTACTATCTCAGTGCACAGGCTCATTGTGCCTGGTTCTGGGTGTCGCAGCCACGTTATATGCCACAGGTTGCGGCTGAGCACTGGCTGGCACACCCAATCCCTATTGACGGCGCTCTATATGAACCGACTGGGGTCAGGGAAAGGACGCCAAATACCATCACATGCACGGTCATGGCTTGGACACGCATAAGACACATGCTGAATGTAGATATACTATATTCACCGCTATTGCCGCTCCCTTATCACCCTACCATGCCTCTTCTCCAAGAAACACTCTTTCATACATTCCGGGAACGTACCCACTTGCGCACTTGGGGGGACCTACATCTTGAAGGCCGCTTCTGCACTGCTGAACAACTGTTTCAGGGCATGCAGCGAACCCCGCTTGACACGTTTCTTTATGTCCGCCTTAGACAAGGGATTCGGTCTCTCACCCCAGAATTCCCTGAGGAACCAGAGATTTTAGAACCATTGCCATCAATGCTGAAATGAGCGATTGCTAAATGCCTTGTCTCCCAAATATATAGGACAGTACATACACTTAGAGCGCTGCCGCATACACAGTCCCGCATACGGTGGAGCGAGGAGCTGGGTTTAGAGCTAACTGATAACCATTGGGAGTTCAGCTGCCTCCAAACGGAGCGGGTATCGGCCAGTAGCAGGTTTCGTATAACATACTATAAATTCCTACATAGAATATATTATACTCCAGCCAGGCTACACAGGTACCGGCTTAGAGACTCGGACAGGTGTGACAGATGTCAATCTCCCGGCGCGGACTTCCTACATCTGGCGTATGAATGCCCAGGAGTGAACGCCTATTGGGTACAAGTATTTGGAGCTCTGACACTAATGTTAAACACGCAAGTTGAACCCTCCCCACTGATGGCTCTGCTCGGTTATGTTAAACCACTGCGAGCGGAACACCGCAAATATGCTGCTTTAGCGTTGCTCATGGCCAAGAGGCGGGTGGCCTGCCGATGGGGTAGGGGACGGGCACCCAAATTTAAGGTCTGGATTGCAGACTTAATGACTTGCCAAGAGCGACTTACCATATATGCCGAACTGCTGCCTGTAGCCTCCAGACCAAGGGACAGCTGGGCCCCATTAACCTGCTATTTAATAACACACCCTTATGAGCCTCCGTGAGTCGCCCCAAAGCCCGCTAGGCATTTCGATTTCTGCACTTTGCAAGGTACATGGAGGGTCATATAATAGATGAGAGGTGTAGTTCAGATACGATGGTGTGTGCTAAGTGTTGACTGAGGAGAGATTTGTCACTTTAATGTGACGTAATATGATGCTGTTGCAATGCCTCATGGAGGTGTTTGGTGGGATGAAGCTTCTAAACCAAAGTTTGGATAAAATGCCTATGTCATGAAATATCTTCATGTGTCAAATGGAGATCTTTTTTTATATTTTTGTAGTGAATACAATACGGGAATAATATGTCTGTCCTTGCTGTTATCTGTGAAAAGTTGCTGATGCTTGTATGTTTAAAACCAAATAAAAAGAATTAAAACATTTTTTTTAAATACTGCCCAGTAAATTTCATGATATTCCATGAAAGGGCAGACTCTGATAAACATCAATCTAAAAAAATGATAGGATAACAGAAGGACATGCATGGCAACATTTAAAAATACTAGCAGGCTTTAAGCAGCAGAGAAGGGCCAAGTCGGACTGCTCAGTAGCAGTCAACTTGCACCCTTAGCTTGCAAGCCAGCACATGAGCCTCTATCTTTTCCCCTTCTCGGGCAAGTCTAGCAGCATAGCCCAATGCTGCCTGAGTTGCCCAAGACAACTCCAGAGGAGCCTAGAGCCCGGTTATATGGTACCTGCTGACCTGGTCTTCTTCCTGATACCAGAATGCAAGTAATAGTTGACTCAATGTTGTACTTTTCCTTATGGCACAAATGGGAATCTAATACAGATTACAGGATATACTACAGGGTACCCACTCTCAACAGTTAACCCTTTGTAGCATGCATAGCTTGGCTGGCGATTTCAATATATATGTTATGTCACTGACCTCAGGTGGTTTTCTCCATTCCTACATGTATACATATAAGTGCATGCTGGAAAGATATAGAGTTTAATTCACCTTATTGAACCATATTGTGATGGAAATGTGCCCTGCATGATGTACAGTTGAGTATCCTGCCCTGCATGCCTGACCTGCATACCTGTGATCCTATTTTGTTTTATTTTTTGGTCATGCCCTACACTAATCCTCGGTGCACACATTGACCTAGGATGGGTCTTTGGCAATGACAGATTCTGAACCTAGTCCTGAACAGAGAGGGGCACATCAAGTGAACCCTCATAATAACATGGCACTAGAGTTCCTGTCATGAGTTTTGTGGGTGTAGCACTGTGGTGGCAACTTACCATGGTTTGTGAATTTGTGACACGAGGCCCATTCACTTAAAGTTACACTGCTCATGATGAACCTAGAATCCCGAATTAAATATGCTGTACATTGTACATATGAGATAGATGTAATAGTGGGCCGTGCATGCGTGATACCAGCCTGCGGATTCCATTGAGAACTCCCACATCCTAGACCAGAGTACAAGATGGAGTAGAAGATGCTTTCTCCAGACAGCATATTGCTGGCATCTCCTAGATAGAAGGGGGCACCAAACTCTATGGTGAGGAAAGAGAAGATAGGCTTTCCCTTTAAGTGCTAACACAGTTTCTGATACATTGGTCTGTAAATGACTGGGCCCGATTTAGACTCTGACAGACAGGTTACTCAGTCACAAACGTGTTGGATATCCCATCCACCTAATTACAAGTGCCATAGGTTATAAAGTACTTGTAATAAGGCAGACAGTATACTTGACATAAACTGTCCCTCAAACTATAAATCCGGCTGACTGCAGTTGACAGTAGATAGATAGCCTGGGGTACAGGCCTGCAGTATCGGTTGTTAAGGAAAAGGAGCCCTCTGAAAGGCCACAAAGAGCACTTTATCTCTCTTTCAGATCTCTGTAAGGAGAGGTTATAAATAACTAAGTGTAGCCTGCTTCCACCTCTTTGTATTTCTGTGGTGGGTACTTCACCTGGAGACTGTCCGGCTAGGCAGAGTATCCTTATATAAAGGACACATGAAAGAGGAACTGACCAAAACTGGTTCTAAGGAAGTAATCAGGGAACGCGCATCCCACGTTTGCGAAATCAGTATAAAAATTGGAGCTCAAGACCCATTGCTGCTCGTTGTTGTGCTCTCTTCTGTTGAAGAAGGTGTACTCTGCAGAATACTTACGGAACACTATGCAGCCAATGTTGTTTTCACACTGACAGCCAAGTCCCAGAGACAAGAGAACATCTCCTGGAGACTAAGCTGTAGGAGGAACTATCAGACTTTTCCTGGTACCAAGATATATTCCATCTGTGAGTGATGGAAGAAAACACCAACCCTGCATGTGGAGTGGATCGTGGAATGGACTGGTGTAACTGACCCAGGCATAGAGTCCATCTGACAGAAACTCACTAAGCAAGTGTGCCAAATGGCTTGCAGTACTGCCGGATTGGGCAGTGAGATGTTCATCCTTTGTTGCCAACGCAGACACCAGGTAGGTGGAGTGGTGTGCCCATGCAGTTAGCCTGACTGAAGCCAGATAAGCTCCTGATGGGGGTCTCTGTGTCCTACAAGTGGACTGCGTGACCACTGCACTCCTAAGTGCGCTGTTGGGTCAAAAGCACAAGTTACTACTTGTGTAACAATATATCTGTAAGCGACATTAGTTAGTGATATATTCCTTACCTTAGAATATCCCCAGGTGTCAGACTGGATCCGGAAAGTTTTGCCAGCAGTTCCTCTGCGAGTCAGTAGGTGGCGTTGTGCAGCTCTGCGTCTGTCGCTGGCATCATAAGCGCCGAGATGACATCACAGAGACTACTTAGGTGCCACCCATGCGCGCTGACGTCAGTTCTGTACACGACTTTCCACGCCAGGCACGCAGAGCCATGCAAGAAACTGACCACTGGTGCTAAGAAACTAGGGCCCTAAAAAGGGATGTCCTCAACCCTAGAAATCAGGTCGCAGAATGGGTAGGATGGGTGGGGCGGTAAGGAATGTATCACTAACTATCTTCTCTTACAGATATATTGTTACACAAGTAGTAACTTGTGCATCTGAAAGAGACACGTTAGTGATAGATTCCTTACCTTACAATAGATACCCCAGCAATACCAACCCCGGTGGTGAGTCTACGAACAAGATTAAACCAGAAAGTCACAGAGAACAGAACGGCCAAAGAAGCTGTTTCTCCGGACTTGACTGTCAAGGCAGTAATGCTTGGTAAACATGTGCAGCGAGGCCCACGTAGCTGCCTGACAAATGTCCTGCAAGGGAACGCCGTGTCCCAAGGCAGTGGCGGCTGTTGTTGCCCTGGTAGAATGGGCACGCAACCCCACAGGAGGCTCCTTCTTAACCAATGAATAAAAGACCTTGATACAGAGAATGACCCACCGAGAGATGGTCCGATTGTGCACGGCCCGACCATTTTTGGTGCCCACGTAGCCAACAAAGAGCTGGTCATCCACCCGGAACTGTTGTGTGCGCTTCAGATAGAACGAGAACGCACGTTTTGGATTCAGATGGTGGAGCCTCTCTTCCTCTTTTGAAGGATGCAGAGGCGGAAAGAAGGTAGGCAAAGTGATGGTCTGCCCGAGGTGAAAGGGCGTGACAACCTTTGGCAAGAAAGAAGGACGGGTCCTTAAAACCACCTTGTCCGGATGAACAGAAAGGAAAGGAGGTTTGGAAGAAAGAGCCTGGAGCTCACTCACTCTTTTGGCAGAGGTGATAGCTACCAGGAAAGCTGTCTTGAGAGTAAGAAGACGCAAGGACAGTTATGAAGGGGCTCAAAGGAAGCACACATCAGATATGTCAAGACAAGGTTTAAGTCCCATTGAGGCATGATGAACGGCATGGGAGGAAATGTGTGCGTAATGCTTTTCAGAAAAACGGTTAACAACTGGGGACTTAAAAAGAGAAGGCTGGTCTGGAAGTCATAGGAAGGCGGAGATAGCTGAAAGATAACTTTTGATAGTGCCCAGAGCAGAGCCCTGCTGGGCCAAAGATAGATGCAACAGAAGGACTTCGGAAAGAGGGGCAGAAAGGGGATCCACTGACTTGTGCACTAGGCCACAAACCTGTTCCACCTGCAGGCGTATATAGTTTTAGTAGAGGGCCGCCTGGCCTCCAGAATGACATCACAGACTGCGGGAGGAAGATCAAAAGCTGTCAACTGTCGCTGCTCAACCTCCACGCATGGAGGTGGAGGCTGGACAGGTTTGGGTGGAGGATCGTCCCCTGCTGCTGCAACAGAAGATCGTCCCGAAGAGGCAGTCGGATTGGGGAATCGATCGCCATGTAGAGTAGGTCGGGATACCAGAGTCTTCGTGCCCAATCCGGAGCCACCAGAATGACTTGGGCCCGGTCGCGCCGAATCTTCTTCAGCACTCTGGCCAGAAGTGGTACAGACTGTAAGGCGTACAATAGACCGCAACTCCACTCGTGACGAAAAGAGTCGCCAAGTGCTCGCCGCCTTGGAAATTCCAACGCGCAAAACTGATGACATTGCACGTTCTCTTCCGTGGCGAATAGATCTAACCAAGGCTCTCCACACTGCTGAATGAGACCTTGCGCCACGTCCGAGTGCAGACGCCATTCGTGATCCATCAAGCACCAGTGGCTGAGTTTGTCAGCCCTAACGTTCAGAAAACCTGCCAGGTGTTGAACCACCAAGGAAATGCCTTGATGTTCCAGCCATGTCCAGAGGTGCAGAGCCTCCTGACATATGGTCCAGGACCCCACCCCGCCCTGTTTGTTGAAATACCACATGGCAGTGGTGTTGTCCGTGAACACCTGTACCACACTTCCCAGGACAGTGGGGATGAATGCTTTCAGTGAAAGTCAGAGCGCCCAAAGCTCCAAAAGGTTGATATGGCTGATCTCTGCCTCTCCCAAGTAGCCTCCCTATCCCAGGAGGGACGCATCTGTCACCACTGTGTGCTCCGGTTGGGGAAGGGAGAGGGATCTGCCATTGACCCAACCATGATTCGTGAGCCACCACTACAATTGTTTTCCAGTGCCCTCCGAGATCCGGACATGATCGGACAGGTTGCCCTGATTCTGTGCCCACTGGAACTTTAGGTCCCACTGCAGAGCTCGCATATACCATCTGGCATGTTGCACTAGCAGGAAGCAGGAGGCCATCAGGCCCAGGAGCCGGAGGGTCATCCTCACTGAAATCTGGGATAGAGGATGAGAGATCGAAATCATAGCCTGAATATCCCGGACTCGCTGCTCGGGAGGATAAACCTGAAACTGTGTCGAATCCAGAACCGCTCCGATGAAGAGGAGCTTCTGAGAGGGACTCAAGTGCTACTTCGGCACGTTGATGGAGAACGCCCCCTACTGATGTGCAGAGGTACTGCTAGCAAAACTTTCCCGATCCAGTCTGACGCCTGGGGATATTCTAAGGTAAGGAATCTATCACTAGCATGTCTCTTTCAGATCCAGTCCTTAAGATGTGGCCCAAGTAGTGCCCTGAGGCACCTTGTGAAGAATCGAGGTCGTCACCCAGAATGCTCTCTGCTATAGATAGTTCCCTGATAAGGTAAGTAAAAGGGCCAACAAGGGATTGATTTGGAATCTGTCCTAGAGTGACATCTCAACTTCATTAGTTTTACTTTATGCAAAAGAACCCAACATTTTTTAATGAAAATCAATAATTCTTATAGGCAGTTTCATATGTTTTTCAAGATTATATTGGAATCAAACATATCAAGAATGAAGGGGATCAACATAAACAATACCACATGATACATTGACAATGTATAGTAAGTACAGTGCAGCTAGAAACTTAAAGCTTCATTACATATGACAGTGTATTCATAGCCCACTTTCTCAGTACAACCAAAGAATGTCTGTCCTAGTATTAGAATATTGGGTGATGTGAACTGTCCAAAGGAAAGATGGGCTGTACGTCGACGTTTCTGTCTCATATGGTAAGAATACAAGAGACAATCTTCAGGACTGTGATGTGTATGCAAAGGCAAATAAAGGACCCCTTAAAATAAGCTTGATAGCAAAAGTTCTCCTCAAGAGTTGCAGCTTCTTATACAGGTGCATCTTAATAAGAGTTCGAATGGAAGCCAAGGCGTTACTTTGCAAGGATATACATAGCCTGGAGTCTGCAGTGTTCCCAGTGCGAAGGGGTGGGTTAAGGACCAAATTATGTCATTAAACTTGTAAGTCTAAATGGCCCCAAGGTGATGAATCACTGTGAATGAAGCCAATCTATGGTTTGGCAAAAGCCGGGGCAGGGGGGAATGGTAATTGGATTAGTTGGAATTGAAAAGATTAAGGGCCTGATTTAAAACTCGGCAAACGGGTCATTTCATCACAACCGTGACTGCTATCCCATCCGCCGAAATATAAATCCCATCTGCTGAAATATAAATCCCTTAGGATGTAGTGGGATTTATATTTCTGCGGACAGGCCATCCGTAACCATTGTGACGGAGTAACCCACCCGTTGAGTTCTAAATCAGGCTCTAAATATATACGATCTCAAAGACAGGTAATGATATGGATACTGCTTATAAGTTGGGGGTACACGCGAGTGGACAGAGTCCACCCACTATTTTCATAGGGTGGACGCTGTACACTCTGCCAAGAAGTAGGGCTCCACTGAAAAATGTGCTGAACTCGTCCCTGTGTAATTTCCAAACCGGGACACTTCAGCAGCGCCTGCACGTTGTTGTCTGCTTTTGATCTACAACAACGTGTAGGCGGGGAGGGGGCTTTCTTATTTCTGACTCCTACTCGGCCCATGACAAAGGCTGAATCTGAGGGATCATCAGGCCTCCTTTTGTTCAAGTCTACTGGCTGGCAGCAGTCAAGAGCCTCACACCTAGAAGCACATGCAGCAGAGAGGAAACAAAGGTTCACATCTTATTAGCACTTCACACATACTTAAGAGAGGCAGCTTTTCACTTTGTTCAGGCTCTGTTTAGGAGATATGCATGCACTTTAAGAACGTCAGTAGTGCTGATCTTTCCTAGTATTTTCACAAAATAAATAGCATTTATATAGCGCTTACTACCCCTGAGGAGGCGTTGTAATAATTTAAATATCACTACATTTTTCTTTTTAAGCACTATGGCTAGAGGAAGCTTTACGCTGACAAACGACCTGAAGTTGTTGGAGTGCTTTACTAGAGCATCAGTACCATTACACAAGCTCGTATTCACTGTTTATAGGGACGCGGAGATATGATTTTCCCAGTTTCAAAGTCGGTGCCTCCTGCTTGAAAACCACATCCTGGGAAGACAGGGTGGCAGACAGATGTCACATGAAAGCGTGTCTCGTTATAGACTCCAGGTTCTTACAGGACCTCAAGAGAACCTGGGCCACACTTCCGGTCGAGCCTGACTCGAGCTTCAGTGGCTCGCCCATCTCTTGCTGCTCCTAGAATACACTGGTAAATACCAATATGACTAACTAAGCTAGATATAAGTTCCGTAGGTCGGCAAAACAAGTAATACATAACGACTTCCCACAACACTTGGATAATGGCAATTATTGCATAGCAAACAAATTCAAATAATCAATCGTTGAAAAGATTTGAATCAAAGTGATAATACCTCAAGGGGTACCGCGCGCAGCAGTTTCCAGCCACTTTCTTGCTTTGCCACCATTGAGGGAGAGAAGCGGGACTCCAAGGACCAGGAGCCCCGCAACAACCAACACCTGTGTCCCTCCCGCCGAAGCCTATATCACTGCTCGCGGCCCCCGCTCCGCGGGAGCCGCTTGCAGCAGTTTCCAGCCTCTTTCTTGCTTTGCCGCCATAGAGGGAGAGAAGCGGGACTCCAAGGACCAGGAGCCCCGCAACAACCAACACCTGTGTCCCTCCCGCCGACGCCTATATCACTGCTAGAGGACACCGCTCCGCGGGAGCCGCTCACACCAGTTTCCAGCCACTTTCTTGCTTTGCCGCCAACAACCATCACCTGTGTCCCTACCGCCAACGCCTATATGACAGTGCACGCCCCCCGCTTCGCAGGACGCGCGCCGGGCGAAGCCCGGGACAAGGGCGGGGCCGTCTGCGGCCGTCCGAGGCCGTAGGAGGCTGGGCTGGGCCACCCCTCTTGGATCCTTGAAAGCAATGCCATTAAGGTACTGTCAAAGTGTTTCCGTGTGTATATTGGATTAAGGCCGCAGATCGTAAAGGGGCGTGTTGTTGTCGTTACATCTGATCCAGAGCATTGTTCTTTTCAAAATGAACAAACGAAAGGGTGCTGCTGGAACGTTTGATGATTTCATATCCAGAGCTGAATCTGTATTGACCCATGAGATCGAACTGGCGCACAGAAGGTTATCTTTCGACCCTTCTCATCTCACGATGTATAGGCAACCTGTCTCCCCTTCTCCGGCTCCGGTTGTGCATCAAGTTTAGTTTATTTCAAGTTTCAAGTTTCAAGTTTAATAAACTTGTGCATCAAAATGTGGCCACTTGTACCCTAATCCCCCCAGTTATCACAAATGTCTCTGTATTAGACACTTGCCAAATTGAAGAGGGTTCATTAAACACCAATGAACCGGGTACCGCTGGGATTGCTGGGATTTTTACAAGATCAAGGGTCCATAAAACTGCAGGAACATCAAACGATAGAACAAAGAAAGTAAGGAAGGAGAAAAACATTGGAGAAAAGACTACTGGAGAAAAGAAGGGAAAACTCGGGGGCCATATCCAAAACTAACAATGGGGCTGTCTATGTGCAAGAACATGAGGAGGCATTAAGTAGGTCATTTGGGGTTCAAACAGATGGTGACTTTTGCTCAAATCAAAGCCAAGGAAAGGTTGTAGAGGGAGGAGATGATCGTACTGTGGTGGACATTTTTAAAAATGCCCTGGACTCAATACAGACTCATATAGAGGAATGTTTGAATATAAAAATGAAGTCTTTTGATAGTAAAATTAATCAGTTAAATCTAACTATAGCCAAGCTGGGTACCTTAATTGAAGATGGCAATAGGATAGTGGAAGAGGGAGCCAGTTTAATATCTGATTGGAGGACAGCACATAAGAAAATTAAGAAGGCAAATGATGAAGATTTAACCCCAAAGCAACCCAGATTCACACCTGAGACCCATTCTGGGGCAGGAAGAAGTTCAGAGGGATCGGGGGACTGTACGCATCAAAATAACATCATATCGCGACCTCTCGATAGAGTAAATCATGTGGACAATGGTAGTGCGAATGTAGTCATGCATAGTCCAAAGGCCACTGACCTGATCCCCAATTTAGATAATTTGAACCTACCTCCGGCTGCTTGTCCCTACGTACTTGTTTTAGTGGGTGTTCCAGTCCTAAGAACAGACCAGAGGGAATCCTGGGACAATCTTAGGAACAAAGTTGTTAATTGGCTGTCTAAGTATAAAAAGTTTAACCCCCACAAGTTGAATGAAATTTTAATGGTGCGTAGGGTGGAGTGGGTGGGTAATTCACCAAAAGATATTCAAGGGGATTGTATTGTTTTTTTTTTTTTTTTTGTAAAACAATTTTTATTGCAGATAATAATGCAAACATTACAGGTATTTCTCATGTAAGAGCATGCGGGATCTCAAAATAATCAAGTCTCTGCAATATAATTTTCCACATCATCGCAATTCGTGGTCTGGGGCTGGGTGGTAGTTGTCACACCAATTGCTTCCCCTTCATCACTACTCAATGGCGTATCTGATGATCAACCGCTGTCTGCTTTTAACTTTACTTTCCCCCCTCCACCAACCCCCCCTTCCAGCATCCGGTCCGTTCAGACTGTTAGGTCGGTGGCAATGGAATGTTGCAACCCCCCTCCCCACCTTCCGTACCCTCCCCCCACCCACGGTGGTCAATGGTGTCTCGTGTCTGGGTTGTCGCATGTTGAAGTGTGTTGGTGACCTGCGGAGTCTGGAGATGTCTAAGGAGTGTGTGTGTCCATGGTGGGAGCTATGGCGGGTATCACCTCCCCGGGTTCCCCAGGGTCCCCAGCTTCATCTTCTCCCTCGCTCTCTACTGTGTTATCCCTAAGTGCCTGGACTAGAGTTTCCCAAGCTAGTGCCGCTTCCTGGGCCTTCTCGTCAGGCCCCCGTCGAGCCAGTTGATATCTGATCGTGCTCTCCGCCGCCGCCCATTTCTGGAACTCAGTCAGCCATTTCCTATGTGTCGGCGCTGCCTTCGCTTTCCACCCCCTAGTGAGTTCCCTCTTCGCAAGGAGTAGGCCCATGTCTATAAATTTGCTTGTCAGTTTATTCTTACGTGTGTGCGGAAACCAGTGTAGGAGTGTAGTTGCACTATCGTAGTGTAGCTCCCTCTCTGTGACCGCGTTCATGGTATCGCCCACATCCCTCCAGAAGTCCTGTAAGTGTGGGCAGTCCCTCAGCATGTGCAGTAAGTCTGCGTCCAACCGTGCGCATCTAGGACACGCTGCATCCTCTGCTCCAAAGTATTGCGCTATTTTGTGCGGAGTGAGATAAGCCCTATGAAGGATGTAGAGCTGTATTAACTGGAACCGAGCGTTCCTGGTGCTCTTCTTGGGCCTCTGAACCAACTGGGCCCACGTCGTATCCGGGATCTCCCTCTGCAGGTCAGTCTCCCATTGGGTTTTTAAGCGCGTAAGGGGTCGTAAGGTGCTCTCGAGTATTCTGGAGTGTAGGCACGTGACTGCCTTGACCGTGCCTGCGGCCATCATCACATACTGACACGGTGGCGACGTCGTGGGTTCACACAGTCCCTCGCCCCAGTGCGCTTGGATCCCTCGTACCACCGCCGCGTGTAGCAAATAGTCACCTCTCGGAAGGTCGAATTGTTCCTGTAAGGATTGATACGGCGCGAGTACCCCGTCAGTGAAGAGGTCTCCCACCATCTGTAAGCCAGCCTCCTCCCAACTCCGAAGGCTCGACCAGTCGCCTCCATGCGGCAGTGCCGTGAGCATACCCAGTGGAATTTCGGGTGCGTACGGGTGACCGGTGCCCGCGCGCTTATGCACGCGGCTCCAGCAGAGCCTCAATGTCCGCTCCTCCTGAGATAAGTCTCTGAGTGCTAGCTTCTGCTGCAGGGTGATGTATGCTAGCACATGGCGAGGGGTGCCAGTGTCCCTTTCCTGCCCCGGGCCCCGGTATACCCTTGCCACTTCCTGTGTGAGGAATTGCAGCTGGGCGGCCAAATAATAATACTCGAAATCAGGGACCGCGAGTCCGCCCTCGTTCTTCGGGCGGGTCAGGGTCGCCAAGGCTATCCTCCGCCTGCCAGCCCCCCACAGAAAGGACACTACCTGGGATCTTAGCCGTCGAAATACGGCACTTGGAATCCACACTGGCAAGGTTCGAAAGAAGTACAGTAACCGCGGCAGGGCGATCATTTTTAGCAACGAGACCCGGCCTGTCATTGACAGCGGGAGGGTGGCCCAGAAAAGCATGTTACCCTGCAGTGCTCGGATGCAACGGTTTATATTGCCTTCTAGCAAATCTGCGGGTTCGTGGTAAATGTACACCCCTAGGTAGGGCAAACAGGCCGGCTCCCAGCGGGGCTCGGGACGGGTCATGGGGCACCTCTCCGCTTTCCGGAGGGGAAAGAGGCAAGTCTTCGCCCAGTTCACCTTCAGGCCCGATACATCTCCGAAACGCGCCAACAGGTCTTCCGCCCCCACCACTGCCTCTTCGGCATTCTCCAGGAACAGTAGGAGGTCGTCCGCATATAATGATATGTAATGACGGGTCCCGTCCACCTCCAGTCCTTGGTAGGAGTCACCTTTCCTAGCTAGTGCTGCCAGCGGCTCTATCGCGAGGGCGAACAGCAAGGGAGAGAGTGCACACCCTTGTCTAGTGCCCCTAAGCACTGCATATTTATCTGATATCAACGCTCCTATTCGCACCCTAGCGCCCGCTGACGCATACAGCACCTCCGTCCACCGCACGTACTCATCCCCAATGCCGAAGCTTCGCAGCACTTTGTACAAGTAGCCCCATTCCAGGCTGTCGAAGGCTTTTTCTATGTCGATCGCCATCACCACCGGGGCCTTGGCGGTCGGAGGAGGATCCGCTACGAGCCTCAGCAACCTACGGATGTTGTGAGACGTATTCCTAGTGGGGATAAAGCCCGACTGATCCTTGTGAACCAAGTCTTGCATGTGGGCCATCAGCCTGGTGGCCAGGACAGTGCTCAAGATTTTATAGTCCGTCGTGAGCATCGACAGTGGTCTGTACGATGCCGGGTCAGAGCTGGTCCTATGCGGCTTGAGCAAGGGGATCATGAGCGCCTCGCGCATCGAACAGGGCAATTCCCCCCTCTCTTTCGCCTCGTTATATATGATTTGGAGCCGTGGGGCTAGGATATCAATGTATTTACCATAGAACTCGACGGGCAGGCCGTCCACTCCCGGCGTTTTCCCGCGCGCCATTTTCTTTATGGCCCCCCTAATTTCCGCTAGGTCAATCGGGCCCCCAAGGGCTTCCGCTTGGTCCGGTTCTAGGCACGGCAAGTGTATCTCAGACAACAAGTTCTCTAATATCTCGGTTCGGTCCGCTGGGCTTCCCCTATACAGTCGCTCGTAGTACGCTGTAAAGCATTGTAAAATGTCTGGCTGGGTGTAACACTTGGTGCCGTTCGCATCAATCAGGGACAATATTGGAGCAGCACCCCTATTGGGGTTTGCCAACCAGGCTAGGAGCGTCCCCGTCTTATCTCCCTCAGCGAGCGCTTTGGTTAAGTATGTTTTGTGATCAAAACAGCGAAGGCGCTCCACCTCTACCGCCAGCGCTTCCCGCGCCGAGCATACGCTATCCTGCATGTCGGGGTGGTTGGGCCGTCGTTTCTCCACCTCCCGCAAGGCTTGCTCGGCCTTGTCCACATCTTCTACCAGTGTTCGCCGCACCCCCGCGAACTTCCCTATACAATGCCCCCTTACTACCACCTTGAGCGCGTCCCATTCCACCGCCCTGGAAGAGGCCGTCCCCTCATTTTCGGCAAAGTAGTGGGTGATTCTATCTTCCAACGCTCCGCTGAACGGCGGATCGTCCAAAGTGTCCGGATGAAGCCGCCACGTCGGAATTGGTGAAACCACATTCATCCAGGCAAAGGTAAGAAGTAGGGGGTTGTGGTCCGAGATCGTGCGTGCTAGATATTCAGTACGGGCAACCATTGGTAACACCGACTGGGAGCAGAGGAACGTGTCAATGCGCACGTGGAGGTCGTGTATACCCGAATAAAAGGAGTAATCCCTTGCAGTGGGGTGTTGGGCGCGCCATGCATCCGTCAGGTCCCACAGCCCCTGCCAGTTTGATCTGTGTTTTGCCAGTCTGTGAACTGGGGATGCGTGTAGTGGTGGGTGCGACCTATCGAGGGTGGCATCTGCCACGGAGTTGAGATCCCCCCCCAGTAGCACTGAACCTGTTAAATAGGAGGCTAGCTGTTTGGTCAGTCTATTGAAGTACGATGCTTGCTCTACATTTGGCGCATAGGCGCTGCAAAGTGTCAACTGACGCCCCCGAAGCAAACCCTCAACCGCCACATACCTCCCTTCCGGGTCTACTGTGTGCCTAGTAACTTGAAAGGGAACCCCCGCCCGGATCCAAAGAAGTGTTCCCCTGGCAAACGCCGAGTACGTGGTGTGGAATAAGTGCCCCCTCCATCTCCTCTGCAGTGCGGTGCCCTCCTTCTTAGTTAAGTGGGTCTCTTGGAGGAAGGCAATGTGTATCCCCCTGCGAACCAGGTAGGCGTGTACCTTGTGTCTCTTAGTCATGGAATTTAGTCCCCGCACATTCCAGGACACACACTTCAACGAACCCATGTCAGCCATCACCCCAGTCAGCGCAGGTTAGATCAATAAATTTCCGCTTCCGGACACCAGACATCTTCCCACCACTTCCCATCCCCACCCCCCCGCCCAACTTCCCAACCCCAAGTGCACCTCGAGTCACCCCAACTACTCCAGGTCCCCCCTCCCCCAGAACAGGACCCAACTGCGAAGCTGAGGCACCCATCCAAACTAGTGAGCAAACGTGCTCACGTAAACTTGTAGTCCGCAGTAATCACCACGGAGGCCTTATGGGCCCTGTGGTGCGTGAGCTGGCTACTGAACCTCTCAAGCCTCGGTCCCAGGTCCCTCTGCCCCACAATACTCAATGCGACTTATAAAAGGAAAGTCTCACAGTAGTCTGTTCCAATATCCATGGGGGGCGCCGCCTCCAGGTTCTCTTCACTCAGAGGCCGCGGACAGCTGTCAGGGTTCAACGATTTCCCCCGACGTCTGGGGGGTGATCTTCGGGCCCCTAGCCCCCTCCAGTCCCGAGAAGTCAGTGTCCGATCCCGTGGCCAGGGCCTCAGAGGCCGATTCTCTTGCCGAGTGGACCGACGCAGTTCCCGACACCTCTTTAACCGCCTGTAGCGCAGCTCTCCGTTCTTCTTCAGTTTGCGACGTAGAAGGCTTCTTGGATCCCCGGTTGCGCCCCCGGAGTCTTCTCGACCGCCTGATCGCATGATTCTGGTGCTCCTCCTCGGCCCGAAAGCGAGCCCCATCCGTGCCCGCCTTGTAGGTGTCCCACCAGGCCCAGGCATCCGCCGGAGATTCAAAGAACAACGCCTTGTCGTCTACTATCACACGTAGCTCTGTCTTTATAATGGAGCAATTTGATAACCACCGGTCGCGGCGGGAGACCCTGGCGTGGGGGTCGGGAAGGCACGCGGTGCGCCCTCTCAAGTGTGAAGAAGGGAGATAAGCCCTCCGGGGCAACCACGGTTTTGAACCAGTCAGTCAGGTAGCCCACCATGTCCGTGCCTTCTTTTTTTTCCGGCAGGCCAACCAGGCGTACGTTATTCCGCCGACTGCGGTTTTCAGCGTCCTCCGCTCTCTTCTCCAGGGCCTGTATCCGCTCCATCGCTTCCGTGAGTCGTCCCTCCATCGATTTGTGGGCCGGCACGACATCTTGTAGGGCAACTTCCGTGGCCTTGACCCTGTCTTGTAGCTTCGCATGATCTGCGCGCAGGTGCCCCAGCCCCGTCGCTACTTGACCAATATCGTGTTGTAGGGCCTCCTTCGTGGCAGCAATGGCGTCTAGAATCCGGTCCTGCATCAGCTGGAGCTCCGTGGGGGGTTGCGGGGAGTCGTCTGGCGCTTCCGTGGCTGGGCTCCCATCCCCTTTGGGTCCTCTAGGCTTACCCATCCTGCACCTCCCAGCAATTCAGGGCCCTCCGGGTGGTCCGGCGTCAACGACGTCTCCCGCAGTAGGCCGCTGCTAGCCCCAATGCAGTCTCGCAACCAGCCGTCGTCGGGCGGAGAGCCGGGTCTTTGGGGGTCGTGCGGCAGAGATCAGAATTGGCGCCAGTGAACCGTTATGGCACATCCGCTTCTCCCGGTAGCCAGGCGCCAGGGGTCTGCACTGGGGTCCACCAGCCGGCCCCGCCTGCCGGTCAGCAGTCCGTGGAGCTCCCCTCAGCGGTACAGCAGCGCCACTGACCCGGAGCCACCCTCCACGCAGGGATCACCACCGGGTGCCAGAGGTGGGGTGGAAAGCGTAGGATCCACAGGGCCCCAGTGGGGGTATTTCTCCCTCCGGTCCCGATTCCCCTCTTCCCTCGGGTCTAGGGCCGATTCAATGCCCCTCCGTCGCGGAGACAGTTGCACCCTGCACGGTCGGTCCGGGTTGGGCCACCGCCCAAGCAAGTCGCAGGCCCCGTCGTCGGGCTATAATGTGTCCCCCTGAGCAGGGTCGTGCTTCCTCCGGGCAGCCTCCACTCACAGTGTCCATGGATGGCCCTCCCAAAGCAGGCCTGTAGTGTCACGGCCGCTTCCGGGGGTATTGCGCCGGTGTAGGGCTCAGAGGCGCCCACAGGGATCACAGGCCTCAAAGCCGGGGCCTCGAGTAAGCCCCCTCGCTGTTGTGGGCGCAGCTCCGCTAGAACCCCACTCCCGGGCGGACCTCGCACCGATCACAGGATCTGCCGCCGCTCCAGGGGGCCGCCGCCGCCGCTCTCCACCAGACCCGCACTCCACTGTGCCCCACGCTGTGGCCTCAGGACCTCCGGAGCGGGCACGTCTCTACTCCGCAGTGGCAGCGATGCAGGGAGCCGCCATCTTGTCCCCAGCCGTCTCGGGAACCTCTCACCCCTCAGCGTCCGGTATATTCGGCGTAGCGGCGCTCCGACCCCACCGGAACAGACCTGTGGGTTGGCTCCGGGATCGACCCGATTTCCACGGGGATCCCGGGTCTAAATCAGGATGAAAGGCGGATTACAGGGCTGAGGGTCGGGAGCCTCGCTAGGCTGCGACCGTGTCCATCGGCTGCTAGCCACGCCCCTCCAAGGGGATTGTATTGTTGTAAACTTTAGATACCCCCACACTGTTCGTAAGCTCCTGAAAGTGTATGAGGAGATGCTAACTCAAAGTACAAGTATACACGCATTACCGTTGGGTTCTTTTTGTAAACCTGCTGCAATGGGACCGATTCATACTTTTGGAAGTCTTGCCCTACCCCAAACCACCAACAGGTTTCAGGAACTAGCTTCTCTTGAGGCTGTTGATTGACTGTATTTACTGGATACAAAAGTAATAGAATTGCGGGGGGCACTTGCAAATTGTAATCAAAAAGGGAAAAAGGGTCATTGTGAATTATCATTAGTTGGCTGTGAGCATCGTACATATGAAATCCACCCCCCACCACAGGGACATCAATAGAAGAGGTTAACTTACGAGCACAGGGTGATAAGAACATCGAAAACCTGACAAGAGATGTGCCCCCAAGTGTTATCGGTCCCGAGCCAGTTGCGGAAATAAAAATGATATCCAGGAATATAGCGGGTCTAGGTAGGAATTCTGGTGACCCCGAATGGAATATTTACATTGATTCAAGTGATATCTGTTTTCTCCAGGAAACCTGGGCCATAAAAAACCCTCATACAGTAGGGTACAAAACCTTCCACATTGATGCCATCCCTTCTGCGAGAGGTAGGCCTTCTGGGGGCCTTGTAATCTGGGTGAAGGTGACGATTGATATTACTACTAGACAACTAAATACTGACTCTTTAGACATCCTCAGAATTAAAATAGTCACTAAAGACAAAAGGGTCCTTTATCTATATAATGTCTACAATAGGCCGTGTCCAGCACATAAGGAATCTCCAATAATAGAGAAGCTTGACTCACTTTTAAATGCATTAGACGCGGGGTCACGCATAGTACTAGGTGGTGATTTTAACTGCAACTATGAACCTATTATTGGGCATGATAATATTTTTGACGAAGAAGATAGTGCCAACAAGATACCCATAATGAATAGCGGTGGGAATGTTCCATGCACTACTCTAGCTCTTCAAATTATGAAGGTAACATTCGGTCATGGCTTAAGGGCATGTAATGGGCGTTTACTATCTGATAGCCCTAAGGCCTCAACCTTCTTCAGAAGTAAGTGCCAGGGTAAAATTGACTATATTATTCTATCCCTGGATATTTGGGCGTACGCTGTAGATATGGAAATAATACAGAGAACAGAAAGCGATTACCGTCTGCTTGAGCTTCGTCTTCAAAGTAGGTTAATGCATAGTGTTTCGGACTATGGAAGTATGATACTTATTAGCCTAGATGACATCTTAGTCAGTAATAATCGTCGCTCAGTTAAATGGGCGTACATTCTGGGGCACGATGAAGTGCTGACTAATGTTTATAGTACCCTTGCCAAACTTTTTTGGGCCGTTGTGGCCGGCCAAGATGGCAATAAAACATTTTTGGATCTGCATACGGGGTTCTTTAAAGAGCTCATCCCGTTGGTAACAAAAAAAACAACGGTGATTGGTAGAGCTAATAGGTTGCAGTGGGCAGGGAAAACCTGCTACAATAAAGAATGTCGCACCGCAAAGGGCGATTTAGTGCAAGCAGTAAAAAATAACAACATGGGGGTAGTAAAAGAGGCCAGGCTTAAATACATGAAGTTACAAGAAAAGGCAAAAGCAACTTGGGATGAAGAGATTTGGTCCAACATGTTAACGGCGGCTAAAATCAGGAATCACATGCTGTTTTGGAAAATAGTTGCAAAAGGAAATAAAAAAGAAGCAGGATCTAGGGAAGTCTTTCTCGATAAGACTACCTGGATTGAGCACTTCACCAAGTTATATGAAGCCCCTGAGGCGGACTCGGCCCCATTTGAGACGGAGCCTCTGTTGACTTCAAGCCGGGATAAATTAGTTTTCCATTTACAAGAAACGGAATTAGCCATCAATCTAGTAAAAAATGGGAAGGCTCCTGGATTAGATAAAATCCCGGGAGACCTTTACAAACATGATACTAGTGTTTGGGCTCCTTATATAAATTGTTTATGCAATTCCTTAGCTGCGGGTGAAGATTTTTCGGAGACATGGAGGGGGGCGGAAGTCGTCACAATTTTTAAAAAGGGGGATAGAAATGATCCTGCAAACTATCGCCCAATCAGTCTAATAGACATCTTACAGAAGATTTATGCAAGGCATATTTTAAATCGAATAAATATTTGGATGAAGGAAAAAGGGGTGCTTACAAAGTTTCAAGCAGGGTTTAGAGCCAAAATAAGTACCATAGACCAAGTCCTGCGGTTTTGCTGCCTGTGCTGGAAGTACGTCACACTAAGAAAAGGCCATTTATACATAGCTTTTGTTGATCTTCGAGCCGCCTTTGATTTAATTCCCCGAAAAACCTTATGGGAAACGCTTGGACATCAAGGGCTTCCAGCCCATCTATTAGAGAAAATCATAAGGCTACATGAAAACAATTATGCCATGGTTAGGTGGGGCCCTGGTGGGGAGTTAACTGGTTCAATACCGATAAAGAGAGGGGTTCGACAAGGATGCGTGCTGGCCCCCCACATTGTTTTCATTGTTCGTCAACGATATACCAGTTTATTTGGAGGATTGTATTAACGACTCTCCAAAATTGGGGGGCGAAAGGGTCTCAGCCCTACTTTTTGCTGACGACACTATACTTATTTCTCAAACACCAAGGGGCCTACAAAATCTATTAGACAAATTCCAGACATATTGCAGCAAAAAGAGCCTTGAAATGAATCCTAAGAAAACAAAATACATTGCGATCAACCCTCATAAAATTTTTAAGGAAACATTGTTTTTAAATGGCCACAAATTAGAACACGTTAAGAATTTTAGTTACCTGGGTGTTGCCTTGGGCTCTAATTTGTCGTGGGAAACCCAGATAGAAAGAAGCAAAATAATATTCACGCAAAATACGTTGCCTATCCTGAAAAGGCATGGTAAAAGTCTTTGTAAAGCAATTTCGCCAGCATTAGAGGTTTTTAAATTTAAAGCTCAATCTGCTGCTCCGTACGCAGCAGAATTGTGGGGACCCGTGTGTAATAAAGTATTTGAAATTGGCGAAATTAAGTTCTTTAGAGCACTGTTAAGACACCTGTTAGTATACCTTTATTTGGAGGATTGTATTAACGACTCTCCAAAATTGGGGGGGCGAAAGGGTCTCAGCCCTACTTTTTGCTGACAACACTATACTTATTTCTCAAACACCAAGGGGCCTACAAAATCTATTAGACAAATTCCAGACATATTGCAGCAAAAAGAGCCTTGAAATTAATCCTAAGAAAACAAAATACATTGCGATCAACCCTCATAAAAATTTTAAGGAAACATTGTTTTTAAATGCCCACAAATTAGAACACGTTAAGAATTTTAGTTATCTGGGTGTTGACTTGGACTCTAATTTGTCGTGGAAAACCCAGATAGAAAGAAGCAAAATAATATTCACGCAAAATACGTTGCCTACCCTGAAAAGGCATGGTAAAAGTCTTTGTAAAGCAATTTCGCCAGCATTAGAGGTTTTTAAATTTAAAGCTCAATCTGCTGCTCCGTACGCAGCAGAATTGTGGGGACCCGTGTGTAATAAAGTATTTGAAATTGGCGAAATTAAGTTCTTTAGAGCACTGTTAAGACTACCTGTTAGTATACCTTTAATACCACTTGGGTTAGATTTAAACCTAAAACGTACTGGCTACCATGCAATTTTGAGACCTTTGATGCTTTGGGTAGGACTGTGGTCGACCCCAGAGCTGCTTATTTACACAAATAGTCTCATAGAAGTAATGGAATTGGATAGTTGCAACAACATTTTATGGTTTAGACATGTTAGATCCTGGCTAATCAGGATTGGCCGAGCACACTTTTGGGATGACCCGTATAGCTTATCTCAAATCTCGAAGAAAATATTGAAATGATCATTTTGCGCTTATCAAGAACAGAATGTGTTGAACGGAAGAACGTATGGATCAATAACGACTAACTTCCTCACATTTACAGATACTGCACAGGTTGAATGCTTTCTTGATGAGGTTCGTCCACCACTTGCTAAGACACTGTATATGAAATATAGATATGGCATTTTAAGGATAAATGCAAGTGTAGCAAAGTGGTCCACTAATAGCAATGATACATGCAGTTTATGTTCCAGTAGAGCGAGAGAAGATGACTGTCATATTTTGTTCTTCTGTTCTGCCTATGTGGCACCTAGAAAGAAATGGATTAGACCACTCTGTTTAAATATAGGCGTAAGATCATATAAAGAGGCAGGAAGGATCTTAAAAAATGATACTAGTCAGATTATCGTTTTTGGGATTAGCAGATTTTTGTTAGCTACAAAATATATAAGAGCTAAATCGGGCCTGAAATTTTAACAGAAATATTTGGACTTGAAACCTATGATCTATTCCATACAGAACTGTTTTTAAAATTGTATATGCCTTTATACATTTTTTTAATTATTTAATAAGGTTTTTAATGTAATGACAAATGTCCCCATAAGTGTCTCCGGTTTCCTGCCCGAATTGCATTTTATCACGCTTGACACTTTTTTAACCATGTTGATGATGTTTTTAGCATATATGTACGTGGTTGTCGATGCATCTTTTATGGTACTAATGTACCGAAATAAAGATTATGAACTGAACTGAACTGATAATACTTCAACCAACATAATTATAGTTTTGTTTTGGTCCCCTGTGACCCAAACAAGATTTTTAAAAAGAAGCAACTAGCATACAACAAACTTGAAGTAGAATTCAAGCCTCCAGCACCATGAAAAGGCTTTACTTTTTACAGCTTGCATCACTGAGCGCCTCCCAGGTGGACCTGCTCCCGACTCCAGCAAACACAAATATCCCAGTGCTAGGTTTAGTTAACGCTCACTCCAGTGCCCGTAAAAACAACAGCATCAGTAGCAGAAAATTTGCCCCCTGCCACAGGCTGCCTTTTAAAAGAGGCCAACAGCCGAACTGAGCTATGGCTATGCACAATGTTCCACTGCTCCAGCTGTAAGTTTGCCAGTCCCTTTGGTCTGTGAGGCAATTCTCACTGCATTTACGTGACTGTTAATGTGAACTAATCTACTCATGAAGTGTATTGTATAGGGTCAATGTTGCACATAACCCATGCTTTCTACATCTAAGGGAGTAGTATCTGTGATGGCATTACTTATGCCTCCCATTGTTCTCAGCTATTTGGTACTTACTGTCAGCCCTCTAAAGCCATCATGATTTATAGATGAATATGTGCATAAACGAATTTTGGATGATGTCATTGGTGATGTCATCAATGATGTAATTTGAGATGTCAACAGTAATGTTATACATGATATCACAAAGCCTGTCACAAGTGAAGTAATATGTGAGGTCATAAGTAGTAAATTTTGGGGTTTAAGTTCTAGTTAGCACTGCTAACTATAACTGGTGAATATCCTGTTTTTTTTAGTTCAAAACGTTAATGTTGTCACTGACATATTCGCTTAACCTTAACATGACTTTAACCTTTGTTTTTTTCCAGTGAATTTTTAAGTTTTTTGTTCTTTTCAAAGAAAAAACAGATTTTTTCACACCCAACTATAACGTTTTATAAATGAAGTAATATTTTATTACCATACTTAAAGTCAACCCCCTTCGCAAGGCCTTATGCTTTTTTAAAGTGGAGGGCATGCCAAGTGCCCACCTCCCCAAGCCTTATTAAGCCGATTAAGATTTATGGTTTTTTTTTTTAAGGGGAGGGGTAGCGGAGTGGCCCCACTCTCCAAGCTGTATTGGGTGCTGTGGACCCAATCCCCTGGTCTTTTTTTTAAAGGGGAGGAGGACCAAGTGGCCCTCCCCCTTTCCCAAGCCTTATTAGGCACTGGAAACGCCATCCTTCAGGGCCTTACTTATTTTCAAGAAGGGAGGGCAAGTGGCCCCCTTCCCAAGCCTTACTAGGCCCTGGGAACCCCCCCCCCCAGGTATTTTTTGGGAGGGGGATCCAGGGACCTCCTTCAAAAGCAATTATTGGCCCTGCAGAGCACACCCCTGGCACCAAAACTTACAAAAAAGAGGAGGGGGATGCGCTGCATCTCTCCCCGATGTCTCTTTAGGGAGGCCCTGAGGACCCCACCTGCGCCCTTTTTATTATTAATGGGAAAGGAGGCCACGTGGCCCCTGTTAGAAATGGGGGTCTCTAGTTGGCAGTAGGGGCCCTTGCTTTTAGTCTGGGAAAGGGGGAGACACTCCTGAATAACCCCTGCTCACCCCCTTGATAGCTTGGCACGAGCAGACAGGCTTATCTCAGAGGCATTGTGTAAAGCATTTGTGAACACATACAGTAATACAGTGAAAACACTACAAATGGACACCACACCAGTTTAGAAAAATAAGTAATCTTTACTAGATTTATCACAAAACCGAACAACCCAAATCCACAATACTCTAATAAAAATAAGACTTTGAAATGGTAGAAATAGCTTAGTTCAATGTAGATGGTAAAAGCGACACTTTACTCTCAAAGTTCCTTGGATGCGTCACGCAATACAAACAAAAGGATCGCAGGGAAGGTGATGCGTCGGTTCCTTGCCTCGGTGGAGGTGATGCGTCGGTTCCTAACTGCAGCGCAGGGGAGGCGATGCGTCGGTTCCTAACTGGAGAGGAGGTGATGTGTCGGTTTCTTACCGGTTACCATACGTCAAGATGGCGCCTTGATGCGATGAACCGTACCGGTGCAATGCGACAAAATGGCGTCTTTGATGCAAAGCGACAATGTGGATGCGATGCGTGCACGTCCGACGGCGACTTGGTAGACTCTTGAGCCGCAACAGGCCCTGTGACATGCTTCTCCCGTGATGCGACGGCAACCTCTGCGGCGGCGACATGCTTCTTTGGTGATGCGACGCGCTTCGTCGGTGATGCAACGGCGAACAGCTGCGGCGGCAGTACGCTTCTCCGGCAATGCAACGGCAACTGCTCAAAATAAAGGGCAGGGTCATGCTGCCCCCCTCGCCAAGCCTTTTTCGGCCCAGGATTATTAAAGGTGTGTGCGCTGGTGCCCACCAAGGGCACCCTCCATACAATTGTTGGAGGGCTGCAGGGGTAGCCTCAGGGCCATGCGGCCCAAGACAACCACCCACATGCAAAGAGACTCAGCACTGCTCCAGCCAGCAGGGAGCAGACTACTTATGCTGCTCCCTCAAGGCAGGAGCAACATAATGATCTGCTTCCTTGCCCGCACTGGTGTAAGCAGGTTACAGAACAAAAGTCTGCTCCTAGCTGGCCGGAGCATTTTCAAAGCTCCCGCCCACTGGGAGCAGTCTTTCTTTTTGCTCCTGCATGGTGGGAGATTCAAAAATGCTCCTGCCAAGTGAGCACAAACAAATTTTTCCCTGCCTGCACGGACTGGGAATCCGTT
Source organism: Lissotriton helveticus (assembly GCF_964261635.1). Classification (NCBI taxonomy): domain Eukaryota; kingdom Metazoa; phylum Chordata; class Amphibia; order Caudata; family Salamandridae; genus Lissotriton; species Lissotriton helveticus. Next base: position 390,759,299 of record NC_136071.1, read on the forward strand.
ATGTCCCGGGGTATAGCTTATGAGCCGCCCTAGTGACTGGAGTGTTGGGTACCATTAATGGATAAGAGAGGGGGCACCGCTGCACTTCTTCCTTTTAATTAGTTTTGCGGCCTCAGGGGATGGGGTCCCATGGAGCCTTAGAGGCTCGAAGAGGTGGGCCCTGCTGCCCCCTCCCTGTTTTGACAAATGTCTTCACAGGAGGTGGCCTCCTTGGGGCCTGTGATGGTTTGAGGAGAGGGGCCGCGTAGCCCTCCTCCCCATTTTGAGAAATGTCGGCCCGGGGTGGGCTACCTGAAGCCTGTGGTGGCTCAGAGAGGGGGGCATTGCAGCTTCTCTCCCCATATTTAATAATTCCGCTCACTGGCTTGGCTCCCCATGGCCTCTGATGGCTCAGTAAGGGAGGGCCTGTGTCCCCCCTCCCCACATTCAATCATTTCGACCTGAGGGTGGGCTACACAGTGTCTATTAAGGTTAGTGGAGGGGGTCCATGCGCTCCCCTCCCATTACTAAAACGAAGGGGCCAGGTCGCCACTTTTCCAGCAGGATTGCAGCAGTTTTTGCTGATTGATTTTGTCTTTGGACACAGAAGGGGTCTGTGACGGGGCTAGCGGACTGCGAGAACCCATACGGCAGAACTTCCCAGATTGGTGGTCCGCCGCTCCCCTCCCACCATGCCCGTTGTCCCCACAGCTGCCAGACAACCCGTGGAGGGAAGAACAGGAAGGCTACGCGACAGCGTTGGAATCGGGACTTGGCTCCTTTAACTGGAATGATGACGAAGGAGCAGCCCCGCCCCTCTACAGCGGCGGGACGTCAAAAGGCGGAAGTGAAAGAACGACGACGGACGGCGTTTCCCTGGAGGATGAAGACGGAGCGGTGAGGAGAAGCAGCAACGTGAGGAAGAACCCGGAGGAAGAAGACGAGGACCAGACGAGCCCAGCTGATAACAACAAGCCAGGAGGCCAACGTCTCGGTGCATCGCCCCGCCACGTTCCCGAGGGAGGAGCGTGGCTTTCCACGGTACGGGGCAGAGTTGCGGGGTGGGTGGGACGGAGTGGTCTGCCTACCGAGTAAAGCCGTTGTAGACAGTGTAAATAGAATCCCCTGAACCCCTACCTTCACGAGCACTGTGGGCACTGCGCTACGTTGTGAGACAATCACCTGCACTTGGTTTCCCTCACCCCCCGGCCCCTACGATACTTGTACTGGTCATCCCAGTAACCGATCTCCTTCTTTTCTCATTTCTCGGTCTTGGGGACCCCTCGCCAGAAACGGAAGACAGCGGCTACAGCCCCGGAGTGCCGACCTAACAGGAGAACTGAGTGACAGAAGGCTCTCAAACCACAGCCCGGGAGAATACCAGAGTACTGCAAAGGAAGCCCCTGCCCCCCCCCCCTTTTTTTCCAACTGTTCTGAGAATATCCTGACGGACCCAGTGGACATTGCAAGGGAGAGACTTATTAACTTTGAACTGAGCCTTCGGTCCCCTTCACCCGTATTCTCCCCCCCCCCCTTTCAAGGACACTGATAATGCCCGTTTTGCAATGCAAAGGAAGACATATATTCCAATAAAGCCATCTTTGAAATCCCTAATCAAGGATCCAATCTTTGTGTTCACCCCTAGCCCTCCCGTATCTCCAGGGCCGGTCCCAGTCACGCAGCCCCCCCTGGGACAGGGTCCCTTTCGTACCTCCCCTCATTGGGCCAGGGGTTCAGGGTATCCCTACCTGTCCTCTTATGCAAGTTTTTATCTTTAACTTCAAACCAGGGGACTAAGATCCCAAGTCCTGTACTGGCTACCAGCAATACTGTTGCTGGCAGCCAATTAGAGTGATAGTGCCTGCTGGAATCTGTCTCCTGGGTGAGCAAACTAGCCCAAGTGGAAGAAAGCTCCCTGGGCCAATTAGAACTCCTAATTTTTAAATTGGCGCTCCCGCGAGTCTTTCGAGCCTCTCTCGGACCCAACCGTCCAGATATCTTTACTTTTTTTTTACCTTAATTTCTTAAAAACTATTGAACATATTTACACCAAATACCAAAAGGCACAATGAGGAGACCAGGATTTAGCTACCTGCCAAATTTGGTGTAATCCCGTTCAGCATCTTTTACTGTAGCCCTTCTTAAAGAAGTCTATGGAAAATGCATGGGGATTTTGAGTTTTGGGACCCCCTTTTTTCAGCCCCCACATGATGGATCACCCCAAAACGTTGCATGCCCAAACTAGTCAAACAGTAGCACCCTTTTGGAAAGGTTTGTGGAGATTTGTCAAACAAGGCTAAAGTTATTAGCAACACAAAAAATATTTTTCCGATGGAACAGCTGAACAAACTATAACTACTTAGTTCTGACCACCACTGGATAATATGCACAATCATTTCTCATTTCTGACCCATGGATTCTCTTTTGCATATGGCTGTTTAGCCTCCAACCATTCAGCTTGCCTCATATTTACAATTCTTCAAAAATAAGTCTGATGGCAGGGCTGGACTGGCCGTAGCGGGCACCGGGCAATCCCCCGGTGTGCCGCACGGGTGGGGGGCCGTTTTTGTTACATGGCTGTTTTTGCAGCATATCTGCAAAATCGGCCCTGTACCAAAATACGCCAATAACCGGCCCTGGCAAAGAGCTCGGCGGCACATCCAATCCCCCCGAATGGGGAGGGGGCGGGGGGGGGGGGGCTTTAAGCACTTTGCCAGTCCGGTTTGGGTTCCCAGTCCGGCACTGTCTGATGGACTATAGTTTCCTAGGTAGTACATTGAGGATATTCAAGTATTAGTCAGATTAGAGGGATACAGTCCACAATCCTATTGTTTTTGGTTTAATAGTCCCAATAAATCCAGTTGCTCTACATTAAATCTGTTAACTAATGTGATTACTGATTCCTCAGACTGAAAATTATGACATGAAATTCCTTAGACTTAGTGGCGATAATCAATGTGACAGCTGAACAGATACAGATCCATTGGTTAGCATTGGACCTGCCAGCCACCACAAAGTCTCTCAAATCGTTCTTATTAAATTTAACATGATTAGAGCATTTGCATATTAATGCAATTCAGGATAAAAATGGACCTAAAAGAGCATCAAATAACACCTTTGGTTGACCAAAATTTAAAAATGGTTGAAAAGAATCAAGCCATCTCATATTGTTGGTCTGTCCCCAATGAGAGTGAATTACAGAAGAATGATTTAACACAACGCAACATTCTTTTCTCAAGTAAACTGGAACAAACTGTCCTTAAGAGCATGACAGTCCAAGCCATTAGAATCAAATTGCTTGGGGAAAGAGAAACAAAGTTCCCACCCCACAGCTCTGTATCTCATGAGACTACTGGGATTATCAATTTAATATCCCATAAGAACATTCGCCAGCACACATTTATATATATATAAAAATTTTATAAATAGATATACATACTTAAAAGAAGCATGATTACAGCACAAATTGTTTCTTTAGTATGCTCCTTAATATTCAGTCTAGGAGCTCTGCCTAAATGTTACACCTTCTACAATAATATATTGAACGTTTCCACTAACCCAATGTTATGTGGGCTTAACAAGTAGTTATTTTGTAACTGATTACCATAATTAAAAGTGATAGTATGATCTTTCTAGTCCCAAACAATAGAGGCTTGACTTACAAATACACCCTTCTCACATGACCTTAGTGGTAACTGAAATGGATACCCACACTGTCCCTTTCTAAATCCGAGCTCTACCTCTTGTTCCCATAAAACATTGGTATATTATAAGCCAGACTCGAGATAGTTTGCCATATAAACTTGTATCAGAGTTGAATGAGCACAATTAAACATTCCTCAGAAATGTAACCACTCTGAGGACTGAGGAGCAGAGTTTACCCTAAATTGTCTACAAAGCGTGTGTGTGTTGTGGATATAAATGCTGGATAGTCATGTAGTTTCTTGAAGTTCCTTTATTCAAGTTGAATGGTAATAGGATATACAGGAGAAAACCCCACCAGGAACAGGATGGTCACTGCTCAGCCCACTCTCTTCAACTGTCATTCCACATACACACCAGGCACACTAACATTCTGCTATACTTCCTGCGCACTTAAATTAAGACGCATTATATGGCAATTTAATTAACACGCGCATATTATAAGTCGCGAGATGCTTCCGGTATGCACTAGTATTAATACATGTTACGTGACTCACATACATAATATGAGTCTTGAGATTAATAGAACTCCAGATTTGGTCACGCATATTATAAGTCGCGAGATGCTTCATGCGCGCTGATATTAAGACGTGATGTTATTTTCAGAGTTTTACTTATTATATGTTAAATTTGGCTGATATTGATATATATACAGCTCAAAGTTTGATCACATATATTATAAGTCACGATACGCTTCTTGCGCACTGATGTTAAGACGCAATTGAAGTTTCCTGTATTTTCATTATTTATGATTATATGTTATATGCACAATATGTTACATGATTCTGTAATTAGAGTTTAAAGAGGTAACGTATGTTTATCTGAATGATATTGACCGTTGTGGAACTCCAGTTTTAATTTGTTGGGTAATGTAGTTATGTATAGGAGCAGGCCTCCTTACATTTATTATATTCTTCAGTGAAGGTGGTGCGCACACTTTTTTCATTGGTCCTACACTACAAATTACTTTGTTGAGTTCACACTTCAGTTTATAAGATACAATGGGTTATGTACCTATACATTTGTATCTGTATTTGAAAAGTTATACACTTAGTTATATACCTATACATTTCAATTAAACATGGGTCATGTACCTATACATTTATGTCAGTATGCAATATGCTATGCACTTATAGTTATCTAACCTATACATTGTGCCTTCATGCAATATTGTGTCTTTGGGCCTTTGTGCCTTAGAAAATGCGTTAAGTACCTATACATAGTTTTGAGACCTCTATACAAAGTTTTTTCCTGTACTATTTCACTTTTACTAAACAACATTTCTTTCTTAGTTTTTTTGTGTTTAAATTATCCAACAGAAGGAGATGTGTACCATTGGTTTAGACTGTTTTATCCTTTTATATCCACGACATTTTGGCGACGTTTGGAGAACTTAAAGCGTGCAAGAAACTACCTACATACAAACTAAGGTAACTACAAGGAATAAACCTCAAGAAACTGAACTGAATCAAGGTAAAAGACTTTCACATTTTAAGACTTATATTTAAATTACCTGGCAATATTAAACCCCACCAGTGACCCCGAAATCGGTCGCCCTAAACTCTAAACTTGTGCCATGGTAAGTTTATATATTCAAAGTTACTAACCTTATGAGCAGAGAGCCGTACCATTTAATGAGGTGTGCAACCCCAAGCCGTATTTGAGAACAATCCTCTCATAATACGTGTGACCGGCAGGAGAAACACACTGAAGAGTGTCAGGACTCGGAGCTCTTCAAGCAAATATTATTATATTTGACTGTTTGCTAATTAAGCCTCCGTAAATATACTGACCTACTCCTGCTAATTTCCTGAGTTATGGGTCTTCTCTCACACCAGTTCAAGAGCTGTACGAGAGATATTTGAGGAGAAGGAATGCTCAACTGTCAAAGCGGACAGACAAACTAGAAAACGATCTCCATGTATTTTGTTTTGATCGAAGTATTACTGCTGCCATCTACTGGATTTAAAAGGAACTTTTATGTCATTGGAATTAGATCCCCAGTACGAATACTTTACATCTGCTCTAAATTGTTTAAAAGAGGATGTCTGAAAAAATTTCCTTCGCTGTGATCGAACACCCGGGTGAACAGTTCGTCTGTATGCAAATTTTATTTAATTATTTATGTTTTATATGTACATCGCTTGGAGCACCCGAAGGCAGATTGACCGATGTCAGTTTAATTTAAACACGAACCATGCACTCGAGCTCACCTGCATCTCCTCGTGAAGCAAAAAACTATTTCCATGACAACCAGGACTGCCTTTTGTAGTAAATGTGCACTAGAACACCGTGAACCACCCGGCTCAACGTCAAGTAACGTGCCGCCATCTTAGATTTGTTTCTGAGAACTGCCGCAAATTACCGATGGTGAAGTTCGTTTCACAAGACTTAGTGAAAATGTAGTACTCGATTGAAACTACCTGCACTTAACTGGTAACCTGTTTTTGTTTATAATATAAAAAAAAATTATTTATTTATTATACGTTATATTTGGCTGATCTTGATATATGGTCAAAGGGAAATCCCTGGGTACACACTCAAGTATAGACTACTTAACTTACGCACCACTCTGTCTATGCATTCAATCCTCAAGTTTAGAAGAATCAACTAATTAATATAAAAAAGGATTTAAATTTCCACACTAAAATACGAACGTTCACAGTCTTTTTAATTGAAACATAAAAGAATGTACATCAATTGACAAATTAAAATTTCAAAGAGTGATCTCTGAAAAAGAATCTTTCTTTAAAAGCACAAAGCAAGGAATCAAGACAATTCATTACAGTTGATCACATGCATTCTGAAATTGACATAAATGATTACACACCCAAAATATACATCATAAAATGAATTTACAAGTAAAAATTACAACTGGTCACAATGAGGAACACACAAAAGAAAAACCCCTATAAATTGTGGTTGGCTGATGTCTTTACCACCATTATTAACTGGATCCAGAGGTCATTAATTGATCAGAGAGTGACGTCAAGAGTACCACTTATGCGTGCATATCAGTTGCTCACTAGACCTTTCTTTGGATTCTAGATTGAAAAAAGTGCGTCGACGCGTTTCGGTGCAAGGAACAAAAAGATATTGTAGCACCTTCCTCAGGACTTGCCGTTTCTTTAGGGGTCACCGGCTTCAAAGAATGTTGCTTTACACCCTTTCGTAAGGGTTTAGGACAGTGTACCATATAAGATGTGGTAGGTAGAATAGACTCAGCTTCCGAGGATGGTATCCCGGTCTCTCTTTTTAATGTAAACGTGATGAAAAGGAAACCCGGGGCCTCTTCTCTTCCTAGTTTATCAGTGATGGCACCTTAACCTTCTTTGTACCGGCTATTTGAAATTCTTTCAACCACTATTTGGCGAGTAGATGGAAAACTTCTCCGATCTTTGTTTGATTGGCAGGGGAACTTCTAGGTTCCTTGCTTGGTAACCGTATTTATCTCAAATCGTTAAAAACACATCTTGAACGGGCATACATCAGCACAGAATCCTGCTTGAACTGGATATGTTCGTTATGTGGCGCAGGTCCTGCTTCTGCCTCGTTCTATCTCCTGAGGAGATATAATTAAAACACGAGCCATGCACTCGAGCTCACCTGCATCTCCTCGTGAGGCAAAACTATTTCCTATTGTATATTGGCATAAATGTATAGGTACATGACCCATGTATTTTATAAACTGTAGTGTGAACTCAATATAGCAATTTGTAGTGTAGGACCAATGAAAAAGGTGTGTGCACCACCCTCATTGAAGTATAGAATAAATGTAAAGAGGCCTGCTCCTATACATAACTACACTACTCAACATCAATACTAGAGTTCTACAACAGTAAGTATCATTCATATAAACAAATTCTACTTCTTTAAATTCTAATTATAGAATCAAGTAAAATACTGTGCATATAGCATATAATCATTAATAATAAAAATACAGGAAACTTCAACTACGTCTTAACATCAGTGCGCAGGAATCGTTTCGTGACTTATAACATGTGTGATCAAAATTAGGGCTGTGCATATATCAAGATCATATCTAGGGAGAGAGTACCCCACTAGCTCCAGGGAACAGGGTACAGTGACAAACAGTCAAAGGGAAATCCCTGGGTACACACTCAAGTATAGACTACTTAACTTACGCACCACTCTGTCTATGCATTCAATCCTCAAGTTTAGAAGAATCAACTAATTAATATAAAAAAGGATTTAAATTTCCACACTAAAATACGAACGTTCACAGTCTTTTTAATTGAAACATAAAAGAATGTACATCAATTGACAAATGATGTATTAATTGTTATATATTTTTTATACTGATTTACTAAATTATTTTAAATGATCTATTTTTAGATATTTTATTTTTTAAATTAAATTACATATTTTTAATATAAATTGGAAAAAAATGTTTTTAAAAATATTGAAATTATAATATATTTTTTTATTTAATTTTTTTTATTAATATATATTTTATATATCAGGCAATGATATCCTATGGAAGGAAATTCAAGTTACTGGTAAGTACAGTTAAATTTACTTTTCAGGAATAGTAGTGAGCTAGATTGGGGAATTAATTCCTCTTCAATCCTGAGGTCCCCTGGGAGCCAACTAGCCCACCAGGTACCTCCAGTATGCGCCAGGCAGCTGTGTTGCAGAGAGGTGTTCAAAGGGCACACCCCCTTTTTATAACACTCTGCAACACAGCTCCGTGGCGCTTACTGGAGATACCTGTTGGACTAGTTGCCCCCTAGGGGACCTCAGGACTGAACAGGAATTAATTCCCCAACTTAAAACGCGCCTCAGGGCATGTTTGCACTCACATCACCTCAAGCCCCGCCCCCTACCTTCACCACTGTGCAAGCGTGCCCTGTAGAGTGTTCTAAGTTGGGGGATTAAGTCCCTTTGCATACTGGGGGTCCCTAGGGGTCAACTATCCCACCAGGAATCTCCAGTATGCAACAGGGGGCTGCATTGCAGAAAGGTGTAATGAGGCCACGCCCATTTTTACACCTCTCTGCAACGCAGCCCCCTGGCGCCTTTGCAGAGGAGGAATTAATTTCCCTTGCATACTGGGGGTCCCTGGGGGGCAACTAGCCCACCAGGAACCTCCAGTATGTGCCAGGGGGCTGCCTTGCAGAGAGGTGTAATGAGGCCACACCCCTTTTTACACCTCTCTGCAATGCAGCCTCCTGGCGCTTTTTCAAAGGGGAAACTAATTCCCCATGCATACTTGGGGTCCCTGGGGGCCAACTAGCCCACCAGGAGCCTCCAGTATGTGCCAGGGGGCTGCGTTGCTTTGCCCCGGGGGGTGACGATCCCCGGGGCAGTGTGGGGCCCCTCCCCACACTTCTTTTACACTATGCCCGTGGGGGTAAATTGAAAAAAAGAAGACTGGGTTTTTTCTCGCGGGGTAAGCATACGTACGCGTACCCTGCGATTTAAAAAAAATAAAAAATGTTTGGGCCTTGGGGGTCCTTGTGGGACCCCCTGAGCAGGCCTAGGGGTCAGGGTGTTTCTGCCCTGCCCCCTTTTTGCGTTCTACACGTTTGTTTTTCTGCTTTCTTGTGCCTCAGTCTACCGAGGCACAAGATGGCTGCCAACACTTCCTGGTTTGGAGTGTTGACAAACAGTTGACAGCCAATGAGCATGCAGCTCGTGCTCGGAAAGATACGCGTACGTACGCGTACGGTACGCGTACCTGTACGCGTACTGTACGCGTACGGTAAGCGCCTATAGATATACTTATGATTTTACTTTTGATTTTCTCAGGATCTACTGAACGGATTTACACCATTTAACAAAAAGCGTGATCTGCGAACCGAACACTCTGGGACATTCTGTCATTGGGCTATAGTTGGGCTACATCTGGCTGATATTTGGGCTACATTTGTTTTTTTTTGTCTCTGGTGGCCATCTTTGGGCTACATTGGGCTACATTGGGCTACAGTTGGGCTCTAACATATATAAAGCCCAATGTAGCCCAATATATATTTTTTCAAAGTTAATTTTCGTAAAAACTACTGGAGCACATATCTTGAGACATAGCAAAGGCACATCGGGCTACCAGTCCCTACAATTTTGCCAAGTTTGGTGGAAAACCATTCAGCCGTTCGGGCTAAAAGTGAGTCCAACCGCCCTATGGAAATTAACATGGGGAAAACACGTTTTGGGACCCCCCTTTTATCTCGGCCCCCGCTTGACGAATCCCCCCAAACTTTCAGGGAAGGAGCGGAGCGCCGCGAGGCAAAGTTAAGGAAAAATTCAGGAAGATTCCTCAACCGGCGCCAAAGTTATTCCCAATAGAATGTTACGATTTCCCTATGGAAAACAATCCTAACTATATATACCTACTGGCTATCGCCAGTAGGTAATAAAATTTCTATGGCAAAATGAAACCCCTCATTTTGTTTCTTTTCAAATTAAATATATTAAGTGTTACCACTTTATTCCAATCAAGATGACTTCAGGTGTGCCATACTTGTGTCATAAGTAAGACTGTTAGCGTTCTAGTTGTTCTTTAGAACACTCTGGGACATTCTGTCATTGGGCTATAGTTGGGCTACATTTGGCTGATATTTGGGCTGCATTTGGGCTCTTTTGTCTCTGGTGGCCATCTTGGGAGACTGCATATCAGAATTTTTTTAATGAAATATAAGAGGATTTGAGAAGTCACTCAAAATGTGCCCTAATTTTTCTTTCTTCAGCACTAATTATACTTTCTATGGCAAAATGAACCCCCTCATTTTGTTCCTTTGCAAATTAAATGTTTTAAGTGTTAACACTTTATTCCAATCAAGATGACTTCAGGTGTGCCATACTTTTGTCATAAGTAAGACTGTTAGCGCTCTAGTTGTTCTTTAGAACACTCTGGGACATTCTGTCATTGGGCTATAGTTGGGCTACATCTGGCTGATATTTGGGCTACATTTGTTTTTTTTGTCTCTGGTGGCCATCTTTGGGCTACATTGGGCTACATTTGGGCTCTAACATATATATAGCCCAATGTAGCCCAATATATATTTTTTCAAAGTTAATTTTCGTAAAAACCACTGGAGCACATATCTTGAGACATAGCAAAGGCACATCGGGCTACCAGTCCCTACAATTTTGCCAAGTTTGGTGGAAAACCATTCAGCCGTTCGGGCTAAAAGTGAGTCCAACCGCCCTATGGAAATTAACATGGGGAAAACACGTTTTGGGATCCCCCTTTTATCTCGGCCCCCGCTTGACGAATCCCCCCCAAACTTCCAGGGAAGGAGCGGAGCGCCGCGAGGCAAAGTTAAGGAAAATTTCAGGAAGATTCCTCAACCGGCGCCAAAGTTATTCCCAATAGAATGTTGCGATTTCCCTATGGAAAACAATCCTAACTATATATACCTACTGGCTATCACCAGTAGGTAATAACATTTCTATGGCAAAATGAAACCCCTCATTTTGTTCCTTTTCAAATTAAATGTATTATGTGTTACCACTTTATTCCAATCAAGATGACTTCAGGTGTGCCATACTTTTGTCATAAGTAAGACTGTTAGCGTTCTAGTTCTTCTTTAGAACACTCTGGGACATTCTGTCATTGGGCTATAGTTGGGCTACATCTGGCTGATATTTGGGCTACATTTGGGCTCTTTTGTCTCGGGTGGCCATCTTGGGAGAATGCATATCAGAATTTTTTTAATGAAATATAAGAGGATTTGAGAAGTCACTGAAAATGTGCCCTAATTTTTCTTTCTTCAGCACTAATCATAATTTCTATGGCAAAATGAACCCCCTCATTTTGTTCCTTTGCAAATTAAATGTTTTAAGTGTTAACACTTTATTCCAATCAAGATGACTTCAGGTGTGCCATACTTTTGTCATAAGTAAGACTGTTAGCGCTCTAGTTGTTCTTTAGAACACTCTGGGACATTCTGTCATTGGGCTATAGTTGGGCTACATCTGGCTGATATTTGGGCTACATTTGTTTATTTTGTCTCTGGTGGCCATCTTTGGGCTACATTGGGCTACATGTGGGCTCTAACATATATATAGCCCAATGTAGCCCAATATATATTTTTTCAAAGTTAATTTTCGTAAAAACCACTGGAGCACATATCTTGAGACATAGCAAAGGCACATCGGGCTACCAGTCCCTACAATTTTGCCAAGTTTGGTGGAAAACCATTCAGCCGTTCGGGCTAAAAGTGAGTCCAACCGCCCTATGGAAATTAACATGAGGAAAACACGTTTTGGGACCCCCCTTTTATCTCGGCCCCCGCTTGACGAATCCCCCCCAAACTTTCAGGGAATGACCGGAGCGCCGCGAGGCAAAGTTAAGGAAAATTTCAGGAAGATTCCTCAACCGGCGCCAAAGTTATTCCCAATAGAATGTTGCGATTTCCCTATGGAAAACAATCCTAACTATATATACCTACTGGCTATCGCCAGTAGGCCATAGCTGCCAACGTTTCAGATTGTTATGTGTGACATTTTCATGATGTCATTGTAATTATGAGTGACATTTCAACGACTATGAGTGACACTTTCTCGCAATCAAAATCAAGGAATGAAGAAAACTAGGCAAACATTTAAATATCAGAAATTACAGCCGTCTGAGCAACAAGAAACTACAAGATGATCTATAAACTGCTCCAAAGAACCAGAAATGGCGGTGCACTAAACTAATTCTCTTGTAACCAGATCGTACTGTTATACAAATGTGCAATCATGATATTAAAAAAGTCTTTGAGGAAGTATTTTATTAAAGTTCTGTGCACATTTGCAGACATGCGCAGTTAAATAGAAAAGGTAATACTAAATCAATAAAGTCAGCTGACTCACGAACACTGACAGGCACTGGGCATTCATTGGGCAAGCCTCAGCTGAGGCACACACAGTCAAGTCACATAACTCACAGCGGGCAGCGAGGGTGCGCTGATGTAGTGTATTAATATTATACTTTCACAATTCATCAATACCCCAAATCAGTCCCGTCTGCCCTGGTTGGCGCACAGCTACCTAACTGCCCCTCAGCCAGCTGCATAGTTGAGCTGCCTAAGTAATTGTATTAAGTCTAGTAACTGAGTCGCACACAAATGAGTTGTTTCACGACGTACTGTTAAAAGGTAAATCACTTATTTTAAGAGAGCCAGGAAAGAGAGCCAACATGTTGTCAATGCTATTCATCCTATCACTTTACAAAATGGGATTAAAAGCACTGGCTCCCAAATTTCTTGTGGGTGCATCAATGTTTAGGAATAATAAAAATGTCGGTGACTAACCTTCCTGCTGCTGCCATTCCACACGTGCCTGGGGGGCTCAAAGCTGAGCGCTTCGGCCAGCAGCTTTATTAACACCTCTTGAGCTACCACGTTTCTAGAGCCTTTGAGATGGAGGGTCACAAGCAGGTCAGTCTCCTCTCCTATGGAGTGTCCAGCTCTAGTCTGCAGCAGTTCCGATAGTTAGGAACCCGCCACACATTTGGTAGCAAAATTAAAACTTTCTGCCCTGCTGCCTGGTATAATCAGCCGCGCGCCGGAAGTCTCATTTCACTCTTTTCCAGTTGGATATCAGCAGCTGCACAAGGTCCGTGCTGTGACTGCTTGTCCGGGCTCCAGCATCCGTCATAGTTCATGTGTTTTGGCTCCCATTTGGTGATGCAATCATGTCCGCTTTAAAATTTCAGCGCTGTGGTGCAAGCAGACCTGCCATTTTATTTACCACTCGTCTGCCTACGCAGCCACGACCCCCGCTTGCACCAAAAGGTGACATCAGAACGTAGCATACGTACTACCCGGCCCCTGTCGTCAGGCTGTAACTGGCGCCGCGCTGGGCAGGAATAAACTAGGGTTTTTAGATACATTGTAGCAGCCTCACTGCTGTGATGGTACTACTGAAAATGCGCGCCCGGGCCTGCAGGTGATGTCTGCGGGAGCAGGCATGCACGCATTCGCAAGTAAGCAGCGTCTAGTGGCCTGTAGTGTAGTTTTAGCGCTATGTATGACAGCAGAGAGAGTGGCATCAAATGTGTGACAATGCATTTCAGTGCGGTGATGCGGAGCACCACACTGAAATGCGTTAGTGTCACACTTGATGCGTGATACTGGACAGGACTGAGTAGGTTATATATATATATATATATATATATATATATATATATATATATATATATATATATATATATATATATATATATATATATATATATATATATATGTTTACATAGAGAAGATTTATCTAGTTTACATATGCACTTGCACTTTTTGAGATCATTGTACTGTATTGAGGTATGTTTACATTGAGGAGAGTGATATGTTTACATGGAGAAGATTTTTCTAGTTTACATAAGCACTAGCACTTTAAAAATGTCAGGTAACGTTACTGTTAGAGGATATAATTAAGTAATGTTGTGCCTTCTATATCTTTTTAAATGTTTTTGGGTGCCGCTCGTGTGAGGAGTTCATTTGCCAAAAGTCGGACCGCGCTACAGGAGTAGCTTGTAACTGTTCCAGCCCTTATTGCCAGCGTGAGGAGTGCCAGAGGCGAGGCCGCAGAGGAGGTGAGAGGCGCGGCCCCGGGACTGCGAGGACCAGCCCACAACAACCACAGCTGTGTCCTCTTCCCGGGTGAGCCGCGCCCCCTCCCAGTGCCCGCCCCCTTCTGAGCGCTCTTCACTCCTCGCGGCTCCTGCTCCGCGGGTGCCGCTCGTGTGAGGAGTTCATTTGCCAAAAGTCGGACCGCGCTACAGGAGTAGCTTGTAACTGTTCCAGCCCTTATTGCCAGCGTGAGGAGTGCCAGAGGCGAGGCCGCAGAGGAGGTGAGAGGCGCGGCCCCGGGACTGCGAGGACCAGCCCACAACAACCACAGCTGTGTCCTCTTCCCGGGTGAGCCGCGCCCCCTCCCAGTGCCCGCCCCCTTCTGAGCGCTCTTCACTCCTTGCGGCCCCCGCTCCGCGGGTGCCGCTCGTGTGAGGAGTTCATTTGGCAAAAGTCGGACCGCGCTACAGGAGTAGCTTGTAACTGTTCCAGCCCTTATTGCCAGCGTGAGGAGTGCCAGAGGCAAGGCCGCAGAGGAGGTGAGAGGCGCGGCCCCGGGACTGCGAGGACCAGCCCACAACAACCACAGCTGTGTCCTCTTCCCGGGTGAGCCGCGCCCCCTCCCAGTGCCCGCCCCCTTCTGAGCGCTCTTCACTCCTCGCGGCCCCCGCTCCGCGGGTGCCGCTCGTGTGAGGAGTTCATTTGGCAAAAGTCGGACCGCGCTACAGGAGTAGCTTGTAACTGTTCCAGCCCTTATTGCCAGCGTGAGGAGTGCCAGAGGCGAGGCCGCAGAGGAGGTGAGAGGCGCGGCCCCGGGACTGCGAGGACCAGCCCACAACAACCACAGCTGTGTCCTCTCCCCGGGTGAGCCGCGCCCCCTCCCAGTGCCACGCCCCCTCTTCACCCTAGTACATATCAGCAAGACCAGTGTCGCGTATCGCGGGACGCGCGCGGGACGCAGCCCGGGGCTAAGCCCGGGCAAAGGGCGGGCCCTCTGTGGCCCTCAGGGGCCTGAAGTGGCCGGGTCGGGCCACCTCCCCAATATTGTCCGGCAGGATTAGCACGCTAAAGCCATCATAAGAAACAGACGGAGTGTGGGGCATTAAAAACTGCATAAGGATGAGCAAAACATTGAAAACACCGATGGCAACAAGATCTACTAGCAGAATGAAAACTGTGAGTACACCTTTGCCAACCATAACTGCAATAGATATAATGTTGCAAAAAACTATTAATGTCGTGGCGGATGCCATCCAAGATTCGGAGAGGCGACTCTCTTTGACACCAGACTTATGCTTCCCAAACTTGTCCTCGCACACTACCAACAACACCCAAAACATGGATGATACTGTTTCATCACAGGAGTCTTTACTGATGCAATCATTCTCGGAGTTACCAAGATCACACGTTAAAGATAATGCATCTAAATCTTTGTTTAACGACCCAACAATCAATCTGGATAACAGCCTTTTGATTCTAACTAACCGTGTAAGCAATATAAATCACGATAATGCTACTTCTCCAGCTTTGGTTGCCCAATTAGTGGAGAGACAACCATTGGCTACTGATCTAACAGACTCTCAAATCCCCAAACAAACCAAGACTCACAAGGGCACTAGGAGAAAACGAAAAATAAAACATCCTATGAGGAAAACTCATCTCCTTTTAGGTAAACCCAAACGCTCTATTAAAGACATGTGGCAGCAAACAACTTTGGGGAAACCCACTGAACCAACACGTGGAGGGCCCTCCCTAACATCTTTACAGGATTACGATACACTCGGAAATGACAAAAACAACAAAGGGAGTTCTCTGGTCAACGAGGAAACAGGCCACATAGATAATAATCGCACTACGAACATACCGTCCATGAGTGAGATTGAAACCCTGATTAAATCACTCTTACAACCTATTAGTCATCAGATCGCTCATATCGAAAAGGCATTGAGCAAGTTCGAGAGGGCTCAAAATGATATATCATCTAGTATCCTCAAACTTCTCAAATTACCCAAAACACTCCCTACTTTTGTTCCAGCCTCTACAACTCTCAACGTTAAAAATCCCAAAACCGCAAACAAGTCAAGTGATCCATCAAGGGACACAGATAAAAAGAAAGAGTCACAGCATCAGAATCCCCCCACTATTGATTTAGCATTAAACCCACAAAACGCTCATCCTACGGATAAGCTTACAGTTACATCTACAGATAATACGCAAAATATCCAGGTATGTGAGGATGATGATGACAGTGAGTGGGCAACAGAGGGTTATCCTTCTAATATAAAGATAGGCATTGCGGAGAGTATAAAATACGCAGCCCCACCAAATGTTAACATCTCAACTAAAGTAACAGGTGCACAGCAACCTAGACCCTCCACAATACGAATACCATTACATATAAATTTACCACCACAGTCTAACCCTTACACAATAGTTATGATTGGGGTACCTAAAGCAGATGAAAATAGGGAGGAAACACATGAGGAATTAAAGAACAAAGTGATGCAATGGCTAACTAAAAACAGGCCTCTTCCCTCCCATATAATAGGAACCATCTTGCATGTTAAGAGAGTAGAGTGGGTGGGCACACGTTTTAAATCCACAGAGGGCGACTGCATTGTGGTCACCTTTAAATACGTAGGAGTGGCGAAATTTATTACAGACTGGAGGAGCCCTTCGACAAACAGTCTGATTCGTACAATGGGTCTTAGTTACTTTTATCCTGTTGGATCCAATAACCAAAGGAGTAAATATAAATATCACCATGTTCAAGAAGGACCCTATAACACGCAGCTATATCCTCAATCCTGGTCGGCCCCTTCTGTTCCCCCTCAAGGCATGCCAGTGGGCTTTGAACCATACCCATATGCTTACTCTTGGGGAAGTAAAACATATAATCATCAACCCTCAGTAACATCTGAGAGAGCAGGGCCCACTTATCATCGAGCCCATAATCATCCTAACTTTCAATACAATAATTACGGGCTCTCAACGTCAAATAGATATGATGTACTTTATAACTACGACCAACTGGACGAGGTTGATTGACTGCCATCTGACTTGCCCTTTGTTTACTGCTCTGACATGGTGTACAACCCCGTAGTATCCAAGGTCGATTCATTAATAACCTCTAACCTCCCTGAGGTCACTTTAGCCAATACTGCCACAATGACGAGCTCTATCCACTCAGTTAGCTCTTCCCCAGACCACATCCCTACCCCTTCTTTACCTGAAGCAAGCAACCTTCCTACCCATATAGTCTCTCAATCCCTAGTTACTATCAAATCAACCCCTGCATTATCACTAGAGCATAATGATTCCAACTCAACTAAAATACTGACTTGGAATATCGCAGGACTGGCTTCTAAAACTAATGACCCGTCGTGGGTATCCTTTGTTAAAAACTACACCATATTATGTTTACAGGAAACCTGGTTAGTAGACAGTAATGTTTTCATTGAGGGATTTCAAAGTTTCTTTGTTCATGCATCCCCCTCACCCAGTGGCAGGGCAAAGGGGGGTTTAGCAATATTTATTAGTTTGTCATTTAAATCTGAGATAAACTATTTGCAGCTGGAAAGCAGAAACATCCAAATCCTGGACCTTAGAAAGGGGAAGAAAGGAATAACCCTGGTTAATTTTTATAATTCTGTCTCTTCACCGGGCGAATGTAACATCGTCACTCTTCAAAATCATCTAAGTGAAAGCCAGACAAAACTGTCCCAGGATAAAATAATTGTTGGCGATTACAACACACACATCTGTGGAAATCCTCTTATAACATCTCTGGGCTCTTTGGGTTGTGGAAATAAAGCAGGTCCTCACTTTGCTCATTGCCAACGTGGAACAAGATTGAACACTTTAACCCCTTCAGTGCTAATGACAAGGGTAACTCGTCATGGAGTTTCCATTGATTTCAATGGAAATTACATGGACCTCCTAGCACACCCCTTAGCATCCAAGTGGTTAATGGATGCCCTGAACCTGACCATGGCATTATCTCTGAAGGTCGACTCCTTTACCTTTAAAAATCCAACTTATAAAGGCTCAGAGTCAGGCTCTTTTATAGATCACATCCTTCTTTCAGCTGGTGTGGTTAATCAGGTTCTCAGCTTTGATATACTCGAAAGTATTTACAGTGACCACAATCCTCTCTATCTTGAGTTACAACGTGGTACTTTTGCACTTCGGAAAAATATCAAGGACCCGGGAGTGTTAAAACCGGTTAATAACAACCGCCGCTTGAAATGGAACTTGATAAATAGCAACAAATTGCATGAGTCCGTTGTAAAGCACTGTGAACCAGAACTCAACCTTTGTGGATCAAACTCCACTCCTCCGGAATCCATCCTATCTGCATTTACAGTGGTGACAAAAAAGATTGATCAATTGCTCTCTGTTCCCGTAAAGGGAACATTCGCCCAACAACCACGCTGGTTCGATCATGCCTGTTCCTTAGTTAATCGGAAACTAAAAGCTGCCCTCAAGAATAAGCCAAGAGACTCTGCACTCATTAAGGCCCTACGTGCAGAATATAAAAACACCCTTGTATTTCGCAAAAAGACTATAAAAACTAAAATCTGGGAGTCTCTGCTAGATCCTTCAATTCTGGGCAATAGTTCGAAATTCTGGAGCATAATCAACAAGCCACTCTTTGATGACCCGAATGCAGACAGCCTCGGAACCGTCATACCTGAGAACGAATGGATCTCTCATTTCAGTTCCATCTTTATGAGTGACGCCCCACAGACAATGTTAACTCTCAAACTTCCTGAAAACACACCTCTGCACTTTACCATCAAAGAAGTTGAACTAGGGATACATGGTCTTACTAGTAATAAAACCCCGGGCCCAGACGGTGTTCCACCGGATTTATTTAAATCTAATATTCCCTTCTGGGCCCCTATCCTCACAGCTGTCATCAACGCGGGGGTCGAAATTGGGGCTCCCAAGTCTTGGGGAGCATCCACTATCGTCCCTGTATATAAAAAGGGCGACAGAACAAAAGCGGCTTGCTATAGACCAATTTCCCTGATAAACTCAGTTGCAAAGGTAGTGGGAGCGATCCTCTTAAACCGGCTGAACGCTTGGGCCAAACAAAACAGCATAATGGCCCCTGCCCAGTATTGATTCAGACCAGGGCATTCTACAACCACCCAATGTGTGAACTTATATTTAATCAGTGGCAAATATACCCAAGCCAGGAAAGGAACATTATATATGGCCTTCATGGACCTTTCTTCGGCCTTTGATTGTGTCGATAGAAGTAAACTTTGGGTAGTCTTGCAGAACATGGGCGTTGAAAACAATTTGATTAACTTTCTGGCTGACCTCCATAATGACACACGTGCCAATGTCCGTTACACTAAAGATCTGAAAGTAACGAGAGACTTTAAAATCAACCGGGGGGTCAGGCAGGGCTGTATTTTAGCACCTTTTCTTTTTAATCTGTATATAAATGGACTCGAGGAACACCTTTTGAAAATTGATACGGACTATCCTCGCATTGGAAAAAAGGGCGTGCCTGTTCTGCTCTACGCAGATGACGCCGTCCTTTTATCCAGAACTGCACTTGGACTTCAAAAATTATTCCTTTCTTCAATTTATGACCTTACGTGGCCTGAATATCAACAATTCCAAATCATTTGTTATGATGGTAGGTTCAGGATCAAAAAAACATTACCCCTTCTCAGTCAACGGGGAAAAAATACCATCTACAAAAACCTTTTCATACCTTGGAGTATTGTTTGATCATAAATTATCATGGGGCCCCGCCATAAACAAAAAGAAAGGTGAAATGCTAAGGACCAATGCCGGAATAATGGACTTTGCACGCAAAATGGGTAACACACCGGTGTCCGCCATAATGAAGTTATACCAAGCAAAAAGCATCGCGGTTGCCTGTTACGGAAGCGAACTCTGGGGCTTTGCTCCGGTGGTGCCCTTACAGTTCTTGAAAATAACTTCCTGAAACAGGTCCTGTGTTTACCAAAAAGTATTGCTAATTTTTCTGTCCATGAGGAACTCGGCACACCACACTTAGAAGATAAAATTGCTGTAAATCCTCTGCTCTGCTGGTTGAACTGTTGGATGAATGACTCAATACCATTAACCCATAATATCCTTCTTGAGGCCCTCACCTGGGAAGGGCAACTCAAGATACCCTGGCTGAAATATATTAGAAACTGCTTTAAAGATCTGGGCAGGTTGGACCTTTATTCAACACCTCAGCTTATATCCAAGAAAGACGCTAACTATGTAAAGGATACCTTTTTATTAAATCGACAACTGGATAGGGAAGAAATCGAGTTGAAGAAGGGCAGTGTAATGAGTCATATTTTAACCAAGACTTGTATACGCTCTGAACCATACTTATCCTGGCATATTTCAAGACATGAGCGTTTCCTGTTGAGCAGATTCCGTTTTGGTTTATATCATCTATTGTTAGCTGTGCCGAGTGGAGCCCACAGAGGTCAAGTGTTGCCACCTTGCGGCTGCGACAATAAGTCTCCGCAAGACCTGGCTCACTTTTTATTCTTGTGTACTTTTTACTCGAGACCACAGAATATATTTTTAAAACCTCTGTTTAAAAAACTGAATTTTGTGCAACTCAAGCCAGCTCAACTATACCTTCAAATGCTGCACTATGATAGCACTTTTTTTACTTGTAACTTTTTAAAAACAGCCCTGAAATTTAGACAAAGTATGGAAGGCTGACCCCCAGCTGAATTGTTTTTATCTTAATAATCAAGTCCCTAATAAGTCTACTTACATTGGACCGTGTTATCATTTAATCTATTTGTGATTACCTGTTTATATCCTTCTCGCTGCACTTTTCTGACAATGAACTGTATATATATGTATTTTTACTTGCTTTTATGACTGCATGTTAGACAGTCGAATAAAGAATTTTGAAATTGAAATTGAATATAAAAAAATAAAAAATGTTTTTGATCTCTGGATACATATCTTCAGATAGATATAAGAAATGACCTGTTTTTTTAAATTATATATAGGTCATGAACAATTACATCTATTTGTTTTTGCATTCTAAAGTGAAGCAACTAAAAGTTTAAATATTATTTTTTGAACAATGCTTATTTGCACAATTGCATTTGCACCTTAAATTTGTCAGAATTTGCACCCATTATGAATAAGGCACTTGCCGCTATATTGTATCAAAAGCTGAAAATCCCTATAGCTCAATGCACTTGCACTTTGAAATTATGAAATGCACTTTTTGAAATTTTAATGGTTTTTGTTTCAATATAAATGTGCAATAGAATGAGAAAAGTAAGGAACTAATATTCCTGAGCAACTTTAATGAATGATGGTTATAAATATCCAGTAATTCTACATTTTATTCATAAATGAGTAATTGTGAGCATTTGGAAAGATAGCTGAACCAGTATGTCTCTGAATACTAAGAGAAACATATTTAAATATGGCCGCCACATTGAGTTAGGCAGAGCCCTACAGGTTCAATTTTGTGTCCTGTGTCAGTTCCACCCAATACTGCGAAGTGTATTTTATTTTGAAAAAAAATGGGGCCTCGACATCGTGAACAAGGAAGCAGGAGACTTCCGAAACGCGTTGATGTGATTTTGTCAAATAAAATTAACTGAGCGCTTTTAAACCCTACCTCGGATAGGCGGATGACTATTTATTTAATACTGGATGGTCCCATATTCTCTCTCTCTCTCTCTATATATATATATATATATATATATATATACTCCAACACTTCACACCATCGGCAGAAGAACAAAGGACACAGCAGGGATTGCAAACCGCTGTTTATTCGGAGATTTAAGGCAGACCGGTTTCAGCAACAGCTTTCTTCAGTGCCAGCAGTCCAAACAATGCGTTCTTTCACTTGAGCTTCTTAAGTTACGGCCCCTCCTTCCCAGTGGAATGAGGCACACCTGCGCTGGATTCTTCTCCACGCTGCGCAAATGACGAGGACTACCAGACCCACAATGCAGCGTGTGGATGTTCAGTGCGTATATATGTATATGTATATATATATATATATATATATATATACATATATATTTTCAGCCGAAAACTCTCCTAGATAAAGAAAGAAGTCCGGGCCACTTGTAGGTTTGCACAGCGTTTTTTATTCAAGAAGGCTTTCTCGGCGCGTTTCGCAGGTAAACCTGCTTTGTCACGATACATATATACATACATATATATATATTTAAACGTGCTTACCATGTCCTAGCTCTTATATATATTTTTTCTTACATTTCTGCCATGTTGCACGGCCACCAAGCAACTGTGCCACATTGCAAAAAAAACCTTGACAAAGTGAACAAATCACGAATAGGTGATATCTATTGGCTTTGCCATGGCTTGTTCTTTTTGGTAAATAGAGTTTTTCAGCCATAGTTTTAGGTTTACCCCAGCTCCCGCAGTGCGAACTTATGGCTTTGCATTTAGTGTTCTAAAGTGAAGGTGAGGGTTGTCAAGTACAACATTTTAGCTGAAGTGGAGCAAACTGAGTTTGGGTGCTTGAGTGACAACACTGACACATGTGCTGCTTCTGTACCTTTTTTTTTTTGTTGTGTTCAAAAGTTTTTATTAGGAGCTTAAGAGATATACAGCTGTGCATATGTTATTAACAGAGTAAAGAATTTGAAAAAGTACACATATAGGGTAAATAAAACAATAAAAGAAGTTGGCATATGGAGAATACACTTGAGTCGTAACAGTATTGTACAGTCAATTAAGTAAATTATAAGTTATACATAAAATTACACATAAGTTATACATAGGAGAGTTGCATCTATTTTCTTACATGACGGTAGGCATAAAGAGTCATAGAGTGATACCAATACCACAACAGCATGTTAAATAGGAGGGTGGATGTACGGGAAGTTCACGAGGCCCTCATGTATCAAGGTGGCTTGTGCAGGTCAAAGTAGTCATCTAGCGAGGACCAGAGTTTTCTGAGTGGGGGACGCCACGGGGTAGAGGCGAGGGCTATATTGTCGGCTCCTCTTAAATTGGTGACCCAGTTAAGCCAATGGGGGAAAGAAGCCTTGTTTGTGTTTTTTCAGTTATTGAGTATGATTTTAACCGCTGCCGTCAGCAATAGGTCAAGTAGGGCATTATCATTGAGTGTGGCGGCTTTGGCGAATCCGAAGACGAGCGTTGAGAATTCCCTTGGGAGGGTGATATGTAGAACTTTGGAAATGAGATCAAAGATTCTGTCCCAGTAGGAGGTGACGCATGGGGATCTGAAAATTAAGTGTTCGAGGTCCCCTCCCTCTCCTTTGCAGTTCCAGCTTGTGTCATCGTCCTTTATTTTATGGAGAAAGAGCCTCCTAGGTGTCCAGAAGGCCTTGTGGAGCAGCCAGAACTTGGTTTGTGAGAGTGTGGGGCTTATTTTGTGGCGAGTGGTGGACTCCCAGGTTCTGGCCCACTCTGTCTCTGAAGTAGGTGTGGTTGAGAAAGAGTCCCAGTAGAGCTGGAGTGGTTTGGTTAGGGAGGACGATTGTGGACGAATTAGTTTATATATTCTAGAGACTTGATGGCCAAGTTTGTTCAGTGAAGTGAGGAATCCAGGGAGGGAGGGGGTGACGTCCTTCAGGTTCGCTTTCGCTAGCGCTACTTTAATATGTAGAACGTTATAGAATTCAATGTGATGGAGGTGGAATCTGTTCTGCAGTTCACTGAAGGAAAGTGGTAGTGTCTTTTCAGAGAGTTGGTGGGGGAAGTGTCTACCTCTTTCTATCCAAGGAGAGTAGTTTAGAGGTTTCCCTTTATATGTTAAAGCGTTATTGTGCCAGAGCGACTCCCAATTTGAATGCTGGAATTGGTGTGGTAAGTGTTTGCTGACTTGGAGAAGAGCCATTTTGGTGTTTCTAAAGATAGGGCTCGAGCTTAAATTGGGATGGGGTTTAATGGTGAGCAGAGCGCAGGGGTCGAGGCCTTGTAGGATGGACCTTTCCACAGCAAGCCACACCGGGGTATACTCCGTCTGTGAGGTTAGCCAGTATGATCCTTGTTTTGCCAAAAAGGCCGTTTGATATAACTTGAAATCCGCCAAGTTGACTCCCCCTAGGCTTTTGTCTAAACGTAATTTCTTTAAACTGATTCTGGCTTTCTTGCCCTGCCAGAGAAAGGAAGAGATCAGCTTATCTAATTTACAGTGGAACTCTTTGGAAAGGATAAGTGGAAGCATTGTGATGATGTAATTAACTAAGGGGGATATCATCATTTTTATGGTTTCTATACGGCCCCACCATGTGAAGAAACGGGGGGACCAACCGTCAAGCAGTCGTTTGATTTTGGCAAGGGTCGTGGTCTCATTGTGTTTAAGGGTACTTAAGAGGTCATCGGTAAATTCTATCCCCAAGTATTTGATCACGTCAGTTTGCCAAGTTAGGCCAGAGATGCCTAAAACTTCTCTAGAGGTGTGAACGTTTAGGGGTTTTACCTTGGATTTATCTCTATTTAATTTGTAGCCGGATAGGGAGGAGTGTTTGTCAATTGAGGACATGAGCCCAGCAATGGAGTTGGTAGGGTCTTCTGCTGTAATCAAGATGTCATCAGCATACGCTGCTAATTTTACTCGTGTGTCCCCAAAGGAAACACCTGCTATGTCTTTAATATTTTTGATGTCTGTAAGGAGGGGTTCAAGGGCTAGGAGGAAAAGCGCTGGGGAGAGTGGACAGCCTTGTCTGGTTCCCTGGTGGAGTCGGAACGGGTTGGATAGGGAGCCGTTTATAGCTATCCTGGCAGAAGGGGCTGAGTATAGGGCCATCACCATCTTGGCAAAGGGGTCGCCAAGGTTGAAGGTGTGCATGCATTGCCGGAGGAAGGACCACAAGACCTTGTCGAAGGCTTTTTCCGCATCCAAGGTTATCGCTCCCATTGGGGAGGAAGAGGTCTTTGCTTTCTCCAGAAGGTGGCACAGTAGTCTTGTACTGTCGTTTGACATCCGGTGTTTTAGGAAGCCAACCTGCGCGGGGCTAATTAGTTTATGAAGGACGGAATTTAGTCTGGTCGCCAATATTTTTGCGTAGATTTTGCAATCAAGGTTTATCAAAGAGATGGGGCGGTAGTTTTTAGTGAGGAGAGGGTCTTTCCCTTCTTTGGGTATAACTATGATCGTAGCTTCACACATCGACGGGGAAATACTTCCGGTGGATGCTGTGGAGTTAAAAAGGTTAAGGAGCGGGGAGCTAAGTTGGTCTGTGAAGGCCTTATAGAATGACGCCGTGAAGCCGTTCGGTCCGGGGGCCTTATTATTCTTTAGTGTATTAATTGCTGCCCTGATCTCTGCGCATGTGATGGGGAACCTAGTTGAGTCTTGTCTGTTTCCGAGAGTTTGGGGAGGTGGAGTGATTCGAGGTAGTCGGTGCAGGCTGATACATCTAGAGGTTTGTCGTTTTTATAGAGGTCTTCGTAAAATGATTTGAACGTGTCAAGAATATTAGATTGTTTTGTGTGAGTGGTGTTCCTAGAATCTTTTATGGATGATATGGTGGACAGTTTCTGCTTGTGCTTAAGATAGGAGGCAAGGAGTTTCCCTGCTTTGTTGCCCTTACAGAGCTTTAGGGCCTTGAAACGGTTGATCCACCCCCCGCTCTTTTACTGGTAATGGTGTTGTATTCATACTTTTTTTTGGTTAATATTTCTAGAGTGTTAGAGTCTAGTGGGTTGGACTTATGTTGGGATTCTAGGGTTCCAATCAGTTGTTCTAAAGATTCTAGTTCTTTATTTAGTGCCTTGTTCGTCTTGGCTCTGATATTGATGATGACCCCTCGGATTGTGGCTTTCAAAGCGTCCCACAAGGTGTTGGGTGTATTGTCTTGGGTGTCATTTAAATTCAGGTATTCATCAATGGCGTTAGCTATTAGTAATTTGTTTGCGGGATCAGATAAGGTTTCATCGTTGAAGCGCCATCTCTTGGGTGGAAGGATCCATTTGGAGCCAGCAAGCTTGGTACGAATACAGGCGTGGTCAGAAATTAGTTTAGGGGCTATTTCAGTCTCCTCTATCAGATGTGTGAAGGGGCTTGAGATCAGGATGAAGTCAATGCGTGAATATGATTTGTGTGGGGCGGAGTAAAAAGTATTGTCCCTCCCGTCTGGATTTTGGAGGCGCCAGGAGTCTTTTAGACAATATCTGTCACAAAGGCGAAGGAGGGCTTCGTGCGAACGGGATGGGTGGAAGGTGCATTTGGATTGTCTGTCTAGAATCGGGTCAAGGGGGAGATTGAAGTCGCCCCCTACTATCAGCAGGTCATCTGGAGGGATGGGTTCTAATGAGCGAGAAACCGAGTCCCAGAATTCCGGGTCATTGGCATTCGGGCCGTAAATATTTATTACATGTATGGGGTCATCTTCCCTTAGTAGGTGTGTAACGGATAGCCTTCCTTCATTGTCATGAGAGTGCAAGACTAGTGTTAGATTGGATTTTTTCGCTAGTAAGGTGATTACCCCTCCTTTTTTGTGAGCCGCTGGCGAGTTCAGAATGTGTGACGCCCAGTGGATGTTCAGGAACCGTAGATCTTCCTCAGACAGTTTGGTTTCCTGAAGTAAAATAATGTCCCCCTTTGATTTGGCGAGATATTTAAAAACTTTCCTCCTTTTTACCGGGTGGTTGAGGCCCTTAACATTAAGAGAGATAATCGTAAGGCCATCGGCTAATGATCTTGTGTTAGACATCGGATTGAGGTTTTATCGCTGAGTGGTAGCATGGCAATCGAGTGATACCGGTGTAGAACATCGTGTGTTGGTCACATTTGTGTGGGTCGGTGTGAGGAGATACAACTCTAAGGACAGGGTGTAAGATACAGCATTGAAATAGGATTTGGGTGTGCAGCGAGCGATGCATGCCATACCTGTAAGAAGTAAACATAAGCAAAAGGCAGTACAAAACATAAAGAAAGACTGTTATTCTCTGAACTCTTTTAACTCCCTTTTCTCCCCCCCTGTCAAAACTACCCTTGAGGCCCCCCCTCCCTCCCCCTCCCTCCCCTCCCCCCATAATCGTACATAGGGAGTACGACGGTAGTACCGTGCTAGGTGGAACAGGAGTAATAAACTACTAACTAGTATAATTCCCTAGACATCAAAAATAGCATAGTATCAATAAACATGAAACTTGTCTTATCCGACAAACATTTTTGCGGCTTTAAAAGTTCCGCTATATATAGCAGTAGTAAGGGTAGTGGAATGAGAACATAAGCAATTTACGCTAAGGCAGTATTGAAAAACATTGGTGTGCCTTTGTAGTGAAGCACTAGATCTGCATGTGTATAGCTGGCATAGTCTTAAGGGTTGTAGAGCTGTAAAGTTTATGGATAACAAATGACCCAACTTTAAGAGCATAAACTCACGATACCAGAGAGTGATCAGGTGAGATGAAGTGCTTTGGTGTAGGAGCGGACCTTATCAGATTGAAGATCATGGCGCAAGAGCCATAACAAGCCCGTTTGGGAACAGGCAACGACTTGTTGGTCTTGAATACCAGCAGACAATAAGATGACTTATAAGCTGGTGGAGCTCACGTTTTCCTTTTGTTCGAGAGGCCGGTCGATAGGTCCATTTCTTGTTCGCGACGATCTTCGAGTAGGTCTGCGAGGGCTCTTGGGTCCGTGAAGAATCTTGGGTGGCCGTTCACTACAACTCTGAATTTCGCAGGACCAGCGAAGGAGAATGCAATGTTTTTGGATCTGAGTTTGTCTCTGAGTTCCAGGAAACCTTTACGGATCGCCACCGTGTCTTTTGAGAAGTCCTGCGTAAAGATGATTCTATGACCTTCCCACGTGATGGAGTGGTTTTTCCTTGCGAATTGAAGGATCATCTCTACATGTTGAAATCTGAGTGGTTTGCATATTAACGGTCTGGGACCTTTGGAGTTCTTGGTAGCGAAGGTGGGGATCCGGTGTGCCCTATCCAGTTCAAGGCCGTGTGGGAATTCTATGTTGGTGATCATAGGTATCCATGATTCAAGGAAGGCCACGCAAGAATCTGCATCTTTTTCGGAGTTCTCCGGAACGCCAAAAATTCTGATGTTCCCTCCTCTGTTCCTATCTTCTAACTCCGCGTTATGGCGTTTAAGTTCGTCTGTGGTGTTTTCCAGGCGTTGGATCTTGGAAGCTGATAGTCGTGCCAGATCCTCCATGTCGCTAATACATTGCTCGCCTGCTCCCAAACCTGTGCTTATTGCATTCATATCGGCTCTAATCGCTGTGAGTTCAAGTTGCATAGAGTCGGTATTAGATTTGATAGATTTTGAAATTTCGTGGAGGTCTGCCAGTTTTCTGAGGATCATTTCCATCGTTGCAGCCATGTCCGATTTACTTTTAATGGGGGAGTCCGAGATAAGCGGGTCCGGCTTCACCTTTTTGATGGTGTTTCTATCTTCTATGTTCGCCATTGCCGCGTGTTGTGGGTTAGCTGCTATAAGAAGCAGGGTGGGCCCGTGTAGCACCGGTAAGAAGACACTGTGGGCTACTGGTGCTGGTCACTCACGGAAGTAGGCCTGGGCTGCTGTTCGTCTGCTGTGTTTGGGGCTTCGTGAGAGGTACGGACACAGGCACTGAGGCTGACACAGGAACTGAGGGTGGTAGGGCCGTGGCTCATAGACTCCTGGATGTGCGAAGATAATAAGGAAGCGCAGTACCAGTGATCGCTTACAGCGATAGGCGGACTCCGTGGAGCGTCAGGCGATGGTCTGTGTCTCCGACCAAGAGGAGACGCTCGGACGTGGGGCCGATCCTGACGACCTCGTGACAGGCAGCGCTGGGCATGAGCAGACGTTCCTATACTTGGTAAGGCAGGGTAGAACCGTTCTGGTGTAGTAGAATCTCACTAGGTCGGTAAAAGTGGGCATTGAATATGAGGTAGGAGCTCATCGTGTGCCGATGCAGTGTGCTTTCGGGGGAATCGCCGCCGCCGTTTTGGAGTCAGGCACGGTGTGCCGGTTAATAGCTGTCGAGTCGGCTACTTGGGGACTCTCACCTCATGGTGTCCTTAGAGGTCGATTCCAAGTGACTGTTTCGCTTCCCCGGCATGTGGTGGGCGGCTGTTGGTTGTGAAAGAGTTATTTCGGCGCTCAGCGTCAGGCGTCGGAACAGCGACCGGGCACCGCCATTTTGTTTTCAGCCCGGGTCAGAGAGCGCTCGGCTAACCAAGTCCGTAAAAGACCTCAGATGGTCATCTGCAGGCGGATTTCACCCCACCGGAGGGTTCCTCATGGTACCAGACGCAGGATCCTTGGTTTTGGGTCGTGCATCTGTGGGGAAAGCAGGGATAGATGAAGGAGTCGCTCTCCCGATCCACGGAGCTCCCGGTTCAGGCCATTTCCGTCTGTATTTATCCATATTTATTTTTGAGGCATTTTTTCTGTATTTATCCGCATTTATTTTTGCCACAAACAAAAGACGACGCTACAGATAGTATTTTTCCACATTTCTTTCAGTCTCCAAAAACACATGTGCAACTGCTTGTACACGGACACAAGAGCCGAGGGAACAACAAACTAAATGGCAACAAATTCTTAATTGGCTTTAAAGTAGTTCCTTGGTTTGTGTGGTGTGCTGAGCTATAATTCTGGGGTTTTCTGGCTGTCCTTCCCTTTAGCGCGAAGAAACGCTCTGGCTGAGTTGCCCTTCTCAATAAAAGAAATAGAACATAGCGTGCTGTAACATAACAGTACTTATCTCATGTGAATCAGTGTGCGGAGGCCTGGTCTCTATAGTAAAAAGAGAGGCCTGTTTAATAGAAAGGATAACTGAAATCAGTAGAATTGATAGTCATTCAAATGTAGTATCAGTCACCCTCATACCGGGCCACCCAATAATAACTTTGTCAGGGTCCTCTTAAAATTAATAAATGAAACACATCAAAATTCTTAACACTAAAATCTGGTTGGTTTGTTCTTTGGTCACTGTTCTTCCTTCTGGAGTTCGTACTATGTTGCAATCACCAAATAACCCAGTAGGCCCTCGACATCCCGGAGAACATGTGCCAAGTCACCATCTACAGTATAAACGGAAAATAACACCCATATTATTTACAAGCCCCACTGTTCGGTGGCGGTCGAGTGCCTGGCAGTATCGCATAACATTGGTATAAATAATGCCTGATTTCGTTTCCCAGGCTTCGGGAACAGGCTGCAATGTTTTTCGAGAGGCTTGGTTCCCTAGGTTTCCATATATGCCCGATTCTCCCTTAAGCGTTTTTTTCTGAAAACAAAATGTGTCACGTCAGCAGATCTTCAAGCATTATTTGCTGCAGGCCTGTAATGGGCCTCACACTGCCATTCACTGTTATACAGCCTGTGATCGGATAGAAATAAAAATTATAGGCATCTTAACAGCTCGTTTATGTCGAACCTCAGAATGGTTAGGCGTGCTGCAGCACCCCTACTTCCAGCTCCTATGGGTTGGCCCTATTGTTAGAGTGGGCACTAATAAAGGAGTCATGGGCCTAGGAATGAAAGGGACGCCATAGTGATCTGTGGTTCTGGGTGGGTTACATGACTGCCTTGCAGCCCCACCCCTAGTTTATTTATACAAGTCCCACGACCCATTCATAGCCCGCATGTACGTGTGTGTCTTTCCTCCGCCACCCCACAGACTTGGGAGAGAGTGATGGTAGAACAAGCATTTGCAATGCAATAGGTCTCGCATTATGAAAGTTTGAGCTATTGGTCTTGTAAATGACAATATTTTTATTTATGTGTTGGTTTTGAAAATAGCTAAATTAATAGCTTTGTCATTTACAATGCCAATAGTTATAACTTTCGCAAATGTGACACCTATAGCATTTGTAATGCAACATTTGTATTTATGTGACTTAGATGTTTTGATATTACAAATAACAATGGCTTTTAATTTTTTTTAATACTTAATAAAAGTGATTGTAATTTATAATGGCAATAGCTTAAACTTTTGTAAATAATTTTGTGAAGATTATGTTCAGTGTATTTTATTGTAACGAAATCCAAGAACAGAAGTGAAATATTAGCATCTTTTTGTGACATTTGTAATAAAGCTTGAAACATTGAGAGAACATATTTGTGCTGTGGTGGTGCTGAGTGATGCTGTGGTGGTGCTGAATGGGGCTGTGGTGATGCTGAGTGATGCTGTGGTGGTGCTGAGTGGTGCTATGGTGGTGCTGTGGTGGTGCTGTGGTGGTGCGGAGTGATGCTGTGGTGGTGCTGAGTGATGCTGTGGTGGTTCTGAGTGATAATGTGGTGGTGCTGAGTGACTGTACTCACTGTCACTCTGCACTCACTGTCACTCTGCACTCACTGTCACTCTGCACTCACTGTCACTCTGCACTCACTGTCACTCTGCACTCACTGTCACTCTGCACGCACTGTCACTCTGCACGCACTGTCACTCTGCACGCACTGTCACTCTGCACGCACTCTGCACGCACTGTCACTCTGCACGCACTCTGCACTCACTGTCACTCTGCACGCACTCTGCACGCACTCTGCACTCACTGTCACTCTGCACGCACTCTGCACGCACTCTGCACTCACTGTCACTCTGCACTCACTGTCACTCTGCACTCACTGTCACTCTGCACTCACTGTCACTCTGCACTCACTGTCACTCTGCACTCACTGTCACTCTGCATTCACTCTGCACTCACGGTCACTCTGCACTCATTCTGCACTCACGGTCACTCTGCACTCACGGTCACTCTGCACTCACGGTCACTCTGCACTCACGGTCACTCTGCACTCACGGTCACTCTGCACTCACTGTCACTCTGCACTCACTGTCACTCTGCACTCACTGTCACTCTGCACTCACTGTCACTCTGCACTCACTGTCACTCTGCACTCACTGTCACTCTGCACGCACTGTCACTCTGCACGCACTGTCACTCTGCACGCACTGTCACTCTGCACGCACTCTGCACTCACTGTCACTCTGCACTCACTGTCACTCTGCACTCACTGTCACTCTGCACTCACTGTCACTCTGCACTCACTGTCACTCTGCACTCACTGTCACTCTGCACTCACTGTCACTCTGCACTCACTGTCACTCTGCACTCACTGTCACTCTGCACGCACTGTCACTCTGCACGCACTGTCACTCTGCACGCACTCTGCACTCACTGTCACTCTGCACTCACTGTCACTCTGCACTCACTGTCACTCTGCACTCACTGTCACTCTGCACTCACTGTCACTCTGCACTCACTGTCACTCTGCACTCACTGTCACTCTGCACTCACTGTCACTCTGCACTCACTGTCACTCTGCACTCACTGTCACTCTGCACTCACTGTCACTCTGTACTCACTGTCACTCTGCACGCACTGTCACTCTGCACGCACTGTCACTCTGCACGCACTCTGCACTCACTGTCACTCTGCACGCACTTAGCACTCACTGTCACTCTGCACTCACTGTCACTCTGCACTCACTCTGCACTCACTGTCACTCTGCACTCACTGTCCCTCTGCACGCACTCTGCACGCACTCTGCACTCACTGTCACTCACTGTCACTCTGCACTCACTGTCACTCTGCACTCACTGTCACTCTGCACTCACTGTCACTCTGCACGCACTGTCACTCTGCACGCACTGTCACTCTGCACGCACTGTCACTCTGCACGCACTCTGCACTCACTGTCACCCTGCACTCACTCTGCACTCACTGTCACTCTGCACTCACTGTCACTCTGCACTCACTGTCACTCTGCACTCACTGTCACTCTGCACTCACTGTCACTCTGCACTCACTGTCACTGCACTCACTCTGCACTCACTGTCACTCTGCACTCACTGTCACTCTGCACTCACTCTGCACTCACTGTCACTCTGCACTCACCGTGCACTCACTGTCACTCTGCACGCACTCTGCACTCACTGTTTCTGCACGCACTCTGCACTCACTGTCACTCTGCACTCACTGTTTCTGCACTCACTCTGCACTCACTGTCACTCTGCACTCACTGTCACTCTGCACTCACTGTCACTCTGCACTCACTGTCACTCTGCACTCACTGTCACTCTGCACTCACTGTCACTCTGCACTCACTGTCACTCTGCACTCACTGTCACTCTGCACTCACTGTCACTCTGCACTCACTGTCACTCTGCACTCACTGTCACTCTGCACGCACTGTCACTCTGCACTCACTGTCACTCTGCACTCACTGTCACTCTGCACTCACTGTCACTCCGCACTCACTGTCACTCCACACTCACTGTCACTCCGCACTCACTGTCACTCCGCACTCACTCTGCACTCACTCTGCACTCACTCTGCACTCACTGTCACTCTGCACGCACTCTGCACTCACTGTCACGCTGCACGCACTCTGCACTCACTGTCACTCTGCATGCACTCTGCACTCACTGTTTCTGCACTCACTGTCACTCTGCACTCACTGTCACTCTGCACTCACTGTCACTCTCCACTCACTCTGCACTCACTGTCACTCTGCATTCACTCTGCACTCACTGTCACTCTGCACTCACTCTGCACTCACTGTCACTCTGCACTCACTGTCACTCGGCACGCACTCTGCACTCACTGTCACTCTGTACTCACTGTCACTCTGCACTCACTGTCACTCCGCACTCACTGTCACTCTGCACTCACTCTGCACTCACTTTCACTCTGCACTCACTCTGCACTCACTGTCACTCTGCACTCACTGTCACTCTGCACGCACTCTGCACTCACTGTCACTCTGCACGCACTCTGCACTCACTGTTTCAGCACGCACTCTGCACTCACTGTCACTCTGCACTCACTGTCACTCTGCACTCACATTTCTATTATGATATAATGCGATTTTAAGTGATATAGTGCCGGCTCATACTATCGATTCAGTATATTATAAAGCGATGAATCCAACACTTTAGAATATTTCCGTTCCCCACGTGGCATGTCAAAAGCCTGGCATTTCTTGCCCACATCGATGCCGTGGCTGTCACAGCCTTCTGGGAAGCCGAACCTTTTGTTTCCCCGCCACAGAATGAGATCTGCATATTCAGTGGAATGCAGTCACATCACAGTTGCTGTTTTGGGGTGAGACGTGTTGCCAAACAGCTGCTGCTTTGTCTTGCTGTCTCAGAGGTCCCATGGGAGCGGGCCACTTTTCGGGTTGTGTTTTTTGGACACGCATGGGATACGCTGTGTAAAGGACGGATCTGAGGAGCGGCACGTACACGCGCAAAAATAAACAACATGGAGTGTAGGGGGTTTGGGAGTAGAGTGGGGGGTCGGTGTAAGTGGTGCTGGGTAATTAACATTGAGGGGGGTGCTAATAATGCAGGCTTTGAAGGGGACAAACGGAAACCAACAATCGCAAAAGTAGAAACTCTACAGCAACACAAACCTCCCCAATACCCTCCTCAGGAAATAGAACGCTACTTAACATTTTGATGACCTGATCATTCTTACAGAGTGCAAGTATCCTTTTCTCTCACAATTACACTGTGATTACTATTCAACTGAATGATACTACTTTTATCAACCTCACAAGGGAGAATGGTTGAATCGGCTATGCTGAGATTCATACCAGTGGCCTACGTGCAACCCTATTATCTCGGAATCCAGTGTTTGATCCGGCAAATTATTTTACTGTGAAATTCTGCTACAAATATGATATCAATTCGTGGCACTACCGATATGAACTGCAATTCAACAGATGTTCTCTATTTTAAATGCACACTGCCTTCTGAGGCGTGCTTTAGGGACTAAATAAATGGAAGAAGATTCATACATGCGATTTTGGCCTCATTACTGAAAATATTGGGGGATGCAAAAAGACTAGCAGCGCACACGGCTATATAGCATAGGTGGTTACCATTTCCGGATGTTTACATTTTAGAGAGCGGTGTTGGCAACAATTAGAATTAACAATTGAAACCCAATAATTAACAAGCAGAACATGTGCCAGTTTACAAATAATACAATGTTCACAACTTCGCTTAAAAAGTGATTCTGTATACCTTCAGTTCTCATTCCCAAAAGAGCATCTAAAACTAAAGGTGGCAAATTTACTATCAGCTGTCCCGTCACCAGTGTACACAACGACTTCACACGCTGGCCAATACACTTGGATGTCCGCTATCCCGAAGTCCCGTACCTGAAACTGCTCGATGGTCTTGAGCGGCTCTGTGCAATTGGATAGGGTGTCTTTAAGATCGTCTCCGTTAGCTACACCCAGGTCCTGCAGCCCGGAAAACATTCTACGCGTCCGAAGGGCTCCAGCACCCGTCCCGGTCAATTCGCTTCCGAGGCTGCCCGTAAACCTTCTTTCAATGCACTGAGTTTAGATCGCCGCTCTCAAACAAGCGACTTCCGGTGTACACCAGACTAATTCTTCCCCTAACTCCTGATTCGAGCCCCAGGTTCCGGTTGTAGGTCTCCATAGGAAAGACTACGTTACATAAAATGAAAAGCTGTGTAATAGACGTGAACGAATCACGTAAATCTAAAGAACAAGTACATCTTTTAGGGCTGCCAACTTAATCTAATTACATTTTTTCCCCACTTCAGTGCCTGAATAAAGTAATTGAGAACTGAAAAGTGTTGCATTACCTTTGCAGACAGTTACATGTGGAGACTGCGTTATAACACCCAGTTCAGCAGTAGAATTCTCCTGCGACCAGGAAGTCAGGCAGGCCGGGGGCGGTACTGCGGGACACCTCTGTGACGTCATTCCCGGGCCGCGCTCTGATTGGCTGCTGGCCCGGGACCTGACGTGCAACCAGGAAGAGGAGCAGGCAGCAGGAAGTGGCGTGAGCATTGCGGCCCCGGGGCTCCCGTGACCAGGAAGGAGCCCTGGATACTGTTTCCCTTAAAGTCCCGGTCCCGAGATGGGGGACCGGGTGAAGACCCGCGGGGCGAAGCGGGCGCACTGAGGAGGCGGGGCTCCCATGTGGAGAGAGAGTCCCGCGTGATGTGGGGAGAGCCTGCAGCTGCGGAGGAAGGGAAGGAGCCTGGAGACCCGGGGAGCGCCTGCCAGACACCGGTGAGTGGAGCCGGGAGGAGAGGGGCTGGTGTTTGTGGAGTGGTCTCTGTGTATGCGTGTGTGTGTATGCAGTGTGTGTGTGCCTGTGTATGCCTGTGTATGTGCGCATGCGTGAGTGTAGAGTGTTTGTGCAAGGGAATGTGGACAGGAGAGGGGCACGGCGCCGTGCGCGCTCACGAGGTGAAAACTGAGCTACTCTGCGCTCGTGCACCCTTTCCTGTCCACATTCCCAGAAACGGATCACAATAGTTGTCGAAGCAGACTCTGCTATCAATGCTTAACGCATTGAAGCAGGTCGTGCTTCGACCTAAAATGGGAGGGGGCGGCATTTTTCAATTCCCCATTACACTCAGCACACCTTCTACAGAAAATTTCCGAGGCGGGGGAGGGGGGTGCTGGGCTGAGGCTGATTCTCCGAGCAATATGCAGAGCGGAGCTGCAAGGACGCTTTAGAAGGGGTGAAAACACACAACAAAGCCTCGTTAAGAAATAAATGGTCTTTTACAGACCTGTGAAGTACTCGGGTGCCGCTGTCTCTGCCGGGCTGACACACACGAGGGGGGCCAGGGGTGTCTGAAGCTCTTTGATCCCATGGGCGTTGCGCACCATTAATCTCTCCCCTGAGGTCACAGAAATACATGCCGAATGCAAAACAAGGGCTGGGGCAGCAATAAAAGGATCAGGTGCGTGGAAACTCTGGGCTGAAGCACGGCCGCCTGGCAAAATTTACTAGTATTTTGCCGTTTTTACATATAAATACAGACAAAGGAAAAATTGTTTTCCGTCTGTATTTATATGTAAAAATCTGTTTAAACGGAAAACCGGGAGCCCTAGTCATAAGTCAAATGCTTTTGTATAGCGCACAAATCACCAAAAAGGTCTCAGGGCGCTTTGCAGTGACACTGTCAGTTTGTAGGAAGAGTAAATATTCAACCAGTCCAAAACGTTTAGAAAATAAAATCCTAAAATTCATATGAAAGAACACAGAACAAGAGATGCCCATCTAAGGAATGACCAGATTACGCAGACATACGTAGTACATGAAGGGAGCAGCCTCCCCCCTCCTCCCACACAGACTTACATAAGGACTATGCACACTGTGAAAATGAAAAATCCTCATGTAGTTCAAAACCACCCTTAGCCACCCCAATTTTTTTTTCATGGGTTAAAAAATCTTACTACAGAAAGTTCTTAAGAAGGTCACCCATAAGCTTAAATACACACTGACAGAAAAAGCTTAGGTGATCAGACGTCAACATTCAGATGTAATTTACACCTTACCTCCGGCAGGAATAAGACAACTAATTACAAAAAATCGAGCCCAATGAGTGCATATGCTTTTACAAAGTGAGCCAAATCAAACAGAGCTATGCTTTTTGCCTCAACAGATTAGTTTGCTTCGTACCCAATGGCAACTGTACTGAACTAAAATCCTGAAATAGGCATTCAAGCATTGAAAAAGAAATATCTGAAAAGGGCTACAAAAAGGGTATTAATCAAGAAGAATTGAAGTCGTAAATTAATTTGGCGAGAGGCTAAAGAAAAGGTGTTTGAACTGTTTACCACTTTGTTTTTATTTACATTTTTCCATGTATAATATGGTTGATGTTGCCATGGCCCAACAGCGTTCACAATGAATCGACTGAACTCTTTGCAATTTAGAAATTTGGGGCACCAAAATAACTTTGTCCATGAAACAGAGTTGTCTTGTGGCCCATTAAAGTTAAAGATCAGTTTTCAAATGTAATGGTACATTTCCCTGAATAATCAGTTGGCTGAGGAACAAGCATCCGAAGACTATGCAGGTTTTGACTAGGAGCGAGTGTAACTTAAGAGGCCTCTGTGAAGGGTGCAATTTATGGTGATTTCTCACAACAATTACGACAGCCTGATTCTACAGCCACTATACATTAATACATGGAGTGAGCATGCTGACAATCCTATGACCAAAACACTTTAGTATTAGAGCTTCACTTCAGAAATGTCCTGGCCCACTGGGTCTACATGTTGCTGGTACAGGATGGTGCTAACGCACAAGTTACTACTAGTGTAACGATATATCTGTAAGAGACATTAGTTAGTGATAGATTCCTTACCTTAGAATATCCCCAGGCGTCAGACTGGATCCGGAAATGTTTGCGTAGCAGTACCCTTGCGCGTCGGTAGGCGTCGTCTGCGGCTCCGCGTCCGTCGTCGGCGTCGTGGGCGCCGTGATGATGTTGTCGGAGTACTTAGACGCCACCTCCGCGTGCTGACGTCAGTTCTTAGACACAGCTTTTCTGCGCCAGAAACACTGGTGCCATTGAAACTAGGGCCCTGAAGGGGATGACCTTAACCCTAGATATCGGTTCGCAGAACAAGGAAGATGGGTGGGTCGGTAAGGAATCTATCACTAACTAATGTCTCTTACAGATATATCGTTACACAAGTAGTAACTTGTGCATCTGAAAGAGACACGTTAGTGATAGATTCCTTACCTTAGAATAGATAGCCCAGCAATACCAACACCAGTGGTGGGTCTGCGAACCAATAATCACACCAGAAAGTCCTGGAGGACGGAACGGCCAAAGAAGCCATCCCTCCGGACTTGACTGTCCAGGCAATAGTGTCTTGCAAACGTGTGCAGCGAGGCCCACGTAGCTGCCTGGCAAATGTCCTGCAAGGGCTTTTCCCGGCCCAGGGCAGTTGTAGTCGCCGTGGCCCGAGTGCAATGAGCCCGCAATCCAACAGGGGGCTCCTTTTTTAGCCAAGGAGAATAATCCCTCGATACACAAGATGATCCATCGAGAGATGGTCCGTTTGTGCACCGCCTTTCCCTTCTTAGCGCCCCCGTAACCAACAAAGAGTTGGTCATCCACCCGGAACCGGCGTGTGCTATCCAGATGGTAAGAGAGCGCACGTTTTGGGTCCACACGGTGGAGCCGCTCTTCCTCTTTAGAGGGATGCGGTGGCGGAAAGAAGGTAGGCAAGGTGATAGACTGCCCGATATGGAAAGCCGTGACAACCTTGGGCAGGAAAGATGGCCTGGTCCGCAACACAACCTTATCCGGATGGACAGAAAGGAAAGGGGGTTTAGATGAAAGAGCCTGGAGCTCACTCACTCTCCTGGCAGAGGTGATGGCAACCAGGAAAGCAGTCTTCAGAGTAAGAAGGCGGAGAGGTCAGTTGTGAAGTGGCTCAAAGGGAGCGCACATCAGAAATGTAAGAACAAGGTTCAAGTCCCCCTGAGGCATCACAAACGGAACAGGAGGGAACGTGTGTGATGCCCTTCAGAAAACGATTTACAATAGGGGACTTGAACAAAGAAGGTTGATCAGGCAGCCTTAGAAAGGCTGAAAGGGCAGAAAGGTAGCCCTTGATAGTGCCCAGAGCAGAGCCCTGCTGGGCAAGAAAAAGAAGGAAGAGAAGAACCTCAGAAAGAGGGGCAGAAAGTGGATCCACAGCCTTTGCTGTGCACCATGCCACAAATGTATTCCACCTGCAGGCGTATACCGATTTTGTGGAGGGACGCCTGGCTGCCAGAATGACATTACAGGCTTCAGGAGGCAAGTCAAATGGCCTCAACTGTCGCCGCTCAATCTCCAAGCATGGAGGTGGAGACTGGACAGGTTCGGGTGAGGACCGTCCCCTGCTGCTGCAACAGAAGGTCCTCCTGAAGAGGCAGACGAACCGGAGGATCGACTGACATACTGAGTAGCTCTGGATACCAGTACCTTCGTGCCCAGTCCGGAGCCACAAGGATGACTTGGGCCCGGTCGCGCTTGATCTTCTTCAGCACTCTGGGCAGAGTGGTATAGGCGGAAAGGCGTACAACAGACCGCAACTCCACTTGCGACGGAAAGTGTCTCCGAGCGAGTGCCGCCTTGGAAATTCCAACGCGCAGAACTGATGACATTGCGCGTTCTCTTCTGTGGCGAATAGATCTAACCAAGGCTCTCCCCACTGCGGAAAGAGGCCTTGTGCCACATCTGAGTTCAGACGCCATTCGTGATCCATCATGCACCGACGGCTGAGCTCGTCCGCCCTGGCGTTCAGAGAACCTGCCAGGTGTTGAACCACCAGAGTCACGCCCTGATGTTCCAGCCATTGCCAGAGGTGCAGAGCCTCCTGGCAAAGGGTCCACGACCCCACCCCGCCCTGTTTGTTGCAGTACGACATGGCGGTGGTGTTGTCCGTGAACACCTGCACTACACTCCCCCGAACAGAGGGGAGGAATGCCTTCAGTGCTAGACGAATCGCCCGCAGCTCCAAAAGGTTGATATGGAGCCGGGACTCTGCCGGAGACCAGAGGCCTCTGATCTCCGCCTCTCCCATGTGGCCTCCCCAGCCCTGGAGGGACGCGTCCGTCACAACTACGTGCTCCGGTTGGGGAAGGGAGAGGGATCTGCCGCTGACCCAATCGCGGTCCGTGAGCCACCACTGCAGCTGTCTCGCAGTGCCCTCCGAGATCAGGACATGGTCTGATAGGTTGCCCTGATGCTGGGCCCACTGAAACTTCAGGTCCCACTGCAGAGCCCGCATCCGCCACCGGGCGTGATGCACCAGAAGGATGCAGGAGGCCATCAGCCCCAGAAGCCGCAGCGTCAACCTGACCGAGACCCGGGATAAAGGCTGAAAGAGAGGAATCAGAGCCTGAATATCCTGGACCCGCTGTTCGGGTGGATAAACCCGAAACTGCGCCGAGTTGAGAACCGCTCCGATGAAGAGGCGCTTCTGAGAGGGGCACAGGTGTGACTTTGGCACATTGATGGAGAACCCCAGCTGGTGCAGGAGATCTGCTGTAGTCTGGAGGTGGCTGACGACTGTTTGGGGCGGGCCCGCCTTCAACAACCAGTCGTCGAGGTAGGGGAAGACTGAAACCCCTAACCTGCACAGACGAGCCGCGACCACCGCCATCACCTTTGTGAACACCCGTGGGGCGCTGGTAAGGCCGAAGGGGAGCACGGAAAACTGAAAGTGCTCGTGGCCAACCGCGAACCGCAGGTAGCGCCGGGGTTATGGAAATAAGCGTCCTGCAAGTCCAACGCTACCATCCAGGGCAGCCAAGACCTGAGCCAGTGTCAGCATTTTGAACTTCTCCTTCCGGAGGAAGCTGTGACGTTCCGTAGGTCCAAGATAGGGCGTAGGCCCCCTTTGCCCTTCTTGGGTACCAGAAAGTAGTGGGAGTAGCAACCACACCCTACTTCTGGCCCAGGAACGCTCTCGATGGCCCCCTTGGCCAAGTGGGCCGTAACTTACTCCTGCAGAAGTCGCAAATGATCCCCCGATACACGGTGGTTCTGCGGTGGCATGGCTGGAGGGGTCGCCTCGAAGGGGAGGGAGTAGCCCCTTCGGACGATTTGCAGCACCCACCTGTCCGATGTGACAGTGCGCCAGTGGAGGAGGTGATGGCGAACCCTGCCCCCCACTGGCGGCACATGGGCCTGAAAGCACGGACTAGGAGGGTTTTGAGGCGGATGCTGCGGGGGAAGGTGTGGACTGTCCTCGCCGTTGTCCCCGACCGCCGCCACGGCGGTTTCCACGGCCGCCACCGCGTTGGGTATTACTCTGCGGTGCGTGGCTGGCAGCACGTGTGGGTACACCCCTTCCTTGGCCACGAAAGGAGCGAAAGGCACCCGTTTGCTGGCGCGGGGCCGAGAGGCCCAAGGACTTGGCCGTAGCCCTGGAGTCCTTAAAGCGCTCAAGCGCATGGTCTGCCTTGTCGCCAAAAAGGCGGCGGCCATCAAACGGCATGTCCATGAGAGTGTTCTGGACATCAGCCGAGAAGTTGGCGGACCTCAACCAGGCGTGGCGACGAATCGCCACCGTCATTGCCATCGCTCTGCCCAGTGAGTCGGTGGTATCCAGTCCACACCGGATAGAATAACGTGCCGCATCTCGGCCTTCCACAAGGGCTTGGCCGAGTTTAGCCCGTACCTCCAACGGGCATTCTGGCAGCACGTCCGCGACCGTATCCCACAGGGAGTGGGTGTAACGGCCCAAGAGGCATGCGGTGTTGGAAGACCGCAGTCCCAGACTCAGGGTGGAGAATACCTTCTTGCCGTGTTGCTCATACCTCTTGGATTCCCTGTCAGGCGGAGCCGACGGAAATGCGGTCTGGGAATTCGAAGCCTGAATAACCAGTCTCTCGGGGGTGGGGTGGGTGGACAGGAAACAAGGGTCGCCCGGGGCCGGGCGGAGGCGTCTGGCCACGTTCCTATCTACAGGCGGGCCTGGACCAAGTACCCAAAAGAACGTCGGTCAAGGCCTCATTAAACGGCAGCAGAGGCTTAGCCGAGCTTGACTGAGGTTTAAGGACCTCAGTGAGGAGGTTAGTCCTCACGGCCGCGACGGGAAGCTCAAGGCCCAAGGCCTTGGCTGCCCGTGTCAGCACCACACTGTAGGCTGCCCCTTCCTCTGTAACCATGGTAGGAGGTGAGACAAAACCAGTGTCCGGCGAGGTATCCAGACCACTGGCATCCCCAAGTCCACCTGTCCAGTCCTCCTGGGACTGATACTCCCGTGTCAGAGGGTCCTCAGACCCCTCCCAATTCTCCTCATCACCCATCTCCTGATATTCAGGGGTGTCAAAGGATGGGGCCGGTTCATTGAAGTAAAAGTCTCCAAACGGTGTCGAAAGCGGCGCCCAGCGGCGCCGTTCTGGCGCCGGAACCGGAGCGAGGGAGGTATCGGGGACGGCGTCGCCCAGCGGCGCCGTTCTGGCACTGGAACCGGAGCGACGGAGGCATCGGGGACGGCGCCACCCGAAGACGGCGGTGACACCTGAGGGACCGGCGCCGGGGAGGTCGTTCGGTCAACCGGCGACGACCCGGATCCGGAACCGGATCCAGTGGGGGCCTGCGGCGCCGGGCCCGAAGGCTCCAGCGGCGCCGGGCCGAAGCACCCGACGGCGTCGGGGCCGAAGCCCCCGACCCGCTAGGGCCCCCAGACGGGTCGGCTGGGCCCGAAGGCGCCGCCGAGCCCGTCGGGGGAGTGAGGGACCTCATGGCCATGAGGAACCGCTTGATCTCCTCCGGTGTCACGCGCGGCCCAGGGACCGGAGGGTATGGGGCCGGACGCGACGCCCGCGACTCCGACGGAGCCGCGTGGGCGGTGTCACCCGAACCCCCGGCCGCGTCGCGCGAGCGTCGGGGGGAGTCGGAAGATCGATGACATCTCTTCGACTTCTTATGCTTACCTGACGACTTCGACCCTGAGGAGTGATGTCGACTCCCGGAGCTATGATGGCTCCGCTCCCGCGACCGGTCCCTCGACCTCCGTCCGGACTGGGACCTCTCGCGGCGCGGGGCCGACTGCCGGAGTTCGAGTCGCTTGCGGGACCGCTCCCGTCAAGCTTTCGAAGTTAGGGCCCGGCAGTCGGAACAGGTCTTGTCGTCGTGGTCGACGCCGAGACAGTGGAGACACCGTCGGTGAGGGTCGGTGACCGACATCAGTCAGTCGCAGTCCACACAGGGTTTAAAACCTGGCATCCCTATCGGCACCGTTCGGAGTCGAAGACTCGAAAAATGATCAAAAGGGATCAAAAAAGTTTAGTCAAAAAATTACTAAGGTACCACTTTTTCCGGATCTGCGCTGCTGGCGCGGAAAAAAGAACTGACGTCAGCACACGGAGGCGGCGTCTAAGTACTCCGACAACGTCATCACGGCGCCCACGACGGACGCGGAGCCGCAGACG
Source organism: Lissotriton helveticus (assembly GCF_964261635.1). Lineage (NCBI taxonomy): Eukaryota > Metazoa > Chordata > Amphibia > Caudata > Salamandridae > Lissotriton > Lissotriton helveticus. The sequence goes on from NC_136071.1 coordinate 390,803,153, forward strand.
ACGCCTACCGACGCGCAAGGGTACTGCTACGCAAAAATTTCCGGATCTCGTCTGACGCCTGGGGATATTCTAAGGTAAGGAATCTATCACTAACGTGTCTCTTTCAGATATAAGGAAACAATTCCTTGTAATGGAATGAAAGTCTAACATCTGTGTTCACATTGCACCTCCATGGACAGAGGTAAATTCAGATACATCTCTAGAGTATTAAACTTGGACACTGATGAAATCAACATTTATTTCAAGGAGATTAAGATAAATTATGATTTGTTTCTGCTAAGTTTATGGGCTGTTGAACTGAGTAGAAACTCAATCTAGGTGTCAGCTAGGATGAACCAGTAGGACCTAATCTAAATCTGGATACCTGCGTAAGATTTGTGTTGTCTCAGCAGCTCATGGACACAATCATGGGCATGCTTACAATCCACACAGCATCACTGACATACATGTCAGTAAATGTTGACTGATTGACAAATCTTGCAGAGTTAAACATAATGGTCAAGAAATTCTGGCTACGGCAGGAGTCCTTTGGATCTCCATAAATTACCAGAGTCCACCTTGATTATTTTCTAATGGTAACACAAGTTCAATTTATAGCTAGAAGTGGAAACTAATCTTAGCTCTTGATACTGCTGCCATCTTATAAAGGCACTCTACAAGGAACACATGGTGAATAGTGTCAAAGATAATAAAGGACTCTGTATGTATAAGATTGGCTACCTCACCATGTTCTACATATATATAATGAATTTTAGGACATTAATCAATGCCATTGTTGGTCCACTGTCAAAACGGAATTCAGGCTGTAGGTCATCTTACAGGTTATGATAGACGACAACTGCCTCAAACTGAATGTCACCATTTGTTTGTAAAACTTTCACTGGATACATGTTAGATATTAGGTGAGAGTCTTGTACAATAGAAGTGGTGAATGTTGCTTTCACAGAAAATACTTTTGTAATGTGCGCCAAACTTTAATGAGATGCGTCATATTTCAGCAAAATATAAACTAACTTTAATACTCTTGCTGATTTTACTGAAAGGATCAATGGTAACCAGGATTACGCAAACTTTGAAACCTGTGTTTCAGTGCTGAATTAACATAAATAGTCCCTGGTGCAATAATACTGCCTGTTTCAGAAATAGTGGCCTTTAAAGTTTAAACATTGTTGTAGATATAATTTCCCACCTTTTAATGTTATCACTAAGGAAAATAGACAGCTGATCAATCAAAACCTATTTCACAATCCAAGTGAGAAAGAGAGATAGGAGTTGGCAAATTCAGAGGTAGAATGTATTCGGTTGATTTCTGAATGCCGGGAGGCTGTTGGAGTTACTTAGGTGTTGAAGCATCTTGCTCGCAGGTGAGGTCCAGCAACTGTAGAGTGCCTGCCAACTCAAGGCTTGCAGTTTAGTTTGGGGACTGCAAAGAAGCTGAGGTCGTTAGAGTAGATATGACTGGTCTCAGATTATTTTGGGATTTTATTCTAATGATATTTTGTTGCTAATGCATGAAAACATTTAAGGTGAGGTAGAGTGTTGTGAAGGTGATCCTGTATTCAAACGCTAGACAGTGCATGTTTCTGTAATGTTGTGTATGTTATCCTTGAAAGATGGCTCTTTAGTCCAGACATGCACATGTTTCTAAACATTATTTTAAATTCTCCTCCAATTGTTTTTAGCCACTTATTGTTATTTCTCATTCTTTTAAATGTACATCAACATAACAGAGCCAAAGGGGGTATTAGTACATGATATTTGACAACAAATGCCCCAATACTGTCATAAATGTTTCGGAAGGTCCATAGATAACATATTTTCATCTAGGATGAATTGCAGATACCTCAGCTTTTCGCATGATAAATAGCAAATCGCTGCGATCAGTAAAATCAACAGGACGAGCCCCCAGAGGGGAGATGGTACCTTTACCAGTCACAAAAGAGTGCCTTAAATATCCCCCATTAGTTTATTAATTATGGACATGTTGCAGATGGTAAATATTGTAAGCATCCTCACCCCCATCACTTGCCAACTATCAGGAAAATCCCTGAACCATTAGTTAAAATGTTCCAATACAAAAGTAGAGTTGGCAAGCACTCCAACAGTTATAAACAGAGCACACATCTGGGTGGATTACATACAACTATATTGACAGACTTGATGAAAATACCTCAAATTAGTAGACTGATGTGACATTAATTTGACATTTGTTAAGGTACTTTTGGAATGTGAGTGACACGCCACAACCAAATCCTTGAGCTCAATCTGCATAGATAATAGTACAGTTTGGGAGTAGAGCAAGGTACAGCACAACTCCTGCACATCATCTAATCAGATCTCAATTATGGTGAAAATGTCAGTTTAATATTGGCAATAGAGACCATGAAGATGTGTGGCATGTTTTGTCATAATGCAGCAATTTATTAAAGTTCAATTGTACAAGGATGAACACATGGACCTTGCTGTAAAACTGAATAAGGAATCATGAACAGGCAGCTAAATTGGACAGGACAAAAAGGGTCATTGACAGTAAGCAGGCACCATTTAATTATTTTGAGGCTGGTAAAACTTCCAAGAGTCTGACGAACCTGGCAATCTCAAGTACAATCAATTAAATGCAACATGTTGTTTCCAAAATACACAGCAAGACTCAGCAGATCCCTCCATAGCCAGTTACCTCGTGCTGTCTCTAAAGACCATCTTCTGGAGGGTAAACAGCAACTGTGGTGTAGGAATTAGTCAGTACGTTAACATTGCATTTTGCTGGCATGTACTTCGAAGCTGGCCTCGTTAGGGAAAGCTCTGGTAGTTTTGTTTAATTTTTAAAAAAACAGTATTTAATGGAGTTTTAGAGAGACATATAACATGGATCCAAGTATGATCTCAACTGTAGTGCAGCGTTGCCTCAACAAAGAATGACTTTCTAATTTCTTCTCATGGAAATCCTTTTTACTAACGCATAATATCCACTAAAGATTCGGAGCTCTTAATGGCAGATTTATGACTTCATCAAGACTCAGTTCAGGCATGTAGCACTTTCTGGTGCCCGTTACTGCAAATACGGTGCCAATAGATCACCACAAGCAGCATAATGCAATTACCCAACCCGCTCAAGTTGCATGTCATGGATATTTAATGTATTTCTGAGGTGTTCAAGAGTTTATCAATCGCAGACTGGGCAAGGATAACAGCAACATCAACAAAACGCAGTAGCGTGAAAGTAATATTAATGAGTTTGAATAGGGGTCCACATCTGTGGATATTAAATTGGTTCTAGCTAATGACGTTTTAGACGTTGGGCTGAGTAGGCTGATCTGGGAAGCACTATTCCAAAGTTCCTTGCGGACCTCACCCTGATTGTGGAAATGAAGCATAGAGAAACTGTCAAAAGTTGGAGCATGCATAATGTTCGGAAGTACTGTGTCAACCCTTTCCTTCTCGAGGACCTCCCTATCTAGTTTAGTGAATTTCATGCAGAGGATCTGAAGACCAGGAATACCATTATTTTAAGGATGCTTTTTAATTTCATTTTTTTTTTAATTATGATCAGGTAAAGTCTGAACCTGACAAGTGGTGCCCAAAACCCTTTGTGAAAGTCGGCTTAACCTACGGCAGAATACCGTCTACCACGACCCACTCCTGATGCGAATAGGGCTGAAAATTGCCTAATACCATCCCTCTGGAATTAGATATATCAGCCACCTTCTTATGTATTGGCAACATTTCAGTCCCTCTCTTGTAAGAGAGGGACTTTGGCAAAGGCCTTGTGGCAAAGGCTGCATTTTCATGATTGACTTGCATTAGGCTTCTTTAACGCCACGATTAATAATTAGTAATTCGCTTAATACAGACCAGTCCCATTGGCCTTTGAGAGTAAATGGCTGATAAGTGATTGAATGCTCCCTACCAAGCCACCATTTGAGGAGCATCTGCCTGGGATTTGGCCAACTCTGCCCAAAACCAAGAGGCATTTCAGGGGCACCAAGCTAAGATGTGACTAACTGTGCACACCTAGCCAGGCTCGCAAAAGCTTCAGCCTAATTTAAGGCAAATCTAATCCAACCCAGCTAGCATTTCAGCACCAATAGCTGGACATTTGAATAACTCAATCCTAGCTCCACTGGAATTACAGGAGCAACAACCTAAGATGCTGCTTAGTGAGCACCGCTTATTGAGCTTGACTCTGTCACAGCAACACAGGACTTTGATAAATAAGGGGTTGATATGGGACAGTCTCTGCTTCAGATCCAACAGCACTGACCGGATGTGACCAACAGCACTCGGTTCCAACTGGTATTTTAGTGGTAGCTTCACAGAACATGACTGACTCTGCCACAGGTTTGCTGACTTTCCAGAGTCGCTGACCCAACATGTGAGTGACTGTGGTCCTGCTCAGATGATGTTTTACAAGCAACAGACAAACATGTAGTTAGCTCTAAATCAGTCCTATCTGTCAGCGACAACAGCTGGACATAAGAATTACTCTGCTTTCACTGCACCATCTTTGTGGCAGTCTGTGTCTCTAGACTGACTAAGATGAGCCTATCATGTAACTGACTCTTTCCCCAGATGGCTCAGCCTTTCAGAGACCAGCCCATTATTACCTATTCCCACCTAATGCCTGAATGCACACCTAACCAAAGGAAGGTTCAAACACCAGAAAAGGTGGGTGCACACTGCTTATGGAAACCAGTTGATGGTGTAGACACAGTTTTGCTTTGGCATTCACCGCAAATGAAATAGGATCTCTGTTCCTTTGTGTGCAATCTGGATGCGCTTCTTCAGAAGCGGGAGGAGGGTGGGTGGTCTATGGAGGTTAACCGCAACAGTGTAAATTCAAACAATGTTTCAGTTGCAAAAACGTTCTCCTACAAATCAGAGAGTAGCTGACAGGGTGAAAAGAAGACATTGTAAAGCGAAACACTACATAGATCTTAGCTTCCGGAAGTGATCGGTTTGGTTCGGAACACTCATACATTAACCGTTCTATTAGCGTCTTTAAAATATAACGTTTTTGCTTCTCCTAAACACTATTTACATTCTGATGACATAACATTTTACAATCAGCAAGAACTAAAAATGTGGAAACAACAATCTAAATAATACTGAAAATCATATGGAAAAAACATGACCCATGGAGTGTGTAAGGCCAGGATCCAAGATGGATGTGTTTGTCTTGGGGTCTTGAACTCTTATCCACCCGCAGATTATTACAAAGCCACAGGAACCCGGCAGAGCCTAATAATAGATGGGAACACTGGAGGAAATTCCAATGGGGTCTAAGGCAAGACGTGGCAGCACCCACTGACATGCTACTGAGTCCTCTCGACCTCCTTCCGGACTGCATTGCAGGGATGTCAAACAGGCCAGTACTAGCAGTGGCAATTCAGCATGTACCAGGCTTCTAACTCTGTCGAAGTGCTGGTGATGCTGGATACAGTTTGGTTGCTTAGTCAGGAATACATACCTTTGGACGTGCTAAAATGAAGCCAGCACATCGACAAACCACTTGGTGGCACTAAGAATTCCTCACTAAGATGTGGAAGAAAGCCTGAGGAGCATTAACAATACACCCCTGCATGGTTGTCCTGCTCCCAACAGGAATAGCTAAGTCCTATCTCTGGCTCCATTCATTCCCGTTTCAAGTTTCTAACACACATAAATTGACTGTTGTGACTTTGTCTAACCTATCCTTAGAGTGTCTGCAGCATTAAGGTAGGTGCACGTGTGGTATGTTGATGGAAGTTCGGTCTCCTATTTGAAAGAATTAAGTAGCTCTGAAAAACAGACGGGCATAAAAGAGAAGCTTTTTAAATCTTGAAGCTCGACCTTGAGGAACATTCAAGGGAATTCAGACCCTGATGAAGGTAATTAAAGGATGGATGAGTAAGTATTCCAAGACTCCATTAGGATCAACCATGTATGGATTTGTTACAGAAGATATCTGGTATTGAGGCTGCTGTGAAAACTGTGTAAGGCAGGGCCAAATATCCCTTATGGAGAGAGATCCAACTGGAGCAATATGGAACAAAATCAGTCTGAGATTAGGGAAAAAAGACCAAGGTGGCCAGGAATCTTTAGAGGGAATTACCATGTGAAAAACTGTGTAATTGACAATGTTCTTAAACTTGATACCACTTCTGAGACTCTGGATAACCTGCATAGAGGGGACACATTTGAGACTACTGTGGTGTTCCTACATCGATTCCAAAAGAGTCTCTCTCAGTGGAAATGGACAAAATGCTGAAGGAGTTCTTGAAACTGGGAGCAGAGTCTGTCCAGAAGAGCATACAATCTTTACACCGTTTGCAGGAATCAGGCCTCACACATTGATGGCACAATTCTGCTTATTTAAACCTATACAGACAACTGACACAGAGTTCTGCAAGCTTTGTACCACAAAAAGAAAATTACATTTGAAGCAGGCCACATCATCTTTCCTAACTTGTGTCTCGTAAACTTGCCTGGAAAAGTGGCATGTTAGAGATCCAAAGAGGCGTATATGTCTGAGGTTTGCAAGTCTGTTGGCTTCAAGGTCCAGTTTAAGGTGGGACCTCTGAAAAAAAGTCTGTTTTTAGCTAGGCCACAGTAGTGAAAGCTTTGACACTTCAAGGGGGTGAGTGGCAACTGTAACTTTGCTTTCTAGCGAATCCAGAGTGTCTTATGTATGGGCACAGTAAAAAATCACCATGTTCAGCCTTGCATTTATGACTCTGCTTATTCTCCAGAGGGGAGGTACCACAGAGACGTCTTCCAAGCAAAAGTGATTGATCTTTCTTGTTTTCTATTTTGTTGTCTCTCTTTCCTTTTACTCTCTACCCTTTCTGGTTTGCTATGAGCTTCTGTATTTCTTCATTACGGCTTGCACGCTTTGCTACAAAACCACAAATAATTGCTGGTACGAAGCTATAATCACTTATTCTAATGATGCTTCCATGGATGTACTTTTTGTGTTTCTCCACCAACGGCAAGTTTCTTTACGAATAAAGCTTGATTGTGAAAAAGCAGTAAGCACACATTAGAGCATTTAATCCTGGGGAACTGTTCATCAGTCCCTTAGCAATTGCCAACAAGTTTCAGGCAATAGACCAAAACATAAAAATATCAAAACATGTATTTGGAAAAATTAAAAAAATTCCAAGGATATATGCAAAATGAAAAAGAGGTATTTTTCTGGAATCTATAAATATTACCACTCAGCAAAGGTATGTGTTTCAGCTAATAGGTGAAAAGGTAAAGTATTAGATTCTAACGTAGATTTCTGTAAATTGCACGACTTACAGAGAAGGTCTCTCCAAAACTCTGTTTAGGTGCCATTAGTTAATAAATTATTGAAAACATGTGGCTTATATGCCCTTTATGCATTAAAGTAAGCAGGTTTTAAAGCCATTAGTTATAACCTATGTCATAATTCAACCTAGGATCCCAAGTGCACTTGTGTGATCCTATGCTCCCACTGCTCGATGCATCCGACCAGTTTAGCGGCAGAATGATGGTAAGATGTTCTAGATGGTATCTCTCCAGGAGGGTTTCTGTAGTTAATATTTACGTTCTCGCTGAAGGGTTGAGAGAACTTCCCTCACTGCGCATGAACTATGTATTAAAACCCGTAAAGGTTATAATACTTAGGTTTTTACAATTCTACATCACACGTCTATCAGCCAGCCCAGGAAAGCCTGGGAATACAGGTCATTGCACTTTCATGTACAAAGTTTCATTACTCTTACATCTCGTTTGCAAGCTTTACCCTAAATATATTATCTGACATTACATACTTTTTACCGTCTTATTTAATCCTGTATCTGTGCCGGCTTTCACTTCTTGCATTTGACTTTTGATCTACACCTGAACTTTCCTTAGTTAGAGTCAATGTTAACTATTTCTGTGCATGTCCAGGGGTCAGGACAGTAGGTGGTAAGAGACCATCTCATGAGTGCCACTGGAATATGACAGCCTGTGTTAAAACTATTTCAGATGCACATTTGTTTTGCCTTGACAATACAAAGAGCCTGATTACGAGGTGGGTGTTATTTATTGCCTCTGATGAATAACAATACCACAGGATACGTCATTTATTGGGTGCAATTAAAAAAAACTATTATGAGACATGCAGAATAAAATGGTATTTAATGCATCATGATCAGCATGAAGCAGTAAATAACGTATGTTTCCCCCTGTTACATTTCGTCAGGTAGAGCTTGCGTAGTCGGAACACGTGTGGCTCTGCCCACATTGTTCCGGCTGTTTCCCTAATAGAAGCAATTGATTCTAACATTTACGATGTGCTGAAGTATTTGATTAAATCAGTTTTTCTGTGTACTTGTTTACTATATGGCCAATTAAAAGTTGTATTTGTTGTAGATTTACTGTTCATTAGGACAAACTCGACATCCTTACATATGTAAGAAATCTTAAAATACAGGAGTGACTTTCCAGCCTTACGCAACGAAGAAGTAAGTTTCAGTAGTATCCAAGGTCTTCTTTCAATACCCATTTAAACCAACGGCAAAGAAGACTACAGGTCAATGTGGAAACGTTTCAGAAAATTCAAACTTGAAGATGGGAATCTCACTACGAAAATTCAAAGTTTTTCTGAGAGTGGCTGGGACTCGGCAGCTTGAATACATATTGTCTTCTAAGTGTTCAGTAATTTGGTTTATCTACCATTCATCTCACTGTCACAGTGGGACTGAGAGCTCTGATGGTCTGAGCAGTGAAAATCGGAAGGCGCTTTGTGCATTTCTCCATTTTAACTTCATCCTACAATTTCTTGCTGAAAAATGTCTGCATAGCAAGGCTACTGAAGGCTGCTTGAAATATAGATGTTTCAGAGCGAAATCATATTCATCGCCCATGGAAAAGATGGAGCAAATTATCCAATAAGGTACTAAATCATTTGCAAAAAAAAAAACCGTAATCATACATTATACAAAAAAGTAAACTCTCGAGGATTACACTCCAAAAATGCATCAGACAACATATTCCATACTGGGTACCTGCCAGTCAAGCACAGAGCACATGCTACTTGGCTGCAAATAAACCTCATCCCAAAACTCGGCACGCATTAAAATCTATACGCCTGGCATGACGAGGTAGTCTTTAACTAGATAGAAAACGCCCTGAATCTATTTCTAAACAAGCATTTGCAAAGCAATAGGTCTCGCATTTTGGAAACTTTGACCTTTTGGAATTGTAAATGACAATGCCTTTTATTACTGCAGGTTTTTTAAACGTAAATAAAAGGCATTGTCATTTGCAAAGCCAATAGCTCAATATCTCGCAATTGCGGCCTATTGCATTGCAAATGCTTGGTTTTTTCCCTCTGGAACTTTGTGTGAATTGAGCCATGAGTGAAGAGATAACCAGTTATGGCGACCCCCATCTCAACGTCCCTTACCCCCCACTCTCCCACCCCAGACCCACCGCAGAGTGCGGCCCCCGGGGAAAGCCGGTCGGCAGACCAGTCTTTTCCCCGGAGTGTTCGCGCGACAGTTAGGACAGGCAGGAAGTAGTTAGGGGGTTAGGTCAGGGGTGGGAGGGGTTAGGAGGCTATTTAGGGGGACAGGAAGGGGAAGGACTTCCTCTTCCTGTCCCCGGTGCCCCAGGGAAAGAAGCTAGTTTTAGGAGCTGTGCAGTGTTTGGGTAGGCGGAGGGTTAATTTAAGGAGTTGGCCGTCGCTACTGGTGCCCCAGAGCGACGTTTAGGCAGGTTTCACTGGTGGTTAGGCAGGCGGGCTGACATTTAGGCAGTTTTACAGTGTGTCGCCCATGGAGTCCCGGTGCGACGCGCGCGGGTGCCGTGTCTCACGCATCTCGCGGACGGATCGAAATTGGGGTGCCAAATCTCACGCATCTCGCGGACAGCCTGAAAGCTCTGAATTCAATATGTCGGTGCCTGATGCAGAAGCGGTGAGGGCTGCGCTCCTTGTGCTTGGCCGGGCTGGGAGGACGGACCTCCTCCAGCCCGGTGTACTGGACCAGGCATGGGTCGGGATGACCCGCACGCCCCGGTCAGCGTCGGCGGGGGTGGCTGCGGTTGTCGCAGCGTGCATGGATGAGCCCGCGGGGGCTCGGGACGGCGCGGCTAAGAAGGGGAGGGGCAAGAAACAGCAGGAGGCGCCCAAGAAAGGGGGGAGGCGGCTGAGCCTCCCAGCCAAGATCGAAGCCAGGGATGCGGGGCCCGGTGAGGTGGAAGGGGCTGAAGGGGCGGGGAAGGCTTCGCTGGCATTACTTGCCGGGGGGTCGGGGAGCATGGGACAGCTGGTGGGGTATGATGAGAGTAGTGAGGGCAGCGGGGGGGAGGACCTGGGTGAGTGGGAGGTGGCGGCTGGTGAGGATTTTTGCCCTCACGCTGTCTGGGGGGGGGGGGGGGGGGGACTCTGGGGGGGGAGGAGGGGTCACCATCCTGGAGCAGCCGGTCGACCTCTCTGGGGGTCGGAAGGGGGTTGTTAAGCAGCAGGGTTCCAAGGGCAAGGGCCCTCTGAAGGCGCAGCAGCAGAGTGGGGCCGGGGGTGCGGCGGCGCACGCGCCAGGGGGGGAGGCCTGGGTGAGCCTGGGCGGTCTTCCCTGTACGACAGGTGGGAGCACATGACCGAGGAGGAGAGGGCCCGCGACCAGCGTCGCGTCATTGCCGAGTATGAGAGGGAATGGCAGCGTTTGAACGAGGCCAGGGAGGCAAAGGCGGGTGGGGTGCTCAAGGGCGATGGGGCCCAGGCACCTGCGCGGGGCAGGGGGCTAGCTGGCGGCAGAGGCAAAGGGGCCACTGGGGCCCAAGGGCAGTGGGTCTGGGTGGAAGGTTCAGGGACTGCCTTGACAAATCAGAGACCTGTTGGCACGGGGCCTCCCCGCGCGCATACGGCTCTGGGGGGAATGGGAACAAGCCGGCGGGGTCAGCTGGCAGAGGCCGGGGTGGGCCGGCGGGGCGCAAAACGGCCTCCAAACACCGGGACGAAGAAGCAGGGGGGTCCGCGGCGGCCTGCCCTCCATTGAGGGAGCGGGCACCGGCGATGCTGGAATGCGAGATTATGCTTGGAGTGAAAGGGAAGGGTGTCAAGAGAGTGGTGACGGAAGTGGTGCCGCTGGATGTTCAGGATGAGTGGTTGGATTATGAGGATGAGGAGGACGAGTTGGAAGAGGGTGAGTTGCGTGAGTCTGAATGTGTGGGCAAGGCTAGGGTGGCATCTGCCACGGTTGGTGTTTCCCATGAGGCAAGGGATGGCCAGCAAAGGGACCATGAAGCCGGCGGACGCACGGCGACGGGAGATGGACGCTCCTGCAACCTTGTCAGGTGAGGGCGCTTGGTGGGACGCATGGACAGAAGGGGGGAAAGGAGGGAGGAAGAAGCCCTGCCGGTCGGTGGGGGTGGGGGATGGGTCTGTGCGGGCGAGGTCCCCTGTTGGGGTGGAGCCGGTGGCGGCTGTTGGGGGGAAGCAGGTCATGACGGCCAGTGCGCAAACTGACAAAGTGGAGGACTTGGGGGGTAAAGAGGATGGAGTTGAGAAGCTCCGGAAGAAATTGCCATATATGGGGTTGGCGATGCCCCTGGGTTCGCATTTGTCCGACAAGACGAAGGGGAAGATCTGGAGGCACGAATATGTGGATGTGTTTAAGCTGCTGCATAGAGAGATTCAGGCGAAGGAAGGGTCTAAGGAGGAGGAGTGGGAGTTGACTAGGCGGCGGAGGGTGCCGGTAACGATGGAGAATTGGACGTCAGCTTTCTTGATTTACGCAAGCATCTATTGCGAGAAGCATGGGGATCGGGCGAATGCTCTGTTCAAGTATATGGACATGATGAGGAAGGAGCAGCTGCATTTCGGGGGTTTTGCATGGCTGAGCTACGACGAGGAGTTTAGGGCCAGGGTCAGTGTTAATCCGGACAAGCCGTGGGGGGAGGTGGACCAGGAACTCTGGGTTCAATGGATGTCTTCGACGCAGACGGCGGCTTCCACTCATACGGCTAGCGGTCTTCCGGTTACTTATCGGTCTTTTCAGTCGCGCCCCGCCCAGTCTGGGGCGGGTAGTCAAGGAGGTTCAGGTGGTCTGGGGAACCAGGCTGTGTGGTCAGGGGCAGCGGGGCAACAGTACAAGCCAGTGCCTTCAGGGGCCTGTTGGGGGTTCAATAAAGGTTTCTGCAACCGCCCCTCTTGTAAGTTCAAGCATGAGTGCTCAAAGTGCGGGGGCGGCACGCGGTTACTCAGTGCCTCACCTTGGCTTCGCCGTCGGAGCAGTGGAAACTTGCCAGGGGTAGGGGGCAGCCTGGGCCGAAGGGACCATACTCCGGTTAAGGTGGAGGCCATGTGTCCATGGCTCTCCCGGTACCCTGATAAGGAAGCGGCGTTGCGTTTGTATTGGGGTTTCATGGAAGGTTTTCAGATTGGATATCAGGGGCCGAGGGAGAGGTGTTGGGCGGAGAACTTGCGGTCCGCTACGGAGTTGCCGGAGGTGGTGGCGCGTAAATTGGAGAAGGAGGTTTCGGAGGGCAGGATTGCGGGTCCTTTTGCAGATTGGCCGATGTCGGATCTCATTCTTTCACCTCTTGGAGTGGTGCCCAAAAAAGAGCCTGGGGAGTTTCGATTGATTCATCACTTGTCCTGGCCAGAAGGAGGGTCTGTGAATGATTTTATTGCGGAGGTGGACTCTAGAGTGCTGGATGCGTCGGTGGATGATGCCATAGGCTTGGTGAGGTCCTGTGAGGTGGGGGCTGAGTTGGCCAAGTGTGACATCAAGTCGGCCTTTCGCCTTCTCCCCATTCATCCGGCGGATTTCCCCTTGTTGGGCATGCAGTTTGACGGGTCCATCTTCGTGGACATGGTTCTGCCGATGGGTTGTGCGATTTCCTGCGCGCTTTTCATAGACTTTCAGCTCCTTTTTGCAGTGGGCCTTTGTGAACCGCAGTGGGCACCGGCTGGTGTCCCACTATTTGGATGACTTTCTGTTTGTGGGCGCGGGTCGCTCTGGCGCATGTGGGGAGGCTTTGCAGCAGTTTCAGTTGTTGGCGCAGGATTTTGGGGTGCCGTTGGCACCGGAGAAGACGGAAGGGCCTAGTTGCTGCTTGACTTTCCTTGGGATTGAGTTGGACTCGGTGGCTTGGCAGGCGCGTTTACCGGTATGGAAAGTGGCGGAGATGCAGGACGCTTTGAGAGGTGCGATTGAGGTCCGGAAGCTCGAGTTGAGGTCTGTGCAGTGCTTGCTGGGGTTGTTGACCTTTGCTTGCAGGGTGGTGAGGGCCGGGAGGACGTTTTGTAGGAGGCTCGGCATGGCCATGTCGTGGGCGGCCCTCCCGCACCACAGGATCAGGATCACGCTGGGGGTCCGGTCGGACTTGCGAGTGTGGCTGGTTTTCCTGGAGGACTTCAATGGTGTGTCCTTGGATTTTGCGTGTGACAGGATGGTGTGGCAGGTTCAACTCTACTCGGACGCGGCGGGCGCAGCTGGTTTTGGGATTTTCTGGGACGGCCGCTGGTGTGCAGAACAGTGGCCAGCTCATTGGTTGCGGCAGGGCAGGAGCATTGCGTTTTGGGAGTTTTTCCCCTTGTTGGTTGCTTTGCTGGTGTGGGGCCCGGAGTTCAGGAACAGGTCAGTGTTGTTTCACGTGGACAATATGACTGTAGTGGACTTGGTGAACAACCAAAAGGCGAGGGACCTGCGAGTGCTGCGCTTGCTGCGAAGTTTCATGCTGCTGTGTCTGCGTTTCAATGTGCTTTTCCACGCGCAACATGTGCCTGGCGTGAGTAACGAAATTGCGGATGCGTTATCTCGTTCGCAGTTGCAGCGCTTCAGGGAGCTGGCGCCGGGAGCTGAAGCTTACAAGACCAAGGTGCCGGAGGGTATCTGGGCCTGTGGGGAGTGAGAGTGGTTGGGTTGGTTGAGAGGTCGATAGCGGAGTCCACTAGGCGGGCGTACAGGTTGGCGTGGGCTGAGTTCGGGTCCTTGGTGGGGGGAGAGATGGGAGTGGGACGGTTGTCCAGGGAGGAGTGTGAGCGTGGGGTGGTGCGATTTGTGTTGGATTGCATGGATAAGGGGCTGTCGCAAACGACGATTGCTGGAAAGTTGGCAGGGGTATCTTTCTACAGCATGGTGTATTTGGGTTTTGATCCGGCTAGGACGGATCTGCTGAGCCGAATGTTGAAGGGTTGGGGTCGGGTGAGGGTGGAAATGGGTGGGGGGAACTGTCGCGTGAGGCGGTCACGTTTGATTTGTTGGAGCAGGTTTTGAGGGAGTTGCCTTTCTGTTGTTATGATGGGGAAGAGGTGGCGCTATTTCGCCTATGCATGATTTGGATTTTTTTGGTGCATTTTGGGTGTCGGAGTTGCTTGGGACACGTGGGGCGCCTGGTCGGATGTTTGCGGATGTGCGTGTTGATGGGGTTCGTTTGGGCATATGGTTGGGACGTTCCAAGACAGACCAGTTGGGTCGGGGCAAGCGTCACGGAAGTGCTTGACGTCCTCTCAGTTGCTGGCGGTTCTGCGGATGGCGTTGCGGAGGTTCTGCGGATGGCGTTGCGGAGGCGGGCAGGGACCCGGCGCGTTTTAGGCACGCACTCGTTTCGGATTGGGGCGGCCACTGCAGCGGCGGGTTTGGGTTGGTCGTGGGAGGAGATCCGGAGGATTGGTCGATGGCGGTTGCGGTGCTGCGAGCGTTATGTGCGTAAATGAAGGGGTGGGGCGTGCTGCTTGGCCGGCTGCACTGTTTGTTGTTTTTCTTGTTCTGCGGGGGTACTAATCTCTTTCTCTTCGTAGGTTGTGTTCGTGGGCCGGGGGCCAAGACGGTCACCTGGGTCGTTGGGCACTCTTTTGTGCACTGGGGTGAGAAATACGCTGCCAGGCGGGTGTACAGCCGTAACCTGGGCCTGAGGAGCAGCCATCACGAAGTACAATGGTGGGGTAAGAGCGGAATGCGTTGGGGAGAACTGCTACCATGGCTCACAAGGAAAGTGTCGCAGCTGGGCTGCCCGGACATGCTCATCATCCACTTGGGAGAGAATGACTTGGTGAGGCAATCGGGGGTGTCACTTTTGCATTTGATGCAGAGGGATTTGGAAGCGATGAAGCGCAATCTGGCTGGCGCCTGTATTGTGTGGACTGAGTTTGTTCCACGAAGGATTTGGAGGGGTGCACTCAAACCTGCAGCTGTGGAAAAGGCCAGCAGGAAACTGAACCGGGCGATGAGACTTTTTTGTGCGGATAAGGGTATCAAAGTGCTGGCTCATGTCGGCTTCAGCTGGAGCAGCCACTTCTTTTCCGAGATGACGGCGTGCACCTTTCTCACTTGGGGAATGCTTTCTACCTGATGGAGTTGCGGGACCTGATTAGCCGTCTGTGGAATGAATCGATCTGGTGTAAGAGAGACTGAGTTCGAAAGATGCACACTTGGTGGGGCAGGTAACCGCCCTCCGGGGGTTACCTGGGTGGCGGGAACTGGGAGGGGTGGGGAGTCCATGACGGGCAGAATCAGCCTTTCAGGGAGGGGGTTACAGGTGCAGGATGGGGGAGTGGTAGACGGGAGTGCGATGGATGGAGATGAAGGAGGAGTTGGAAAGTGAAAGGGGAAAGTGAATGAGATGCAAAGAGGTCATGGTGTGAATTGGGAGTGGCTGGTGGAGCACGTGAGTGGATGATGGGGTGAATGGCAGGATGTTGGGGGGATTGTTCGAGTTAATGATGTTATGTTTATTGCTGAATGTCATGCCTGTTCTAATAAATGGCCTTTTACGCTAACTGATGCGTGGAGTGGTTATTGCGCGATGCGGCCCCCGGGGAAAGCAGGTCGGCAGACCAGTCTTTTCCCCGGGGTGTTGGCGCGATAGTTAGGACAGGCAGGAAGTAGTTAGGGGGTTAGGTCAGGGGTGGGAGGGGTTAGGAGGCTATTTAGGGGGACAGGAAGGGGAAGGACTTCCTCTTCCTGTCCCCGGTGCCTCAGGGAAAGAAGCTAGTTTTACCACCCACCCACCCTACAGCTGAAAAAGGTGGACGTGGGTGTTTTTTGTTGTAGTTGCCAAGTTGGGCACTGTGCCAGTTTAGGACAGGATGGCAAGATAGGGGTGTTGACGGGAACTGGGAGGGGTGGGGAGTCCATGACGGGCAGAATCACCCTTTCAGGGAGGGGGTTACAGGTGCAGGATGGGGGGAGTGGTAGACGGGAGTGCGATGGATGGAGATGACGGAGGAGTTGGAAAGTGAAAGGGGAAAGTCAATGAGATGCAAAGAGGTCATTGTGTGAATTGGGAGTGGCTGGTGGAGCACGTGAGTGGATGATGGGGTGAATGGCAGGATGTTGGGGGGATTGTTCAAGTTAATGATGTTATGTTTATTGCTGAATGTCATGCCTGTCCTAATAAATGGCCTTTTACGCTAACTTATGCGTGGAGTGGTTGTTGCGCGATATACTTTGGATCGGTAGCATCTTAATTCACCCACTGGGGGTGGGGGTGAGATGAAAAAGTGAGAAGTACTGCAACTAAAGTCCTTCCTGGCAATCACTGCACTGTATTTGTAAAATGAAATAAAGAGTAAGGAAACGCAGGAAAACTGCTCGGTTATTACAGGCAGTAATTCAAAGGCGCCGAGCGCTTCTCAGCCTCGTTTTTCACAAGCCATAACTCATTCTCCCCGCCATCATAAAGAAGGGAAAAAAGTGTTTATTTTTGTGTCCGATGCTTTCTGGTTATGAATCAGTGTCATATTAAACAGACTAGGGTGGAAGTGCGCTTTTATGGTCTTGAGCTGCATTACCTCTAAGTGCCGGACGTGGCAGAGGTCACCCTCCGACCAGGGGTCGCAATGACGGAAATGACATTTACGGACACCGCACCCCCAATCCCAGTCCAGAATATGTGGTAAAAATGGATTTGCCGATAAACAACATTCAACAGACCTAGTCACCTGAGCTGGCATTCCCAGCGCAAGGAGAGTTGTTCTTGTACACACTTCCAACATTTCCCTACAACGCATTACCTGTGAGATATAAATTAATAATTTTGGACTGCTCGTCAGTGATGACAAATGAGCAGATATGGCTCAGTGTCTACACATGCAAGGGTGTTACATTTTACTAAGCCCGACCTTCAACCGCGGCCAGCACATTCTGTTCCCCCCACAGTCGATGTCAGGTTTCACCCACTGCAGCAGCAGAACCCAAGTGGGGCTCATTCAGCCTCAGAAAGAGGACAGGATGGTTGGAGTTCATTAATGGATTCCGGCTTTAAACATTGCAACATTTATAAATGGTGTTGTTCCTGCCCTACATACCACGGCTGTGTGATCCTGCGCAGAACAATGGCGATTATCCGACGCTGAGGCCCCTCTCATAGGTGTTTGAGTGGCGTGCTCAGCCGGAAGTCCATGTATGGTGCTTTAGCTTGAGGGAGCCAGCGCGATAATTACTAACAGATGGCGTCGCTGCTGACTCCCGCAAGGTAAACGCCATGCATGCACGAGTACTAATAGTAAACAGTGAAAAACATGCACGAGTTTCAACTAAAGCCTGGAGCGATTCCAAGACGTCCATCCTAACAGTGCTTGTGCACTGCCTAGGCAAACCTAAAAAGGTCCTTTTCACAGCCCAGCTACCACTGCACCCTTTAACCAAATAGGTGATTCTTGGCCGTCTCACAAAGAGACCACATGACTGTACCTAAAACCAGCAAAAGGCCCTAGGTACTACTTTTCCACAACTTCTCTCCCACATCTTCACCCTCTATCCTTCGCGCTCTATCAAAGTGCACGGAATCGATTCAGTTACAGAATAGCAAAGGGAATATCTCCAAAATAACCAGGCCAGAATGAAAATCCAGTTAGCACCATGTTATGAAAACATACTTTCAGAACACTATTTTTGGTACAACTGAAAAAGTGAATTCTTGACGCACCCGCAACTGCACACTATTGTGATACCTGTGCTATATTGATGACATCCCTAGGAACTAGGTAATTATGTAATGGACTGCTATTATTCAACACAATCTTAATAAGTGTTGAGGGCCGTCTATAAGATAGGTGGTGCTATAGTTTTTTGCAAAGGTGCAGTAACGTCTGTCAGTGTCACAGGAGTTTTGGTTATCACTTCAGAAAACAGCGCCTTTGGTTAACATCCCCCTTAGTTATTTTAATAATAGTCTTTCTTTAGCATAGACTCATAATTATGATGGATACAACCGGCTGTTATAGTGGATCAATCAAACTGCACCGTTCCCCTTGATCATCCCTCATGGACTTCGCTACTCTCACTCTATGCTTCTCGGGGATTTCAATATTCATATGGATAATTGTGCAGCAGGGGACTCACTGGAGTTTCTGAAGTCCATGAAGTCAGCCCAACTTCAACAATTTGTTACCTTGTCCACCCATTGAGGGGGACACATTTTGGCCCTGATTTTCTCAAACACCCCACTCACAGTTGAGGATCCCCTACCAGTGGTGTGGTCTGGAAACTTTTTGATCCATTTTTCCTGGCAAGTTCAAAACAAGCCAAAGCAGGCGAGGTCGCTTACAGGACAACAAGGGAAAGATGGCCCTAGAATAGACCCAGCTGTATTTAGTCTAGCATTAGCCGAGACATGTCCTGTGATATCTAGTGATTTGAATAAAGCCCACGGGATCTTTACCAACTAGATATACAAAGCAGTGGAGCACCTCACTCCTGAGATTCGGCCCAGGTGCATTAGGAATACCCCTTTAAGCCATGGTTCTCTGTCTCCCTTAAAATTGAGAAACATCAATGTAAAAGGCTGGAACGCAAACTGAGACAGGAGTATTGCCCCATGGCTAGAACATATTTCAAAAAGGCACAAAAGAAATACTATGCCACCATTGCTAAGGCTAAAAGCCTTTAATATGCAGAGCGAATTGCCCTGTCTGGTACTACTGCCAAAGAAATCTTCACCATTGTCCAAATTTTCCTTTGCCCTAAAGCTAGTATCCACAACACTTCGCTCGCTTGGTGTGAGGAGCTCTCCAGTTTTTTTATTGAGGAGGTTTGATCTCTACAAGCTAACTTCGGTGATGGGGAGAGCCAGCTAGTGACTACGGTCCCCTCCTTGCTGTCACCTTCCTCCACCTCTGTCAAACTCATAGCCTTTGAACCTATACTAGTGAGGGATTCACTAGCAGTTTTAAACACTCTTAAACTCTGCCCACCTTCTAATCCCTGCCTAGCTAAATTGTTGGCTGATGCTTCTGAGGTGATCAATCTGGTGAAGAACACTTTGATCAACTTATCCTTCGCACTAGCTATGGGCCTTCCTTCCTGGAAACAGGCGGTGATTGCTCCCTTACTCAAAAAACCTACATTGGATCCTCCTCCAGCTACTGCCCCATTTCCCTTCTCCCAGCTGTGGCTAAGGGTTGTAAAAAACTGGTCAACAAACAGCTGTCTGACTTTGTGAAACAGCATAATCTTCTTCACTTGGCTCAATCGGGGTTTAAAGCCTTGTATAGCACGAATCTGCACTTTTGGAAATATCTGAAGCCAATCCATAGATGCGGGGTAAGGGCTATCCTGGTCCTTCTGGACCCATCAGCAGCGTTTGATACTGCGCCGCATGCCTTGCTCCTGTCTTCAGGAAATTGGTGTAATAGGGTCAGCATGGAAGTGGCTGAAATCTTACCTCGAGGACAAAAGTCAGCAAATCTGGATTCCTCCTTTCGCAGCCACTCTCCAGAATTTGATGAAAGGGGTTCTGCAAGATTCTGTACTGAGTCCTTTGTTGTTCAACATTTATGTGTCTCCCCTTATTCAGCTGGCTGAGATTTTGGGTGCCAAAGTCGTTGCATATGCCGATGATACTCAGCTTCTTTTCACGTGGAATAAAAATGAGTCTTCCATCTCCGATGTTAAAACATGCTTGACAGTAGTGTGCCAATGGCTTACATCGGCTCAGCTGAAATGCATTAAGGATAAAACTTAGATTCTCTTCTATGGTAATTTCCCTCCTGTGTTCTGGCACTCTTTCTGACCGGATGAGTCCCCTTTGCCTACACCCGGGGCCAACCTACTAAGAATGTAGGGGTCTAGTTTGATGAAAAGATGAGCTTTAGTCCCCAGATTAATAACTTGAATGAAATGTGCTTCAGCATCTTGAAAGCACTAAAATAATTTATTAGCCTACTCCCGTTCTCCGCAAGGGAAACTGTTACCTGTGCGCTTATCACTTCACACATTGATTGTGCCAATACATTGTACATTGGTCTGCCCAGCTATTTATTGAACAAGATTCAGGTTGTTAAGAAAACTGTGGCCAGAACATCTGCGTAACCTGAACTGGCTGCCGGTGAAAGACAGCGTAACATTTAAGTCCTTCTAAGGGGTTCTATGCCCCTTCTAGGCAGCTGCACTCTTCTACAATCTATATGGCCTGCACTTCCAGGTTCTGTCGAAAAAGGTTCGGTGGCAGCTCCCTCTCGTATATGGCTGCTGTGGCCTGGGACCAACTCCCAATGGACTTTCAAGACCATCAGGATCCGAAGATCTTTAGGAAGACACTGAAGACCTTCCTTTTTAATTAGCTTGCTATTCTGTTTCTGTCCTCACCCCCATTAGGAACACTCTTTGAGTGGCTGTGCGCAATAGAAATATTGGTAACATAACATAACATAACCTTTTTTTGTTTCTTTTATTTGGTATGTCCCCTCCTAGATGCTGCTCCATCTTCAGGCTCCTGTATCTTTCACATTTAATTTGGAAATAAGGTCAAGGAATTTCGATCACATCTCTCCACATATGAAAGCACTGAACTGGCTCCCCCTAGAGGCCAGAATTCAGCTGAAACGGGCATGAATCACACACAAGGCTCTTTACTCAAACTCCACCGCTTATCTGGCACAAAAACTAGTGGTATCTGGAGGAAGCAGGAAATCCTGGTCCTCCAGAAACCTCGTTCTCCAACCCACCTTTTTTCAGAAAAAAATAACCTATAATAGGGCATTCACCGGGGCAGCACTCAGAATCTGGAACTCTTTCCCACCCGCCATTCGAAGAATCCCCTCTCTAGCACGTTTCAAGAAGGAGGTCAAAACCTTCCTCTTGGGTAAATTCCTTGCCTAATGCCTGCCATGCCTAACCTCAAATCTGATGTTTCTAAGATTATGCCCGACTTCAAATCTGATGTTTCTAAGACTATCACTTCTTCCCCAGATCACCAACTCTCCCCGCAGAGAATCTATGGGGCCTTTAATTTTTTACTGACTTTAAATATGATTGCAATCTTACCTTTGTATCCCCAGTTTCCCCTATGTTCCCTGCACCCCTGCCCCTCCCCATCCCTTTGTACAGTTCTGTATTTTTCTTTACCTTGGACTTTGTTTGTACACCTCTGTATATCGTGTAAAGCGCTCTGATACCCTCACGGGTCAAGTTTGCGCTCTATAAAACATTTCAATAAAATAAATAAATAATGTTGTATCCTAAAGAAAGCAGGATAAAAAGTCAGTAGCCTGTAGTACCATAATCAGTCTACAAAGAAGGCACACTGATCGATTCTGTATGCATTTTAAGGTGGATAATCATCTTGGAATAAGCAATGCAGTATTGTTACGTCTCCTCCAAGCTGAGAAACTAATATACTCCTGCATCTATATGCGCCCTTGTACTGTATTTGAGGTTAAAGCAAATAATAAAATCTGCTCTTGTACAACCTCAACCTCATTCCCGAAGTCTCTAATTTATGCATAAATAAAACATTTACCTGAAACCCCCAGACCTAAACTGCCCAAAGGCCAATTTGTACTTTCCTTCGAAATGTAAATATGTGCCAACTGTGGGGAAGTTGAAACTTTAAAATATAAATCATATTAAAAGGAACATCAATGAGTTTCTGATGTCATTGGGCTATCATATCCTACGTCATCAATGATATCTTCAGTGATATATTTGAGTGTGGAGAAAATGCCATGGTCGTTCCTGGTCCCTAATATCTATTTATATAGCATTCGAACCTTTTTTGTGACTTCAGTTTCACATTCAAAGGGGAAGAGTACAAAATATATGTGTACACAGATGGCATCCATCTCATCATGTTCATACTGATGAAGGCATTGGCGAACCTCTATAACTGACAGGGAAATGTGGAAGTGTATGACCCTTTCAGCTTAATATTCTAAGGTCTGATGTTTCCCAACTGCACACCATTTCTGCTGGAGTCACTTTAAAAACCTGTGTCCTGTTACGTCTATTTTGTTAGTAACCAAAATCACCATGTTTGATCAAGAGGGTTACTTATTGATTTACTGTTACAATTAACTTTTAATTTAGTAATTTGTTAAGTATACACGAAGAAATTTCTTCATAAAATATAAAATACAGATGTGCAACGTCAGATATTTTAAAATAAAAAAGTAAAACACACTCTCAAGTGTCGTAAATTAGTAGAAGGTCGTGACTTTGTTCTCTATAATACTATGTTGATGTTATCAGATTTTGTGACAGGACATACTCATGCTTCTGATGCAGAGGTGTATTTTCAAAGAAAGTACAATCAGTGTTCACCTCATCTGGTTGCGAAGACCTGTCACACTGATAATGAAAGCCTTTCTTATTATTCTTATAGATCATTAGGTGGTAATTGGCAAAAGCAATGGTCTAATATCCAATTAAAATGTAAATCCAGTACTTGTATAGCGCACAAATCACCCCCAAAGGGGTATCTCGGCGCTGGGGGGAAGATTAAGCGAGCTATTGCCCAGAGTCGCACGGTGCTGGGCAGACCCCTGCCGCCGGAGCCGGGGATCAAACCGTGATCCCCAGCGTCCAGCGTCAGTCACCGTGGCGCCACACCTCTCCCCTTACATACATATATGACTAAAAGAGGAACATAGAGCAGCCACTTTGATTATATATTTTTGGATTAAGCTCTGGCCTTTTCCACAGGAAATGGCGGTGGAAGTGAAAGTTGATAGTGATCATCAAGCGCTAAGTGCTGATATTGCCCATTCAAATGCAATAGTTTGGCTCCAAGAACAGTAACGAATAATATTTTGGCAACTAACAAGAGAAATGTCAAATGGGCTGTAGTAGCAAATGATAATAATGCCCAGGCCCAAATCTTTAACTTGTTTGTAGAGGTAATGGCCCCTGAATTGGTGAAAATATGTGATCCAACTGAAATTAATTTTGTAGCCCTAAATTGTAATTTGATGGAGCAACTGAAGCCTTTTTTCATGGACGAAAGAAGGCAGGGGAATGAATTAGAAAAACCCGTAGATGGTACTCATAATCCAGCCGGATTGCTAAACATATCCTTTTAACTGCAATACAGATGAGGAACATCACTGAGATAAGAGAAGCAAGGGGGACCTAAAAAAAAAAAACATTAAGGGAAGCCAAAAGCGATTGGGAAGCTGAGCAATGGGTGTCTTTAAATGAAGGCATCTTGGCACCTAGCTTGCCACTTGCCTGTGGCTTCCAGTTCCTGCTTGTTCCAGACTGATCCAGTGACACCACAGCTGCCGGGTTTTCCCGCTGTTTTTTTTTCCGACTCACTGTTCTTTCTGCCAATAGAAGCCACGCCCACCCTAGGAAACACTTAATGCAGGCTGTGCACTACCGAGTAGTGGGCTCGCTGCTGACGGGCCAAGGGCGCACCAAAGATAAGCCGGTCTGTGCCGATCCGTGCCTGAACACCACCCAGTACCATGACCTCTTCCCCTCCCACCCCGAAGATACACCATTGCCGAAACAAACACTGCCACCGCACCGCACCACACTCCATAGTAGGATCTTTCACCTGAACCCACTGCCACGTCACCTGCCACTGCGCACACACAAGCCCACCAACCAGCCCCACCGCGAACGCACCACAGGCACCACCTAACAAAAACACCAACTTGCATGTGCCCTTCTCAACACACACTTACTATGCAAGCATTCCACTGAATTATGGGACCTCATTGCCACCCTTGCACCCAACATAGGGGCCGATTAGGATGGCGGTGAATCCGCATCCCCTAGGCCGGCGGAAGCCACCGCCGGCCTGGAGGATGCAGATTCACCGCCGCGGCCACAGACATCACCCACCGCCAGATTAGGATGACGGTGGGATTGCGGTGAGACCAGCGGCGGACGGCAGGTCCGTCCGCCGCTGATCCGCGGGGTGTGGAGGGCTATTTGGTGTAGGTGTCTGCCAAATTAGCATGTGCATGGAAACATGCTTTTCCACGGCAGCTTTTCCGCCGTGAAAAAGCATGTGGTCTATGGTGTTTGGGGGCCCTTTGCGGGCCCCCAGGATGTCGGGGGGTGCAGATGGGGGGTACCTATGGTACCCCCCAGCATTTACATGCACAAAGTGGCAGGCACCGCGCGGTGCCTGCCGCTTTGTGCATGTAAATGTAAAACATGCATTTTTAACCTTGCGGCGGGTTCTGCTTCAAGCAGCACCCGCCGCAAGGTTAAAAATACGGGTTGTGACCGCCAGGGTGGCGGTCACATCCTAATTGCACCGGAGGGACCGCCGCTGCCCCTACGGACGGTCCCTCCACCTCAGGGATGGCGGACGGAAGCAGGTCCGTCCGCCATCCTAATAGGCCCCATAGTCTTCTTCACTGAGACCTGGCTCTTCACCACATCCACCCCAGACATTGCCACAGCGATCGACACAGATATAAAATCACTCACCAGGACTGCACCAACAAGCCAGGAGGAGGGACAGCTACCATCCTCAAAGAGACCATACAGTATACCACCAACAAGGACACCACCCCAACCCAATGGAACATCTAAACTTCAAGCTCCATACAGACGACAAGACAACTATCAGAGGCACCCTTGCATACCGAACACCCATGCCCGTGCTACGGCTTCTGCAACACCAGCATAGACTTCATTGCTCCCCTAGCTTTAGACTCCAAGGACTACATCTCCCTCGGCTACCTAAATATCCACATCGACGATCACAATGACAAAAACACTGCGCTCCTCCTCGACAGTTATGAGCAGCCTCGGATTGACCCAGATCATTCACGACCCACCACACAAACCACAGGACACATGCTGGACCCAATTTTCACCTCCAGCAAACCCGTAAAATACAGCCATGTCACAGAACTCACATTGACCTATCATTCCATCGTCCACTTCAGCTCTCGCACCGCCACCCCACCATGACCAACGCCCCCAACCAGAGGTGGAATAAAATCTCAGAGAATCACAGTAAATGCACAGAACACCACTAACACTGCTACTGCGACCAACATTGAACAGGGAGGGAAAAACGTCAATGCCTGGATTACCAATTGCACAAACAGCATTGTCCCCATCAAGAGCAGCATCGAGAGAAAATCCTACAAAAAGGCCAGCTAATACCCACAAGAACACAGAACAACTAAACGAGACAGCAAACAGTTGGAAAGGAGATGGTACACCAGGATGGACACCTCTGATAGTACAGCCTTGAAAACCTCCCTTAACCTTTACCACTACCTGCTGAGGGTAACAAAGAAGACAGCCATTGCCACAAGCATTGAAACCAGTGCCATCAACACCAAGGACATTTTCAACATCATTAAGCAATTCTCCAACCCGGCTGCCAGTGAAAGCAACATCACAACATCACAGGAGCTGTGTGACAACCTCGTTGAAGACAGCCCTCACCCACTTAACAGTGGCATGCTTCATCATTGGGCAGCTACAGACACCCTGGTGCAGACCAACACTCAGGGTGGAGCACCATTCTTTTCTAGAGAACGAAGAGAGAAAGGAGGAGATGGTACTCCGAATGAGGGATCCCAAAATGCAGAGAAAAGAAAGTAATAAAACTGCCTAAGTGAGAACCATCATACTCATTTTATTTGTGGTCCCACTTGACAGGGTTAAAAATAAATGTTGTGCTCCTACAGACATGTTTTAGCCAATCAGCCCTAAAGAGTCTCTGACCTTCCTCAGGGTCCTGATCCCATTAGGGTTCTTGAACATTTCAATAATTAGGCTTTAGTCAGCAAGTTAAACAATTAATTTGACCTTACTTGGTTCTTGTATGTAACAACACTCGAATTTCTTACCTAATTGAGACAAAAATAACAAAATCAAAAAACACTCTTTTATAAATAAAAGGGTGTTTTTTGATTTTATTTTTTAGAGAATAACAAATTCAGAAAAACACCCTTTTATAAATAAAAGTTTTTTTTTTAATTTTGTTATTTTTGTCTCAATTAGGTAAGAAAGACGAGTGTGGTTACATTGTGGTTATTTTGTTATACAACAACACATAGTATATATACAGATAGATCAAGAGGGATGTCTGTAAGTTTTTTTATCTCCCATTGATGTAACACCGAGGTGTTCCATTTACAACTAGTACAGATATCGCATATTTTTGGCCCAGTATAAGCACAGGTTTACGCAGGAATCCTGAATTTAGTCGATACACATACCTGAGCCTTTTTGCTTAAACGTAGGTACTCCAAGAAGTTTCTACTTAGGCATGGTTCACTCCAGTACTGTTAACCAGGGTTTTGGTAGGTCAGTCTTGGCTTGGTTGGAACTTTGGGTTTTGACGAAATCTTCTACATAGGATGTGGGCTGAGTGGATGGCAGTAAGACATCAACCATTCCAAGATGGCTGCCGCTCCCGAGGCAGTAGAGATCTGAGCCGAACTCCAGCTCGGGATAGGCCACATGACAGGACGCAGCAGAGTATGAGCCTTAGGGAACATCTACTTAACTAGACTGCCCATTCACCACTACCGCCAGAGGCCTAAGAGTGGCTTTACGGGAGATGCCGAACCCTTGATGAAGTAAGCCCCGGTGATTGCTAATGTGGGGGTTGGTTTTAAAATCAAAGAGGGGGACAATACACTCGTATATTGTGTTTCAGCGAGGCGAGTGTAGGTGCAGGGACTACTACAGGGGTAACTTATCTCCAATGGGATACCGGTAAGCGGGGGCCTGGCAAGGAGTCCATAATCAGTTTAACTGCAAGACATATCGTTGGTGGGTACTAACCCACTGATAAGACAGAATACATTTGGGGTAGGACTAATGGCTGGAATTAAGCATAACCTTTTTTTACATTGCCATGTTTATTCACAGTGTTTAACTCGGGTAAGAGTGACCAAGGAAACGTATACATTTTGTGAGTAATGAGTGATTGATTTTTAAGAGAGTTCATAAGTCCACATGATGCTGGGTACATTTTCATTGGTGTAGTTTGATGGACTGATCGCCTATTGCCTCACATGGGTATATTGTACCTGGTGTTGTACCATTAAATAACGAGAAGCAACATATATATATATATATTCAAATAAAAGGATGTTATTTTGGTTACATAACAAGAACCAAGTAAGGCAAAATTAATTGTTTAACTGGCTGACTAAAGCTTAATTATTGACCTTTTCAAGAAACCTAGAGGGATCAGGACCCTGAGAAAGCCCAGAGATCCATTAGGGCTAAGTTGGTTGACTGAAACACGTCGGTAGGAACAGAAAGGGTGTTGGAGAGGTAACTTCTCTTACACACCCAACATTTATTTTTAACCCTGTCAAGTGGGACCACGAAAAAACTGAGTATAATGGTTCTCACTTAGGCAGTTTTATTACTTTCTTTTCTCTGCATTTTGGGATCCCTCATTCATAGTACTATCTCCTCTTTTCTCTAAAAAAATCAGCGCTCCACCCTGAGTATTGGTCTGCACCAGAGTGTCTGGAGCAGCGTAATGATGAAGCATGCTACTATTAAGTGGGTGAGGGCAGTCTTCAACAAGCCGGTTGGCTTGTTCTTAGACTCTGGTCTGCAATCACTCTTCAACTTTATCTGTCTTTTTCCTCCCCTATGTCGATAATTACAGTAACTAGGGGGATACTATTCGCTTTCCAGTAGGCTGTGGTTTACAGCACTGAGCATAGTTCCTTCTCTTTTTGTGAGATTTGTAGTCTAAGTCAGAAGAGCTAGAGAAGGCTCTTTCTCCTGTCTCTTCATTTGTGTGGATACACCTGAAGCAGAACCAGCTACTCGATGCAGAAGTGGAAGGCGTTCCTTCTCCCACATCGCAGCAAAGACCTGGAACAGCCTCCCAATGCACATTCGAACCCTCACCTCACTTCTATAATTTCAAATGGCCCTCAAGACCTGAAAATTAAAAAAATACTCCAGATCCTGCAAGCGCCTGCATACCCTATCGGGTGATTATTCGTGCTTTATAAATCCTGATTGATTGAGTGAAGCCTTGCAAGAGAGAAACACCTAGCTTTTCTGAAAGCTGGTGGCTGATAGTTTTCTAGACCCAGCAATCCAGCTGGAGACATGGGTAAACCATTTTAGGGAGCTTTACAGCTGGCCATAAATAAATGTATCTGGGGCAACAAGAAGACACGCCTCTCCGTATCACAACTGTCACGCCCCAAACACGTGTGCGGGGTGAATCTGCCATTGGTCCACCGGTATCTTCAGGCCACCCACCTAAGGTATGTATTGGAATGGAATCGCCCCCTTTCCGAAAAGCACTGGACCTTTATGGAACAGGCGCTAGCCGGTGCGAATGTTTGGCAAGAAATCTGGCTTCCTCGCCGATCGCGCTCATGGGGTCTCTACTCCTCCCCAGTCGGTGTAGGCCTTACAACCTTCCCCTCCCCGACGACACCGATGGTTGATAACCCTGATTTCCCCCGGGATGTAGGTCAGAGGTTGCTTAGCGATGGAGGGAGGCGGGCTGCAAGCGCTTAGCTCACCTATTCAACCTCAACAGTATTATTCCCGTCACTCGAGTGCATCAGGACCTCGACCTTCTCCGTATAGACGAGTTCTATTACCTACAATTACGGCATTGGACTACCTCCGTGGCTTACTTACTACACGTTTCTCGTAAACTTACCCCGTTCGAGAATTTGATTGTGAACAGGAAAGATGACAAGCATCTTATAGCGGAACTCTATTGTTCTTGCACCATGCCAGAAAGGGAATCGCCCGAGAGGCCAACTCCACTGGGAGGTGGAATTGGAACGAGCTCTTACTGACAAGGAAAGGGACAACATCCATTAGAGAGCCCATCACACAGCCTACAATACCGCTGGAGCAGAATCGGCGTTTAAGGTATCTCACGCCCGCTCACATCCATCAATGTGACAAGAACCATACAGAGGAATGCTGGCAGGGCTGTGGCCTGACAGGCTCCCTTGCACATCTTCTTTGGCACTGTCCGCGCCTGTAGAGATTCTGGGAGCAGTTGCTCAATGACATTGACACTACATTTGAGACTGAGATTCCTTGCTTCCCAGCCTACACTATCTTAGGACTTTCGAACCCTATAACATTCCTGTTACGGTCCTGTTGCGGTAGCTGCGAGGCAGGCAGAGAGCATTAGCGCTACTTGTAGCACGCCAAGCAATTCTGGAACATTGGGGCACAGCCACTGTCCCCGAACACACGGCATGGCTTCATAGACTTTGGATGACCCTAGCTATGAAACGCCTTTCTCTGGTACAAGACCAGAAAGGCGAGAAATACGCAGAACTATGGGCTCCTTTCATTGCATTATTATCAAAAGACCTCTGGGAAGTCATTTGCCCCAAACTTCTGCAACTCCACAAGCTGATCCCTCAGAATCAGGAATAGGGTGCTCCCCATCTGGTCTCACAGGAGGCTTTGGATCGAGCCTGGCGGGTGGGATCGGGTCACTGTCTAGCACCTGAAGAATCATGGTACTGTAGTGTAGTTCCTATATTCCCACCAGGCTCTGCGCATTGGAATAATATATCCTGTAGCTTAGACGTAGGACTGAGGTCGACTAGATCTCTACCGAATATATTAGACTTAATTGTGTGTGCAAGCTAGCTCAGAGATCACTAGAAACTTTCTCGAATACACAAGAAGGGATTAGTTTCTGATAACCGCTTAAAACATGACAACTTTGTTTCCCAAGAATAAGAAAGTATCTCTAGAGTCGCGTAAACAATAGATAGTTATTACACTCAGTCAATCGTGCATGCTTCGTTTCACCAGAGGTGCAGAGAAATAGAGAGACGGGCGTTTTCAATAAAAAATATTTATTGAACAGTCTTCTTTCTCAAGCACAGGAAATGAACTACTACAATCGTAATACTGGTTGCAAAGTATAATGCGTACAGTACGAAGAGTATTATAAAATAATACTGTAAAAGCATGGTATGGTTTCTAAGCCATATAAAATAACATAAAATGCATACATTAATAAATAATGACTAAAAGTACTCAACTGGTGCTTCTAAAATACTCCTACCCCGGTGTACCTAACCTAGGTCTAGTACAAGGGAAGTAGTAAGTGAGGAGTAGCTTAAGTTTTAGTATTCTTTGCCAAGAATCTATTCCAAGAATTCTCTAAGGGTCTAATCAACTCCGTACCTTGGTTTAGAATGAAGGAGGTCTTGTATCTCTCTCTCAGGACTTGATTTCCCTGCAACCCGCAAGGGTAGCTTGGAAACACTGGAGATGGATTTCTCGGCAGGAGAAAAGACAGCGTCTCTCTCAGTGCGTCTGCTGGAGGGTCGGCTTCCTTCGGCACTTGCTGCGGCGAGGTGTGTTGTGTAGGTAGATAGTTGAACTGCTCCAAACCACCGTGTGTTTGCCTGGGCAAATGTGGGCATAGTTATACCTTGAAGGTGCCGAGTTTGACGTAAGGTTGGACATAATAACGTCATCAAAGACTCAGTTCTTTGGAATATCCATGAGTTCTTGGATAAATCAATATTCAAGCAAGGGGAAGTCCCTGACTGCTGAAGGCGGGTTTTTCCAAGAAATCGTTGTGGATTCTCGGAACTAGTGGAAGTAGCCATGCTGTATTTGAACTGCATAGGCTAAGTCTAAATATGGTTATGATTTCTATGCCTATATAAGGATTGGGTGATTTATACCTATATATGGGCATGAATCGGGAAAATTACACTAGGATCCTAGATTCATATACAACAGTACGGGCACCCCTCTTTCTTCTTTATATTCCTTTAGGCGGGAGGGTGGGTTGTTCTATTCTTTCATGGGTTCCTGTTCTCGGATCTGTATTGCCCTTTCGATGGCTTCCGTTTATTTTTGCTAACGCTGCCAGCCTCCGGGTTGAAGGTACTGAAGCTGTGTACGTAAATATAGGCCCTATGCATCTTTCCTAGCCGCCGGCCCCTGTGGTTGTAGGCGAATGGCTGTGTATATGTGTTGGTAGGCCTTCTAAAATGAATAAAAGATCTGTTCCTTAAAAAAATTGTGCTGGAAATACACTACCCTTAGGCGGGATCATCTCTATGTCACTTTCATTGATTTGAGGGTGGCATTTGATCTGGTCCTGAGGAAAGAGCTATAGAGTCTTATGATCTCATAGGTTAACTGCTTCAGAAGATGAGACTCATACACACTGACACATAGGCCAGAGTGAGGTGGAACGGGGGGGGGGGGTTCTTACAACCCAGATCCCCATAAAGCGTGGCGTCAGACAGGGATGTGTGCTGGCTCCCACTCTGTTTAGCCTCTACATCAATGGAGCATTAGATTATTTAGCACAAAGCAATAATGATGCACCCAAATTAATTGGACTTCCCATCCCAATTTTAATGTTTGCAGCCAACACTTTTCTCATATCAAGAACCTCGATGGTTCAGCAAATCGGAGTTGGATTCCTTTGCAGCCTTCTGTGCAAGTCGGGCCTGGAAATAAATCTCTCTAAATATAAATATATGGTGCTAAACCCGCACAAATCATTTTGGGGTAAAATGGCTATTGGGGTTGTTTCCATTGAGCAGGTAAAATATTTTGATTGCCAAAGTATAAGGACGACTGACAACCTGACTTGGGCCCCCAAGTAGAAAAAAGTAGAACCATCCTTTAACAAAGGGCCTCAGCTATTGGTAGAACGTAGAAGACCTCTTTAAAAGATCTATTTCTATTTCATCAGCTCTTAGTGTGTACAAAACAACAGCGGTGGTAGCAGTGACATATGGCGCTGAGCTATGGGGGTACACTTATTGCCAAGCGCTCTCGTTATCTAAAAATAAATCCATCAGGTCTTTGCTAAATGCCTACAAGCACCCCACTTATACTGCTTAAGTTTAATATGGCTCTTAAGCAAATTCCCTAAAACCTTTACTTGGCGTACGCTTGTGGACTTCAGATGACCTGAAATCTTACAGGAATGCTTTGTCAGAACTGATTTCCCAGGATCCCCATGCACACATCCTATGGCTTAGATATGGTCAGAATGGGAAACAGCCACTACAACGCGGGCATCACATCACAATACCCTTACAACGCAGTCGTTACAACAACTGTTTTGTTACCATGCAATGCCATTACTATGCAAGTCATTTGATCGACTTACAGTAGAAAGCCTGCTAACATTAGAAATAGTATAGTTTACTACTCCAACACCTTCCCTACTATTACGCAGGCTGGAGTTGGAATAGTAAATTATACATTTCTAATGTCAGCACGCCATCTACTGCAAGTCGATGTAATGACTTGCGTAGTAATAGCTTTGCTTGGTAACAACGCGTCGTTGTAACAACAGCGTTATGGCACACGTTGTGATGACTCACGTTGTAACAAGTGATATTCGTTAATAATGTGTGCAAGAAGATCAAATAGAGGAGATATGGGACTCTCCACTGAGGATCATGAAGGGTGTTACCCAGGTATTCAAATTAGCTTATTGGGATTCTGTGTTAATGCAGATTTGTAATAACCAGGCTGTGGATAGTTTAACGGGCCAATTCCTTAATCATAAGTGCTCCCCTTATTACGAACAGTATCTGGACAGAATCCATCCTCCCAAGGCAAAGCACCTAAACGTAAAATTTAGCATGGGCACTTTGAATTCTGTTACAGTAAAATGGGGAAAAGTAGGCCAGCAAACTAATGATTGCCCACATTGTCCATTGCAAAATGAGACAGAAACATGTTTCCATTTCTTCTGCTTTAAATGTAGAAGCCCTTGTATGAAATGGATTTTCCTGTTATATAAGCTGCTTGGGGTCCGAAACTAACAGGATACATTTAGAATTCTGAAAAGTAACACAAGTGGACTGATTGTGTTTGCTTTATCTCCATTCTTGTTGTGGGCATGGAAACTGAGTGTGAAGGTTCTCCCTACTTAGCCTTATTTAGCAAATTAGCTCTTTACAAAATGGCATTTGGACTGGCTTAGATGTAAATGAGCAGAGATTAATGTAATTTATATGATTATAGCTCTTGGGGGGAAGATTGTTTTATGTCTTTGTTGCTTTTTTGACAATGTATAAGTACTTTATCTGCTATTTTATTCTGTATTTTATTCTACCATCTTTGACTTGCTGATGAATATGTTTGTGGTCATTTTATTTATGTATTTATTGCTACTTGTGATGTTTACTTTTATGGAATTTTAGCAAAACTAATGATATATACTACTATTGAACATATGACTATAAGAAAGCACAGTTAAAGAGAAGTTATAGTTAGAAAACGAAACCCGAAAACAACACTAAAATTCATCAGTTATATTAAATATACTAACCATAACTGGCGCCCCATCATGCACAGCTTATGACTTAACATAACATCACTCATGACATTTAATATGATAACACTAATCTATGAGGACAACAGCATCAATACTCGGCTCATTTATATTTCTGACAAATACTTAATAGGTATATTAAGATTTACTTTTTCACCGAAAAAACTTTGATAACTAATGATATGCTATTTGTAGAACTATCAATCCAATTAATTTACACCATGTAATAGTAGCTAAAACACTACTACAGAAACGTACCTATTTCAAACATTAACCCAGTCTAATCCAACTAAAAAACCCTTGGTTTAAAACACAGGCATCAATATTGAGACAGACTGCATCTATCACAAACCACTATAAAAGTGCCAACATTGACAAAGACACTCACTATGTCTCTACCACACATGCACCATCATCACCTGAAAATCACCATGATATACAAGCTGCTGTAAAAATTAAAACACTCAGTGGTATACTGCAACACACATTCCA
Organism: Lissotriton helveticus; assembly: GCF_964261635.1. NCBI lineage: Eukaryota > Metazoa > Chordata > Amphibia > Caudata > Salamandridae > Lissotriton > Lissotriton helveticus. Next base: position 390,837,080 of record NC_136071.1, read on the forward strand.
TGACTTAGAAACACTCCTATGTAATATAAACATTCCATCAGTATCATAGGACCACACAGCTACTGATAAATACAAATAAAAAGAAACCCATACAGACTGACAAGGACACACATGAACAAATATACCGTTATAGATTATCGCCAAATAAAATACAATAGCACCTACCTCACCACACAGACATAAAAGTAACGTCCCAGATCCCTGCCTCGTTATATAATCTCACACAATGCAGAAATACCTAAATAATCAGTAAAAACATTCAAATACTCTCACAGAACAAGAAAGCCATTAATGTTGCAAAATAACATACATAAATCAATAAAAATATATTTAGTACTTTCAAAAAATGCTTTAACTCATTTGGAAAAAATACTCATAAAATAAATCTCCAAAGTCATTATTCACATTAGAAAAACCAAAACTAATGTAAAAAGCGGGGCCAGTGAATATATTTATCAATGAGGTCATCAAGGATGTAATTTGAGATATCATCAGGGATGTCATCATTGATGTCATATAGCATGTCATGAGTAATGTTGTTTGTGAGGTCGTAAGCAGCACATGACAGGGGAGCAAGTTATGGTAAGTATACCTAACAATATTTGGACAATTTTAGAGTTTTTTTTTATGCTTAGGTTTGTAATCAAGCCTTCACTCTAACCGTGGTTTTTCAGTAAATATGTAAGGTTTTTATTTTAGACACATGTCAAGATCTTATAACCAAAGCTAACCATAACACCACTTCAACCTTTGTTTTTTCAGTAGAAGTTGTTATTTAATCATACAATACATCCAACTATTCCTTTCACTTAACATGCCAATTACAGTCAATCCCAGCTGTGCATGGCCTTTGTCCATGTGCAGGGATGACTTCCCCCAAGGCCAGCCCTTGAACAAGCACCTTTCTTTGGCTATGCGCAGTGGAGTTTGGACACAAGCCCAGGCCTAGACAGCCTTTGCCACATGCACCAGGTGTTGGCCTCGGGGAATGGCATTTTGTCAGGCATTGTGCCCCGTCTTCTGAGGGCCACCAAGCCCAGCACACTGCCCTAATGGTGTCTCAATTTAGTGGCAGTCTATGTATTTACATATGACCTATGGCACAGCAATCTATTAACTGATTTTGAGTGCATCTGTTGCGTTTCCTCTCACTTAGAACCTAATAATTCTATTCAGAAGATGACTATGGACAGCAGGCACCAGGAAACACTTCATTTGATTCTGCTTCAGGTAATGGCCTGAGGAGTGCTTATCAGCTTAGCGATAGATGCAGATTAGTAGGTGGGGGCCCTTCACAGAAGATCTGAACCAGTATAGTGATCAGTGGGACTTCTGTTCGTTGTGCTATACATTTCTTGTTGAATATTTGTACTGATGAGTGTCCACAAACTTAGTGGCCAAAGCAGATTAGCAGGCTGGGGCCTTTACAGCATAGCTCGACTAGTATAATTATAATTTGGGTTTCTTTTCTGTTATGGAAGAAATTTATCAACAAGCACTTGTTCATCCTAAATAGGGATGTCGGCTGACCAGTGGAGGGGAAAGTAACAGGGCCTCTAAACAGCATGACTAGATTAATAGTTCAAGGCATTTTAAGAAGAGCAAATGTTCCTGGATACTTCTCATGAAGAGTGCCAAATAATTCCAGAGGGTAGGAGCTACCTAAGACAATTAGTGTTCCCTCAGACTTTGAAAGATGAAGTGTGCAATTGCCAAGAGCTCCAGCTTGGCAGAGCAGAGGGAATGAGAAGGAAAATATGGCATTATGCGGTTAAGAAACCTGTGCACCATACCAAAACGTAGGACCCTGCAAATTCTTTAACAAAATATGAGAACCTCACACACAAATACAATTTACAGCATTGAAATGCTTTTTAAGTGTCCAGTTTACTCTTCAGCTTGTCCAGATACTATGTATTAACATAGTCAATTCTGGAACACATGTTGGCTTGCACCACTGCCCTTCTGCTTTCACCATTATGGCAGGACATACATTTCCTAGCTACATAGAAGGGTGAGTACACGCGACTGTCTTCCACAAGCCAATTCTCGACTTTCATGTTGTCAGCAGAGAAACATGCCCGTTTTTCAGAAATGATCTGTGTCATGGATTAAAACGTGGCACTTGAACACCATGGAAACATTGTCTGCCTCTGTCCATAACGCATCACAACGGCAAAGCATGAAAAATACATGCACTGTTCAGAACTTTTATTGGTAGCAAAACGCATGGACATTGCCTTGCTTTAGTATTAATCTGATATACAGTGAACAGCAAAATGATATGATTCTCACTATTAGTCACCATTGATCATGTGGAATGGTGTATAATACGAATGTCAACTCACTGTATTTCACTTGCTGCAATATGGACACTTGTGTCTTCTTATCCTTCCCTTGGGCATATTTGATTTGAATCCACACAAAGCTGACTCTAACCCAAGAAAGAGTGCACTGGTGAACAGTGTGATTTTTTTCTTTCTCCCTCTTTACCCGCAACCTCTTTCCTTTTTTCTCTTTTTTTATTCTTGCTCTTCTTCATGACCTGTTCTCTCACCTATACCTTGTAAAACAAATGTAAAACTGAAAACAATTGGTACAAAAAGGACAAGTGCCTATAACTAACTGGTAATAATGGATTGAGCTTCGCTTTTTAGGAGGTGTACAACAATCACCTCCTTCAGCTTGGAGAGGAACCATCCCCTGAATGCCGGCCTGATAACAATTTCAGAACACTAGGGGAACAGCAGCCTTGAAAAAAGGTGCTAACAAATCTTAAGGGACAAGAGCTGAGAGGAGAGCCAGGTTTCAACTGTGCAATGTTGTCTTCCACTTGGGAAGCCACCACTGCATAATCTAAAACTATGCAAAGTGTGGGCCAGCTGCTGATGTGGTTGCGAGGGCTGCCACTGCCAATAGTCCAGACCCCACGAGTAGCCTCTAAACTTTCTGTACTGCTTCTGGCACAGGTGAGCCAGTGATGGTAAACCTAGAAAGCAGGCTAAATAGCAGCTGTCTCTGAAGGGCTCTTTGCCGATTCTGCCTTTTTCCCCAAAGAGCCTGGATTCATAGAAAGGCATGCAGATTAAAGACGCTTTAACTTTGCCAGCAAACCCAGTGACACACATCAAGGCATGGCGCTGATCACTGGTATCCATGGCGCATGGCCAACACGGTCTATTATGTCAAGGTCGACTTGTAATATGTTTGGCACAGTCTTGTATATCCTGAACTGTCTGGACACAGGCTACTCTGAATTAGTCAGATCTCGCTTACCATGTTCCAAAGAGCACGTTTAATCAGCCTAATAGGCAGATCACACTCAGTGGCATAGGGCCAAATGGGAAGATGAAAACAGTGCTTTGCTGAATGCGTTAATGTGCTTTAACTCCCTATATGGCAGTACAGAAACAAATGCGTTTGGATTGGCCTTGCTCATGGACACAACAACCATTAAGCTTTCCGGAGTTGGATGTTGGGTGGGAAAGAACTCATCACCTGGGTCTGGCCTATGTCTTCTTCCCGCTGGGCAATGACTGGAGGAGCTGAGTATTGCTATGTCTAAGTCTCCATTATGATGTCTGTAAGAGCTACCCTGAACAACAGCATAGGCCACGGCGTGGCAGTTACATACAATAAGATTTCCATCAACAAATTACCCTTTGTTTCTTTTGTATGCAATTGTAAATCAAGACCTGCTGCTGCCTTGCAGAAAGCCACTGCAAAGAAGGCACCTTGTTCTTTATTTGAAACTGGTGGAGATTTTCACTCAGTCTCACAAAAGTACCCAACCGACTAGGGAAGAGGTGTGGCACCGCGGCCAGGGCCACTGACGCTGGAATCTGGGGCTCACGGTTCGATCACCGGCGGCAGGTCAGCCCAGCACCATGTGACTCTGGGCAATAGCTTGCTTAATCTTCCCGATGGCCCCTAGCGCCGGGATGCCTTCGGGTAGCTGTTAGCCCTTTACAAATACTGGATTTACAAATAATGGATTTACATTAAATAGGTCAAGGTACAATCCAGCATCAGCATAGTGAGGCGGGAGCAAGCTGTCCATCTCCTCCTCCTCAACATCATCATGTGGTATGTTCTGAAACCCTTAATCTGTGTCCGAATTGAAGTTGAACAGTGCCTCTAGCCAACCAAAGAACTGGTATTGAGGGAAGGGCTGGGGATCACTTTTCAAAGGAGGTGCTGCACTTTGGTGATCTCCTAATGCAACATGGGTCTGGTGTATCTTGATGTCGCTCTGGATCAGGAATCTGTTTCAGGAGAAGATGCAGTACAGGGTCCACTGGAGTAGGTAGTTAGTGCCAGCGCAGCAGAATGGCACTACCGGCCAGAGTGGAGCTAAGGGACAGTGACAGCAGAGGACCTGAAGGAGGCTCGGCATGTCATAAGTGGCCGGTATGGAACTACCGGCCAGTGCAAGCAAAGACGGAGAGGAACCAGTAGAAATGTGCCTGGCGGCTTCTGCGTCTCTGTGGGGAGACTGTATCAACTTGAAGATTTGCAGCATGGCCTTTTAAAGGCCTCTGTGTGTTGATAGGTTGACAATGGCCCGGGAAACTCTGGCACGCCAGCCTCAGGATCGGCTCAGAGTTAGAGGACACCAGCAGTATCGAGCCTTAGGAATGCTGAATTGGCAGATTCTCATCTGACCTTGCATGGAGAGGAGAGGACAAATCATGCTTGGTCTTCTTGCACTTGTGGTGTGGCTTGGATTTGGACTTGGTTTGAGATTTGGAGTAGGAACGCCCCTGCAATTTGTAGTGGGGTTAGGAGTTGTTTTAATAGTGACCTCCATCTGTGTTCCACAATGTAGAGTTCTGTTTCCTGCTCTCTGACCGCCTTTGGATGAATCATGGGGACTTGTTGCATGACTTTGAAATGTGACTAGAACTGAGGCATCATAAGCAAAGAATAGGTTGATCTCAGATCCACATAAGCGCTCAGCAGTCACAGCCCAACGTGAAGTCATCTAGGGGGAGGATATATTCCTTATGACACTGTTTTCGATGAATTTTGGTGTCTGTACAACTTAAAAGATGGGAGCAGAGCTTGGGATCTGCGTCGAAGAGTGTTAAAAGAAAGGAACTGACATAATATTTAAAAATCCAGATCCAATCTGTCTCCTGATATTATTCTAAAGACGAGGAATCTGCTGTTAGAAATAGTCATCAGAAAAGACCAACAGACTGAGCTTTTCCATCTATGCCTCCAGACTTTGGAAAAAGCTAGCACTAGATCTCAGGCGTGCAAAAACACAGCAACAGTCCAGAAAATATCAAAAAACGTATTTGTTCCCGTGTATATCTCTGTACAGTAATTCCAATGAATAAACAACAATTCCATATATAAACACTTTCGTCCATCCCCTATCTTAGACCCTTGCCCACCCTGTATAAGAATCTATTCAATATCAGTATCTTGCAGTTATATGTGCTTTGCATTAAGTATCAGTATCTATGTATTGATGAAGCTTCTCGCTGAAATCACACATAATATATAATTGTGTAACCCATTGGTTTTAAATATGTTGGTGGCACAATTTTTCACTGCTTTTGGAAGCTAAAATGAAAAAGAAAATAGAGCCCAACAAAGAGCTGGAACTACACATGCTAGAAAATTAAATTCTCTTAAAAAAGGAAATAACAAAATGCAATTAAGGTTAACGCAATGAAAGAAGTTACTGAGCATTTATCTCTCTTGGTAAAGAGAAAAAAAAATTATGATGAGGCAAGTTCCAGCTAGGTGTGTAAGACAAGGCACAGAAGGCAGGAACAGTATGATACTTTTCAGCGCTTCAGACAAAATAGCATTTTGCTGTTTATAGAGCTACAATATCCACCCAAAAATTTGATTTTCAGGGCTTCTGTAGTAAGTATGTGTTGCTATTGCCTTACCGGACCATATGGAAGTGTCAATGTAGTCAGAAAAGGTAGATGCTGTAGTTAAGTGTTCAGAAATGATACACTGCACGCAACGAGAACAAAAACCCGATGAAAAGTGTCAGCACAAAAACATGTGGGGAAATTACAAGCAAGGTATATAAAGAGTGTAGAGGCAAGTGAAAGCGGCATGTAAACTAAGTTTCTTTCTTAAATGTACTGAGCTCTTTAAGTAGTATCTGTTGCTCATCACAAGATAGCAAAGTTCTAAACACTGGACTTAAAGACCAGTAATGTATTTGCTACCTTTTGCAGTGCCACTCCCAATGCAGGGAAATAAGAGGGTGCAGGACATTTTTCTATTGAACAGATGGCACTACCAACATGAAACACGATTTGAAAGGGAAGTACTGTCAATTACAATGATATAACTTAGAATAATCTCTCTGGCACAAGATCACAAGGACATGTTAGTTACCTGTAATACGAAGTCTTCAACACTGCCATTTTGCTATTCAGAACAGACTTTTTAAAGTCTGCTCTGTTTGTTTAAAACGCATAGGTGTTCTGGAGAGGTAAACCAACTAAACTAAACTTGCATGGTAAATTGAGAAGGCTATATCGGCTGGAAAACTACTAGTGTAATTATGTAACATTTTATATTTTCCAGCACGGTAACCTTCTCAGCTCTTCCATCTAAAATGGGAACAGAAAGCAGCACGCACGAGAAGAGACTTTAACAAGAGCCCTATTCCACCACCTACGTGGATATAAGCATCGGTAAAGGTTGCAGTATTTGTATATAAAAACTCAGATAGCTGGCACACCTATCCCGGCAGCAGAAAGCTACCAAATATTACACCTTGCAGGATAATCCCTGGGGTGGCTTGTCCAAGATAGTTTGTCTTTGAGTTTAAAAAAAGAAACTTTAGGCCGTTTGCCCAGTGACTCTTGCTATGTAAGCCTCAAAGGTTTACCTCAAGATCATGATGTCCTCAAGTTAATAGCTGCGAACACAGACCGCCGGGATCTGCAGAGACTGTTCAGCAGGTGGAACGGGAAACTGGAAATTAAATACGTTGAATAATCCGAAATCCATCTCCCTAGAAAACCAGAAGTCCTAATGTATTTCACTAGCTGTACCTGTGAAATCAACTCAATTTAGAAAAGCTGTCTTGCAATTAAGAAATGCTTATTCTCTTTTATCCGGGACTTCATTCAAAACAAGCAGCACACATCTAACTGGAGGTAAAGGTTACTGCAAAAAGTCTACATACTTTTCTACTGCAGGAATCTTGAAGAATGAAATCCGTGAGCGAGCTTCATGATAAAATATAAAACTCTAGATGAAGATGAATCTTCAGGGGAACGCAAAGAAGGGCAGATTTGGTCAAAGGCAACAAAAAGTAGCAACTAATTTAACCGGCTCAAAGTAAACACAGACATATAGGAACAATTGCTAATCGTTGTGACGCTCAAAGACTGAACTTGAGTGTTGATGACAGCTGACTTATACGAATGATTTCTTCTATTTAGTACAATAGTTTTAAACTTGTACTCGAAAACGGACTCCTAATTGAGAAGGCCTATTTGGGAAACCATGCCATTCAGACGCATCTTCATAAATTCTTAGAAAACTTGATGAATTTTGGTTAACCAGGTCTGTAATGACTGCGTAAATAATTTTTTTGCATGTTAATGTTGATACATTCAAATATGCATAAGAATTAAAAAGTTAACAAGAATGGGATACTATATTGCTTAATTTGAAGATGCACTTTGAGCACAATATAGCTCGTTGTAAGCTGTGTATCTTTGCATTTAAAGACAATGTGTTAGTCATGGCCGATTAGTTTGATATTTCGCATAGAGGCTTTCAGGAATAGGTGTTGCCATCTGAAAGGCAATCTCCAAAGCATGTAGATGAGGAGACCAGAACGCACAGAAGGGTCACCGTTTTTTAATCAAGCAAAATATTCACTTTCACACACATCCACAGAGGAGGCCTCCCATTCACACCCAAACTTCAATGAGACTTTCACACTCAGTTCTTTTCTCAGACTCAACTTCCCAGTTCCTTTCTAGTCTCACACTTGATCTTCCGATTAATGTGCCTTTATTACTGCCATTCATCTACCCTATGTCTGTGACCTGCGATCCTATGGTTCACAAGGTGTCCCACAGGAAAATAAAAAATAATCCAGACTCCATGCGAGAATCATTGGTAGCGTCTATCATATTACTCATTACCGTCTCTCTGAGACTCCTCTGGCTGTGTATTCAACCCACAACTTGTTACATCTCATTTCATGAGATAAGACTTATTTATCTTCAACAGATGTGATCTCACCAACTTCGTTCTCCCTCGTAAATCAGTCGACAATCCCTCATTTTTTGTCCCCTTCAATATTGGTATGCTAATGTCGCCTCCTAGTTTCTCTCCTTAATTCATTATCAGTGTTGTAAGGCAAAGTGTGCACAAGTGTCACATTAAACTACTTACTGTGAAGATGTTGGAGCGACGCTTGGACTGCTTGCGGATGGGTGTTGGGGTGCTAGAAGCAGCAATGGTCTCAATCCTCAGCTCTCTCTGGCTCATACTTGGAGTAGATGGAACAGAAGAGGAATAATCGCTAAAGCCACCTGTACCATTTGTGGACTGTAATGTAAAAGACAACAGAAAACATTTGTAATGGAATTATCAATAATATAAAGAAAAGGCTCAGCAAAACCTTTACAACAAGCACATTTGGATAAAAGTCCCTGACAACAAGAGTGATGCAATCTTCAACAACGCAAGTTTCAAATTACAATTACATGATCCAAGTAACTCTGTGCAGTGACCTGCATCAGTAATTAACTTTTTTGTACCCAGTGGGATGACTCTGTGGCTTCCTCTGACAAAAAATAAGGGGTAGCCTCTTACTATAGCTATCCTTATATTCATACAACCCAAACTATTTTAGTGGCCGAATTCTAACAAATGAAAAGAGTCTAGAATATAAAAAGATACCACCTTCAGCTACTTTGGTTACGCTGATTCAGTTGTTTATCATACGTTCCTTGCAGACTCTGCATTTTTAAAGTAGCCTAAACACAGGCCTTGACCCCATATATAAACTCATTTCTCAGCATTTGCTAACCCTGTAGTCATCACAAATCTGACTTTCCACCTTAAAAGCGTTGATAAAAGTCATACCAGGTGAAAACAGCTCTTGAATTTGTCAGGGGGTGATCTGGAAAATAATAACCAAGAGGTTTCTTTTCGTTCAGTTTGTCAAACACTCTTCCACCATAGAAGGATGCGGCAGGAAGATGTTTTGCAATTGTAGAGGTTACTAAAAATTAGATATTTACTTCTACATTGTGACTTTACCATTCACAATGTCCTTCGAGAGCACTGTTTACAGCAAGTCCTGCAACAATGCCTGTAACTTCTACAGCCTATTTAGCGATCTAACTACTAAAGACAAACTCTGGAGGGTTGGCTGCATCACACCATATTTATTTCAACGCCTGTTAGACCTGACAGCCTTAGAGTTGTTTACCTCTTAACTTTTTGCCTTCTCCCCTCCAATTTTTCTGACCTCATTTTGCTGGCTTTAGGACTCTGTGCACTTTACCACTGCTAACGTGCTTGTGCTCTCTCCCCTAAATATGGAAATAGTGGCTCATTCCCAATTGGCATTTTTAATTTACTTATAAGCCCCTAGTAAAGTGCACTACATGTGCCCAGGGCCTGTAAATTAAATGCTACTACTGGGCATGAAGCACTGATTGTGCCACCCACTTAAGTAGTCCTTTAAGCATGGCCCAGGCCTGCTATTGGGCAGCACTGTGCAGTTTGCACTGCCATTTCGAACTGGCAAGATAAACCTCCTGTCAGACCCAAACCTTCCCTTTATATACATATAAATCACCCCTAAGGTAGGCCCTGGATAACCCAGAGGGCAGGGTGAAATGTATTTAAAAGGCAGGGCATCTAGTTTTAAGTTTTACATGTCCTGGTAGTGAAAAATGTTCAAAATTGTTTTTCACTATGACAAGGCCTATCTCTCCCGTAGGATAATATTGTGATAAGCACAAGAGATTGTCTGTCTCCTGCATTATTAGGTACGTCAGAAGACCCACTGACCTTGCTTGCTGAGAAAATCAGCAAGGAAAGTCAGTCCTTCCAGTTCGCTTAAGAACAGCTAAAATCATTGTGATATGAAACGTCTTTCTTAAATTATATTTTTATTGGTTTTTATTCACTAGTATATCATAAAGGACTAGCCAGTTACATGTGTCTTAATATTCCCTACGGGTCTCCTGTTTGCAATACCTGTTTACAAGTTCCAATTACTTGACGTCTAAAATTAATTAGTGAAAGATAAAGTACCTTAATTCATAAAAATGATTACAATTGACAACTTTTTCCAAACATAAACAAACAATTACTAATGGTGTTATATATCATATTGTAATCTGAATATCTGAATATTTCATGCTTGCATGCTCATCTTTAATCACCATTGAGCTCCGTCTTAGAAGAACATAGGACTAGAGTGCTTTCCCCTGCCAACCTCAACTCCTTCCTAGGACTATTTTTTTGTTCCAAAAGCAGTGACCAAATCTGCCCATTTCTCAGCAATGGATGTTTTGTGCACTCCTCAGTGTTCTTGCGTTCTCAAGGCAGTACCCTCTGCCACGGTCCGTTTTTTTAATTTAATTTTTTCAGTGGCTATGCAGGTGGCCATCTGAAGAGGCCAGTGTATCGCTATAGCTCTTCTCACCAATAGATATGTAAATTCTTTATTCGGTTAAAATAAATATAACCATAAAAGATACATAAACATATTGTTAAATCATAGTAAAGTCATAACATGTTTATCACTGTTCAGGATAAAAACCACAGTACCTAATACACAGGATATTTAAAACCTATTCAATTACTATGCACTCAATAACTAAGTCTAAAGGGCAAGGAATGTCCTGCGGGCCTCAATGTACCAACAAGCATTGGAAATGCAATAGGTCTCGCATTAGAAAAGTTGGAGCTATTGGTCTTGTAAATGTAATAATTTTTTAACTTATGTGCAAATGACAGAAGATGCAGGCGGACAAGCTTTTTATCTGTCCGGTCGGTGGAAAAGACACAAATTCTCACTGCTGGCTGGTCTGTGGCCTGCCTTCTGTCACCTCGGTGGCTCGCCCACTCCACGCCGGTATTGATGCCTAGTATTCTGATCGCTTTAATAACTGACATGGAGGCATGAGTGGCATTGCAGGGGAGGCTGATGCCTAGCAAGGGACTACCCCCTCGGAGCCGGTTACTGTGTGCTACCACCGCGCACCTGATCTGCAGGGAAATCACATCTCACCAATAGACGCGAGCCGCTCTAATTGACGGCTCTCAATTGCCATCCACCGGGAATAGGGGAGGGTGTGCCGTTGAGAGCAAGGGTGAGTCGAGAGTGAATTACCAAAGATGTCTTCACCGCTTGCCACCCACCTAAAGTCGATAGTCTTACACTCTAGCTCGAGGTGAACATATATATACGACAAGTGCGTGGACTGCGAAGCGCAGCACACCAACTGGCAGAGCACCTCCTGTGTCCGACTGGAGGGACCGGAGCATCCGCTGCCTCTGACAACCGGCCTAGAAAGCTTAGCTGATTATCAGAAGTAACAAAAGTTCCTCATCGGATCGTCCATTCATTAAGGTGCGTCCATAAGGTTTGGCGGTCAGAGAGCCAACCGCAGAGGGGATTGGCGAACCTGAAAAGAGAGCAGGCTGTTAGGGATCGTGTTAGGAGTGCCAGGAGGGGGAAGGGGAAGAATGAAGGGGGAAAGGGAGGAGTGATGAGTGGAAGTAAAGAAGAGGAATATGGATGAAGGAGAGAAGAAAGAAAGGACTGAGTAGGGGAAGAAAGAGGTGGAAAAGTGGGAGGGGAAGAGAAACGAAGGGACGAAGCACAGACGATTAAAGAGGGGGAATACAGAAGGAAGGGCAGACGGAAGTTAAGAAAAGAGGCCGATTAACGATTAAGGTGAAAAGAAAGAAAGCAAAATGAGCGGATTGTAAGCAGTATGAGTGGATGGGGGAGGTTGAGAAGGGGGGTGGAGGCACTGGGGTGGAGGCGCGTATTAAAACAAGTTAAACAAGTCGGGCGGCACAACAGGGGCAGAAAAAAAAAAACACGGCCGCGAAATGAAAGTAAAAAACGCAGCCGCGAAATGAAAGCCTTTGATGCAGCAAGGGGCGGAGCGGATACCTTTGAAGAGCTGCTGGAGGCACCAAGCTGGGGAACAGATGGCTGGCTTTGATGTGCACGCGCTTTTTATGTCAATGCGCTTGCGCATTGAGCTTGCTTTTCATGGGCACTGCATGGAATCGCCCGACGGTTAAGCTCTGGATAAGCCCCTATATTCTCGCAAGCTCAATGCGCAAGCGCATTGACAGGCGAGACCTAAAAATCCGTCAACGGGAAAGAGAAAAAGGATGAAGTGAATTTTCAGGATGCAATAAACAGTGACACACTACCCAACACCCCCAAAGTAATCTAAAGCGCAGAAACAGTATAAGATACACTAAATACAACTTCAAATTAGGGGCAGGGCCCTCGGATTTTGACATTGCTTAGAAAATAGCCCCCGAACATGAAGAGAAACAGCAATGCTGGTCTGTCTTACTTAAAATCTGCCACTCTAAGGATAGGCACCAAATGTTTTTCCTAGGCAGGGTGTATAAGGTGAAAAACATTACAGCATGTGTAATGGTCTGAGCTGAGATTTAGTCACACTCGCATGGTCCTAAAGTGCCTCGACAGCCCAATCTTTGGGTTAAGCTGATTCAAGGAAGAAAATCTGAACATGGATAAAAGCGGGAGGTGATAAATATTATTAACCTAAGTCAATATATGGATCAATAAAATTAATAGTCTTTATCAAGCAATGAGCAACTGGTTTCTGCATATCCTGCTCTTCCCTGGATATAGAAGGGCGTGATAAAAAATTATGTTTAACCCACAAAGAATCAGCCTTGACAATTTCATCGGGCCCATGAATAAGCTAGAGCGACCCACAGCTATAAGTTCAGACTCAATATATCTCAGCCAGGGGATCGCTTTCAAATTGTCCACGAGAGAGACAATCTCTGATTATCAACCTATTAAGAGTTGTTTCACTCTTATGCCATATCGAAATCCAGCCTAGTAGTGGCCTGAGGTTGATGGTATCTGAGATATAGTTAAAACCTAATTCCTCATACACGGCTGAAAGTATTGCTGTTACTCCAGTTTGACAAAGCCTCATCCACTCCTTTCCAAAATTCAAAAGGCAGCTCAAAGACTTGTTCCTCAAGAGCACTCTCCCAAATGGATAGAGTGCCACTAAAACTCACAAGCGTGCACACTTTGGCACAATGACCCTTTGAAACTAAGACCTCTACCTCACGCCTAGCCCGACTCCTTCCCACTATCCCCCCAGTTCAGAAGGATGCGCGTCTTGAAATACTGTGCTCACTATTACAAGACTATGCAACTTCTCCGCCTCTAGTATCATACAACGTGCAAAGTCTCCTTCTGCAGGATATATGACGGTACAACGCGTACCGTCACAACGCATACCTTTACAACGCGGCCGTGACAACGCAAGTCGTTACCACGACTTGCGTTGGGGGGGCGCGGATTTCGAATAGTTTAATTTACTATTCTAACACCAGTCCCCGTGGACCCTAGGGAAGGTGTTAGGATAGTAAATTAACTATTTTTAGACCTTGAGCGCCCTCCAGCGCAAGTCGTGGTAACGACTTGCGTTGTCACAGCCGCGGTGTAAAGGTACCGCGTTGTGAAAACATCGTTGTAAACGATGTTTACCCCTTCTGCACCTTGAGGCTTCTTATTTGACTACTGCTATAATACCTGTCTGTTTAATACTGCTATAATATGTGTTCTCCTCTTTCCTGAGTGTTGTAAAGTGCTCCAATATTTTCGGGTCTGGCTAGCGCTATATAAAACTCCTAAATAAAGAAATACTCAACTGTTATGAATAGTTCCCTTTTGGTATTTTTGGTTGAGCATATCTGTTCCGTGAAGCATTTGGACTTACCTGCTCTGATTAGTTCCTTATACTTCACAAGTAATTTTTTTAATGTGGTCTTTTTTTCTGACACTACTCTAGTCTACACCTGTGCTCTTTTTATTAGTTGTTCTGGCACCAGTCTGAGAACTGCTGATCCTAACCAGTGTGTATAGTAACTTGCTGCATTATTGACGTTATTTCTTAAGACAGGGTTCAAGTTTTGAAAGAGTGTCCTTTAGCTTGTCAGCAATAAGCTTATGCCATGGCTGCATCTTAAAGATTCTACGTGCATTTGTGTAAGGCCAATATGGGGGGGGGGGGGGGGGGGGGGCATCAAGTGAGAGAAAAATGGCCATGTGATCCAACCATACTATAGGCAGGACCTTATTCACTCTTAGGTCCTGATTGTTTGTGAATCCTCCGTCCAGGTTTCCTAGTGAGTGGGTTCCTTTATTAACTGTTTTAGATCAAAGCTCTTGAGATTATCCACCAGATGATCCGTGTCGGTGTTGGACTGTAGATGTGTAAAAGAGAGTGGTGGGTTTGCAATTCAGATAGGAGAGGGTATGTGTTGAAAGGGGTGTAGAAGAGCTGTGATGTGTGGTTGAAAGGCCACGATGATGGCTATATAGGAGATTGGTTAGGAGGTTAGGAAAGAGGGAGAGAGAATATATGACTGAATACGTGTTAGCCTATGTGGGAGTAGGCAAGTGGATGGAAATGGGCAATTTGTTATGAAAGTGGCAGATAGCGGATATACAGGATGGACACAAACTATAGGCAAGCATTATGACGGTGTTCTGGAAGAAATAAGGTAGTTACTATTAGCAAAGTAGCTTGGAGAGCTGAGATGAGGGTGTGATATGTAAGGTACAAGACATGGGGACAGTAAGCATGATGTAAGTAGCGTGATCAGTTAGGGCAGAGCGCATGGTAAGGGACAACACGGTTGGTGGATATAATTGTGGGATTAAGTATTGTGGGGTTGAGATTGTCTTGCTGTATAAAGTGTGCTGGCAATGAGGAAGTAAGAGCAGAGTTGACAGTTCCTGATGAACCTCATCAGCAAATTATGAAGGCTTAGAAATCAGGCTGTCAGAATTTTCCTTAAGTTGAGGAAGTACAATCGGAAAGCAAGACCTGAAAGCATTACACTAGCTCCCAGTGGAGGTAAGTTAAAAATCATTTGCACCATGCATCCAATGGCGGCCGCTGCAGGTAAGAGCGGTGGGGTCGGCTGGGGGGATTTCGAGAGAGGACTACGAGGGACAATTAATTATTTATTTAATTTTTCTTTGTGGCCGTCTCTTGAAAAAGCGCCCAGCAGGCCCCACTGCTCTTATCTGCAGCAGCCGCATGCATCAGTGCTATTAGGGTAAAACGTATAGGAGTAAATGACTAGGATAGCTATAGAACCTACCCGCTACCACAGGCCTAACAGGATTCTGCAATCACACACCTGATCAGCCAACAAATCATGAAACAGTCTAATAACTTAAGTTTGTATCTTCATGAAAAGCCTGGAAATTACACTTTTGCCACAGGTGATCTTGTATGTAACTGAATACTGGAAGAGGGTAAACTCTTGCTTGATTTTACTTTATCTACACCCTCTTCATATCATCACAAAGATATTTGCTTCGCCATAGCACTCTTAAGTAACAGAAAGGTTATAAGCAGCACTCTAGAACAAAACTCCCAATAAATAAATAATAAATGTCTGCATAGCCAACAAATTCCTAAACATAACAGTCACAAAAAGACTTTTGAATACTACACAAATATATGATAGGCATTTCAACCCTGCTGGACTAGTGTCACTTTTCTGTCACTTTGGCAGATGGGTAAAAAAATGGCACCTACACCAAATGGGTATTCTACATAAAAGATCTATGGAGTAATTAGAATAATCTGAAAGTTTTGTTACTAACATAACATAACGTGTATCTGTAAAGCGCCCGTCCAGCCAGAAGAGTATCTTGGTGATGGATCACGTATGTTTATTGTTACCCACCTCAATGGTACTCATGTTATTGACCTCAGAAGGACGAAAGGCTGTGTGGACCCAGTAGGATTTGAACCTGCAACAATTAGGTCGAACACAGGACCCTATGGTGGACCTATTACTCCACTGAGACATAAGAACAATTCTATTTACTTAAAAGCACTTACCAGGGTGTGCCACAATATGTAATGTACCGAACTGCTGTAGAGGTGGTGAAGAACGTGTGTAGGGACAGACGCGGAACACTGAGTTCCAGAGTCCGTTGTGTGTTGAGCCCTGCCCCTCACAAGCAATGCAAAGGGAAACTGCACCAAAGTGTGTTTAACGTAGGACATACATAGGTTGTGGCACGGGCACAGCCTAGGCCAAAAGCATGCTGGTTATTGAAGAAGTGTAATCTTGATCCCATCTGAGATTGTTTAGGAGTGCATTATACTTAAGCATAGCCAGCACTCAAATATATTCTGTCGTAATTAATAGGCTATTCAATTCAAATTCAAAAATACTTTAATCGGTTACAAAGGTATATAACCATAAAAGCACATACAATTTAATCATACATTATGAATATACCTTAAAATGCATTAAAAAAAGAAACATCATAGAGCTATATCACATTATCATTGTTTTTCTCAATCTAAAAACATTTTTTTTAAAAGACCGAAATTGAAAATACAACAAAAATTGTCTTCAATTGCTGGAGTACCAAAAGAGCTAGGCGACAGAGCCTCATTCCTGATTCTTTTAGAACAGGGACGATCCATTTTTCCCTTGGGAAGGAGTAAAATTTACAAAAGAATAGCACATGTATTGTAGACTGGTCAGAGGTGTCATCACAAGGGCATTTGCAAAGCTGTTTTGTCCAATCATTAACTGCAGGGAAACTATGTATCAAACGCAGGCGAAACCGCGTTAGCAGAAATCGGTCATAGTCATTCATTGGCAGGCGTAAGTATGGCTGAAGACAGAAGGTTGTTAATGTGAGATTGTGTGCCTGAACCGAGATTTTATTTCGTACGGCACACTGTCTCTGTCCTGCCAAGAAATTCAGGCAAATAGACTTAAGATTTTTTCTGCTCATTTCAGCCACAGTAGATGGTTTATCGTAAAATTTGTGTAGTCCTAAATTATTTAAGAACATTTTTACATAGGACAACCATCCAATCCTTATTGCCCCATCCAGGCCCCTACTATCTACTAGAACTCCCCTATTAAAATGTGTCTCCTCAGTAATCCATATCCTGTGCCATAAAAGAACCGGTTGAATCTTTATAATATCTTCGATATAAGTCAGTCCAAATTCCGTATGGCACACAAAGGAGGAGGTACTATTGGGGACCATCAATAGAAATTTAAAAAACATATTTTCAGCTGCCTGGATTGAACCCACATCCACATATCCCCATATGCCTGCTCCATATGTAGCTACGCTAACGCATTTCGCCTTATAGATTTCCATTAGTTCCACAGCGGGACGTCTACCAAGACTCCTACTGAAGTTGGAAAGAGAGGACAAAGTCTTAATATAGAGTAAACGTCTTGCTCTTACAGCTTGCACCCAAGACCCTGTGCGATCAAACAATATCCCAAGATAAGAAAAAATCTTTGTAGTATCGATCTGCTTATGATCGATAAATATCGATTTTTTCTTTAAACATCCTGGCCCACAGTTCATTACATATGTTTTTGAAGCATTTATAGTGAGACCTCCATCTAACATAAAATTTGCAAAGCTGGAAACCACCTTTTGCAATCCCAGTGGAGTACGCGCCATTAAGACAGCGTCGTCCGCGTATAATAATGCGGGAATGGACAGCTTTCCCGCCTGAGGTAGGTCTTTACAGTCTTGAACTAATACTTTTTCGACATTATTTATGTACAGGGTTAAAAGGAAGGGTGCAAGAACACACCCTTGCCTGACACCTCGTTTAACTTCAAAGTGACTCGTGCATTCACCTCCTATCCCATACCGAACCCGTGCACTTGACCCTAAATAAAACTCTCTGATAAAAGAAATTTAAAAAGAATCAATGCCCATTTCTTCTAGAGTAAACCACCATTTATTGTGATCTACACAATCAAAGGCCGAAGATAAATTGACAAAGGCCAAGTATAAGGGCCCCTTTTTAGCCTTGGTATATTTATTCAATAAAATATTTAAATTTAGACCCTGCTCTATGGTACCTCATTTTTTACGAAAACTGAACTGTAGGTCGCTTATCACTGACCGTTCTTCTGCCCAATCGTGTAACCTATTCAATATAACTCGACCTATCATTTTTACAGTCGAATCTAATAGTGATGTAGGTCGATAGCAGACCAGATCATTTCTGTCCCCTTTTGTGTATATTGGTACAAGAATAGACTCATACCATGTTGTAATAAAACCAATTGAAGCATTAAATACTTGAGTGAGTAAGGGGCCCCATAAAGCGATATTGGTTTTAAAAACATCAGCTGGGATGCCATCTGGTCCCGCGGCCTTGGCTCCCGAACTTGAGGCGATCGCTTAATTAACCTCACTAAGCTTGAATAATGTGACGTTCCCTTTGTCCCTAAGCCTCAAACCTCTATCCTTCCTGTCGTCCTGATTTAATATATTCGGAATACCCTCGATATTCAAGGTCTCAAGTTCATATAAAAATGAAAAATGCTCAATCTATCTGTTCTCGGGGATAGCGACATCAATTGTTGATACCACCTTATCATTCAGGAATGGTGCGATAACTGCCCTCCAGAATGCACAGGGATCTTTAGCAATTGATGCTTCATGGAGTTCTGTCCAGGCCTCTGCTTTCAGTTTGTCCTTTCTATCTATTAAAGCATGTTTGTATTCTTTCCGTGCCCCATGCCCCTCTAATTTTATCTCTATCTTTAACTTCACTATACAGAGCATGTTTTAAGTTTCTGTATGTCCTAGTACAATTTGGATCAAACCAACCCTTTCTCCCATTACGGTTCTGCTTATGCTTTATACTGATGGTAAGTGCCTTTTTAATATAATCTGCAATTATGATAAAGTTATCAATAACATCCTTAGGTGGCGCGTTTTCCTCCAAGCATATCATTATTGCGTCATTACAGTTAGTTACCACCCCGACCATAAAGTCTGAAGGTATCACCCTCCCCCAGCTCAGACTATAACCATTCTGTCTAGTTAAGGCGATATTTTCAAAAATAATATCTGGGCTGTTAGCTCTACCTACGGTTTGTTCAAATAGCAATATTCCTACACTCTGTGGGAAGTGGTCACTCAACGCAATCTGGTGTTGAGAAAAATCTTCAACAATAGACCCATAACGATTAGAAACCAAAATGAAATCTATTGTGGAACCAGAACCATGCCCATTAAATGTAGGGCCCAGAGGCACCGGAGGACTACTTAGGGTATTAGCAAAACCCAAATCAAGCTCAAATACTAAATTGTTTAAACATTCTCCATTCAATGTGTGTGGGAAATGTGGGTGAAAAATCTTCATATCGTACGTTAGACCACAGTTCCCATTATCCGCATGTTGGCAAAGAGCCGTATTGAATTCTCCACCCCATAGCGTGATCACATCATTAATCCCCAAATCCTGCAGCTTATACAGATGTCCTGGTATGGCCTTCAGGATACCTTCTCGTAAATCATGGGAATATTATTATAATAATTAACAAGTAATACTAAACAGTTAGTTTCAACCTTCAGGCTAATAATTTGATAGAAACTGTCCTCCCATATCAGTTCTATTTTTTTCAAATTTAGCTAAATTAGAAATATATGTACACAGCCCCCCTTTTGCTCTACCATCTTCGCAGGCTGTCGCATTGGTGTGAAAGGTTCTATAGCCATTAATGTGTATTGGTTCTATCACCCATGTTTCCTGAAGACTAAAAACATCAAATTACTGGATAAATTGGTACCATAATACATTATTCACTTTTGAATTTAAACCAGCAATGTTCCAAAACATAAAATTGCACCTACCCTTCCCTGTAGGAGCTCTCACAGATACCATGCTTTCTGCAGTACTGGGCCCAGGAGTAGAATCCCTAGATGGCAAATGTACAACATCAGCTATAACAGTATTCCCTGATATGTCTCTAAGTAATGGGTCATCATCCATCGGATTTACTGGCACTTCATTTTTATATATTTCCATAACTCCACTAGCCCCTTTACCAACATCAACCATAAAATTCATTGGTATTTGATCTATACAAAATACACTAGATGTTTTGGGAACTTCCCTCAGGCTGGCATTCTCTGACCCATTTTGTCAATCTACTTCTACCAAATTCTGCAACATATGAAAACGGTTAAAAGTGGGTATTCCATAACCTGTACTGGGTAATATCCAGGGAGCAACTTTTCTCTTTGTCCCAAAGCCGAAATGACTAGGTTTATAAAAATAACCTAGTGGGACGATATTAATCTGATCTCCACTAATTGGAATATTAAACACCCTACTCAAGATTGGCTTGATCAGATGAGGGGTTTTAAAATTCAAGATTACACAATCTCCGTCGTGATCTTTAAATCCCCCTCCTATCCATCCCACCCGTCTAGCCATTTTAAACTCATTGAACAGATTGTCTGTTAAGCCAGTTCTGGATCCCAGCCATAGCGATGTATTTCTTAGGCTTTCCCATGTCTCCTCAGTCCCTTTATGGAGACTCGGAACATTGGTTCGGACCACAACATACGGGGTGACAGCCGGGGGTAGATCTATATATGGCACTACTTTCTCAAACTCCGGGCCTCTCGGAACATCTGCCATTCAAGTCGCGCTATGCCCCTCCTGTTGATTAATGTCACGTCCATTAGGTGCAACTAGTCTAGAACTAATCACCATATCACCAGTCCTTTTTCCAGTTTTACATTGTGGATTTTGAATGTCAGTGTGTAAGTTTGTACCCGGATCTGAGATTATATAATCTGTTACATAATGTGTAACCTTAGATTGTACTAAAGGTTCACATTGACTATGAGATTTAATCAACACTTCTTTTATTGCTCCCAATCTTCCACTTAATTTCCCTAGAAAATCCCTAAGATAAGTATCTAGCGCTTCCAGTTTATTTTTTAGTTTTAAAACTTCGTTCTGCATCAGCGCAACTGGATCTTTCTCCTTCCCACCTGATTTATTTTGTGCCAGTGTCCTGCCCTTTTTTTTTTACTTTTGTTTGTGGTAAGTTTACTGTAACCACATCTTTTGTTATACGTTCCATGTCCTGCTTTTGAAAATTATCAAGATTTCGGGATCCTTTCGGGGGCGGCTGAGGGTCACTCTCTGAGTCGGTACAATCAACATGATCGGAGATGTTAACCACGCAGCCATTTCTAGCTTCAGATCCAACTGTGCCACCTGACTTTTCTAATTGGGGATCAATTAGTATCTTAGTATTATTGCTAATATTAATAGGAACACTAGGGCCCTCTATACTATTAGATTTATCTGAGGTCATGGCCTCTTCCACATTTGATATTTGCTTTTCAATAGCACCCATTGTACCAGTAGGATAATTCATTAGCGATAGACAGGGCCCTTCCCGTTTTTCCCTGCTTCTTTTTATGCAGAACACTTGCTGTTTTTCGTTTCCCCATATTAGATTGGATTAGTTATACACAATCACGATCTTTTACACTTAATACCACCCACTAGTAGCAGCCACTCAAACCCACACAAGTCCAAAGTCCCTTGCAGATGAGAGAGACCGTAAATGGGATCCCCCTTCAAGCGTAGTGCACCGTACCTTTAAGTGATTTTCAAATAGAAGCAACCAAGAGCCGTGGCCCAGCCCAGCCTCTTTCAGCCGCTGACGGGCACGGATGGGCCCGCCCTCGGCCCGGGCTTTGCCCGGGCAACGCCCGTGAGCCCTTCTGGAGTTTTAACGCGCCTCCTGGCGCTTTGGAGTGACGCGATTGACAGGCGCCAGGAGGGAACACTGGGGGATGTAGTCCCCGGGACCCACGTCAGGACAGGACAGGACAGTTTGCGGGGCGAAAGATGTTCAGCAGAGCGGTGCCGTCTCCACGGACTGTGGTTGGGGCGGTTGGCAGTTCTGGCAGCAACAGCAGTTGCGCAAATTAATAGACTAAAAAGAAGTGGATTATTTGAAACAGAGTACTCCATTCAAAATATATATGTTTAGAATGTGATTAGTAAAGTTACGTGGCAATTTACATATTAACGTGACAGGAGAAATTGAACATGAAATGTCTTATCGGGATATTTACCTAGGATGTGTGCATCTTGTAGTTGCCAGGTTCATATATAGAACCCTAATTAATCATGTAAAGATATAATTTTAATTACCTTTTCCTAGTTGTCGCATTATATTCATGAATATGAGAGGTCGCATATAGTGTATAGAATTTAGAACCTATTTGTACTTCAGCGCGTTGTTCATTTCCGTCTTGAATATGCCCTTACCCAAATTATTTTTTAGGCTTCCTTTGTTAAGATAGTGTAGGATGAGTTAGTTTGCTCATGCTTGTTAAAAAGAATCATCTGTTGCAATTTAACCTTCATTGCTTTTTCCTGATTGTTTGCATCATCATCTTAGTTAGTCATTCGCTTTGTACTATACAGGGTACGTCTCTTAAAGAGATGTGGACTTATTCTGATCTTTTTGTACTTTTATACAATCATGCTAAGATTGATCTATATTGATTTGTTCCTACATTTATAATTAAACCAACTACACATAAATTAAAGAGTCATGTGGATAAATGTATAGCCACATTGGTAGTACTGTATTGGGATGTTAACCAGTGATTTTTACTTTCAACTCTCACTCTCCTAAAAATGACCTGTCCCATCTGGAGACTTTTGGAAATGAGCCGAGACTAACAACTGGTAGCATTATCGAATAGTTAGTTAATGAAGTGAAGGGAATTAGAATTAGACCTAGAAAATCTGTATCCCAACCCTCGTGCCCCTAGTTTAGAATCCAGGATTGAGGGGTAATTGTCTGCTAGGGTTTTGTAGGCGATGGCCCAATTGAGACAGGGAACTTTTGTATACAAGATAGAGTCGTAATTAGTGTGATGGATCCTATTGTGCAGAACACAACTATACGGATTTAAGTGATTCCCCACTGGTCGAGGTTTCATTTGTGAATGTGTGTTCCTTGGGTGAGTCAATCAATCAATCAATCAATCAGGGTTTTTATAAAGCGCGCTACTCACCCCTGAAGGTCTCAAGGCACTGGGGGGTGGGTTGCAGCTCCGGTTCAGTGGAGGTTTTGAGGTTCTTCTTGAAGGTGTGCAGGGTAGGGGAGCGCCTGATGTTAACTGGGAGCTTGTTCCAGGTCTTGGCAGCGACGTAGGAGAAGTCTCTTCCACCCACTCTGTTTATGCGGATGCGCTGGGTCTCTACTAGGGCTAGGTCGGCGGAGTGAAGGTTCCTTTTGGGTACGTGGAAGGAGACTCTCTAGTTGAGGTATTTGGGTCTGATGTTGTGGTGGGATTTGTAGGCGTGGGTGAGCAGCTGAAGGTTACCCTCTTCTCGACAGGGAGCCAGTGGAGGTCTCATAGTTGCTGGGTCATGTGTTCGCACCGTGAGTCTGGCTGCGGTGTTCTGGATGGTTTGGAGCTTGTGTAGGAGAGTTCTGTTGATTCCGGTGTAGAGGGCACTGCCGTAGTCCAGTCTTCTAGTTATGAGTGCGTGGGCGACGGTCTTTCTGTATTTGGGGTGTATCCATTTGAAGGTCTTGCAGAGGATGCGAAGGCTGTTGAAACTAGTGGAGGCGACTGAGTTGATCTGGCGGGCCATGGAGAGGGAGGAGTCAAGGATGATGCTGAGGTTCCGAGCGTGGTCTGTAGGGGTAGGTGGACTCCCGAGGGTGGAGGGCCACCAGGAGTTGTCCCAGGCGGAGGTGGAGGGTCCAAGGATGAGGACCTCAGTCTTCTCTGAGTTGAGCTTCAGGGAGCTATTGCTCATCCAAGCGGCGACGTCCTTCATTCCTACATGGAAGCAGTGCCTGGTGTCTCTGGGGGTCTTCGTGAGGGAGGGGATTGTGGAAATAAAATTGACAATTGTGCCCCATCATTTCCCTGTTTCTGCCTGACAGCCATTTTTCTCAGACAAACACCCATTTTGTGTGTGACATGCTCTCAGCAATTTGTCTGAAAACTGTCCTTCACATCCCCATTGAATCTTGCACAACCCCCTGCTCCTTGTGGTCGAGCCAATTCCAAGAAGCCTGTCTGTGTGCCCTCCCCCAGTTGTGCCAGAGACTCAGCCACATCCTGTCCATTGTTGGTAACTCAGCCTGTCACACCAACTGCCCTGTGACCACCCCCAACTGAAAGAGGAAGCACGAGGTTAGGCCCTGAAACCACACCAACTAATAGAGGAAGCACAAGGTTGTACACTGTGAACACACACATTTCTGTGGTTCTGCCAATTCTGGGAACCAGCAGCAGATAGTTCCTGTTCTTAACTGTAAGACACCCTGCACCTAGCATCTTAGTTCATTGACCACCCCTTCCTGTGTTTCAGCCAATTCCCAGAACCAGCAGATAGTTCCTGTTTTAAGAAATAGTTACTGCAAGCCAGAGAGCAGATGGTCTCTGTTTTACACAAGATAGTTCCTCTTTTTGACATGAAGCACGAGCACAAACCCCAAATGAGGAAGCCTCCAACTTCCAACTGTCAGACTATTTCACATCGCAAGTCCCCTCACGAAGCCTAAGACACGCCCCCATTTCTTCACAATCTGCTCCTCTTGCTAATTTTTGTTCCTCTATCTGCCATGACCTGTTTGTTCCTCTATTTTGCCTCATGACCAAGACTGTATAAATGTCCTGCTGTTGAAAATAAAGACCCCCACTTCAAGAGAGAGACTTGAGAGATTGCTCCTGTGCCTGCTTGGTGCTGGAAGCGCTCCCCTTAACTCGAGTTATTGGTCTCCTCCTCCTTCATTTGAGCACCACGGACTCCTCGCTTTGCATTGACAAGAAATTATGATTTATTAAGCATAGAAATTCAGAAATGAGGTAATAAGTACATTTAATTTACCACATTAATTGGCGCCCGGAACAGGGACATTCCCTTTCCCCCACGCGCCGGCGAGATTGGACCCGGTACTGTCCCCTCTTGACCGTTGACGGACTTCAAAAGTGCACAACGCGGGGAATTCCCGCTAACTCCCTCGAGGCGAAGAGGGGGACCGACTGCGGCCCAGCATCCACACGAGGCGGTGAGGAAATAGCTGAACGTCCTGAACCAAAGCCCAACCTGCGAAGCAGACGAGTCCGAGGTTCTACAAATCCCACCTTGAAACTGCGCGCCACGTTTTTTCCAAAATCTTCAAGAGGCCTTCCAGTTATTTTTCGGTGAGTACTGCTGAAAAGTATAAAGACGAACCCACAGCTTTTGTGGGGGCGGTAAAGATACGCGTTTTGTTGGTTTCTCACCTATCTTTGGTGAGGACTACTAAAACTAGTATAAAAGACGGACTCACTACCTTGTGGGCACGGTAAAGATACATGTTTTTGTGTGTTTCTCACTTATTTTGTGAGGACTACTAAACTAGTATAAAAGACGGACTCACCTCTTTCGTGGGTACGGTAAAGATATTTGTTCTGTTTGTGTTTTTCTCACTTCTAAAATCTTTGAAAGTCTTGCCATCATGCCTATTTTCTCGAAAATACGTAAGATGGCAACCAAAAGGAGTATTCTTAAGAAGGAAATTCCCCTTCCTCCTCGGGATACTCCAGGACACTTCATGTATGCAAAACATGGTGTCGGTGCACTTATTTATTGTGATTTATGGGTGGATTGTACTAAAGACCTAGAACACAGATATAGATGGCCTGAAAATGGTACTTTTGACATGGAATGTATTATAAAATTGGAGGAACAGTTATGGAAGAAAAAGAGAGTCCGCCAGTCACAGAGTGACTCAGTAGAGTTATGGAGAAAAGAAGCCCATAGGAGGCAACAGAAGGAATTGCATAAAGTTGAAAAGGGTAAGAGAATGACAGAGCAGGCCAAGAAAGAACAGTTACAAGAAATAGGGAAAGAAGTAGTTAGTGAAAGGAATAAAAGGGAACAATCAGCCATTTCTACTGGTTTTTATCCTGTATTGCCATCTGCACCTGAAAACCTTAACATTGCATCAGCACAGCCTACAGCCCCACTACCAGAGGATACTTTCACCAATTTTCTCTTAGATACTCCACCTCCATATGAGGTTCCAGTAACTCAACACCCTCTGCCTTCTCTCAATATAAGATATATGACAATGATCTCATAGCCCAGCTTTTTCTAGCATTACCACGCTCACATCAAAGATTAGCAAGTCTCTACATGGTACAACATCTCATCACACTCAATGGCACTCATTTTAAACATGATCCAAGACTCGAAGATTTTCTGTCTGACTGCGCTGATAACATGTTCCTCCACAATAGTTCAGTTTTTCTCAACACATTTATAGATTTTAGACAGAAATACCAGAAAAAGACTGAATATAAATCTTTCAATAACACGTGTGGATCAACTAATAGACTCCCTCAAACACGCCAGTTCCCCATGAGAGAGGTCCACCCCAGAGCTGACACAAATGGAGCGCTACAACGCGTCTTCATTTATGTACCCTTGACAAAACTTGAGTTACTAAGGATGAAAGAGATGGTTCCCTCCCACTCAAAGGATCCTGCTGGATTCTTTAAGGAATTAGGAGATGTATTAATGATGGGAACATATACTCTTTCTGATATCACAGCAATTCTGAAATTATTGTTGCCATCAGGTATATATGACAAACTAAGAGAAAAAGATTGGGAAGTAGCAGGTGAACACATTAGATGGACTGAACTTCAGAATGATGAAAATACTAGAGTAGCAGGTCAAGGTATAGGAGACAGACTAAAAGCACTTCCTGGCACTATTTTAAAGGTGCTACCACAGTTACTAACCGTGAAAAAGGAGGACTGGGATGCCATTTCCTCCTGCAAACAGAAACATGGTGAAGACATTGGAGATTATTACACCAGACTTGAAAAGTGTTTTGCGGTAAATAGCGGCCTTACGCCGACAAGTGAAGCTTACCCGCATCTGTTTGTTTCCAAATTAGTAGATAACGCCTTGCCAGCCATTAAGGACAGAGTACTAAAAGTAGAAAGTACCTGGCAAGCACATACACCTCCACAGGTGTTACAAATGCTACAATATCACCAGAATCGCATTAGGGATGAAGAAGAAAATGATAAGAAACGCATGAAAGACACAAAGATGAAAGCATTAGTAGCCCAAACTGCACCCCAGCGTCAACAGACACCAAGTAGCCAGACAAATATAAAAAGCACTTGTAATTATTGCAAAAAGATGGGACACTTCGTTAAAGATTGCCCTGTCTTAAAGCACAATTTAGCTACTGGTAAGACCCAGCCACGCCCATATCAGCCAAAACAGAATGGTTCCCTAGACAGTTCAACACCTTCAGTTCCACTGACAACACAAATGGCCCAAATGAATATTATAGACAGCGCCTACACTGAATATTACCCAGATTTCTCATGATGTTGCCCAGAGAGAGAAGATGACAAACTGCCCCTAATCCCCATTCCAGTAGATCAGACAGGTCCATTTATAGAGGTCCGACTTCTTGGGGAGGATAGGACATTTCTACTAGACACTGGGGCCAGTAAAACAACAATAAGCCATCAAGAGGTCCCAGAGGCTCCTCTCTCGGGTTCAAAAAGTATTTCTCTGGGTTTCTCGGGACAACCTGTGACAAACGCCACGTCAAAACCACTGCCCTTGCAGGTTGGTCCCCTCACGACAACTACAGATCTTATATTGACAAAATCATGTCCAGAAAACTTGCTTGGTATAAAAACATTGAAAGAATTAGGAGCTGTCATTGTTTGCTCACCTACAGATGTCAGACTATTTCTGCAAGATTTCAAGGGCCACTACACAAGTAGAGAATTAGATGAGCGTTTGAAAGATTTGCCACACACCCTGTGGGCCACTGATTCCACCACAGTAGGATGTATGGAAATAACACCTCACAAGGTTACACTGAAAGAGGGAGCCCAACTACCACGTATAAGGCAATACAAAATTCCACCTCAGGCTGAACAAGCATTAATGTTAATTATTCAGGACCTAATACAGTCAGGTGTGATTAAGGAAACAACTTCTAACATTTGCAATTCCCCTGTTTTACCAGTTCATAAAAAAGTGGAACCAGGAACACCACCTGTCTACAGACTAGTGGTGGATTTGAGAGAGCTCAATAAATGTGTCGTTCCACAACACCCTGTGGTTCCAGACATCTCCACCCTACTCACAGCCATAGATGCGGAAGCAACGCATTTTTCAGTCATTGACTTGAAAAACGCATTCTTTAGCATACCTATTCACCCAGACAGTCAATACCTTTTTGGCTTCTCCTTACAAGGACGAAGTTTCCAATTCACAAGAGCTGCTCAAGGTTTCACAGAGAGTCCAAGCGTATATAGCCAAGCATTAAAAAGACAACTAGATACTGTTCAAATGCCCACGGATACAGCCATACTACAATATGTTGATGATATCCTCATTACGGCCAGATCTGACGCAGCATGTGCTGAAGCATCACTACTAGTACTAGATTTCCTAGCTGCAAATGGCCATAACGTTTCCCCTGGTAAGCTCCAATTTTGTTTACAGCAAGTGGCATACTTAGGGCACTTGCTGTCAAAGGAGGGTAGGCAGCTTACACAGGAACGCATCCAGCTCATACTACAAATACCACAACCAACAACACAGAAACAAGTTTGAGCCTTTGTTGGTCTGACCTCATATTGTAGACAGTGGATCCCACAATTTGCACTCATTTCCAAACCGTTAGTGCAGCTGACAACACTCGAAGCTGGCGCTACTCCACAATTACCCTGGACAGATGAACACACGCAAGCCTTTCAGTCTCTTAAAAAAGCTTTGTGTCAAGCCCCAGTGCTGGCAACACCTAATTACACCAAAGATTTTACATTATTTGTAACAGAAAACTCAGGTACAGCACTATCAGTTCTGACCCAACTTCAAGCAGACAAACATAAACCATGTGGTTATTTTTCAAGCACATTAGATCCAGTAGCACAAGCATTGCCTGCATGTCTAAAATCAGTAGCAGCTACTGCACAAGCTATTAGACAAAGCGATTCTATTGTATTGGGACATCATCTGATAGTTCAGGTCCCACACGCTGTAGAACTTCTGTTAAACAGAACACAAACACAGCATCTGACAATAGCCAGACTCACCGGATATGAGATGACACTTTTTCAGCCACACATTGAGATTAGACGCTGCAACATTTTAAACCCAGCAACACTGTTGCCACTGACCTCTCCTACTGAAGAAATTCACGATTGTATTGACATAATTGATTTAGTGACCAAACCAAGACCAGATTTACAAGATACTCCCCTTGCTAAGGCAGAAATGACACTCTTTGTTGATGGTTCATGTATGAGACTCCCCACAGGAGAATTAGCAGCAGCCTATGCCATCACAAATGGTACAGACACTTTAGAAGCACACAAGATAGAGATACTGTCGGCACAGGCAGCAGAACTCATAGCCCTAACACGAGCATGTCACTTAGCAAAAGGAAAGTCAGTTAACATCTACACTGATTCACAATATGCCTTTGGAGTTGTACACAACTTCGGTACATTGTGGCGAGAGAGAGGATTTCTCACATCACATGGGTCCAGAATACAGCATTCTACACTCATCACTGTCCTCTTAGAGGCCAGTCAGTTACCAGAGAAAATCGCAGTGCTAAAATGTAAAGCGCACACAAAAGGAACAGATGAAATATCAAAAGGAAATGATTCTGCAGACAGTGCAGCCAAGTTAGCAGCAAACACAGAATTAAGTATACCACCCGCCAATATACAATACGAGACCCCTTTTCTGACATCCAGGATGTCCAAAGTCACGCCACACCACAGGAACTGCTAGAATGGAAGGAAAAAGGAGGGGTCCTTACAGATCAAGGCTGGATGACACCTGAAAGAGCAGTATGGTTTCTACCGGATGCCATGGTACAGGTTATGGTAAACACCATACATGGACCAGCGCATCTGGGAGAAAAAGCAATGTTAGACAGCATACAGAATATATGGCACAACAAACATTTGAGAACTGCAGCCAAACAAAAAGTTAAAACGTGCATGATTTGTAATCAGTTCAACCCAGGAAAAGGCACAAAGGTGGAACAGGGAGGATTCCAACCCCCTGACCATCCATTTGAAGTTCTCCAGATGGACTATATCCAGATGGAGAGATGTAGAGGTCACAAGTATGTGCTAGTTGTAGTGTGTGCTCTGACCAGATGGACAGAAGCCTATCCCGTCCCAGATTACACTGCAACGACAACTGCTAAACAATTAGTTAGAGAGTTTTTCCCGAGGTATGGGTTGCCCCGTGTCATCTACTCAGATAACGGCCAACCTTTTTCCTCTGAACTCATGAAGCAAGTGTCTCTTCTGTTAGGGTACACTTGGAAGTTTCACTGTGTAAGACATCCTCAGGCAGCAGGTCTAGTAGAAAGACACAACCAAACTTTGAAGATAAAATTGGCCAAGATATGCACTGACAAAGGCGTGGACTGGATGGTAGCCTTACCGGTTGCCCTCTTTTACATGCGTATGGTAGCCCATTCCAGAACTGGCTTATCTCCATATGAAGTGGTCTTTGGCAGACCACCAAATATGTGGGGTACGCCAAGGCCTAAAAGAATAACTGATGTTGACAGTACTATGCTGACTGACTACCTGGCTTCCTTGATGTCTGCACTCCAATCTTGTCGTTCTCAGGTTGCTGCCACCTTCCCTGACAAAACCAACCCGGAAGAACACGCCATCCGACCCGGGGACTGGGTCCTCGTGAGGAACTTCGACCGGACCAGCCCCCTCCAACCCAGGTGGAAGAAGCCAAGACTCGTACTACTAACAACACGGACAGCAGTGAAGGTCGAGGGCAGGAAGGGCTGGCTCCACGCAAGCCACTGCCGGAAACATTTTGGACAAAAAGACACTGTTGCTGATGGCCCTGCCAATCCCACTGACATTGTGACTGAACAATCTTTATTGCCTTTGGAACTGACCCCACAACAGGATTACAAATCAAAGTTAAGGTCTGCCATTCGGACTCTGGCTAATTAAGTCCATTGGGCGTCGGTCCAGTGGTGAAGCGGTTGGAGCATGGGAATGGATTTTAACACCTTGACTATGTGGGAGAAAGAAAAAAATTAACTCTAGAAAAAGACACAATGGTCCTCTTATATGTTTGACAGTATTATTTTTCCTCGTGGCAGTTATGACGTGTCTTGGTTGGATTCTCCACACTGTTTTTCCTCCAACACAACACACCTCTCATACACCCAACAGCACTCAGGAACACACCTATCACGACCTACCCCCCTCATGAACAAGCCCATAGACTAGCCTAATACCATCATACAGATGCTACACCACACTCAGCAGGCCAGTAATAGCACCAATTGTTGGATATGTGGCCGCATCCCACCTCATCAGAAAAAGGGAGGGATGCCTCTTTTTCCTTTCCCATTCTCTTATAATGGAACTTGTGAAGCCTGGTTCGCCCTAATAACAGCTGACGATACTACCCCCACCTCCTGCCCTGACGGAAATAATTCATGCAAGAATGGGTGGCCTTGGGGGGGATTTAAACAAGGTACTCAATACTGCCTGTTACCCTAATAAGGAGGGAGATCCTCAGGCGACAGGTACAGTCCTAGAAAGTGAAGAATACAAGCAAGGGAACATGACCATGTCCTACAAGATGTTAAATACCAAACCTAAAAAGAATGCTGGTCCCCCTTCCATCTCGGTCTCACAAGTAAAAGGACACCTGTGCATCCAGAAAAATGGCTCTGTTCCATTAGGACACAGTGACTGTCATACCACCGAGACCTCCTAGTGCCCCATGTCAGATCGTCCTGGGGATGGCAACTGCTGTCAGCAGCAGGTATAATATTCTTGATAATAACTGGATGCTGCCTTTGCATCCAATGTGGTCCTGCCCTGTGCGGTCTATGCGCTGCAAAATGCATTCCTAAACCACGAGAGGAGGTGGCATTGCCATGGCAGTAAAATCGTGCTTCCCCTCGGAATGGAAATCCCTTGGTCTGCCAGCCTGCGAGAGTGCCCTTTTTAAAGTGGCCTTTAGTCATCATTTCACGCTTAGTGGTATCCTTATTTACCGCCCTCCAGGCAACGACACAGTCTTCAAGGCCGCTCTTGCCGACATGGTAAGCTCTCTAGCGCCTAGTTGTGCGAATTTTAACATCACTGGCGACCTTAATATTCATTTTGATTGTAGGTCGTCCACAGCCATAGATACCTTGCTTGCGGACCTTGAAGCACTGCAACTTGTCCAACTTGTCACACTTCCCACTCATACTGGGGGACATATCCTTGATCCCTTTTTTACCACCATGGAGAGGGTGAAGGTGTCCAACCCGATCCCGGTGGGCTGGACTGACCATCTGTTGGTGGAAGTTTTCTGTCCCATTGACGATTTGCCATTCAAATCAGTGGATAGGCTGATTCTTAAAAGACAGTGGCACAAGCTTAAACTTGAGGAGTTCTACAGGTTACTGGAGAACGAACCCCTGAGCTCCATTCTGAATGTGGAACAAGGTTACGAACTGTTTTGCAAATGGATTTCGGATGCCCTTGACTCCCTCATACCAATGTGCTGGTCGAAATGTCATACTAAGGTACCTAGCCCGTGGTATAACGACTCTCTTGCCGAGCTTAAAAAAATCTGCCGGAAAGCTGAGAGGGAATGGAGGAAGTCCTATGACCCTAGTCTGAAATCCTCTTATTTTGCCAAACTTAAGACCTATCACAGGGCAATTTGTAGAACTCGTGCCGCATTCTATGCCCAGGAATTCCAAACCAGTACTAACCCCTCAAAGTTAATCTTTAAGGTCCTTAAAGACCTTTTGAATAAAAGGGCCACTTCGGCAGAAATCTGCACCGACCCTCATTGTGAAAGTCTGGCATCTTTCTTTTTAGAGCAAGTGCAGGCTATCTACCGAGGATTTGACCTGTCTCTGCTCGATCCAGAGCCAGCTGGCTCTAACTCCCTGGCTTGTGAGACTCTGACCTCCTTGCCTGACCTGTCTATGGAGGCTTTTGATATGCTGAGCCTCAGGATTAAATCTGGCTCTCCTCTGGATCCGCTGAAGCCTGATCAAATTAGGATTCTCTCCCCCTTGTGTCGTGTTCCGATACTTTCCTTGATTAATTTGTCGTTATCATCTGGAACGGTCCCCTCCTCGTGGAAGCAGGCGGTAGTCACCCCAGTTCTGAAGAAGGCAAATTCAAATCCCCTCCTGCCTGAGAACTACCGACCCATATCTCTTCTTCCCTGGACCGCCAAATTCATTGAGGCTCATGTAAATTCCATCTTAACTGACCACCTTTCCCGTAACCATATACTGGACCCGAGTCAGAATGGCTTCCGGTCGGGACACAGTACCGAGACCGCTTTGCTCTACATGATCGAGCACCTACGTCTGGTGCTCGACTCCGGGCGAACGGCGGCGCTCCTTTTATTAGATCTGAGCGCCGCATTCGATACTGTGTCCCACCGTGTTTTAATTCGGCGTCTAGAGGAAGCTGGAATAGCGGGGACTGCTCTTCAGTGGTTCCGCTCTTTCCTCTCGGGTCGGTCCTTTAAGGTGGCTATACCACCTGGCCAGTCCACCTTCCATCCTTTGGATCTGGAGGTTCCACAGGGCTCCTCGTTGAGCCCGACCTTGTTCAACCTCTACGTGAAACCGCTAGCTGCGATCGTCAAACAATGGGGTTTGACGATGACCTCATATGCTGACGATACGCAGCTGGCGGTGACACTGAGTGGAGACCCTGAAGTGGATGCCCCCAGATTCCGAGCAGGACTAGTGGCAGTAGCAAATTGGTTGAGAACCAATTGCTTACAACTGAACGCCAAAAAAACCGAAGTCATGGTTTTGGGGAAACATGCAGAGCTTTGGGGAGATCAGTGGTGGCCTCCAGAACTGGGCGTCACTCCCGTTCCAGCTTCCGAAGTAAAGAACTTAGGGGTCTGGCTGGATCCAGTGCTTACCTTTACGAGCCATACGAAGAAGGTTGCAGCCACCTGCTACGGCATTTTGCGAGGCTTAAGACCGATCCTTAAGTTTTTTGATTCCTCTACCCGGCAGCTCGTGGTCCAGGCCACGGTTTTATCTCCGTTAGACTATGGCAGCGCTCTGCTGTTGGGGATAAACCAGGCTGAGGCATCTAGGCTACAAAGGGTACAGAATGCTGCGGCGCGGGCCATTGTTGGCCTTCCTAGACATTGTTCTGTTTCCAGCACTATTTCCGCCCTTCATTGGCTGCCGGTCAGACAAAGAATTAAGTTTGTCGCTTTGTCTGGCCTTTAAAATCATGAAGCTCTCTTCGCCGCCTGCACTTGCTAACTTGCTTATCCCCTATGTCCCTTCGAGGTCCCTGAGATCGGAGGCTCTCTATCTTGCGGCCTGCCCCCGTTTCAAACTCAGCAGGATGGGTGGCCGCTCCTTCCGAGTGCTTGCCGCTGGTTTGTGGAATTCACTCCCAGTGCACATTAGAGCTCTGGATAATCTGACCGCTTTTAGGCGGGTTATTAAAACTTTCCTGTTCTCTGTACTTGGTTAGTCGTCTTTTTCCTTTTTCTGCGTGTTATGTTTTAGTACCTGTTCAAGCGCCAGGACGCCCCTTCGCTGGGGCAGCTGTGCGCTGTATAAATAATGATAACATAACATAACATAACTTGTCCAGCAGAGAGAAAGGGAAAGAATCATGTTACAAGAATGTATAAATGATCTGATGCAAATTGAGATATAATGTAGGTACACTCTGGGGCAAGGAGGGAATGTGGAAATAAAATTGACAATTGTGCCCCATCATTTCCCTGTTTCTGCCTGACAGCCATTTTTCTCAGACAAACACC
Source organism: Lissotriton helveticus (assembly GCF_964261635.1). Classification (NCBI taxonomy): domain Eukaryota; kingdom Metazoa; phylum Chordata; class Amphibia; order Caudata; family Salamandridae; genus Lissotriton; species Lissotriton helveticus. The sequence continues at coordinate 390,872,026 of NC_136071.1, forward strand.
CATTTTGTGTGTGACATGCTCTCAGCAATTTGTCTGAAAACTGTCCTTCACATCCCCATTGAATCTTGCACAACCCCCTGCTCCTTGTGGTCGAGCCAATTCCAAGAAGCCTGTCTGTGTGCCCTCCCCCAGTTGTGCCAGAGACTCAGCCACATCCTGTCCATTGTTGGTAACTCAGCCTGTCACACCAACTGCCCTGTGACCACCCCCAACTGAAAGAGGAAGCACGAGGTTAGGCCCTGAAACCACACCAACTAATAGAGGAAGCACAAGGTTGTACACTGCGAACACACACATTTCTGTGGTTCTGCCAATTCTGGGAACCAGCAGCAGATAGTTCCTGTTCTTAACTGTAAGACACCCTGCACCTGGCATCTTAGTTTATTGACCACCCCTTCCTGTGTTTCAGCCAATTCCCAGAACCAGCAGATAGTTCCTGTTTTAAGAAATAGTTACTGCAAGCCAGAGAGCAGATGGTCTCTGTTTTACACAAGATAGTTCCTCTTTTTGACATGAAGCACGAGCACAAACCCCAAATGAGGAAGCCTCCCCCTTCCAACTGTCAGACTATTTCACATCGCAAGTCCCCTCACGAAGCCTAAGACACGCCCCCATTTCTTCACAATCTGCTCCTCTTGCTAATTTTTGTTCCTCTATCTGCCATGACCTGTTTGTTCCTCTATTTTGCCTCATGACCAAGACTGTATAAATGTCCTGCTGTTGAAAATAAAGACCCCCACTTCAAGAGAGAGACTTGAGAGATTGCTCCTGTGCCTGCTTGGTGCTGGAAGCGCTCCCCTTAACTCGAGTTATTGGTCTCCTCCTCCTTCATTTGAGCACCACGGACTCCTCGCTTTGCATTGACAAGAAATTATGATTTATTAAGCATAGAAATTCAGAAATGAGGTAATAAGTAAATTTAATTTACCACAGGATGAGCTGGGTGTTGTCTGCGTATGATACTATGCTGAGCCCATGCCCATGCTGTCTGACGATGGCGGCGAGGGGGCCATATAGATGTTGAAGAGCGTGGGGCTGAGCGATGATCCTTGGGGTACTCCACAGTTGATCTCTGTGGGTTCGGAGAGGAAGGAAGGGGGTTTGATTCTCTGGGTTCTGCAGAAGAGAAAGGATTGGATCCAGTTGAGGGCAGTCCCCCGTATTCCAGTGTCGTGAAGTCTGGTTGCGAGAGTGCGATGTGAGACGGTGTTGAAGGCTGCAGGGAGGTCTAGTGGGATGAGGGCCGCAGTGTGGCCCTGGTAAAATAGCATGCGGATGAAGTCAGTGGCGGGGACGAGGGTGGTCTTGGTGCTGTGATTGCTGCAGAAGCCAGACTGGGAGGAGACTAGGATGGAGTTCTCTTCGATGAAGGTGGTCAGCTGAGTGTTTATGAGTCTCTCGGTGACTTTGGCAGCAAAGGGGAGGAGAAAGATGGGCCGGTAATTTTTCAGGTCCGTCGGATCAGCCGTGGGTTTCTTGAGGAGGGGTTTGACCTCCACCCGCTTCCAGTTGCCTGCGAAGATGCCGCTTCGAAGGAGGGATTGTTGGTCCATCCCAGTTCAGGTGCAACTGTGGCGGAGGCCCTGTGGTAGATGTGCAGTGGGCAAGGGTCTGTGGAGGCTCCTGAGTGGGTGTCCTTCATGGTCCCGGTGGTGTGTTCAACGGTGGCAGGATTCCTGGTGGTGATGGTCGGCTCGTTGTCGGTGGTGGTGGGGGGGAGCGTCTGTTCGCTAAAGTTTTCATAGAGGGCCTTGATTTTCAGATGCAAGTAGGAGCAGAGCTTGTTGAAGAGTTCCTGGGATGGACTGACGTCCGTCTCTTCGCTGGGGGGGGGGATTAGTGAATTGATGTATGACGTTGAAAAGTTCTTTAGCCTTGGTTGCGTTGGTGTGATTTTTGTTGTTGATGAAAGTCTGCTTGGTGTGTCTTATGTGCTGGTGGTATTCCTTCAGGGCTCTCCTGTAGTTGTTCAGCTCTTCTGTGGTTTTCTGGTTTTTCCATGTTTTCTTGAGGCGTCTGCAGGAGCGCCTGGTTTCTTGGAGTTCGTTGGTGAAGCAGGCGGCCTTCAGGGTGCGTAGTTTGACGGGGTGGTGGAGGGATGCGAGCTTGTTGACACAGCTTGAGATCCAGCTGTGAAGTTCTTTGGCTGCGGTGTTGGCGTCGGTCGTGGCACGGGGTCTAGGAGGAGGGTGGTGTTGAGGTGTTCCTCTGTGATCTTGCTCCAGTTCCTTCGTGGTGGGCGCGGGACGGGGTTGGGTGTGGTGGTGGTGTTGAATGTGAAGTGTATGCATGATGGTCTGGCCAGAGGGGTTGCGTGGTGTGGCTGAAGTGGATGTTTGTCCCTACTGCAAAGATGGGGTCGAGGGTGTGTCCTGCTCTGTGAGTGGGGGTGGGGACGAGCTGCTTCAGTCCGAGGTTGGAGAGGTTGTCAAGGAGGGTGATGGAGTCGGGGTCACTGCGGTTGTCGAGGTGGAAATTCAGGTCTCCGAGTAGGATGTAGTCTGTCAAGGTCATGGTGTAGGGTGCGACGAGGTCGGCAATGGTGGTTGCGGACTGGGTGCGGGGTCCGTGGGGTCTGTAGGCGAGGGTGCCGCGTAGTGTGGTCCTGGGGCTAGTCTGGATCTGGAAGTGGAGGTGTTTAGTGTTGGAGTGGGCGTTGCTTGTGCTGGATGTGGTGAGTCGGAGAGAGGTCTTGTGAGCGATGAGTCCTCCTCTGGGGCGGTGGGGGAGGTCCTTTCTCTGGATCTTGTATCCGTCGGGGATGGCGGTGGTGATGTCGGGGCCGGAGGTGGAGTTGGTCTTTGTAGGGAGCGTACTTTGAGGCAGATGCATGTCAGGGCTTCGGTGGTGCGGGCTGTAGGAGGATGGATATCTGACTATGGTTACCCCCAACTTTTTGACTAGTGTTTAGCTGGTTTTCGACTTAGTTGGCCTGGGATCCTGCTAATCAGGGCCCCAAGCTATCTGCTCTCGCTGTAAAATGGACTCCATGTACTTTAGGTACATCTCCAATTGGATATTGGATCACCTTGTGCGCCCCTGTATAGTGTACCATAGGTACCCAGGGCATAGGTGCGTCCAAGGCCTACCAGGGACTGTAGCATGAAGTATGCCACCCCTCGCTGGCCATCCAAATCGACACAACTGGCTGATCACTCAGCTGGGGCAAGGTCGTGTAATCACCCCTTGCTTAGATATAGTATTCCTATATCTAACCTTATATATAGACACATATGCACCTATAAGTCACTCCTATGGCAGGCCTTAACAATCCCGAAGGCAGAGTGCTTGGTTTATGTGAGATGAGGCTCTAGCATGAGCTGAGGTTGTCTGCAGCTTTCGGAACCATCTCCTTATAGCTGTTCTATGATATAGCCATACCATATACTCTTAAGTGCATTATAATCCTCACAGTTATTGCTAAATTTGGTTTGGCTTTATATCAAAACATGTTGTGTAAGGTGTCATACGCTTTGGAATACTACCCCCTCGCCAGTTCTGGCGACGGGGGTAGGATTCCACCCTTCTAGAGGGAGAAGACATGTTGTTCCAGTTAATCCCGGTTAAAGTTAACCAGAGCCTCAGCATCACAAAATGGATGCTGCTGCCACAGACACAAGTCTGACCTCCTGCTGCTGAGAGTCCTTCCAGTGAGGGAGGCTTGGACAATAGATTTCCTGCCTTGGGAGATGCTAGCACCACCCCAGACAGGTCTTAGTGTATTGGAGCAGGGAGGGCTGAATGAAATGAGACACTGCCTGGGGCACACAAGGTGCCTCCTGCATAGTCCGGTTGAAACCAGTTGCTGGGGCACTCCAGCCCCAGCTCTGCTGCGAAACTGGACAAAGGGAAAGGGGTGTAGCAGGTAATCCAGTCCCTTTGATTGGTATAAAGGTAGAAGCTGAGTCAAGAGACTTTAGATTTATCCTGAACTGAAACTTGAAACAGAAACTCTGGACCTTCGACATTCCACTGCAACTAGAAGACTGACGAATCTCCCTTGTGGTCAAGGAGTGACTACCCTGTGTAAACAGGCACCATCAAGCGATCTGCGGTTTGCTTTGTTGACGCTCCCGCTGGAGCCCGAGCACAGAGCCCGACAAGACCTGACTTCCAGACTTCTTTGACCCCGATCCAAAGCTGAGACCCGTGGAGGCGACGAGAGACGTGGGACCGGACATCTTGGAAAACCTGCTCATTGCTACTTGTGCAGCTTACGAGGCACCCTCGAAGTTGTGCATTGGGGATTGAGAAGACCCAGCCCGAGCACCTTTTGCACCGACGCACAGCCCCCCACACTCACCGAGTGCCGCGTGGGGCCTGCTAGTACTTTTGTGCTCGACGCGTCTGTCCGGTCACTTGCCCGTTGGCTAGTGGCCTCTGTGACGATGAACCTTTGAATTTGAGCCGCTTGCCTGGTTGCTCCAGGTTTGCTCCTGCTTCCCTGAAAAGGAGAAGCTCCCCAGACCTTGCTGGTCTGCCTCGAAGCGAATATTCGATTCCTGCGTGGGTTGCATTTGCCAAGTCCTGTTGACTCCAATCCGGAAGCCCACACCGCCGACAGCGAGATCCTTTGTCAGACAGTCCGTATCCAGCGCCTGGTCGTCGTCGACGCCTCCTGGTCCACGTGGCTGCAGAGACAAGCTTCGCATCTTCACCTGATCGCACCCGACATCGCCTGGTTCCTTCCTGGTCACTGGCTAGTGACCCAGACTCTGTCCCCTCTGCTTTCAGGTACTCTTCATCCTCGATCCACCCTTGGATCCAATCGGACACTTCTCTCCTGGTCGCCTGCAGCATCTTTTTACAGGTCTCCATAGGATTCAGGGACGAAACCCGACACAACTTGACACCTATGCACCCGGCTCCTGTGGGTGAGGTAACGCAAGTACTCCCGTGCTCCTGTGAGTATTGACTATCCAAGTGTCCTAGTTTTAAGTAGCTTTCTCCTAGTCCACCCGGAAGTGTCATAAATCAACTATTTTCTAACTCTTACGTTCCCATTGTATCCCTTTGGTAACTCGTGTGTGTGTTTAGACACTGCACACGCATCCCGTGGGCCTCCTGCTTCCTCACCTTTGGTAGTACAGCGTAGCCCCAGCGATTCCCTAGGCCCTAGGCCTACTCCCTGTTCGTGACATGGTCCTTATACCACTATTTTAGTATATGGTTTGCAACGCTCCTAGGGCTCGACTGTATTTTGTGCAACTTATTGTATGATAATTGAGTAACTTGGTATGTGCTTTGGCCTCTGACCTCATAAAGAGTTCAGAGGGGTTGTGTTATTAATAAATACATATATATTTTATATATAATCTGTGTGGTGTCCTTTCATTTGGTATTCAAGGGGTTACATATGGTAAAACAGCTGGCTTCACATGCTCTCTGAAGTTTTAGCCTAAGACTGCTTTGTCCATGCTACCACTAGGATAGCTGGTCTATAAGGTTGACTTTACAACCATCACCATAAGGGTTGTTTGGACTGATACAGGGTGCCCACTAGAATAGTGGACATCACATATCAGGCCAACTTCTCACACGGGCGTCCAGTAGACCTTTGGCAGTCATGGGGGCGCCGTGGATGGTGAAAGATCGTCGACAGTGTCTGCAGGAGAACTGTCCATGGGTAGTGTTTGGTGTGGATCTTTGGCAGTCAGTGTGTCTTCAGGGGTTGAGTGCGTGGAGGGCTGCAGAGTTATATCGGCGGGATCCCGGGGATCCAGGGTTCCTAGCGCTGACCGCAGTCGGATCGCAGACAGGCGCAGACGGGATTGCCTTAGGCGCACCTGCGGCACGACCACGCGGCAGCCTCCATTAAGTAGGGGGAGGGGCGTGCAGCTGGGATCCAGGGGGGAGAACAGCGGGAAAAACAAGCAGGGAAACAACGGAAGGGCACGAGTAAGGGGGGGGAGAATTACAAGAACGGCACAAAGTGGGTAGCGATGGCAGAAACTAAAGCACAATGGTACAAGAGGCAAAAAACTAAGGCACAGGGTAGGATGCGGGTAACAAGACAGGAACAAAAAATAAAATTGCAGAGAGGCGGGAACAGTCACAGACTGGACTGGAACTCGGCCAGGGAGGGGCTCATGGTTGGAGCGCGGCACCGCAGAGCACAGTGGAGCGGAGCTGCTGGGGAGAAGTGCGAGCCTCGGACCGTGGGTCAGAGGTCTTGCTCTCCGTGGGTCAGAGGTCTTGCTGATTCTATCAATTCTTTTAGCGAAGCACATAATTATAATTGTTAGTTGTTTTGCCAAAACAGAAGTGAATGAGAGAGAGTGTGGGAAAGGATTGTTACGGATGGTTAACTGCTTCAAGGAGTGAGAGCGATGTCAGAGTTTGCAGCGCTAGGATAGGTCGGTTGGTGTAATGATGTGCTGGGATTGGTTGAAATTGTCTCTTGGATACTGACCTGTTTTTGTAATTGTATTGCAGCGGAACTTGAAAATTTTATTTGGAAATTGTTGAAACAATAGAGTTAGAAATTAGATGTTTTAGAACAATAAGGGATGTGATACGAGGAGATGTAGGTGTGCCTACTAGAATTAGAGATGATGCGTCACTGGAGGATATGTAAGTTCACTATGTGGCGACAAAAGTAGGACTACTATTTGGCTTAAGAATTGGTACAAGATTATAGAGGAAGAAGGTGCATTGATGTTTCCACACGATGGTACTTTTAATTTGAAAATAACTGATCATTTGAGAGGAATACTGTTTGCAATGAAACCATTACCTAGACCCACACAATTTGAAGCACTTAATGCATGGGTACGAGCAGCGCATGTAAAACAGAGAGACAAATCTCAAGGGAGAATGACAAAATCGATGTGTGCATATTCAGACGTGAGATGGGATGACCAACAAAAGAGATGGAGAGTGAATATGATTGAGGGAGCGAGACTGCGCCCCATCATACCAAGGGAGGGCTATGAGGCTGAGAGAAGGAGAAGGGAAAAGAAGATGGAGGGAGATGCAGACAGAGATAGTGACACAAGTGACAGCCTTTTGAATGGATTGCTAGCTGAATGTCCACCTCCATATAATCTGAAGCAAATGGAAAGTAGGGGTAACATATGTCTAACTGGTAGTTCTGGGAGTGCTTTGGCACCAGTTGTTTCTAGTCCTAGTGTTGTAGGAGTTATATCAACTGGGGTGACACATACTGTAGCTTCTGGAAACGGCAGCACTAATGTGACTTCAATACTTCCAGATGCTCTTACAGTACATGTTACCACTGGGTTTATAGTCCCTATGTATAACCAGAGCCCTGCAGCAACTGAAAGTCAGAAGGTGCCGTTCCTACAGAAGCTAAGATACCGGAAAGAAAATCAGACAATCAGAGAATAGTTTGCCCCGTTGATCCAAATGAATGTGAGCTCATCATCTGCAACTAGTGCAGATCCTTTGGAACTACAGAATGGGTTTAGACCCATAAGGTCTTTCCCTGGACTGGCAGGTATTAATGTATGGCAAACTCTTCCCAAAGTATGAAATAGCACGCCTCAAGATAGTACTGCACAAAAAGGAACCTCTGAGAGTCACATTTATTTGAAGTCCTGGACTTAGAGCAATTGTTAAAGGAACTAGCAATAATGATTCAAATGGGAATTGAAGTACAGAAGCGAGGCAGGAAACAAAGTCAGCTGTGAAAGAGGATCTAATAAATGCGGTTCAACTGAAAAGTGAATTAGATGAAAAGATAACTGGGAGTTTGGAGCTCAACCAAATAGATACTTACCAACAGAATAAACTAGTATTCATGAGTAAAGATGTCACAAGAAGAGAATGAGTAAAGATATCACAAGCTCACGAGAAATTAGTTTGAGGCCCTCCTCCACACGAAGGATCCCTGCTGCACCTCAATTCTGGTGGTCCAGTGGTGAGCCTGTCTTTGCTTTCCTGTTCCTCTCATCTCTTGTTCTGCTTTTCTAGCCTTTTTCATTTTCTATCTTTTCCTCCCGTATTTCTCTTTTTTACCCTTATTCTGTTTTTCTTTCTTATACTGCCCTTGCCACTGCTCTGATCCTGCGGTCCACCCCCTTGTAGTGCCGCTTCCTGCCTCCCAGCGGACCAGCCTCTCACACCTCCCTACCACTACTTAATGGCGGCCGCTGCGCAGTGAAGGAGCGACGCCACAAGCCTGGCCCCCACGCCGTTCACCGCTATGATGCCACATCATCCACGCCTTCAAAACCAGACAAACCACCTCCTGCCACCTTGTATCGCCAAATGGCACCCAAGGCCGTTCACCTGCCTCAACTGCACCTTCTCCTGCCTCCGCACACCAGACCCACCAACCATACAGCCCCTAATAACTAGACTCAACCACCTTAGCTACATCCTACTCAACACACACTCCCTCAACAAACATGCTGTGGAAATCTCAAACCTGCTCTACTCCATCTCCCCGATGTCACCTTCGTCAGAGAAACCTGCATGAACCCCTTCGCAACCCCTTTCAAATCTACAGCCATCCCCGATGGTTACAAAATCATCCACAGGATCACACCAACTGACCAGGCGGAGGCATGGCCATCGTACATAAAAACACCCTCCGGCTCACAACTAGCTCCAACAACCACTCACCTGACCTGGAGCACCTCCACTTCCAGGTTCAGACCATTCCTAACATCCCCACCTGCGGCACCCTCGTCCACAGAACTCCCTGACCCAGTCCCCACTTCAGTGACTCCATAAACAATTTCATCGCACACCATGCTCTCGCCTCAACGGACTACATCGTCCTTAGCGACCTTAATTTCCACCTGGACAACCTCAACGAACAAAACACCTCATCCGTACTGGAGAACCTCCCCACCATTAGATTCAAACACTGGTCAACTCCCTAGCCCACTCAGCAGGACACACGCTCGACCCCATCTTCTCTGCAAGCAATAACATCTCCGTCAGCCACATCTCCTAGCTACAATAGACTGACCACCACTGCGTTCACTTCTTCACCAAAGCCATTGAACACCATAGCGCCCACTGCAACCCATGCAGAATCTGTAACGAAGTCTACAAAGGCCAACTCGCCACCTCCTTCCACAAAACCCCACCGCCGACCACCACAGATGCCAACGACTGGTTCTCACCCGCCCTACAAGAGTTCAGGTGCACCTGCAAATGGCTCGAGAGAAAATAGAGGAGCGGCAAAGACCTCGGCAGACCACACAGTCTTCAAAACCACCATTACCATCACCTCATCAGAACCACAAAGAAAACTGCCAAATAGGAACGTACCAACTCCAACACACACAACAGCAAAGAACTCTACACCATGAACAAAAAATTTGCCAAATATAACACGGAAGACATGGACATCCTCCCTCTCGAAGATCTCTGCAACAATCTAGCCACCTTCTTCCACAGGAAGATTATAGATATCTATAACAGCAGGACCCAACCACCCCACTCGCAGCCACTGCACCCAAATGCTCCAGACCTCAGCTGGCCCTGCTCAACTGGACCACCCTCACCACTGTTGACACCCTAAGGATCATGAAAACCATCCTCTTTGGGGGCACCTAGGACCCCTGTTGTCACCACATTTTTAACCGAGATGGCACCACCATCACCCCAAACTCTGTTGCACTATCAAATGCTCCATCAAATTGGCCACCTTCCATAAGACTGGAAACACAGAGATCAAGGATTACAGACCCATCTCTCTGCTCTCCTTCTGAGCCAAAGTAATTGAGAAGGCCATCAACACCAAACTCACCAAATTCATCGAAACAAACCCTACTCTTGACCCCTTCCAATAAGGCTTCAGAAGCAATCACAGCACTGAGTCTGCACTCTCCTCAACTAAGACAAATCTGCAGCCCTCATCCTCCCGGACCTCTCTGCCACCTTCGACACTGTCTCCCACCACACCCTCTGCACAAGACTCCACAATGCTGGCATCTGTGGCAACACTTTGGAGTAGATCCTCTCCTTCCTCGCTGGCTGAACCCAGAGAGTCTGGCTCCCAACAATCTCTTCAGAACCTACAGAGATTAGATGAGGAGTTCCTCAGGGCTCCTCTCTAAGCCCCACCCTCTTCAACATCGACATGGCCCCGCTTGCAGCCATTGTCAGAAACCACAGACCCAACATCTTCTCCTACGCTGACAATACCCAGCTGATTCTCTCCCTCACGATGAACCTACAGCCGCTAACAGCAACTATTACGACTGAATGAAGACAGTCGCCACATGGATGAAGGACAGCTGCCTCAAATTCAATTCCAACAAAACCGAAGTCCACGTCCTGGGCACCACTCCCTAAGCTTGGGATGACTCCAGATGGCCTGCAGTGCTTTGAATCCCCACCCACCCACACCCACCGACCACGCACACAACCTTGACTCCTTGCTTTCAATGAACCACCAAATCAACGCCACCTCATCCTCCTGCTTCCACATGCTCCACCTGCTTCGGAAGATTTCAAGTGGATATCCACTGATTCGAGGAGAATGGTCACCCAGGCACTTGTCAGCAGCAAGATTGATTACGGCAATGCACACTACGCCGGTGCCACCCAAAAACTCAAAAAATAAATTGCAGTGCATTCAGAATGCCTCTGCCAGACTTATCCTGGGCAACCTCCGCCACAACCATATCTACAGAGACCTCAGAGGCCTTCACTGGCTCCTGATCAACAAAAAAAATCAACTTCAAGCTCCTCATGCATACCTACAAAGCCCTCCACAACACTAGAACTCCATAACTCAACCACCGTTTCTGCTTCTACATACCCACCAGACATCTCTGCACAGCCAAACTGGTCCTGGCCACTATCCCATGGATCCGCAAGACCTCAGCCGGAGAAAGATCCTTCGCCTACCTCACTGCGAAGACCTGGAACTCGCTACCTCTACCTCTCAGTCAATCACCTCCACTGCCTCAGTTCAGGAAGGACCTCAAGACCTGGCTCTTCAGTTGAACTGCAGAACTCCCCACCACGCACCTTGAAACCCTAACAGGTTGTTAGCCACGCTAAAAACCCTAAATTGATCTGAATTGACTCAGAGCTATTATGTTGATTTAGAGTGAACAAAGGCTCTACAGAACAATCATATACTTGCATTTAGAGATCATGATATAGAGAATGAGATTACCAGGATTGAAGACCCAAATTTGTGAGTTAATTCTAAACATTCGAATTTGAGGCACATTAGACAAATCATAAGAACAATGGGCGAAAAGAAAGTGTTCTTTAAGAACAATGGGAGAACCTCCTCTGTCAGGGAAAACAGGAATGGGTGTAAAAGCCAAGTGCCGAGCTGAGGTTATATGAATGTACCTTAGAGTAGAGGTGATCTTGCTGCCTTTGCAAATTATTTCCCAAGACTAAGAGAGAAACCTATAATGTGGTACAAACAGGTTGAATGGATTTGTGAAATGTCGAAAGTGCTGTGGATTGACTTAAATACATTATTTGAAATTGTAGTCCCTAGTGATTTATGGTCAGCATGTAAAATAGCTATAGATTGTCCTGAAGGTTAACTTGAAAGACATCCAGTGATCCATGGTCTGTCACCTATAGGGATGAAGAAGTACGAGCAGGTGATTATGTGGTTGAAAGCAAAGGTGCCACAGCAGAATATTGATTGGGTAAAAATTGATAAGACGACCCAAGAGCCTATAGGGACTGTTCATGCTTATCATGAAATATTGTTGCAGGCTTTCAAGAAGTATAGTGTGATGGACAATCGATAACCTAAGGACATGGTACACTTTGGGGTCGATTCCGATCCTGGAAAAAAAACGTCCGTACGATTCATATCCGGAGCCCTCTCCGTACGAATCGACGAGTACGATCCGGACCGGGGTATGAGGACGCGATTCGTACGCTCCACGTCAGGTAAGGGCGCTTCGTACGGAAAAGCACACAATCACATACACACCATACGGTCCGTACACCCCATGATCGCAGGGGTACGGTGCGTACCCCTGCGATCATGGGGTGTACGCACCATACCCTGCGATCGCAGGGTGTACGCACCTTACACCCAGCGAACATGGGGTATGGTGCGTACACCCCATGATAGCGGGGTACGGTGCATACACCCCATGATCGCAGGGGTATGCACTGTACCGCGCGATCGCATGGTGTACGCACCGTACACGCAGCGAACATGGGGTACGGTCATACACCCCATGATAGCGCGGTACGGTGCGTACACCCCATGATCGCAGGGGTACCTGTTTCGAGGCGAACTCTGCTTCTCCAGATGTTTTCGGCTCCCGTAAAAAAAGTGTTGTACGGTGCGTATCCGACACGAATCGTACTTGCTGGGTCGTAAAAACAAGCGTCCGGTTGTCGCGTACAGCGGGTTCCGAGGGAGATTCGTACGGGGTTTTTATTCATACGGTCTCTGTACGATTCGTACGGAGTCCAGCTCCTGGTACAAATCGTACTTCGTCGTACGTACGGGGGACGTTGAAGGGTACGATTCGTACGGGAAAAACGCACCGTACGGCTATACGGAGCGGTTTTTCCCGAATTGGAATCGACCCCCAGGTGTCTAGATCTATGACTGGATTGAGACCTGAGACTAGCATGATTATTCGGCAGCATTTAATCAGTTGGCAGAACAAGTCAGTCAACAAAATTTTGCAATATGCTGTGATGAAATTGAAATGAAGCATAAAAAGCTGAAAGAGAAGTTGATGAAAGTGGCTCCAAGGAGCCAGGGACAGTCTTATGGAGGGAATGCTATCTCTGTGCAGGGAGTCCAGAAGCCTGGGACTCCAGTGCAACAAGGGCGAGGATTTCAGGAACGATGAAGAAGTGTTCCTACAGATCCTAAGACCAGAGTGGACATTACCATATTGAAAAAGATTAACCTTTGTCACTACTGTAATAGGGTGAGACATGAGAATCGACAATGTTATTTGAATCCCACTAATCTTGAACAGAATGGGGGTATGGTTCAGTCTCAGGGGAATGTCGTGCAGTGGCAAAATGTGCCTAGACTGAGATCTCAAACATCTTCTGATTCACACGGTCCTGCGATGCAAGTACTGCAACCTCTGATGCCACCACAAGCTGGAGGTAATCTTACATTTAATATAACCACGGACATGAATGCAACTCAGATCGTGCCTCAGATTTACCGGTGTTTGAGACTTCGAATGATTACGGTTCAGACCCATCATTTTGACGGTGCCTGAGGGGGAGGAAGACTGTACACTTGGCGCAGTCTTAGAGGTAGATCAGAGTGGACCATACGTTGATGCTGATGTAGATGGCCACGATGCTACTTTCCTGATTGACGCTGATGATACCTACTCGACTGTAAGAATAGCAAAGGTTTTGAACCTACCCCTCTCAGGAAAAACAATCCAAGTTGTCAGAGTTGCTAACAGACAGCTGTTGAATACCCTTTCTGAAGATGTGCCTGTAAAGATAGGGACATTCGAAGATAATCATAAATGTTGGGGTGTGTGGTCCTAGTCCAGTGTGCTTTTTACCTTTGACTTGCTGTGTAAGTTAAATTGCACCATATATTGTACACCATAGGGAATAGAACTTCAGACAAATGATGAGGACATTGCCTTTAAAGTGGCAAATCAGAACTTGGGTGTCTCACTGTTCACCATGTTCACAGTTGAACACTTACCATTGAATGTCAGAGATACAGTAAAGGACCTAGTTTGGGATTTTTATGTTAATTACATCAGATTTATCCAAGGGATTGAGCCAGTCCACATCCAAGTAAAGCCAAATGCAGAATATCCAAGAACGCAGTTTAAATCTGATGCCCAAAACAGTCGCTGGAATTACACCTGTGATTGAAACAATGATTGAACAAGGCATATTGAAGGAGATTTAGGGGAGTCCATGTAACTCACCCATGAGGGGCTTACATAAGACAAGCAGAAAATACTGCATTATGCAGGATCTCTGAAAAGTTAATAACATAGTGATTCCTTGTTCTTCCTTGGTACCAAATCCATCTGTGATATTGTTCAAATTCCATGTGAGGCTGAATGGTTTACTGTCATTGATCTTTGCCGGGCTTTTTTCTCCATTCCTCGCCATGAGGAGAGACAATTTTTGTTTGCTTTTCGGCTGGGGAATCGTGCCATGTCTCACAAGGGTATATGGAGAGTCCTTCCATATTCAACCACATCTTAAAAAAGAATCTGGAGTCCTTGGTTATGCCCTGTAATTCTGTACTAGTCCAGTATATCGATGAACTGCTTTTTGCATCGAATATTCGAGAGGCTTGCAAAGCAGTACTGTATGACAGAAGTTCTTTACTTAAGACATCATATCATGAAGGAACAAGAAAGAATCTTGGCGATCATGCGAATGAAGTCAGGATGTTTATGGGAATGGTGGGTTACCCAACTTTTTGATAATGATGAAGCCTTTACAGAGGCTAAAACAAAGGATGTGTCTGATCCAGTTCCTTGGGACAATAGTTGCTTGAACGCCTTTCTTGAGCTGAGAGAAAGCCTCTGTCGTGCTCCTGCACTAGGAAATGCCATATTACAACAAAGTGTTTTCACTCTTTTGTAATGAATGAGAAGGTTGTGCACTTTATGTATTGACGCAGACTCACGGAAGTGCCCGTAGACCTGTGGCCTATTTTTCTACTACTTTAGATCCAGTAGCAGCTGCGCTGTCCGGATGTCTCAAATCCATTGTGCAAACAAGTGTCAGCATAGAGAGATGCGAAAGCATAGTGATTGGTCATCCTTTGATGGTCTACGTTCCTCAATCAAACATATGACGTTACATTGCGGTGTTCACACTGTGATACCTTTACAACGCAGGCATTACCACTCAAGTCGTTACAACGACTTGTGCTGGAGGGTTCTGGACTTAGGAATAGTATGATTTACTATTCCAACTCCAGCCTACGTTACAGTAGGGAAGGTGCTGGAATAGTAAATCATACTATTTCTTACCTTAGAGCGCCATCCAGCGCAAGTCATTGTAATGACTTGCGTTGTAATGCCCACGTTGTAAAGGTATTGCGGTGTGAAGACCACAATGTAACCGATGTTTCCCTCCTCAATCAGTTGAGATTTTGTAACTCACACATTATGGGCTTACAGAAGCTGAGCGGAAAGTACTGCATTGTGTAGGATCTCCAAAAAGTTAATAAGATAGTGATTCCTTGCTGTCCCTTGGTACTGACTTCATCTGTGATATTGTTTCAGATTCCATGTGAGGCTGAATGGCTCACAATAATTAATCTTTGTCAGGCTTTTTTCTCCATTTCACTCCATAAGGAGAGACAATTTTTCAATGAGAAGGTTGTGCACTTTAAGTATTGACGCAGACTCACAAAAGTGCCTGCATAGAGAGATGCGAAAGCGTTGTGATGGGTTATCCTTTGATTGTCTACGTTCCTCATTCAGTTGAGATTTTGTTAACTCGAACCCGTACTCAGCATTTAGCAAATAGCAGGCTCACTTGGTATGAGCAGTTGATCTTGGCAGCAGAGAATGTGAACTTAAAGAGAGGTTGCATGCTAAATCCCACTACTCTGATGGCTGTACCTTATTGTGATGCGGATGAAGCTGAAGTAGAGCATGGCTGTCTCAATGTCACCGAACTATGTTCAAAGCCCCATTCAGACATTTCTGATGAGCCATTACCTGAATTTGATCACACCCTGTTTGTGGATGGCTCTTGTGTCAGGGACCATGATGGAACCCTAGAGCTGCATATCTTGTCGGTACTGTTACGGGAGTGGTGGAAGCTGCCTTACTTCAAATAGTATACTCCGGGTGGGTGGCAGAATTGCCCTTACCAGAGCATGCTGTGTCTCAGACCAGCTAAAAGTGACCATATTCACTGATAGCCAGTATGGATTTGGTGTGGTCACCATTTCGGACAGTTGTGGTCTCAGAGGGGCTTCTAGGCCTCACCAGAGTCCCCCATCCTGCATTGCAAAGGAAATTATTTAGTGACAGTTTGCAACTGCGTTGCTAATGAAGTCACTCATTACTGTGCACTGAATGCTTGTACTTTTAATGAGGAATACAAAATGAGGGAACAGATTAAACCAATATCAACCTTTTGATGACAATTGGTGATACATAGGAGGAAGTGAAAAGATCTCAATAAGAGGTTACTGAGGAAGAGCAACAAAGCTGAATAGGAGCAGGCTGTGTGAAACGATATGATGACATTTGGATTTCGGGAGACAGGACCAGTATTGCCTAATAGTTTGTTGCCATCCATGACAAGGTATTATCTTGCATCTAGGAAGGGATGCATTGGTGAGGTTGTTTAGGCAGACTTGGTTTAACCCAAAGTTTCGAGCAATGGCTGAGGCACTGTGTTATCGATGTTTGGTTTGTCTGCAAATGAATGTGGGAAAACAAACTGCTGTCACAATGACTCATATAGGAGATCTGGAGGGCCTTTAAATAGGATGCAATTGGACTTTGTTGAGATGCCAGAATGCAAAGAATTGAGGTACATTTTAGTGGTGGTATGCAACTTGAAGTATATCCGACTAGAAGATGTGATAGCCTCACTGTAGCTAAATTGTTGCTGAGGGAACTCATTCCAAGATTCGGATTTCCAACCTCTTTGGTGTCAGACCACGGGGCTCATTTTAATAATGAGCATATAACCACGGAATTTGCATTTCCAAACATGGGGTAGTGCTACGCAACCTTCTCAACAGCTTAACACTAGTAGAGGCTGCTCTTGCGGACAACAACAGGGAGCATAAACCCAGGTCCTCCTCATCATTTCTGCATAAATGCTTAATTCTGTTAAAGTGGTTTGTGACCTGGCCAAGAGGGAGGTCACCTTTTTGGGTAAATATTACGCCGCTTGAGGATACAGTGAGGGTGAACGCCTCAGATGTACACTGGCTAAACTCCTGCGCCCTCCCACGGGCGCAGTCCACATTGCTGAAATAGAACTTGACGATGGCACACAAATTACTGAGGACCAATGAGGATATAACCAACAAAATAGTTCTGTTATACAAATCTTTGTATACTTCTCGCCTGTTCCCTGAATCAGTCCTACCTTGAGGAGATTGCTATGGAGAGGGTACTACTGGTCAACTGCAGTTCCTGAATGAGTTGTTTATGGCAGAGGATATTGCCCAGGCAATTGACTCCGTGGATGGTACTAAGGCCCCAGGTCTTGATGGCCTTACAGGCACTTTTTACAAAGACTATAAAGACATTTTGATGGCTCATTTACAAGAGGTATATGCTGAGGCCAGCACAAGCAGAGATCTACTACCTACGATGGGAGAGGAGGCAATTTTCTTTCTACTCAAGCCGAGCAAGGACTCTAAACATTGCTCCTTTTACAGACCGCTCTCATTGCTCAATTTCAACAACAAAATTCTCGCCAAAGCAATTGCAAACAGACTGTTGTTACTGCTTAAACAGGTGCTGTCTCCTGTGCAGTCAGGATTCATACCCCATACATCCGCTTCACTTAACCTCCATGCTGTTTTCTCTGTCCTGAATGGGGTGTCTACAGATCCTCCTAAGGTGGTTGCCCTTCTGGATTGGTAGAAAGCACTTGACTCTTTAGAATGGCCCTTACTCCATGCGACATTGAGGAAACTTGTCATTCCTGTCAAACTTTCTGAACCCTTTGATCTAATCCGAGGCACTAGACAGTGCTGCCCGCTTTCACTTTTATTATTCATTATTGGCATAGTCCCTTTGGTACGTAAACCTTCGAGATCATCATATGCATTGAGGCTTACAATTTACATCTGGGCCACGTCTCATGTCAATGTATGCCGATGACATATTTTTCACCAGACATCCCTTGGTTACTCCCCAATTGTGCAGGAGGTGGTCCGGTTTGGTGCCCTCTCTGGCTTTTGCGTCAATTGGGCAAAATCAGAACTATTCTCCTCACCGATGTCACCAATCCCCCTACATCTAACTACACCTTTAAATGGTCTGTCGACACCACTAAATACCTGGGTGTTGTCCTGCATAAGAGTAAGGCTCAAATCATGTGTTTAAATTACGGTTTTACCATGGATAAACTAAATGCACAATTTGACCACTGGATACAACTTCCCCTTTATCTATCATAAAAACATAAGTCCTTACCGTTTCCTGTACCTTTCATAAATATACTTATTCTTTTGACAAGCTCCTTCTCTGCTACACTACGCAGTCGGTGCAGAGCAGGAATATTGATGGGGAAATATCGTAGTACAAAAATATCGCCACAGAAATATCGACCACAAAAATATAGATGACAAGAATATATCGACTGCCAGGTAAGTATTATCGATTACAAAAATATCGTTGCAATAAATATCATTTACAAAGATATAGTTTACTAAAATATCGATTCTTTAATAATGTTATGTATTTTAGTGTTTTTAATAAGAATTGTTTGTCATTTTATTGTATGTTTTAGAATTGTTCTACTTATTAATTAATTTAAGTTTAATTTTGCGTTATTAATTCCGTAGCGTGTTGTGAGTTTATAGGGGAGTAGGGTGGGAAGTAATTTAATTATGTAAAATTAATTTATTAATTAATGTGTTAATTTATTAATTATAGTTTAATAATTAGTTGTTAATTATTTCATTTAGTTAATTAATAATTAAGTATGTTAATTGTTTAATTTATTTTAGGTGTGTGTTGTGGTGTTTATATATGTGAATGGTGTGAAGGCTGGTAAGTAATTAATTTTTTATTGATTAATTATTATATAGTTTAAAATTAATTTCTATTAATTATTTTGTAATTATTAATTGTAATTGTGTAATTAATTTTAGGTGTGTGTTGTGGTGTATATATATATATGTGTAAATGGTGTGAAAGCTGGTAAGTAATTAATTGTTTAATTAATAATTAATAAAAATTAATTTTAAATATTTAAATAGTAATTATTAATTGTAATTGTGTAATTAATTGTAGGTGTGTGTTGTGGTGTTTATATGTGTAAATGGTGTGAAAGCTGATAAGTAATTCATTGTTTAATTAATAAATAATAATTTTAAAAAATCATTAATTAATTAGTAAATGTTAAATGTAATTGTGTAATTAATTTTAGGTATTGATTGTGGATTTTATGGTGCTAAATATTTTTTTTTATATTTATATATTAATTATGTTAAAATTAGAAATTAAATTTATAGAAAATGTTGATATTTTTATTTTTTTTTGTTTTGGGATCCTGCGCTTTCCCTACTGTTGCACTCACTGGAGTGGGAATAGTAATTTGTACCCCTACGCTATCCAGCGCTTTCCCTGCTGTTGCACTCACTGGAGTGGGAATAGTAATTTGTACCCCTACGCTATCCAGCGCTTTCCCTACTGTTGCACTCACTGGAGTGGGAATAGTAATTTTTACCCTTCCGCTAAGCTGCGCTTTCCCTACTGTTGCACTCATTGGAGTGGGAATAGTAATTTTTACCCCTACGCTATCCAGCGCTTTCCCTACTGTTGCACTCACTGGAGAGGGAATAGTACATTTTACCCCTACGCTATCCAGCGCTTTCCTTACTGTTGCACTCACTGGAGTGGGAATAGTAATTTTTACCCCTACGATATCCAGCGCTTTCCCTACTGTTGCACTCTCTGGAGTGGGGATAGTACATCTTACCCCTATGCTATCCAGCACTTTCCCTACTGTTGCACTCACTGGAGTGGGAATAGTAATTTTTACCCCTACGCTATCCAGCGCTTTCCCTACTGTTGCACTCACTGGAGTGGGAATAATAATTTTTACCCCTACGCTATCCACCATTTTCCCTACTGTAGCACTCTCTGGAGTGGGAATAGTAAATGTTACCCCTACGCTATCCAGCGCTTTCCCTACTGTAGCACTCACTGGGATGGGAATAGTAATTTTTACCCCTACGCTATACAGCGCTTTCCCTACTGTTGCACTCACTGGAGCGGGAATAGTAATTTTTACCCCTACGCTATCCAGCGTTTTCCCTACTGTTGCACTTACTGGAGTGGGAATAGTAATTTGTACCCTCCCGTTATCTAATGTTTTAACTATTAATGTTTTTATTTTGTTATTGTATGTAATATTTTTTTTAATAGTTTAATGTGTTAATTAAATATAGAATATATTAAATATTTTTATTTATTTTTAATCATGTATATATGTTTTTCTTTTATTTTTATATAATTAATAAAGTTTATAAATTAAATAAAGATAATAGTTAATAAAATGTATTTAAGTAAATATATGTATATGTACACTTTTTTGTATGTATATTAATTACATTTAGTTTATTGGTTATAATTAGTTAAAATATATATTATAATGTATTTAATTTGTTAATAATAATGATATTTAATTAATTTAATTTGTTATGTTATTTTTTAAAGTCGATATTTTTTACATCTATATTTTTGACATCGATATTTTTGAGTCGATATTACTGTACTCACCTTTTTAAGTATAGGGAGGCGATATTTTTGATATCGATATTTTAACATGGATCCACGCAGCCCACTATAGAAGCTGGTTTGGGCAGGTCGCAGACCACAAGTTGCTTGGGACACCATCACCCTTCCATATAACCGTGGCAGCTTTTCTGTCGCTGATTTTCGCATCTAAGACTTGGTAGCCCTGGCCCACTTTGCTTATTCTTGGTTTTACCCGACTGCCATATGCCAGGCCAGATTGTGACCTGGCAAATCCCAAACGCTTAAATGTGCTGTTGCCACAGGTCCTCAAATTAGATCCTACAAACCTCCAGTATTTGTCAACCACCTGTTGAGGTTGGTGGAAGCTTAGTAGTACACTGGACTTTGATCTTTTCTATTCTTCTGAACATCCCCTTTTCCCGAATCCCTGGCTTCCATAAATGGCAGAAAAGTTAGTACAACACACCCTGATTAAACATGGCCTTCACATTTTCGGTGATGTGTTTCCCGATGGGCATGCCTTTTCGCTCACTACAGACGCCACGCACACTGACACTTCATTCATGGACATATTCATTTTTAATAGATTACACAGTGCGCTACGGTCCCAATTACTTTAATACTCCCTCTCCAGTGATGGTGTTCCCCCACTCACTCTTTTGATATTGGACCCAGATGGGTCACACTTAATAACTAAGCTTTACCGCTCTAGCATGGTTCTTAAACACACTAACGAAGGCGGGGTTTGTCGATATATGGAGGAGGACATGGGACACCCCATTAGTGATAAAAATTGGGCCTTCTGCTGGGCACACATTAAACTTGTATCCCCAACCACAGCCACAAATTACTTCATGTTTGTTTTCTGCACAGATCCTACACCATCCCCAGAAGACTCACCAAGTTTGACCCCTCTAGATCATCACTGTACCCTAAATGTCAGGATCACAAGGCAGATTTCCCACATTTAACCTGGACCTGCCTTATCATCACCACATATTGGAGTGAGGTGTTTCGCATCCTTTCTGAGATGATTTCTCTTATCTTAGACCCTTCCTCCTTTTTAGAGCTGTTAGGCAAAGTTTTCCCTATCCCCATGAATTATCGCAGATTTACTGCCATTGCTTTGTTGTTGGCCAAAAGGGAGATTGCAATACACTGGGGCAATAGTGTATGTCCTACTACTAAGACCTGGTTTTGTAGCATGACCTACTGCTAGCTCACAAGCAAGGTATATTCCATTGTACAGTCTTCCTCAGCTTGTCAAAAGGATATTTGCCAGCCTCTTCAATCCCATTTACTCACTCTGGACCCAGATTCCCAGGTATCCACCCCTCAAGTAAACGCAAGACACCAATGTGTGATCATTCGAGTACTTTCATACTTTACTGCTAGCTCCAATGACCTCTCCTTGGTCCCTCTAATCAATATCACCTATTACTTACATTGTTTTTTCTTGATATAAGATACAGATTGCTTATGTAACCTGTAGTGAACAGAACATGTGTATATGTCATGATGTCCTGGACCTCGTCTACATCTTTTATTTCTGTACTGTAATTTTGAAAACTGTTAAATAATGCATCAAAAAAAGAAGAAAACCTAGGTCCTAGTAGAAGAAGAATAAAAGTAGGGATTATATTTAGATGAAAACAGAGTAAGATTAGGGAAGCCTCACGAAGATTGTACATTGTGTGAATAAAAGTGAAAACAAAAAGACTGTTTCACAGAATCAAAGACTGTTTGGCCATTGCCACAGGTGGGGACTGACGGATAAAATTCTGTGCTTCTATTACTCTGCCCACTTGGTCTAAATCTAAGTAGTATTGAACCAAATAATAATCGTAGACGTACGAACATAATAGTTCAATTACTAAACATATTAGTGATAGGCCTAATAGCAATAATTGTAGGATTAAGCTCAAGTCCAACTAAGGCTGAAGAAGAGAAACACACAGTTGTACAGAAACCAAAACATAAACAAGGTGGAGGGTTCTATTCACAAGGGGGGAAAAATGTACATAATCATTCGTCAAGAGGAGATTATACACCTAATGCATGCACTAATTTGCTTTATAAATACATTACAACTATGGAAGCCAGATATTGTAATGTTTGCATGAAACTGCCTTCTTCTGTGGCTGAGGGCATTGCCTATCATCACATACCATTGATGTATGGCATTATGTGCAGTCTGCTGTTGAGCATGCTCAATGGCCGGATCATTTCCAGGGCTAATATTCGAACTATGATTTGGTCTTTTCAGAAGTCTCGCTGTTTAAACAGTTGAACAGACATTCTTATGCTCCGAATGCGGAAACAGCCAGCAGATATTTTACACTAATTAAAACACTAGATATGGCTTAGGCACACAGATATAATTTGACTTGTGTCCCGTACTGATATAGAGAAGAAATTCCTGGAACAGGTAGAAGATAGATATAGGGCAGTAAATTCAAATGCAGCTGTAGGAGTTAAGATTGTCAGTTGGTAACAAGAAGAAGTGGAGCACCAGACAGCAAGAAAACATGGGAGCATTGACATTAGATTGGCAACACTAAGGGAAATAGTGCATACATAACAATAAGAGTACACGTTACACTATCCCTTAAAGAGAAAGCGAATGTGAGCATACCTTTGAGGTTAAAAGATCTTCAAAGTTATTTTTGGATGGTACAGACCTTGTGATTCCTGAAGTTTATTTGTTTGTGTAAAGAATGCCTATTTCAAATTGCAGAGCAATTGGCATAGCACATGTTATGTAGGAGTAGTTTTCCCAAAAACCTATCATGTGGAGAATTTTGATAACCCTGCGTGGGAGGAAAAGTCAACATCTAAACGAGGTGCTTCTGCTGGAGAGTTAGTAGGGGGGATTTTAGGAGCTATAATCCCAAGTGTAGCGGTGATACTGAAAACCTTTCCACTGTAGTTGACAGGTTGTCTACTAATACTGCTAGCTCTTTGTTGCTTGTAAATACTGAGATGGTTGCTATTAGAGCTTTGGTTTTGCAGAATTGTCTTGCATTGGATATATTGCTCGCAAAAGAGGGTGGAGATTTCAGTATGCTGAAGGTCCAGCAGTGTAGCACTTATGTCCCAGACAAAATTAAGAATTTTCAGAAGTTTATAAGGAACATTACATTGGCAGAGAGGGTGATGGGACAAAGTCGGACATAGATTCAGTTTGCTAGGAAGATAGTTTGCAGATTTGGGATGTGGTATAAGTGGTTCCGTTTTGAGGCCATTGCTAATTATTGCTCTTTGTGCAGTATTCTTGATTGTGGGAGTGAATGTGTACCAGAAATACAGGAAACGGAAAGGGATTTCAAGAAAAAGAGAGAATTTGAAACTTGAAAGGAAAGGGGATGATTATATAATGAAATAAAACATCTGGAGGAGTGCAAGTGAACAGCAATTACCACAACAAGGGTTTAACCTGGTTAATAAGTTACAATCAGGAGATAAGATAAGAGATTTGTGATGGGTTGATTTGCTATTAGAGGGAGGACTGAAGAAGTGTAATCTCGGTCCCATCTGAGATAGAGTAGCAGTGCATCATTCTAAAGCATACTTAGCACTCAAATATATTCTGTTGTCATTAATGGACTAAAAAAAGTGGAGTAACGCATACTGAAAGCACTTCATTTGAAATATATATGTTTAGAATGTGAATAGTAAATTTATGTGACAATTTACATATTAATTAACGTGACAGGAGAAATTTTAAGTAAAATGTCTTATCATGATATTTACCTAGAATTTGTGCAACTGGTAGTTGACAGGTTCATATATAGGGTCCAAGTTAATCATGTGAAGATCTAATTTAAATGACATTTTCATAGTTAACACATTATTTTCATGATTATGAGAGGCTGCATATAGTTTAAAGACTTTAGCACGTATTTGTACTACAGCGCATTGGTCAAAGTCGACCATTAAATTGCAACCTAATGCGTGTATTATATTAACTTATGTGATATTTCATCATAGCCTAACGATTCTCTGTTACAGTGCAAGTTTGCGTTATAATCTCATGTTCATCTATGTTCAACCTCTGCTGTGGAATCTTTTGTCTCACTTAGTTTCTACTGCAGGTGTGGCGAAGACTCATTAGTTTAAATGAAGGAGCTTTGCTTTAGTACATAGCAAAGCATGAGAAAGAGAAGTCGGTCAAGAAAACTGCAGCAACGAGCGAGGAAAAAAGTTCTCATGGGCGAGGAAAGGAATGATCAAGGACGAAAGCACGATAGTGCATTATCTAGGTGGGAAAAGTGCTGAAAGTATATAGTTGTGCTAGAGATATGGAAACTTCCCAAGAAGAAGTCATATTGGAGTGTCAATCTAACTGCAGTTGATATTATGTGCTGTGTTTTAGTAGGAGGGAGAGTCCATCTTTGGGTTCCTCAGAGAGCAGACCTATGTTTCTGCTTGCGTGGCTTTATGCTACTTGACCCATTGTTAGAGTATTTTCTACTGAAGACTCTTGGCAGCTGACACCTTTCTCTCTTTCTGTCCAGGTTATGTCCTTACCTGAATTGTTTTTTTCGGCTTCCTTTGTTAAGACAGTGTAGGGAGAGTTAGTTTGCTCATGCTCGTTAAAGAAAATCATCTGATGCAATTTAACCTTCATTTCTTTTTCTTGATCATTTGCGTCACCATCTTAGTCAGTCATTTAGGGCCAGATGTAGGAACCCTAATACGGTCGGTAACGGCCGAAATTACCAAATTTCGTCCGTTACCGACCGGTATTAGGCATTTGGGATGTAGGTGGCTACATTTCAGATTCGGTAATTTAGCGAATCGGTATTTAAGAATTCGGTAAATTACCGAATTCTTAAATACCGATTCGGTAAATGACCTAATCTGAAATGTAGGAAGCACTCAAGTGAGTGCTTTTCACCTGTAAGGATTCGTTATTTACCACCAACTATAAGTTGGTGGTAATTAACAAATACCTTTGAAAATGCAAATCTGTGCATTTTTCAACTGTGCCATGTGGCAGACATACATGCCACATCTGCACACAAGCACGATTCAGGGGTGCAACAGGGTGTCAAAGTGACACCCTCGCACCCTTGAATGTTCCCCTCATATTACCGAATCGGAGGCCCATAGGAATGAATGGTAATTACCAAATCGGTAAATACTGATTCGGTAAATATCGAATCTTACAGATTCAGAATTTTTTACAGAAAATGTATCTACATCCCATTTACCTATTCTTAAATACCGAATCGGTACAATTCGGTATTTAAGAATAGGTAAATTGGGATTACCTACAACTGGCCCTTAATTTGCAATATATAGGGTACGTCTCTCAAGGAGATTTGGACTAATTCTGCTCATTTTGTGTTTTTATACGATTATACTGAGATTAAACTACATTGATTTGTTTCTAAATTTACATTTAAACCTACTAAACATAAATTAAAGAGTCAAGTGGATTGCTGTGTAGCCACATTGGTGGCACTGTATTGGGATGTTAACTAGTGGTTCTTCCTTTCACCACTCACTCTCCTAAAAAGACTTGTCCCTTGACATTTGGAAATGGGCCTAGACTTTAACAATTGCACATCACCAATGTCAAGCTAGAGATAAGTTGGGAAGAATAATGGACAAATTATGATAACATTTACAGATTTTGCAGCCAAGCTTTAATAAGAATCAGTGTTTATTTTTTAAAAAGATTAAGTGCGGTCCCCTGTTTTAGTCACAATCCATGGCAATATCATAGGTCGAGGTGCCGAATACCAAGGCTGTCTACTCTTGATTGCACCTCATGCCTCTTTAATCCACCACCAGACACTCCTTTTTACCTCACTTTTGAAGGTTCTTTTTCCTCCTTGCTCTCTATCTATGTCACAGTTTTTCCGTCTTTCTCTCCCTCCTTCTTTCACATGTTTGTATTTTTCTCACTATGAGAAGTTGGCCTGATAGGTGATGTTTCCAATTCTGGAACCACCTATTATCAGACCAAACAATCCCTTATGGTGTCAGGTTGTAAGTCAACCTTGTTAGACAAGCTATCCTAGGGGTAGCATGGACTAAGCAGCCTAAAGGCTTAACTTAAGAGGTCGTGTTAAGCGAGCTGTTTTACCACATACAATCCTGTAATATCAAATGAAAGGACACCACACAAGTATATATTATAAAAATATATGTGTTTATTACTAAAAACAATCCCCAGTATTCTTTATGAATAAAGGGGCACAAGCGTTAAATCAAAAGCACAGTTTAAACATACAAGTTGCACAATTATGGATGAGGGCGGGTGGCCACTCAAACCATATACTAAACAAGTGGTATAAGAGATACCAATCGAACAGTGGTTAGGCCTAGGGCCTAGGGAATCGCTGGGAGCAGTCAGGACAAGCAGTGTTGAAGTCGGGAGAGGCCCACGGGATTCGGGAGCAGTGCGGAAAGCGCACGCATGCACCAATGTTAACCAATGGTGCGTAAAAGTTGCAAAGTTAAAGTTTAAGGACACTTCCGCTGAACCTAGAGGAACAAAACTTAAGACACAGACCCTAGAGATGTGTACCAGTGTGGGAACACCGACGGAGCAAAGTTACCTCACCCACAGGAAGCGGGTGCACAGGGTCGAAGTTGAGTCGGGTTTCGTCACGCAGGCTCTTGGTGCTTGAAGCTGAAAGGGCTGCAGGCGGGGGGAAAGAGAAGTGTCCGGTGGAGTCCAAGGGTGGACTCGGGTCGAAAAGTACCTGAAAGCAGAGGGGACAGAGTCTGGGTCACTCAGCAGTGACCAGGGTGGAACCAGGACGGAACCAGGCAATGTCGGGCGCAATCAGGTTGCTGTCGAGGTGCTTCTCTCCGCTGTCACGTGGGCTCTGGGGCATCTACGACGTCCAGGAGCAGGTCACGATCTGTCCCACGCAGGCTCTCGCCGTCGGCGCTGTCGGCTTCAAGATTGGAGCAAACAACACTTGGCAAAAGCAATCCATGCGGAACCGGGAGATTGCTTCTCACTCGAACCAGGAAGGTCAGAGTGGGGGCTCCTTTTCAGGGGAGCTGGTGCAGATCTGGAGCAACCAGATTCACAAGTCGGTTTCAAGTTTTCGTCGGCACAGGGGCCACTAGCCGGCTGGCAAGTGACCGGGCCAACGCGTTGAGCCAAAAGTAGCAGAAGGGCCCCACGCAGCACTCGATGAGTGTAGAGGGGTGAGCTTCGGTGCAAGAGTGGCTCAGAGTTGGGGCTTCTCAAACCCCGGTGCACAGCTTCGAGGGTCACTCGTGGGCTGCACGGTCAGCGTCTCATGGTCAATTCAAGATGGCGTGCCCCACGCTTCCGGTCGCCTCCACGGGTCTCAGCTCTGCAGGGACTGTGGATCGGGCTGTTGGAAGGCAGGCAAGCTTGATCTCGTCGATCTCTGTCGCTCGAGTTCCGGCGGGAACTGCAACAAAGTAGACGTCGAGGGCTGGATGGTGCCTGCTGGTGCAGGGTGGTCACTCCTTGACCACAAGGGAGATTCTTCGGGCTTCCACGTTGAGTAGGATGTCGAAGGGTCCAGAATTTCGTTTCTTATGTTTCTTCCAGGAAATCTGAAGTGCATTGGCACTGCTCCCACTCTTATTCGAATCTGGGGGGCGTGATTACCTGCTAGGTCCCCCCCTATGGGTGGGACCCAGGAAGGGGGTGGATACACCCCTTTCCTTTGATCCAGGCCGCCCTGGCACGAGGGCTGGAGTGCCCCAGAACCGGTTTGGCCGGATTATGCAAGGGGCAGCCTTGTGCGCCCCAGGCAGTGTCTGGTTTCTTTCAGACCTCCCTGCTACAATCCACTATCTCCTGTCTGGAGGGTGGTGACACCCTCCTGTGGCAGGAAACCCTTTGTCCAGGCCCCATTTGGCTGAGTTTCGGTCAGCTGCAGGGGTCCAGACTCTTGTCTGTGGCAGAGGCATCCATTTTGTGGATCTAAGGCCCTTTTAGAAATTAACCGCATTAAAGTAAAGGAACATGTCTTACCCCTCTAGAGGGGTGGAATGCTATCCCCGTCGCCAGAACTGGCGAGGGGATAGTATTCCAAATCGTATGACACCTTACACGACATGTTTTGATAAAGCCAAACCAGAGTTGCTATATAACCGCGAGGATTATAAGGCACTTAAGAGTATATGGTATGGCATTATCCTGAAACAGCTTAGGGAGTTGTTCCCGACAGCTGCAGACAGGATCAGCTCATGCTAGAGCTCCATCTCACATTAAACCACGCACTCTGCCTCCAGGATTGATGAGGCCTTCCATAGGAGTGGCTCACAGGTTTATATGTGTCCAGATATAGGTTTAGATATAGGTTTACTATATCTAAGTAAGGGGTGATTACACCACCTTACCCCAGCTGAGTGATCAGCCAGTTGTGTCAATTTAAGAACCAGCCAGGGGTGGCAAAAGATATGCTGCAGCCCCTGGTAGGCCTTGGTGGCCCCTATGCCCTGGGCACCTATAGTGCATTATACAGGGGCTGACAAGGAGTCCATTTCCAATTGTGGTATGTACCTATAGCACATGTATCATTAATTTAGTGAGAGAACAGCAGGCTGGGGGTCTGATCAGCAGGCCCACAGCCCCAGTAGTCGAAAACCAGTGAAGCAAAAATTTGGGGTGACCATAGGATAGCAGACCCTACTCTCCTACAGAACCCCCCCCAAACGCAGGGACATTAAACTAACCTTGACCAGATAAGTCTTCATGTTCTAAGTGGAAGTACCTGGAGAGACCATCTGCATTACCATGGTCAGTCCCTGGGCGGTGCTCCACTGTAAAGTCCATCCCCTGTAGGGAAATGGACCACCTGAGCAGTTTGGGATTTTCACCCTTCATCTGATTGAGCCATAAGAGGGGCTTATGGTCTGTCTGAACTAGGAAGTGAGTTCCAAACAAGTAGGACCTCAACTTCTTCAGGGCCCAAACCACAGCAAAGGCCTCCCTCTCAATGGCTGACCAACGTTTCTCTCTAGGGGTCAGCCTCCTGCTAATGAAAGCAATGGGCTGGTCTTGACCATCTTGATTAAGTTGTGAGAGCACAGCTCCCACCCCCAACTCAGAAGCATCTGTCTGTACAATGAACTGTTTGGAGTAGTCAGGACTCTTCAGGATAGGTGCAGAGCACATGGCCTTCTTCAGGTCATCAAATGCCTTTTGACAGCTAACTGTCCACTGAACCTTTTTTGGCATCTTCTTGGATGTCAAGTCATTTAATGGTGTCACTATAGACCCATAGTTTTTCACAAACTTTCTGTAATACCCAGTCAGGCCCAAGAAGGCTCTGACTTGTGTCTGGGTAACTGGAGGAGCCCAGTCCTGTATGGCCTGGATTTTGCTCTCCAGTGGCTGAACCTGACCTCCACCTACTAGGTGGCCCAGGTATACAACCTTACTCTGCCCTATCTGGCACTTGGTGGCCTTGATAGTCAGGCCTGCCTTTTGCAGGGCCTCCAGAACTTTCTTCAGGTGGATCAGGTGATCATCCCAGGTGGAGCTAAAGACAGCAATATCATCTAGATATGCTGCACAAAAGTCATCCAACCCAGTAAGGACTTGGTTCACCAACCTTTGGAAAGTGGCAGGTGCATTCTTCAAACCAAAGGGCATTACCACAAACTGATAATGTCCACTAGGGGTAGAGAATGCTGTTTTGGCTTTTGACTCCTCAGCTAGTCTGATTTGCCAGTAGCCAGCTGTCAGATCAAATGTGCTCAGAAACTTGGCAGAAGCCAATCTGTCAATGAGCTCATCTGCTCTTGGAATGGGGTGAGCATCTGTCCTAGTGACAGCATTGAGACCCCTGTAGTCCACGCAAAATCTCATTTCTCTCTTTCCATCTTGGGTATGAGGTTTTGGCACAAGGACTACTGGGCTGGCCCATGGGCTCTCTGATGGCTCAATCACTCCAAGCTCTAACATCTTTTGCACCTCAGCCTTGATGCAATCCCTGACATGGTCAGGTTGCCTGTAGATCTTATTCTTCACAGGCAGACTGTCACCAGTGTCCACTACATGGGTACACCAGTCAGTCTGGCTGGGTGTGAGTGAAAACAAATGCCTGTGGGCCTGCAAAACTTGTCTGCAGTCCACCTGTTGCTGGTCAGTGAGGCTGCCTGCCAAGGCTACTCCATCAACTGAACCATCATCAGGGTTCTGAGAAAGCAGGTCTGGGAGAGGGTCACTCTCTTCCTCCTGATCCCCATCTGTGGCCATGAGCAAGCTCATGTCCTCCCTGTCCACAAATGCTTTCAAACGATTCACATGGATTACCCTGTGAGGGCTCCTGGGTGTTCCAAAGTCAACCAAGTAAGTGACTTCTCCCTTCTTCTCAATGATAGGATAGGGTCCACTCCATTTGTCCTGGAGTGCTGCTGGGGCCACTGGCTCCAGTACCCACACCTTCTGTCCTGGTTGGAACTCTACCAGTACAGCCTTTTGGTCATGCCAAGCTTTTTGTAATTCTTGGCTGGCCTCCAGGTTTTTGGATGCTCTTTCCATGTATTCAGCCATCCTGGAGCGGAGACCAAGTACATAGTCCACTATGTCTAGCTTAGGCTTTTTGAGAGGTAACTCCCATCCTTCCTTCACCAAACACAATGGACCCCTCACAAGGTGGCCAAACAAAAGTTCAAAAGGGCTGTAGCCAACCCCCTTCTGTGGGACCTCTCTGTAAGCAAAGAGCAGGCAAGGTAAAAGAATGTCCCATTTCCGCCTGAGCTTCTCTGGTAATCCTTTTATCATGCCTTTAAGGGTCTTGTTAAATCTCTCCACAAGCCCATTGCACTGTGGATGGTAGGGGGTGGTAAACTTGTAGTTTACCCCACACTCCTTCCACATTGCTTTCAGATAGCTGGACATAAAATTGGTGCCCCTATCTGATAACACCTCCTTTGGGAAGCCCACTCTTGAGAAAACTGCAATGAGGGCTTTTGCCACCACAGGTGCTGTGGTGGTCCTCAGGGGAATAGCCTCTGGATACCTGGTGGCATGATCCACTACCACCAGTATAAATCTGTTCCCAGATGCTGTTTGGGGGTCCATGGGACCCACAATATCAATTCCAACTCTTTCAAAGGGGACCCCCACCACAGGTAGTGGTATTAGGGGGGCCTTTGTTGTGCCACCTGACTTACCACTGGCTTGGCAAGTGACACAGGAGCGACAAAACTCCTTGACATTTTCTGACATATGAGGCCAGTGAAAGTGTGAAACAAGCCTGTCCCACGTCTTGTTCTGGCCTAAGTGTCCTGCAAGGGGAATATAATGGGCCAAGGTAAGGAGGAACCCCCTAAACTGCAGAGGTATAACCAACCTCCTGGTCATGCCAGGCTTGGGGTCTCTGGCCTCTGAGTAAAGGAGTCCATCATCCCAATACACAGTATGGGTACCTTGGGCATCCCCAGCAGCCTCAGCAGCAGCCTGCTGTCTGAGGGGTTCAAGGGAAGGGCAATCTAATTGACCCTGCCTCAGGTCTGCCCTTGAGGGTCCCCCTGTCCCCAGAAACTCAACCTGGTCAGGTTCAAGTTCCTCAGAGACAGTCTCCTCTTGGACTGCAGAATCAGTTTCCTCTGAAACTTGATCCTCAACCTGGGGCAAGGTGGAAGGCTCAGCCTTTCCTCTCTTGCTCCTTCTCTTGGGTTGTGGTTGGTCTATTGTTCCAAGATCCACCACTGGTTCAGGAAGGCACTTCTTAGCCTGAGCCCTTGTCATGGCAAGGACATGCTCTGAAATCCCTAGCATTTCTGCATGAGTCCTGTACTCCACTTCTGACCAAGCTGAGCTTTCAAGATCATTGCCTAACAGACAGTCTACTGGTAGGTCTGCACTCACAACAACTTTCTTTAGGCCATCTACCCCTCCCCAGGAGAAGTTCACAACTGCCACACTATGGGAAGTAGTGGAGTTGCTTGCATTGGTCACTAGGTAACTCTCACCTAGTACAATCTGTCCAGGGTCCACAAAGTCAGGTGTCACCATTGTGACACTGGCACATGTGTCCCTGTAGGCTTGAGCCAGTTTCTCATTAATTAAGGGAGTCTGCCTATATTTGCCCAGGTTGTGGTAAATAAATAATTAAATACCTGTTCTATTTTTGACTAGATATACAATAACAGATAGCTCAATAAATAAGAGTCAAGATTCGAGGTAGCTGGAGTTTGCAGGTTTTAATCAGGCATAAAGGACAGGAACAGGACAACCTGCATGGGAATGGGATGGCAGCTGCCGGGGGGCAGGATCTGGGAGCATAAGGGGTAACTTTTAATAACAGTGCACAATATTTATAGTTAAACAATTGCATTACATTCAGTATAGTAGGCGTAGCAGTGGGTGGAGTTCATAGCAGTCGCGAAAGATAAGGCATAAAGTGGGTGGAACAAGAGGCGTATACATAGACATGTGATGTAAACGTAACAGAATATGTCATAAACGGGGCGGAAACATGGAGGGGGCTACCTAAGGAGCCGGGACCTCTGACCTAGTGGTGCGCGCAAGCTGGCAATGACGTGTTACTAGGAGGAACTGGGGGCTATGACTTCTGCGCTAGAAGAGGAGACGAAAGTCTGGAGTGTCAGAGCGACATGTACCTAAACACTATCTAGTATCTGATGTTTAGAGAACATCTTGATAGAATCCAAAAGTTATCAGGGTAAAGGCTAACAGACTCTAAGACTGGTGCATGCATCATTCTATATGTAGTGCGTGTTGAGGAATATTAAATGACCATTAATACAGTATTTCTCTTACATGGAGACGTAAAGGCTAGACGATGACTGAAACTATTGATGCGATTCAGTAGCTTTAGGAATGCAGAGAAGGAGGGCTGGACTGATAACTAGAATCATAACATACTCTTGGCAGACTGGCAGGCAGAGCCAGGCCGAGCCGGGCACTGTGAGGCAGGAAGTAAGTGAAGGGTCAGGGATACAGGTGGGGGCTGTATCGCTCCTCAGCGAGGGTTCAGGAGACAGGAGCTGAATCTGGTGTCCGGGCCCTTTTGAGGCCTAGAAACGGGGACTTTTATTGAATTAACGTGCACACTGTGAAACGTGGCAACATAACTTTACATAGGCCTAATACTCGTAGCTTTAACGAGAACTGAAAACTGGCATACTAGAGATGGACACAACTATAATTGTGTCTTTAATCGATCATAAGGGAATACATATGCATATTAATCATGCACATATAACATAAGATGGGGAACACGTAGGGACACAGAACATGGCAAAATTTACTTTTCCACATTCCCTCCTTGTCACTACGTTTCCATCAGGAAACATCAATATTCATGATACCATCTATCATTTCATACAGTATCATTTGCTCGTCTCGAATTGGCTTGGAACGGGACTTAGGACTAGGACTTGGAATACAGGATGTAGCACAAATGCCGCAAATCGCAGGGCCACATTGTAAACAGAGGCAGCAACTGAAAATGATCATTACTGCTATACCTAGGAATGACAATACTTTCCATCCCCAGGCAGAGATTATACTCCAGAGCCAACCGGACCATGTCCAGGTGCCTGGATTCTGGTGTAACTGATGGGCAATTTTATGAAGTCTGGTTATAGCTGAATAAACAGACGGCGCGTTATTAGGAATGAAAATGCAGCAACTAGATCCGATGACTCTACATGCTCCTCCTCTATCGGCCAGTATGACGTCAAGAACGAGACTATTTTGGAGCACGACAAATCTCATAGCAGATTGCTCTTCGGTTAAGTTACCTAGAGCAGAAGTAGTCTCATTCACTACTGCTTCAAGGGTTCTGGTTAATCTACGTATTAACTTACTATTCTGGATAGGTCCTATAAAGAAGAAGAAACCTTTATTGAAGTCTGTATACTGTTCTAGAGCAGTTTCAGTTTGATCGACAATCGGGGACTCAATCTCCCTTCTATGTCTAATGTGTACTAGATGTGTGTTTCTATGATAATCGGATGGGGCTAGGAAAACTGGTGGCAGTAGGAAGGCAATGTAACATGTTCCATCCCAATCGAGGGGCAGACGAACATATGCGGTCTGACCACAAACAAAATAAGAATGACGTGAGGCTTTGAAAATAGATTTCCCACTGTCACTATACTTGACAATAGTAGTACAATCACTATGTCCTACATGTGCGGAACCATTTTTTCGGACACATAATTCGCCTTTGACTGGTAGTACTGAAATAGCAGGTAAATCTGGAGTAGTATCAGACTGAACATTCAGGACCATAAAATTCGAAGAATAATTACCTAAATTATAAACTTCATTTTCTAGGTCTAACCCGGTTCTATGGGTGAGACCTTGCTTGTCTGGAAAACATGTACTATTCAGAAGGGACATATCAGTTGAGGATGACGTTAACGTGGACCACGCTCCACACGAACCATTATGTGAAAACGGATAAGGAAAGAGTGGCAGAACTCCCTTCGTTGTCTGGAAAGGGGGGAGTCGACCACACACCCAACAATTAGTGGCATTGCTGGTCTGGTGTGAATAGTGTAACATACGGATAAATGTGTTATTGCGCATAGCAAGACGATAGGATAGCTCGTGAGGAGGCAGATCACTAAAGGTGTGCTCTACTGTAGAATTAGAAAACATATGTACATGTGAAACTGGAAAACATAAATGCAATGCATAACTTGTGCAGGTAACCATCAAACTCAAAAATAGAAGAAAACATAAAATAACGATACATCTGATAGAGTTTTGACTAACTCTCTCACTATGGGGGTCTATCTCATACATGTCAGAAACCTGTCTAACCGTTTCACCCGAGGGGGACTTAGACAATTAAACTGGCTGACTTATTTTACTAGACCGGAGCTTCTGTTTATACTCCTGCTGCGGAGTTTTCTCTAACAGGGAGGGCTTTGAATCAAAGTCAATAGCGGGACAGTCCTTGAGAATAGGGCTGTTTTTAGACTCGGAAGTGTCTGCAGAAATGTTATTTAAAGTCTTGTTTCTTAGTCCATGAAATTTCTTGACGTGAGACAGGTGCACCCAGCCTTTTCTGCCTTCCAACTTCACGGCCGTGCGGGTGGTCAGAAGGACTAACTTCGGCTCCTTCCAGCGAGGCTCCAGCGGACTCGAACGATCAAAATTCCTCACAAGGACTAGGTCGCCTGGAATGACCTCATGTGGTTTCACCTCGGTATTGTCTGGAAATGCGGCGGCAACCTGTGAACGACAAGAGTGTAGGGCAGACATCAAGGAAGCTAGGTAATCTGTCAGCATATTACTGGAAACATCTGTAATACTTCGGGGTCTAGGTGTACCCCACATGTTCGGGGGGCGGCCGAATACGACCTCATAAGGGGACAGACCTGATCTGGAATGTGCGACCATGCGCATATAAAATAGGGCGACTGGCAGGGCAACTAACCAGTCTACACCTTTTTCTTGACAAACTTTGGCAATGCGTATTTTCAAGGTTTGATTATGTCTCTCTACGAGACCTGCTGCTTCAGGATGACGTACACAATGGAACTTCCACTGGTACCCTAACAAAAGGGAAACATGCTTCATGAGTTCAGATGAGAATGGCTGGCCGTTATCAGAATACACGACCCTAGGGAGTCCATAACGGGGGAAGAATTCACGAACCAGCTGCTTGGCAGTGGTCGCGGCTGTGTAATCTGGAACAGGATATGCTTCTGTCCACCTGGACAAAGCGCATACAACTACAAGAACATACTTGAAACCTCGACATCGCTCCATCTGAATATAATCCATTTGGAGGACTTCAAAAGGGTGGTCAGGGGGCTGGAATCCACCTTGTTCCACCGGAACACTTTTACCTGGATTGAACTGGCAACATATCATACAGGTACGGACTTTCTGCTTGGCTGCAGCTCGTAAATGCTTGTTGAACCAAAGGTTCTGTATACTGTCTAACATAGCTTTTTCTCCTAAATGTGCTGGACTATGTGCGGTATTAATAATGACTTGAACCATTGAGTCGGGGAGAAACCATGTGGCTTTTCCCTTCGTCAACCATCCCTGATCTGTCTGGACCCCTCCTTGTTCGGACCATTTCTTGATTTCCTCGGGAGTAGCATGTGACTGGATATCTATGACATCTTGAGTGGGGTCCTTAACTGTCATACATGTAGTCGGATCTGGAGTGTGTGTCAGTGTTGCGTTAACTGGAATGTCTGGAGTCTGGGCTGTAAACTTGGCTGTTCGATCTGCTAGATCGTTACCTTGGGAAATGATATCAGTAACTTTCGTATGTGCCTTGCACTTCATGATAGCGATAGCTGTCGGTAAATGTATCGCATCTAACAGAGCTTGAATGAGGAGACCATGCTGAATCTTGGTTCCATGAGAAGTCATAAAACCTCTTTCCTGCCAGAGTACTCCGAAGTCGTGTACAACTCCGAATGCATAACGTGAATCTGTATATATGTTTACTTTCAGGTTCTTGGCACGTATGCAGGCTTGGGTCAGAGCAACTAGCTCTGCTGCTTGGGCAGACAGGGTGTCAATACGATGTGTTTCAATAACTTCAGTGTCAGTAGTCACTGCATACGCGGCTACTAGTTCTCCTGTACTTGTTCTCATACATGAACCATCCACATAAAGTGTCAGGTCGGGATCAGGTAATGGAATATCTGTCAGGTCTTGTCTTGGCTTTGTCATGGTGTTAACAACTTCCACACAGTCATGTGTGGCAGGATTTGAAGTAACTGACGGTAACAGTGTAGCAGGATTTAGAACGTTGCAGCGTCTGATTTCTATGTGTGGCTGGAACAGTGTCAATTCATAACCTGTTAAACGTGCAATTGTCAAGTGCTGAGTCTGTGTTCGGTTTAAAAGAACTTCCACGGAGTGTGGAACTTGTACTGTCAGGGAATGTCCTAATACTATGGAATCACTTTGTCTGATAGCTAGTGCTGTGGCTGCAACTGACTTGAGGCACGCAGGCAGAGCCTGGGCTACTGGATCTAATGTGCTCGAAAAATAAGCACAGGGCTTGTATTGTCCTGCTTGATCTTGTGTGAGAACAGATAATGCAGTACCATCACGTTCTGTGACAAAAAGTGTAAAAGGCTTACTGTAGTTCGGTGTAGCTAGAACAGGAGCTTGGCATAAAGCTTTCTTTAACTCATTAAAAGCAAGTGTATGTTCCTGGGTCCAAGGGAGGACAGTCGATACGGCTGCCTCCTGTGTCGTTAACTGTATCAGTGGCTTGGCTAGAAATGCATACTGAGGAATCCATTGTCGGCAATAAGAAGTGAGGCCGATAAAAGCTCGTACCTCCTTCTGGGTCTTGGGCTGAGGAAGACTCGCTATTAACTGGATACGGTCAGGTGTCAACTGCCTACCCCACTTGGACAGTAAGTGGCCTAAGTAGATCACTTGCTGGACACAGAATTGAAGCTTCGAAGGGGACACCTTGTGCCCCATCTCGGCTAAAAAATACAGAACTGTAAGTGATGCTCGCTCGCAGTCACGTTCAGAACGGGCTGTGATCAGTAGATCATCGACATACTGGAGCAGGGCAGTGTCAGTTGGCATGTGAATATTGTCTAGTTGTCTCTTAAGTGCTTGACTGTAAATACTAGGACTTTCTGTGAAACCTTGAGGAGCTCGTGTGAATTTATAGCTCCTTCCATTTAAACAGAATCCGAAAAGGAACTGGCTGTCTGGATGAATGGGGACACTGAAAAATGCGTTCTTGAGGTCTATGACTGTGAAAAACGTAGCTTCAGAATCAATGGCTGTCAATAGGGAAGAAATATCTGGAACAACTGGGTACTGGGGAATGATACATTTATTAAGCTCTCGAAGGTCAATCACTAATCGATATACTGGAGGTGCATTTGGATCAGTACGTTTCATGACTGGAATGATAGGAGAATTACATACATTGGAGTCAGTTTCTACAACTACTCCTTGAGCAATGAGCTCGTCAATAATTTTGGATAAGGCTGCTACAGCCTCAGGTGGCAATCTGTACTGTCTGATTCGTGGTAACACTACACCTGGTTTGAGTGTCACACGATGGGGTGTGATTTGCATAAAACCAACATCAGTTGGACCTTGTGCCCATAGATGCTGCGGAACATTCAATAATCTTGGATCAAAATCACGTAATACATAGTGACCCTTAAAGTCACGTAAAAACAAACGTATTCCTTCTGGGGAGCAGCAAATAACTGCACCTAATTCTTTTAATGTCTTAATGCCTAACAAATTTTCTGGACATGATTTCGTGAGTAGCAGGTCAGTAGTTCGGGACAATGGACCTACTTCTAGAGTAACTGGTTTGGAAATCTCGTTAACAATTGGCTTTCCTGAAAATCCAAGGGAAACATTTCTAGAGCCTGAGAGCGGAGCCCCTGGAACCTCGTCATGACTGATAGTAGTCCTACTTGCCCCTGTATCAATCAGAAACTTTCTGTCTTTCCCTAATACTTGACTGTGAACATAGGGACCCTCTTGATCTACAGGAATCTCGATGAGAGGCAAGCCTACCTCCCTCTCTAGGCTGTTTCATGAATACGGCTGGTACTCTGGATACTCGGACTGTGCATACTGGTACATCTGCTGTGTAACATGCTGTGTTGCAGCTATAGGCTGCGGTGCTGTAACTGTCTGTGGTGTATTCTGTGGTAACTGGGAAGTCTGTGAAACTTGTTCTTGTCTAGGCGGACGTGGTCTTTCTTTAGTCTTACCAGTGGCTATGTTGTGTTTCAGAACTGCACACTCGTTTATAAAATGACCTGGCTGTTTACAATAATTGCAGGTCCCTTTAACAGGAACTGCAGGATGACTGGCTTGATTTGGACCCCTCTTCTGACTGTCCTGTGGAACAGATTGTGCAACTAATACTTTCATTTTCGTGTCTTTCATACGTTTCCTTTCGTGTTCTTGCTCTTCCCTGATTCTATTCTGGTGATACTGGAGCATCTGGAGCATTTGGGACGGAGTATTAGCTTGCCAGGTACTCTCGACTTTCAAAACTCTATTCTTAACTTGTGGACTTGAATTCTCGACTAATTTAGTAACAAAAAGATGAGGGTATGACTCGCTACTCGTCTTTAAACCACTGTTTATGATAAAACATTTCTCGAATCTAGAATAAAAATCACTAGTGTCTTCATCCTGTTTCTGTTTGCATGCTGAGATTGCATCCCAGTCTTCCTTTTTCGTGGCTAATAACCTAGGCAAAACCTGAATCAATAACTCTGGTAATTCTTTACATTTGTCCCCAAGACCGGTACCTGGTACACGTGTATTTTCTTCAGCTTCTAGAACTGCCCAATTGATCTTTTTCTCTCCCACCTCCCATTCTTTTTCTTTGAGTTTTTCATATATGCCCGCAGGCAACAGGACTTTTAACATTTTAATTATATCTGGATACGTGTATTCTCCCATACGGAGCATGTCTTTTAATTCACGGTGGAACCCTGCTGGATCTTTATCGTGACAGGGAATTAACTTTTTCATCTCTAAGAGTTCCATCTTTGTAATCGGGGTGTAAACAAATACTCGTTGCATTTCACCACCCGCTGTCCTAACTGGGTGTACTTCTCGTAACGGATGCTGTCTGTCTATGTAAAAGGGTTTACTTTCTGGGGGTGAGACGTGAACAAAATGCGGGTTCAGAAACGTTCTATATTTGTGGCGCTGTTCTAGAATGATACTAATTAAGTCGGTACCTAGACCTCTCCATTTATACTGGAGTAACTCGTTCAGAACATCATGTAACGGACCTGGATCGGAATGCTGACTCTCATACAATGTAATGAGGTGCTGGATCATATACATACCCACCAGTCGCTGCTCGGCTGGGGGCAGTTTCAGAAACATTTGTGCCACTATTTCGTCTGGAAAAGTGGTAGAATCAGTAATCCATCGGACTGCTGATCGGGCTAGTTCTTGTTCATGCATGGTACTAAGTTCACTATAACCGATTCGTGATTTCAGAATGTGATCGGTAGCTTGAAATACTTGCTCTAGAGAACCTTGTTCTGGTGCTGGAAGAGGAACAGTTTTCTTGTATTCTAGACGTGAATGTCGGTCGGGAAGTCTAGCTTTACCTACATACGCTATTCTGGCGGTATTCTCGTCGTCTACCTCTTCAGTAGAAGAGTCGTTTTCCTTCTCGCTTACTTGTGCTGCTTTGCGTTTCTCGTGTAACCTTATTATTTCCTTACGAATTTTCTTGTACATACTCTCTATACAACAGAGCGTCCTGTGTCTTCCCTCGGCTATATTATCACTCCACCTTGTCAGGACTTTCATTTCGGTCGGATCTTTAGTCGGATAATCTTGTTCCCTTATTAAACAATTAATTAGAAACTTTAATAGCATGAGCTGAATCTCAGCTTTTCTTAGAAACATGACTTCGCCAATACTTTCTGGGTCTGTTCCTGTACGAATGAAACGATATATTCTGTCTAGATCTTCTTTCATATTTGGTAGGGTGTCCAAATACTCGGTCACCCGTCTTACACGTAATGAATATATAACCATACTATCATCACCTGGGACCGGATCATAACGGCATTCGGTAAGAGCTCGTCTGATATCTGCAACAGACTGATGTTTGGGCGTGCGCTGTAACGCACGTTCATGTAACTCGACTGACGTTACACGTTTGTGTGGCGGCGGGGTTCCCGGAGGACCTCCTCCCGCGGCCCCTAAACTGGAATCGTCGACTGATACTCTTCGTGCTGGCAGAGTGACCAGTGTAGCGGGTACTTGTAATGTAGGCTGGACCGGGGGTACCGTAACAGGTGCTGTAACAGGTGCCCCGGTGACTGGAGGAGCAGGATTTACATTATTTACAGGAGCTGGCGGAACAGGATTTGCATATTCTGGGACTGTGTCGTCCAAATAGGACGAGAGAAAAATATCAGCTGCGGTCGGTTTGTGACGTAGCTTGGTCGGAACTAAGGGTGGCGGAAAATTACTGGATGCCTCCGGGGTTGCTTTTGGCAAGCCCTCGGCAAGAAGAGGGTACATACCCTTAATAAGGGCATTCCTCTGTCTGTCTGACTGTTCGGTTTTAACTCGTTCACCTATTTCGATTAATTCCCTTTCTTGGGCTCTTTCTGAGGATTCTCTACTTAATTCTGACTTTCTGATTTCTTTTTCGGTTATTTTACGAGATTCTTTGCGCCATAACTCGATGGCATCTTTCTGTGACTGTCTGGCTTTCTTTTTCCATAATACTTCTTCTACTCGCATGATGCACTCGGCATCCCATGTGCCTGATACAGGCCATCTATATTTCTCTTCTAATTCCTTAGTGTACTCGACCCATAAGTCTAGATATAATATGGCACTTATGCCATGCTTATGATACATAAAATGACCTGGACTGTCCCTAGGTGGGACAGGAACTGCTTCCTCGAGCAGACCTTTTCTAGTTCTTAACTGACGTAATTTTGAGAACAGAGGCATGACGTGAACTGGGATCTGGACACAATACAATACACAATGAACACAATAATGACTTGAGACTGATCACTCATACCACGACATTAAAAACACATTGAAATGACATTTAAAATAACAGTTCGAACAGAAACATTACCTGGAATACTTGAGAACAGAAACACATGAATTTCTCGAGACTAGAACTTACTAGAGTTACTAGATGCACTGCTGAAACAGTACGAAACATACCGGTCTCATAAAGAGACACGTCAGGACCCGCATCCACCTAAGTGGACACTTCGTGTTGGATCTGTGTACCCAAACCCACGGACCAGAGACAATGCAATTGACCCTGTCTAGATACTACCCCAGCAACGGTACTCACCGGGCAGCAAGAACGGAAGGCCTCGGACTGGACTGGACTGCTACGACGACGGACGGACGAACTTCGGACTTCTGTTACGGGTGGGCCTCCGGATACCTCGGACCTTGGACTCTCGGCTTGGGCTCTGGTCGGTACTCGCCGCGTTCCTCCACCGCCTCGTCTGGATGCTGGACCGCAACCTCCGTCTCCTCCGTGGGCCTGAGGGATACTTGAAGCAGAAATATCTGCACGTGCACGGTATGGTTCCGTCACGGCTGCAGAGGGTCAGGGGGCTGGCGTGGCTTCTCCGGCGCGTGGGGAAAGGGCAAGTCCCTATTCGGGCGCCATTATGTGGTAAATAAATAATTAAATACCTGTTCTATTTTTGACTAGATATACAATAACAGATAGCTCAATAAATAAGAGTCAAGAGTCGAGGTAGCTGGAGTTTGCAGGTTTTAATCAGGCATAAAGGACAGGAACAGGACAACCTGCATGGGAATGGGATGGCAGCTGCCGGGGGGCAGGATCTGGGAGCATAAGGGGTAACTTTTAATAACAGTGCACAA
Source organism: Lissotriton helveticus (assembly GCF_964261635.1). NCBI lineage: Eukaryota > Metazoa > Chordata > Amphibia > Caudata > Salamandridae > Lissotriton > Lissotriton helveticus. The sequence continues at coordinate 390,914,701 of NC_136071.1, forward strand.
TATTTATAGTTAAACAATTGCATTACATTCAGTATAGTAGGCGTAGCAGTGGGTGGAGTTCATAGCAGTCGCGAAAGATAAGGCATAAAGTGGGTGGAACAAGAGGCGTATACATAGACATGTGATGTAAACGTAACAGAATATGTCATAAACGGGGCGGAAACATGGAGGGGGCTACCTAAGGAGCCGGGACCTCTGACCTAGTGGTGCGCGCAAGCTGGCAATGACGTGTTACTAGGAGGAACTGGGGGCTATGACTTCTGCGCTAGAAGAGGAGACGAAAGTCTGGAGTGTCAGAGCGACATGTACCTAAACACTATCTAGTATCTGATGTTTAGAGAACATCTTGATAGAATCCAAAAGTTATCAGGGTAAAGGCTAACAGACTCTAAGACTGGTGCATGCATCATTCTATATGTAGTGCGTGTTGAGGAATATTAAATGACCATTAATACAGTATTTCTCTTACATGGAGACGTAAAGGCTAGACGATGACTGAAACTATTGATGCGATTCAGTAGCTTTAGGAATGCAGAGAAGGAGGGCTGGACTGATAACTAGAATCATAACATACTCTTGGCAGACTGGCAGGCAGAGCCAGGCCGAGCCGGGCACTGTGAGGCAGGAAGTAAGTGAAGGGTCAGGGATACAGGTGGGGGCTGTATCGCTCCTCAGCGAGGGTTCAGGAGACAGGAGCTGAATCTGGTGTCCGGGCCCTTTTGAGGCCTAGAAACGGGGACTTTTATTGAATTAACGTGCACACTGTGAAACGTGGCAACATAACTTTACATAGGCCTAATACTCGTAGCTTTAACGAGAACTGAAAACTGGCATACTAGAGATGGACACAACTATAATTGTGTCTTTAATCGATCATAAGGGAATACATATGCATATTAATCATGCACATATAACATAAGATGGGGAACACGTAGGGACACAGAACATGGCAAAATTTACTTTTCCACAAGGTTACTGGGACTTACTGCAGTGGGCAAATCTATGTCCACATCATATAAGAGAACTGCCTGTGTAGGGGTTCTGACTAGGCCAGATCCTACTTCAATACCCAGGGTCAACCCAGCTACACCCTTGGACTGTGTTCCACCACTGCTTACTGTACTAGGGGTTGCAGTTGCTTTAGGAGCTGGAGTGGTGGAGACTGGATTTGCCTTAGTGCATTCACTTCCCCAGTGTGAAACTGATTTGCAGGTATTACACCAAGGTGTCTTTGGACCTTTATTCTTCTTCTTCTTGTTTCCATTTTGGGAACCACCCTCCTTACTATTAGTTTGGGGGCCTGAAGACTTATGGTCTTTTTCTTTATCTTTATCTTTCTGATTTCCACCCTTCTGGTCTGTTTTCTTCTGGTCACCACCTTGGTTCTGGGGTTTCTGCTTAATCCTTGTTCTGACCCATTTGTCTGCCTTCTTTCCCAATTCTTGGGGAGAGGTCAGATCAGAGTCAATAAGGTATTGATGCAACAGCTGGTTTGTACAGTTATTAAGGATCTGTTCTCTCATTATAAGATTGTACAATCCTGTATAGTCTGAGACTTTACTTCCCTGCAACCAACCCTCCAAAGCCTTAGTGGCACAATCCACGAAATCAGTCCAGTCTTGAGTCTGTGCTTTTTGGGTGTCTCTGAACAACAACCTGTATTGCTCAGTGGTTAGGCCAAACCCTTCAATAAGAGCACTCTTCAAAACAGAGTAGTTTTTGGCATCCTCAGGTCTAACTGTGAGGAGCCTGTCCCTCCCTTTCTCAGAAAAGGAGTACCATAAAATTGCAGCCCACTGATCCTGAGGAACCTGCTGTACCATGCAGGCTCTCTCCAGAGCAGTCATCCATTTGTGGATGTCATCCCCTTCTTTGTAGGGGGGCACAATTTTTGTCAGGTTTCTATTATCATAGCCCCTGTCTTTTTCTCTTGGAAAATTGCTGCCACCAGTGGCATCTAAGCCACTCAATTTCTGCTCTCTTGCCAAGGCAAGTCTAGCTTGAGCCAAGGCTACCTCCTCCCTCTCTATCTGGAGTTTGACAGCCCTCATTCTGGCCCTATGCTCTAGCTTTTGAGAAGCAGTCATGCCTCTCTGTGATTCTCTGGAGGCACTAGAAATATGAGAGTCCCCTGAGGGAGATCTCACTCTTCTGTTGCCTGGGAGAATGACATGGTTGGATCTGGGGAGGTGCTGGCCCTCTCCATTTCCCAGTAGGTCTAAGTTGGCCTGGTTAAGCCTGGCAACTTGAACCTGGCTACCCCTCTGATCTTGATTCTCTGGGTCCTCTACTTCTGAGTCCTCCTCCTCCTCCTCTTCCTCCTCTTCTTCGTCCTCCTCTGGAGTGGTATCAGTTACAGGGGGGTTCACTCCTTCTCCTGATTCTAAGGGAATTCCATTTGCCCTTTCTAAGTCATCCTGTTCTAGAATGGCTATCAGGATAGGACATGTGGGACTTCTGCCCCTTTTTAACCCTCTTGATATGCACAAGGCAATCAAGTCCTTTCGGGTTAACTTGTCATAGCTGGAAGCTGCCTTGGTAAGGTCAACTGTCACAGGAGCAGACCCTGAGGCTTTTCCTGTGTCAGACATGACTGCTAGTGAGGTGTAAGTGGTGCACTTACCTACACTAAGTGTTTTCCTACTGTACCTTGCTAGTGAGTTGTAGTCAGGGTGTGCTAATCCCTTTAATCTACAACTACTAAGTTCAGTAGAACTTAATATGCTAAGCTTTTGATTTATATGTACCTAGAGGTACTTGATGTGATCTTTCAATTTGATAAAAGATTGCAATGGTAAAACAACAGCAAGCTCAAATCCGCACCGCTGCTCACCAATGTGAGAAGTTGGCCTGATAGGTGATGTTTCCAATTCTGGAACCACCTATTATCAGACCAAACAATCCCTTATGGTGTCAGGTTGTAAGTCAACCTTGTTAGACAAGCTATCCTAGGGGTAGCATGGACTAAGCAGCCTAAAGGCTTAACTTAAGAGGTCGTGTTAAGCGAGCTGTTTTACCACATACAATCCTGTAATATCAAATGAAAGGACACCACACAAGTATATATTATAAAAATATATGTGTTTATTACTAAAAACAATCCCCAGTATTCTTTATGAATAAAGGGGCACAAGCGTTAAATCAAAAGCACAGTTTAAACATACAAGTTGCACAATTATGGATGAGGGCGGGTGGCCACTCAAACCATATACTAAACAAGTAGTATAAGAGATACCAATCGAACAGTGGTTAGGCCTAGGGCCTAGGGAATCGCTGGGAGCAGTCAGGACAAGCAGTGTTGAAGTCGGGAGAGGCCCACGGGATTCGGGAGCAGTGCGGAAAGCGCACGCATGCACCAATGTTAACCAATGGTGCGTAAAAGTTGCAAAGTTAAAGTTTAAGGACACTTCCGCTGAACCTAGAGGAACAAAACTTAAGACACAGACCCTAGAGATGTGTACCAGTGTGGGAACACCGGCGGAGCAAAGTTACCTCACCCACAGGAAGCGGGTGCACAGGGTCGAAGTTGAGTCGGGTTTCGTCACGCAGGCTCTTGGTGCTTGAAGCTGAAAGGGCTGCAGGCGGGGTGAAAGAGAAGTGTCCGGTGGAGTCCAAGGGTGGACTCGGGTCGAAAAGTACCTGAAAGCAGAGGGGACAGAGTCTGGGTCACTCAGCAGTGACCAGGGTGGAACCAGGACGGAACCAGGCAATGTCGGGCGCAATCAGGTCGCTGTCGAGGTGCTTCTCTCCGCTGTAACGTGGGCTCTGGGGCATCTACGACGTCCAGGAGCAGGTCACGATCTGTCCCACGCAGGCTCTCGCCGTCGGCGCTGTCGGCTTCAAGATTGGAGCAAACAACACTTGGCAAAAGCAATCCACGCGGAACCGGGAGATTGCTTCTCACTCGAACCAGGAAGGTCAGAGTGGGGGCTCCTTTTCAGGGGAGCTGGTGCAGATCTGGAGCAACCAGATTCACAAGTCGGTTTCAAGTTTTCGTCGGCACAGGGGCCACTAGCCGGCTGGCAAGTGACCGGGCCAACGCGTTGAGCCAAAAGTAGCAGAAGGGCCCCACGCAGCACTCGATGAGTGTAGAGGGGTGAGCTTCGGTGCAAGAGTGGCTCAGAGTTGGGGCTTCTCAAACCCCGGTGCACAGCTTCGAGGGTCACTCGTGGGCTGCACGGTCAGCGTCTCGTGGTCAATTCAAGATGGCGTGCCCCACGCTTCCGGTCGCCTCCACGGGTCTCAGCTCTGCAGGGACTGTGAATCGGGCTGTTGGAAGGCAGGCAAGCTTGATCTCGTCGATCTCTGTCGCTCGAGTTCCGGCGGGAACTGCAACAAAGTAGACGTCGAGGGCTGGATGGTGCCTGCTGGTGCAGGGTGGTCACTCCTTGACCACAAGGGAGATTCTTCGGGCTTCCACGTTGAGTAGGATGTCGAAGGGTCCCGAATTTCGTTTCTTATGTTTCTTCCAGGAAATCTGAAGTGCATTGGCACTGCTCCCACTCTTATTCGAATCTGGGGGGCGTGATTACCTGCTAGGTCCCCCCCTATGGGTGGGACCCAGGAAGGGGGTGGATACACCCCTTTCCTTTGATCCAGGCCGCCCTGGCACGAGGGCTGGAGTGCCCCAGAACCGGTTTGGCCGGATTATGCAAGGGGCAGCCTTGTGCGCCCCAGGCAGTGTCTGGTTTCTTTCAGACCTCCCTGCTACAATCCACTATCTCCTGTCTGGAGGGTGGTGACACCCTCCTGTGGCAGGAAACCCTTTGTCCAGGCCCCATTTGGCTGAGTTTCGGTCAGCTGCAGGGGTCCAGACTCTTGTCTGTGGCAGAGGCATCCATTTTGTGGATCTAAGGCCCTTTTAGAAATTAACCGCATTAAAGTAAAGGAACATGTCTTACCCCTCTAGAGGGGTGGAATGCTATCCCCGTCGCCAGAACTGGCGAGGGGATAGTATTCCAAATCGTATGACACCTTACACGACATGTTTTGATAAAGCCAAACCAGAGTTGCTATATAACCGCGAGGATTATAAGGCACTTAAGAGTATATGGTATGGCATTATCCTGAAACAGTTTAGGGAGTTGTTCCCGACAGCTGCAGACAGGCTCAGCTCATGCTAGAGCTCCATCTCACATTAAACTACGCACTCTGCCTCCAGGATTGATGAGGCCTTCCATAGGAGTGGCTCACAGGTTTATATGTGTCCAGATATAGGTTTAGATATAGGTATACTATATCTAAGTAAGGGGTGATTACACCACCTTACCCCAGCTGAGTGATCAGCCAGTTGTGTCAATTTAAGAACCAGCCAGGGGTGGCAAAAGATATGCTGCAGCCCCTGGTAGGCCTTGGTGGCCCCTATGCCCTGGGCACCTATAGTGCATTATACAGGGGCTGACAAGGAGTCCATTTCCAATTGTGGTATGTACCTATAGCACATGTATCATTAATTTAGTGAGAGAACAGCAGGCTGGGGGTCTGATCAGCAGGCCCACAGCCCCAGTAGTCGAAAACCAGTGAAGCAAAAAGCAAAAATTTGGGGTGACCATAGGATAGCAGACCCTACTCTCCTACACTCACTCTTGACATGAGTCAAAGTTTTTGGAGCAAAAATAAGTGCCAGTCCCCAAAAATGAGATCCGGGGGACCCCACCTGCACCCACCGGCTCAAATTAAATACTGGTAAGAACCCTATATTAGTTTGAGTATTAATATTGGCCTTGTTTATGTATTCTTAAAGGAAAAATAGTACAGTTCGATATAAGCCTGAGTTTAGCATCAATTTTAAAATGGGAATTGGGAAAACTATTTTTAATAATGTGTTTTTCTAAGATTAGTGGTCAAGCATCATTTTTGAACATTAAGATTTAAATTGTATGAGTGGGCGTGGCTAGCCGGACTGCGACATGGCCGGCATTTGAGCGAGCTCCGCCGGCCATGGCAACAAATCCTTACATAATCCTGTAAAGAGGTGACTCCAGGGCTGGAAGTCGGCGCCTTAAAATCCTGCTCGCCTGGTGTCCACAGCGGGCGATTTTCGGCTCCCCAGCGGTCCCTGCTGCTGTAATTCTCGGATTGGGTGGACGATCCTGGAGCAAAACCCCTGCTGGAGGCCGTAACGGTGTGCTCCCTTCCCCCGTGCAGGCTTAAAATACAGCCCACGGCTTCTAAGGCCTCACGCCGCTTCGGAGATAACTCTGAGGAGGACCTGCCGTGCTGCGAGCCCGAGGTGGGTGAAGAAAGGAGAGGCCCCCCTCGGTGCGAAACTGGTGAGACACCCTTAGCCTGACACCACAGACGGCGGAGGTGGCGAAAGACGGCGGCAGTCCGAGACGGCGAGAGACGCCATCTTGGGAATTGCGATTTGCACCCCGGGTGAGATGCCGAGCCTGCGGGGGGAACAATCCCGCTGGCCGTGACCCACAGACGCCGTCCCTGGGTACGGAAATGAGCAGCTGAGCTATCGCAAGTGTGGCGCGGCTCACCCCCCTCCTGGATGGTGACACTTGCAGGCGCTGTTTAAAACCGTGAACTCTGCGGGAGTGGGAGCGCCGTGCAGCCGAAGCACGCAACGGACCTTGTATCTACCTGGGGGTCTACTTTCAAGGAGGTGCGGTGCTCTGGAGCGCGCTCGGGCATCGACGAGCGGCCCACCCACCTCACGCTGCCAAGTTGCTCCTGGCGCCACCACTCTACTGACCGGACCACGTGCGGCCGATGCAAACATCACCTTTTTAGCTGAGATCCTGTGCAGAGAGCTACGTGGAGCAGTGGGACATAGGTAACATCGCTTGAGGGTGGTGAGCCAATGATACCAGGAATCCCCCTCCGCCGCATGCCCTTACAGTGACGTGTCGCCCGCACTATAGCACCCGAAAAAATAAGGAGGTGGTGGAGAGGACGCGGGTAGTGCACCGCTTCTACCTCCAACACAATCGGGATATCTGAGGCGGTACGCTGGGCTCATCTGCTGCCGTGCATAGAGCTGGGAGGTGAGCTAGACTGCTGGAGCTGACGCTGTGAGCGATTACCTGGGTCTAGGCTGGTGGCACAGTCTGTGGTGTCCTACCCAGTGGTCAACATGGGGAGAAACGACGCGAGACAGGCGAAGATATCGTTTGACAACGCCCGGCCGACGAAGCCTGAGGAAGCGCCATCGGTGGAGTCGGGGGCAGCTGAAGGCGAGGACAACAGGATTGAGCGGGAGGAAGACCTTCGTACCTTGATGTTGGACGTGCGATCCAGCCTACGAAATATTGATGCGAAACTGGACACATTGACCGCCCAGATGGACCAGGTCAAAACGCAAGTATCTGCTCATGAAACCAGACTTGACGGGCTGGAAAATAGACACACGGAGTGCGTAGATTTCAACGCAAAACGAAGGAACAACTCCTGCACATGGACATGCTGCTCATGGTTATTAAAGCAAAGAACGATGATTTGGAGGCACGTTCCCGAAGGAACAACCTCCGCATCACGGAAATTCCGGAAACGACCAACATAGGAAAGATGGAGGTGTATGTCACTGACCTGCTCCATGAACTCTTTGACCCGAATTTGTACCCAGGATTTGTGGTGGAGCGGGCACACCGAGCGATAGGCCCGAAACCGCCGGTGGGCGGTACGCCGAGGCCCATTCTCGCAAAGATCCTCAATTATCAGGACAGAGACCTGATTCTAAAGTTGGCACGCGAGAAAGGCCAAATATCCCACAAGGGCAACGACATCTCCTTCTACCCGGATTTTACACCTACAGTGCAAGCTGAGAGAAGGGAGTTCTTACCTGCAAAGCGGCGGTTACTGCAAGCGCAAGTACCATATCCGCTCCTATACCCAGCTAAACTGAAGGTTACACATGAGGGGTCGGCACATTTTTTTGCGGACGCCAAATCTGCCCTGAAGTTCGCTAAACACATCTGCGGCACGAAAAAGAAAGCTCCGAGCACGCGACAAGGCCCAGAAGTAGATCAGCTAAGTGATAATGATTGACATTTTTGATCTGTTGAAGCTGCATCGTGTAGGGGTTGGCTCCGGGGTTGGTCGGGAGGGAATGGATGACTGGACATAACTTGGAGAGTCATTTTGTACTTTGTTGCTGCTTAGTGGTTGTATGTTGGGATGGTGTCCTACAGCCTAAGGATCTAAGCAGGGGCAAATGATATAGCCCATTGAGATTATGAAAGGCGCCGACGGGAGCCACTGGTGTTGCCAACATGGGTTCCATGGCCACCCTGTGCAAACAGGAGAATATATCTGGGGATCCTCGCCCACCGGGGGTGCATCCCAATGTTTAGTTACTCACACGCATTGCGTGTATGCGGGGGGATTATCACACAACCTAATTGGGGGGTTGTTGTGGGAGGGGGGAGGGCAGGGATAGTTGAGGGTCTGTTTTGTCTGTTTTGGCATAGGTTGCTGCCTTGTCAGTTCTTATCCACACTACATATTCATGTGTCTGACAGTCCCAGAAAGCATGTACGAGAACTGCTGTCACAGGTACCGTTGGCGCGACTAAAGAAGTGATTAATATTATCATGTGGAACATAAGGGGAGTAAATGATGGCAGGAAGGCACGATTGATGCATGCATATCTGCAGAGACACAAGATAGATATCTGTCTATTACAGGAAACCCATCTCAACTCAAAACCGTTGGTGAGGCTGAAACACAGCAGGTGGGGCGAGGTTTACTCCGCTATATACTCCAACTACGCAAGGGGGGTTGCTATTCTGATACGCAGGGAATTGGACTGGAGGGACATATACATACATACTGACCCGGAGGGGAGGTACATTGTAGCTCAGGGGCAGCTGTGTGGCAGATCAGTGGTGCTGGTTAATGTGTATGGCCCGAATACGGACACGCCTGATTTTTTCAGAGAGGCTTGGGCTCGAGTTGAGGCTACAGGGGGTTCCACGATCATCTGGGGGGGAGACTTTAATGTGGTACTGAACGACTCGCTTGATCGCAAGGGGACATCTAGACAGCTGCACCCCCATGCCAGTCTCACGCCCCAAGACATAATGGTCGAAGGAAATTTGTTAGATTTATGGAGAGTGCAACATCCGGGCACCCGAGAAGGCACATGTATTTCCAGCCAACACGCAGCATGGTCCAGACTAGATTTTTGGCTAACATCTCCAGAAGTTGCAACTTGGACCACGAAGGTTAGCCACCTTGCCAGATCACTCTCCGTGCCTTCTGGAGTTGTCTCCCCCGAGTACTATCCAACGGGCATTTAGCTGGCGGCTTCCCCCGCATGCCCTGCTGGATGCTGCCTTTAAAGAGGAGATTAGAGGCAATATTGCCGACTACTTCACTTTAAACACTGGGTCGGTGTCCACGGATTCGGCCCTCTGGGAGGAATTTAAGGTGGTAATTCGAGGGCAGTGTATTGCACGACAGGCCGGTGTCCTCAAAGCCATCAGGGGCACTCTGAGTACACTAGAGGGGCAAATTAAGGAACTTGAAGGTGAGTTCTGCGTCGCCCCTAACCCGGAGACGGCATTCGTAATAAAAGAGAAATTATTGCAGTTTGCGGAGGAGGCGCAACGCGAACTTACATTCTTAGGTAAACACGCAGAAGCTAGGAGGTAAGGTGAAGGGGATAGACCGAGCCGCACACTAGCGGGACTCATTAAAAAAACGAGGGCTAACCCCTTTATTCACATGATTCATAATTCGGAGGGAGAAGTCGTGACAGGGCAGGAGAAGATCCTGCAGGAGTTTAAAACCTTCTATTCCGATCTATACTCTACCACACAACCTGAGATCCCGGTACATTTAGAAGATTTCCTAGAATCCATAGCGCTTGTTTGGTCCAACGACGCCCACCGCAAATATATGGATCTTCCAGTGACAGTGGAGGATATCAAAAAAGTGATACAGGGTATGCCACTAAACAAAGCCCCCGGCCCTGATGGCCTGACGACGGCCTTTTATAAGGCCTACTCAGAGGAACTAGCACCAAGGCTACATGCAGTTTATGCTGAATCCCTAGAGACCGGGATTCTACCTGCATCTATGCGGGAGGCCTTAATAATGACGTTACTTAAGCCGGATAAGGATGAACGCTCGCTTGACTCGTACAGGCCGCTCTCCTTAATTAATGTCGACGTCAAAATATATGCGAAAGTTGCGGCGGAACGCCTCCAACCTCTCCTCCCGATGGTGGCCCTCCCAGACCAATCAGGGTTCATACCCGGTCGCTCGACGTCTCACAACTTAAGGACGTTGTTCTCAGTGTTACATTACCTTCACCCATCAGTGAATGCTGCAGCCGTTTTTCTAGACGCCACAAAGGCGTTCGATTCACTTGAATGGCCCTATATGTTCCGGATAATGGAACGCATGGGCTTTAGTCCGTTATTCATATCCCAGATCCGACTTCTCTACACTAGCCCGATAGCGAGAGTGCACGTGAACGGCATGATTTCGGAACCGTTCGCAGTGACTAGAGGCACGAGACAAGGCTGCCCACTTTCGCCTCTCCTTTTTGCTATCGCAATGGAGCCTCTTGCGGCGAGAGTAGGGCAACGTCACACTGCTAGGGGGATTGGGTTCAGTTCCCGTAGCTTGCTGATATCTATCTACGCCGATGATGTCACCCTATATGTCCTAGATCCCTCAGCTAATTTGGACCCCTTGCTGAGAGAGTTTGTGAAATTCGACAGACTATCGGGCATATCGATTAATTGGACCAAATCTGTGATCTTCCCTCTGATAGATAGCACCCCTGAGGTACGGTCGGAGTTCCCTCTACGTTGAACGGCGGACGAGGTCAAATACCTGGGTATCTGGTTGAGCCACAATCTCCAAGACATCTGGACTCTAAACTTTGGGCGTGCGATTGATTGGCTTGAAAATAAAGTAGCGATATGGTCTAAATTACCCTTGTCTATCGCTGGTAGGGTAGCCCTGTCCAAAATGGTAGTCCTGCCAAAATGTCTTTATTTATTCGCAAATATTCCTATTACGCTCACTGCACAATTCTTTTGTTGCCTTGGCTCCCACTTGCTCTCTTTGGTGTGGGCGGGTGGACAAGTTCGAGTATCTTGGGCCTTGCTAACCTTGCCATTACGACAGGGTGGACTGGCGGCTCCAGATATGCATTTGTACGCTTTGTGTGCCCAGGCCCAATTTCTGCATTTCTGGTCATACCCCACTCCGTACCAACCGCATGTAGCGGTCGAAAAGTATTCACTGACACCCCTGCCCCTGGCGGTCGCTCTTTATCAGAAAAGCCCCCCCCTACGACTGACGTCGACTCGGCAAATACGCTGCGTTGGGCGTGGCGCAAATTGCAGAAGCGAGCGAGGCTACCGATTTTGTTTGCACCCGCTATTCCCCTGAAAAACAACCCTATGCTGGCCTGCCTGGAGCACTGCGGAGGACAGTTGGTCCTGGGTGGCACCCAGATTCACACCTTTGCTGACCTATACCTAGATGGGAAATTTAGGGACCCACAGACAGAAGAGGGGGCGACGATCCCGTTTGATGAGACATTCCATATCACCGGCTGAAAACGGCATGTCGGTCCCTTTGGGAGGGATTCCCTCCTACACTAAATGCCCTACAAAACGTACTGGCCCGCGCCTCCCCGAAGAAACTGGTGACTAGATTGTATAATGAAATGCAAGAGCAAGCCCCAATAGTGAAACCTAAATCCATGTTACTCTGAATGAGGAGCTCGACCCTCCCTTATCCGATGACCAATGGTCTTTTTGCTGCAAACAGCTTTTGGAGTTATCCCTGAATTACAAGCTACGGCTAGTGCATTTTAAATTCCTACACCGTTATTATCGTACCCCGGTGAACCTTCACCGAATGAACCTGCGGGGGGACGCTAGATGCTGGAGGTGTGGGAGTGATAATGCTACCTTTATACACATGGCCTGGAGCTGTACTAAACTCGCTGGCAACTGGCTAGACATATTTGAGGCAGTGAACCAAATGGTTGGAAAATCGGATGACCCCTCTCCACATTTGGGCCTGTTGGGTATGGTAGTGGATACTGCGCCCAGTAGTAGGAAATTGCATGCTTTGTTGTTATTATATGCGAGAAGACAGATCGCTCTTAGGTGGGGCGAAAGAGATTGCCAACATTCAATGCTTGGCTGGCGGATGTTACGTATGGCCATACACAATTGGGCACCTATTGGGAGCTGATGCCGGCTGCATCTCGACCCCGAGACATCTGGGAACCCTCTCTCAGGTGGGCTAGTGCCAGAGCGACGACCCCTGCTTCAGAGGGGGTGGCGACTACCATAGATGACCAGGGTGGGACGACAGGCCTATGACTACACTACACTGGTGGCCCTGGCTGCCGAGCGGGAGTGATAGTTCCACGCCTGCCCCCCCGCCCCTCCCCCTTTTTCCCCTCTCCTCCCCCCCCCTCCTTCACCTGGGTTTTCACGACGAATCAGTAGAGGGCGATTCAAGGCACCTGTAGACCTGCTGCCGTCAATTGGACTGCTCCCCTCTGAAAGCGCGCACTACTGACAGCTAGATGTACAATACAACAGAATTTAGGACGTCTGTTAGACTGTACATGCCAGTTATATAGTTGCCCCTGAGAAGGGCTGTGAACGGTTGAATCCGCTTAAGCTGACACTTGTTTTAGCAACCTATGTTGTTCTTGGTTTGAGTTCTGTATCGTTACAGATGTTTTGGCCTAAATGAGTCTGAAACACCGATAACTAACCTGCTCCATCATGCATACAGGTACTTGATATCCTTAATCGGAATGTCACCTTCATAGTTGGCTCTCCCTCTTTTTCATATTGAAATATATCCACAATACCGAACAGTCCGGAGTCTCTGGCTATGTAATGTTAAGTTACTTGAAACGCAGCCGGCCCAAAGAGGTTGTAGGCGACATGCTGTGTTAACGCAAGCTACTGATATGATTAGTCGACAAGTTGAATGACACTGCACCAATGGAGCTGCCGGCCAAATTGTCTCTTGGTTGTAGGCGATGAGCTGTGTAACTGTGTTAAATGCTAATAAAGGTTTTGAAAACTCAAAAAAAAAAAGATTTAAATTGTATAGGGCATGGGGTTATCGAACTGACAGATAGAGACATGTTAAGTTTTAGTTTATGGATTGTGATTTGCATTTTTATTTTTTTAGCTGTCAGCGTTTCAATGAAAGGCAATTTGAAATGCGTTTATTTGCTGTGATTACTGTGTTGTAACGTCTCCAGAACCCTGAAGTGAAGCACATGCGTTTTCCATCATATAAATATGCTAGCCTAACAAAGCAGCAGGATGTGCACTTTAAATCTTTTATTGTCGAAGACCCACTTCAGAGAGAAGGCTTTGTCTACATCACACTTTTGCAATTTAGTTCAGCTTCTGTTACAAGGGTCCCTGTGAGTGACAGCAGTTTCAACAAAACATAACTGCCATTGATAAAAAAAAATCACACAAGTGTAGGTCTACGTATAGATATGTAGGCTCCCTTGAGCATCCATTAGTAGTGCGTTGGTTGCAGTTTTTCACTAAAATGGTAGAATACATCAGACTGTCCAGCAGCAAAAAAGGCAAAGTGTGCCCTTGAAAATGAGTGCTATCAAATAGGAGAGGCCATGTCTGATTTGCCAAAGCATTAAATGTGCTTTGGTGGTGCCGGATGCTGTGTTATTTGAGTTATACTGGGGGTGCCCCCAAAGCTTGTGTATCCTGAACTACTATTGTGGAGTAATACCATCTAATTCAGTGAGTAATGTGGGCCTTTGGCGTTGAGCAACAGTACTGGACAACAGAATCTGCCTGGCTTTCTGTGCTAAAAAAAATGATACTATACAGCGACTAGTGGCTATAGAGGATGTGGTTCTCTGTCACAGTAGTGGTAAACTGGGACTACCCATGTGCTCTGGATTCTGAGTCATAGTAAGACCTCTTTTGTTACGTACCTATCTGAATTTAGTTTTCAAAACTTATAAGACAGAAAAAGATCTCCAAACAGCTCAAAGTATTTAAACAACATTTCAGCAAAAGTCTTACTACCCCAAAATTAACCCCTTAACTGTTGAGGCTTTGCTTGTCTCATGGATGTGCCCATTTTTGTAATGCTTGAGCACTTCTCACTCAAGCCCTCATGGCAGTCTGGAGGACAATATGGCAGCTGCCAGGGAGAACGCTGCTAGAAGCTCGCAGTAAGTTCCAATAATAAGCACCTCTCACGACCTATGATATGACTTTGATCCACCATCCCAAGCATACATTCAGTTTTGGGGGCCCAGAGGTTTCTGCTGCGGAGGATGCTGGCCTATCACAGTACTAGTCTAGATGCTGGACCTGAGACCTACGAGAAAGGTGGCAGACACGATCCTTTTCTCCGCCCTCACTGCACTGCACCGTGGCTGCTTTAGAATCCTTGCTGCGGCTCCGGTGCTATTCAACCAACTAGTGCGGTACAATAATACGTGCTCTTGGGGAGCAGACCTTACAGCTTCCATAGCAGGTCGCCCCCACGCTGCTGCTCGTCACCTGATTGCCCTTGCTGCCTCCGTGTTTCCTGAGTTTTTTTTCTCTCCCTCCCCCTGCGCCAGTTCCCCCGCACCTCTACCGCTCCCGTTCCGGCCCTTTCCCGCCGCTACTTCCCTGTGGCCCGCCCCCCTGCACACCCATTCGCCTTCCCGCTCCCGCCTCCCAGCTGCTTCTCCCTCCCAAGCCACCTCTTATACAGGCCGAGTAGCGGTAGCAGGAGCGACCTTTGAACCTGCTTGCAGGCAGGTCGCCCCCACGCCGCTGCTCATCACCTGATTGCCCTTGCTGCCTCCGTGTTTCCTGAGTTTTTTTACTCTCTCCTTCCCCCTGCCCGTGCGGCAGTTCCCCTCGCCCCACACCGCTCCTGTTCCGGCCCTTTTCCCACCGCTGCTTCCCTGCCCCCTGCACACCCATTCGCCTACCCGCTCCTGCCTCCCAGCTGCTCCTCCCTCCCAAATCACCTCTTATGGCCGAGAAGCGGCCAGGCGCAGCGGACGTGCCAAAGGCGTGCCTAAGGCAAGCCCGTCTGCGCCCGTCCGCGCTCAACGCCAGAACCCCTGGACCCTGCAAACGCCACAACACCAGAATCCACTACGACGCCTGCACCCTCCACGCACTCAACGCTGGCCGAAACCACACCTGCTTCCAGGCCGCCCCGAAACGGACCCACAAACCCTTCTCCTGCCACACCTGCAGCTTCACCTGCGACAGATCATCCAAACCTCCAAGGACTGGACCCAACCACCTCCACTGCATACTCCTCAACACCCGCTCCACACGCAAACACGCCATCGAGCTCTGGGATCTGCCCGACACCTCCGCCCCAGACGTGGCCTTCCTGACCGAGACCTGGTGGAACGACTCCTCGGCGCCCGACATCGCCATCGCCATCCAGGACGGCTACAAGATCACCCGCAGGGACCGAGCCAACGGAATCGGAGGGGGAATAGCCATCGTCCACAAGTCCACCCTCAAGGTCGCCACCCACGCTGACGACACCCTCAACACTGCCGAACACCTGCACTTCCGGATCCACACCGACCCCGACACCACCCTCAGAGGAACACTCATCTACAGACCCCCCGGACCCCAGGCTCAGTTCAGCGACTCCTTCGCCGACCTCGCCAGCACCCACGCACTCACCTCCACGGACTACATCCTCCTCGGGGACCTTAACTTCCACCTCGAGAACAACAACAACGCCCACTCTGCCACCCTGATCGCCAACCTCGGCCTCAGACAACTTGTCACCGCACCCACCCACGCCACCGGCCACACGCTTGACCCCATCTTCTCCACAGGCTCCCACGTTGCCTTCGACCACACAACCGAACTCCACTAGACCGACCACCGCTCCATCTATTTCACCTTCAAGAAACCAACCACGCACCACCACACCCAACAGCTGCCCCGCCGCTGCTGGAGCAAAGTCACCGAAGACCAGCTGATCACCTCCCTCGCCAAGAACCCACCCACCAACCCAGACGCCACAGCCCGCAACCTCAGACAGTGGATCGTCGACTGCGCCAACACCCTCGCCCCGCTCAAGAAACCCTCCAACAGCCACGCCAACAAGAGAGCCACCTGGTTCACCAACGAGCTCCAGGCCTCCAAACGCGCATGCCAGAAACTGGCGATGACATGGCTCCACGAACGCACACCGGACAACCACGCAAGCCCACAAGGACGCCACCCGCAGACACCACCACCTCATCAGATTAGCCAAAAGATCCTCCTTCAAAGACCGCTTGGATAACAACGCACACAACAGCAAAGAGCTCTTCAGCATCGTAAAGGAACTCTCCAACCCCAGCGCCAAAGCCAACGACATCCCGCCCTCACAAGAACTATGTAACTCACTAGCCATCTTCTTCCACCGCAAGATTGCTAACATCCACGACAGCTTCAACACCACGACCACCCGACTTCCGCCAATCTCCACCCCCCCCTGTGAACACCACCAGCGCCAACCGCCTGACCTCCTGGTCCAACGTCAACGAGACACGCAAGGTCATGAACTCCATCCACTCAGGATCTCCGTCTCCGTGCCCACACCATGTATTCAACAAAGCAGACGCTGCCATCGCACCCCAACTACGGAAGGCCATCAACATCTCCTTCAAAACAGCGACATTCCCGAAAGCTGAAAGCACGCCAAAATCAATGCCCTCCTCAAGAAGCCCAAAGCGGACCCCAAGGACCTCAAGAACTTCCGGCCCATCTCCCTGCTCCCGTTCCTGGCAAAGGTCATCGAGAAAATCGTCAACTTACAACTGGCCCGCCACCTGGAAAACAACAACATCTTGGACCCATCCCAGTCCGGATTCAGACGAAACCACAGCACCGAGACAGCCCTCATCGCCGCCACAGACGACATCAGGCGCCAACTAGATAACGGCGAAACATCAGCCCTCATCCTCCTGGACCGGTCAGCCGCCTTCGACACGGTCTGCCATCGCACTCTAAAGACACGCCTCCTAGAAGCCGGAATCCAAGAGAAAGCTCTTGACTGGACCACGTCCTTCCTCTCCGGAAGAACCCAGAGCGTCCGCCTCCCACCCTTCCGATCCAAAGCCACCAACATCATCTGCGGCGTCCCCCAGGGCTCATCCCTCAGCCCGACGCTGTTCAACGTCTACATGGCCTCCCCTCGCACAAATGGCCCGCCATCACGACCTCAACATCATCTCCTACGCTGACGACACCCAGCTCACCCTCTCCCTCACCAAGGACCCACGCACCGCCAAAACCAACCTCCATGAGGGAATGAAGGCCGTCGCCGACTGGATGAGGAGCAGCCGTCTGAAGCTGAACTCGGACAAGACAGAGGTCCTCATCCTCGGACCCACCCTTCAGCCTGGGACAACTCCTGGAGGCCGACCACACTGGGAACAGCACCAACACCCACTGACCATGCACGCAATCTAGGATTCATCCTCTACTCCCCCCTCTCCAGCAGACTGGACTACGGCAATGCACTCTACGCAGGAATACCAGCCAAACATCTACGACGACTACAACGCATCCAAAACGCCTACGCCTGACTGATCGTCAACGTCCTCCACCGCAGCCACATCACCCCCCACCTGAGAGACCTACACTGGCTCCCCGTCAACAAGAGGATCACCTTTAAGCTCCTCACCCACGCACACAAAGCACTTCACAACGCCGGACCAGCCTACCTGAACAGCAGACTCAGATTCCACACCCCCACCCGCCTGCTCCGCCCCACCAGCCTCGCCCTTGCAGCTGTCCCCCGCATCCAACGAACAACCTCCGGCGGCAGATCCTTCTCCTACCTCACCGCCAAGACCTGGAACACCCTCCCTACCCACATACGGCAGACCCAAGAACTTCTCGCCTTCAGAAGGCTCCTAAAGACCTGGCTCTTCAAGCAGTAACAGCATCCCCCCCACCCCCCCCTCAGCGCCTTGGGACCCTTTTGGGTAAGTAGCGCGCTTTACAAGTACTCTGATTGATTGATTGATTGGAGTGTTGAACGCAGAGTGCCGAGGATGTCAAGCGGGATTGGGTTTTCAAGAATAACTGACTACTTAGTAGTGTAGAAAAGGCCGCTTTAATGAAACAGGTACCGAGCTGTCAGGAGTTCTCAAGCCATGTGCACGCTGCCTGTGTAAAGTTAAGCTAATTGAGGATGAGCGCACCCCTTCGTGGTCTGGGATACCACATGCACCTTCATGAGAGGCATATCACAATGTTCCTTTTCCCAGATAATAAAGGCTTATAGGGAAGAAGAGGACTAAGCTAGAAGACTAC
The DNA here is from genome assembly GCF_964261635.1 of Lissotriton helveticus. Classification (NCBI taxonomy): domain Eukaryota; kingdom Metazoa; phylum Chordata; class Amphibia; order Caudata; family Salamandridae; genus Lissotriton; species Lissotriton helveticus. The sequence goes on from NC_136071.1 coordinate 390,932,976, forward strand.
TGGACAGATTCATCCTGGCCCACTTAGCACAGATTACTTCTTGCTGCGATGTAGCACAAGTAACCTATCTGTAAATAATGGGGCTTCGAGGGCGTATTACTGCATTAATACCTGCACAGCATAATACAAGTGTCTTTCAGTCAACAGTCCAGGATTGCGAAGAATGGGAAAGTATAGGAAATTACAAGCATGCCTCAGCCTTCTGGACACACAGGAAACTTGAATTACTCAGATAAGTAATACTACTAGAGAGGTATGTACCAAACATTCTTAGATCTTGTCAAATGTTTCTAGATACAATTTAGCATTGTACCAAGTGGAAGCAGACGGCAATCTCTCTGACATTCATGACTTCTGAAGGTCTACTTACTTGCTGAAATGAAACAATTGCAATAATGAAATACTTAATGCTGAGTTTACAGTGGAGGAAGTCACAACCATTCTTGTTAACCTGCCACTAAGGAAGGGCCCTGGTTCTGATTATATTCTGTCTGAAATATATAAGATTGGCATGCATAGCTTCCCCATTGTTATTAGACATCCTACAAGAGATTTGCACCACGGAACGCACCTATCTCTCCTGGTACAGAACTATCATTTCTATATTTCTAAAAAAAAGATAAAGCTCCCTTGGAGTGTAGTTCATATCAGTCTGTATCACTGCGCAATGCCAATTCAAAGATATTTACTAAACTTCTGGCCAATAAGATTAACAGGATTCTCTCTCAGCTAACATCACCTGAAGAACACTAACTTATTCCTGGCTAAGGTACTACCTCCCATCAAAAACTTAATACTACATTATTAGATCGAACCGAACCTTTAGGAGAACCATTAAACATTATCCTATTCAATAGTAAAAAAGCATTCAACAGGGTCTCATGGCAATTTCTATGGGAGTCGCTAAAACAACTTAATATTGGGAAGAAAATGACGGCCAGCTAGCTGCAGGTCATGGGAGCGCTCGCGAGTGGGATGCATGCAGAGTCAAAACAGTGAGGAATATTAAGGCAGCACATCCTGGCAGCAGGTCAAGAGCTAAACTAGCTAGAATTTCTAAAGATGAACTGAGAATAAGAAGCGGTTGTGCGGTATGCCTCTACATAGATTACTTGCAAACAGAGCGTGGGGGAGACATCAAGGGAAGCTACAGTAGAGCGGTGCTGAGGGTCGCCCATGAAATGAGGAAGGCACGCAGTCACGTCCAGGATTGGGCTGAGGGGAAGGGTGGCAGCACTCGCTTGTTGGTTAACCAAAGCTTAGGGGAAGGGTGGAATCCTAAATTCTCAGACGAGAATGTAATACAGGAGAGAACCACTGAAGTGCAGGAAAGTGAAAGAGAGCCAGTGAGGAGGAGTGGCACAACTTACCCCTCAACAAAGCTGCAAAAGAAGGTAGGAGGGCAGTGGAGGAGACAAAGGGCTGATTAAAGGGAAGCAGAGCAAAAGCAACACTGTAGGAGGAGGGAAAGATCCACATCAAGACTAGCAGAGAGCACCCAGGGGGGAAAGAAAAAGCAGATGTGAGCCCAAAACAATTAAAGTAAAAGTGAATGGGGGGGAGGGTCTCTCCCTCAGCCATTACTGTCAATTCAGCCAATACCCCCAACACTGTCAAACTTAGACAACCAAATCTTCCTACAGAAGTGGCGCAGGGGAGATACTAAAAGGGGCACTAAAATAAAACTAAAGGTCCTGCTGTCAGCTGCTAAATTGTGGCTACAAATTAGGAAAACAACGAAGATACCCTACCACAGCCACTATGCCCCAATCTGCGATTCTCCAGGAACGCCAGAATGCCTTAAAGATTCTTTAGCCTTTCCACTAAGGTGTGCAGGATTATTAAACTGGGGACAATTGATGACAAAAGGTGTGCTAATTAGCTGGGACGCATTAATAAACATTACTGAAGGTCAAACTGCCAAGTTCAAATACTACCAACTATCGAGTTGGGTAAGATCTCTAACAGAACGTCATACTGGCAATAAAGAATTAGAATTTAAAATGTTGGCAGTTGGAACACAGAAAAAAGAAGTGTCCCAATGGTATTGGACATTGATTTCTGCAGGAGAAGAGAATTTTATGATCCCTGACTCGATTTTAGGGAAGTCACTGCCGTCGCTGGAAATCCAGAACATATGGCGAGTATCAATGGGGAAATGCTGGGAAATTATACAACCTGCCGCTCTAAGAAGAAACCACCTCTTTACTATTCACAGAGCCTACTGGACCCCAAAGAGACTGTCAAAGTTCAGGGGTCAACAACATCCAAAAGCCTGTCCAAAATGTGGTGAAGAGAGGGCGGATGACTTGTATATGTTTCGGTAGTGTCCCCAGCTCGAGGATTTCTGGTCAAATGTGGGTAAGGTATTGACAGACCTATTTGGTCAAACCATTATAGTAAGTATGGGGCTCGTCATTTTTGGGGTACAAGAGGAGGGTGGCGGAACCTGTAAATTGAATAAAAATCAAGAGAACCTGCTTTTTACCTTGATTCTTGTTGCCCGAAGGGAAATCTGTATTAAATGGGTTAATTCACAACCTCCGACACAACTAGAGTGGTGGAACTCTGTCTGTAGAATAAACCGTTTAGACAGAAGTGGAAGGCCTAGAAAGAAACATAGATTCTGGGAAATCTGGGAAAATTTCTGTGAGACTTTATAAATCATAATAGATATAAAGAGTGGGCCTTTTTGATATGTTTGTCTTTTTTTTTCTTCTTTGATACGTCCAATGATTTTAATAGAAGCAATGCTGGGTGGTTTGCTCCACAAATAAAGTGTCCAGGAAACAAATGAACACACTGCTAGCGGCCTTACCGCTGACACCAAGGTTCGAACAAGAAGGGAAGGGTCTATCCCGAGCAGCAGATACGGGTTCTATGTTAAAACCTGACACAATAGTATTGCAAAATGAGGACAAAAAAAAAAAGGGGGGGCACCCCTTGCACACAACAGAAACTGAAATTAACTCCCTCACTTAGTTCCTTTTTTAAGTTTGAAACTAAAACAACTATGTCAGGCAACCCAGAAGCTATACTTGATATATCTAAGGCAAGGTCAACGGAAGAAACAGAGGCATCAAAGGAGGGCACACCCTCCATAGAGGGGCCACAGAAACGGTCCTCAGTGATGGAGGCAGAAAAAATGAAAAAATCCCGGCATTCAAACAGGTATCATTGTTTAGCTGCATTGGGGAAGAGGAGGTAGAAACACTGATAAGAAGCGACTGGGTCAAACAAAATCTTAATACTAAGGACAAAATCTAGGATGTCATAGAATATGTAGACAATGTACTGGTTACACTAGATGCAGTGGGAGTCTCACTCAATTGCCCTTTATTGCCACCTCATCCCCTGCTAAAGCCTTGAACGATTACTGCAGTCCCTTTCAGAAGAGGTTAGAAACGGGTTCTCCACCTCTCAAGAGAACCACAGGGATGTACATGGGGCATTTGAAGGTTTCGCAAAAAAATTAGACTCCATAATACAAAGGACTCGAGCGTTTGAGGAAACTGTATCGGAGCTAAAAGCAACCACAGCCTCAGAAAGGGAAGATATCAACATCTTGAAAAAACAGAGATTGAGAATGTCAAGATAAGCTGTAATTTTTAGAGAACAATGCCAGAAGGAACTCAATATAAGAATCCTAAATGTGCTGCGGGAAGAGAGGGAGATGACATCAAGGCCTTCAAAGTGGCTCTGTTAAAGTCAAGAGGGGTTTGGGAGGCGATGGAGGAAGTGCTATCTAAAGACATACAAAGAATCCATCGATACCTATTTAAAAAATACCCAAGTAAGAGTAAACCTGGCAACATTTTGGGTAATTTCCTTACATAGTCTGCTAAAGAATGAAACTGAACTCCCCGAAAGGAAGCGGTTCACCTTTTAAATTAGGTCAGGTATTTCACACACCACCCTGAATCGGCGGTGTGAGCATGAATAGAAGAGTTTAAGAAACTAGGTGCCACAGCCCAGGCAAGATTTTCAGCGACCCTTAGGATTATGTTTGACAAAACAAACGAAAATTGCCAAGGGTCACGTGGAGGCGGATGCGCTGTTAGAGCAGATCAAGAACTTTACCTTTGTGAATACCAGAAAGTAGTAAAGTTATACTTTTGTTTTAAGTTTACCTTTGTGAATACCAGAAAGTAGTAAAGTTATACTTTTGTTTTAAGTTTACCTTTGTGAACACCAAAAAGTAGTAAAGCTAGACTTATGGTCTAAGTTTTCCTTTGTGAATACTGAAATGTAGTAAAGCTACACAAAAGTGTAAGTTTACCTTTGTGAATGTGGCCCAGAGTGTTTAGAGGTCTTTAGCACACAGAGGTAGGTCCAGCATGTAGTATGCTCAGATCAAACCTGTCAAAACAAAGGAGTGGCCATTTTGAAAAACAAAACAAGCAGCAAACTCCATTAAGGAGTGCCAGACAGACAAGTGGGGTAGATGGGTGATTGAAAACTGCAGCTTTACCCTTGTGGGGTACTATGGACCAAATGTGGAACCCCTAAAAAACGTGTGTTTAGAGCTAGTAAAGGTTTCTTGTCCAATAAGAATGACAGGTGATTTTAATGTCATAATGGATAACACTTTAGATAAATCTGTTAATAATAGGTAAGGTACATTTTTATTATGCATAGTTAATTAAAACCAGTGCAACATGTATTACAAAAAAGGATTTAGAATATCATAAATGTTTGTTCATTATAATCGTCCTTAAAAGCATACAATAAATGACCCAATCTGAATTGTCCGAGAGCATTTTCCCTAAGGGAGAGCAGCGTATTCCCATGGGTCCTGATGACCGCCTACTTGTTGTCTATGTCGATGATCGTTGATTTTGGTAGTTTTGACAGTCATTGCTCAATCATCTCAAGGAACATAACGTATCTGCAGTTAAGTTTCGTGTTTGCAGGATTCAAGCAGGCAAGCACCGCTTGCCTTCTAGTGCGAGTCCCTATCTGCTTGAACTCGTCCTTTAAGAGCTGTTGGCGGGCTGACTGAAGCTCTTCGCAGAGACAGGTCATGTGGAGTATGTCGCCCTTCTCTAGTTTGCAGAAAGGGCAGGCTTCGTGGCCGTTGCTCCTGAGCCATGGTGGAAGATGCTCTCTACTAGGCAAGACCCCTAGTCTGTGTTTCAAAAACCTTAGTTTTGTCGCTTTTGGATAACCCTGACTGAAATATGATTGTGGTTTCAAGGATTTGTATAAATTTAATGTCATCCATGCGTTGTTTCTTTTTGCAAATGCGGCCTTATCCTCTAGTAAGGAGAGAGATTTGATGTTTTTCCAGACTAGTTTTTTAAACGGGTTATGCCCGAGTTGCAAATCCCAGATCTTGGTTAGATTAATGGCCCCCAGGGCTACCTTCATGTATGATCTTGCCTGAGATACGTCCCTGCTTTGGATATCTAGCCATAACAACGAGTTTAGTGTGTTAGGAGTAGCAGAGCGAAGTTTATGGCAGCAGATGATGTAAGCTCCCTGTCTGGCAAGAACTTGTTTTTGCAAACCAAATTCCAGCCTAATTTGGGCGGGCGAAGTATAGGACGGGAGCGAAAACATTGTTCTGTAGGCTTTTATCTGGATTGTGTCCAGGTTTTTAGAGTCTCTTCCTCGTAGCGCCTCGCTGCCATAGCAGATAGATGGGAGTAGCTTGGCCTGAATAACTTTCAGGTAAGGGGTCAGAATTGGCCCCGTCAGTTGATTGGCTAAATTTTTTAATGTGACGGCAATGCAATCCCCTCTTCTTTTTGATTCCTGCTTCTGCTGCGCAAATGTACCATCTCTGTCAAAGATGACTCCCAGGTATTTATAGTTAGTCGCTGGCTCTATTTTTTGGCCGCCTAGGGCCCATGACTTCTGTTGTTTGTTTTTGGTATTGATCGACATGGTGCGTGTCTTACTCAGGTTTATTTTTAGTTTATTTTCCGTTGCGTATCTGTGCATTTGGATCAGAAGCCGCTCGAGACCGGTGTGGGTGTGACTGAGTAGTACGACGTCATCCGCGTACAAAAGATTACTCAAAGTTTTCCCTCCCAACCTCGGGGCATGGGAGTTGCATGTGTTGAGTGTGCTTGGTAGGTCCGCCATGAACAGATTAAACAATATTGGGGCAAGCGCACACCCTTGCTTGAGGCCTTTGGTGGTGCGAACTTTAGATGACAAGTGTGTGCCGCCTCCTAGCTTCATCTGTACCCAGGTATCAGAGTGGAGAAGCTTCAGCATACTTAGAGTCGACTGCGGTATGCCCCATTGCGCCAGTTTACCCCAAAGTCTGCCTCTCTCAATATTGTCAAATGCCGCACTAAAGTCGAAGTAGCACATGTGCAGCGGCAGTTTTTTTGTTTTTGCTGCGTCAATCATTAGAGAGATAGCCAGAATGTTGGTTACTGTTCCAGAATTTTTTTGGAAACCGGTCTGGTTCAATGGTATGATCTGATTTGATTCTGCCCATAGCACAATCTCCTCTAAGATGGTTCCGGCGAAGTATTTTGCCTCATTGTCGAGGAGGGCTACTAGGCGATAGTTGTTAGGGTCCATTTTATCGCCCTTTTTATGTATGGGGACGATCGTCGACCCTCTCCAAGATTCTGGGATTTTATTTAGGAGTTTGATTTCCGTGAATAACAGTTGCATGATGGTCGCCCATTCTGTATTTTTTTCCTTAAAAAGGGCTGGCGGGAGGCCGTTGGGGCCTGGAGCACCTTCTTTCCAGCCCTTACAAATCTGTTTTGTTATCAAAGCTATTTGCTCAGCACGTGACGTGTCCAAGAAGTTTTTGGGTAGGCCTTGCTCTCTCTTGACCAGGGACCCCGGCATGAACGTTATAGAATCTGGCTCTGTATTATTGCCACTTTGTGCTCCTGCGTGTTCCTGATAATCATTGAAGTGTCTAGAAAGATAATTGATCCTTGACTCTTCAACAATATGCGAACCTAGGTCATTATGCTGTGGACGCAGGATCCTGTTAACTGATTGCCAGAAGCAGGCGCTGTTGCTACTTTCGGTGTCATATAGTAGTTTTGCCCATGCCTCATTTTCAGCGTCATTTATTATGTTCCATTTTGTGCATTTGAGCTCAGCCCTTTGTTTGTTCAGTGCCACTCGGAGATGTACATTTTTGGGGGCTGTTCTTAGATGCCGTAAGGTCAAGTTAACTGATCTTTTAAGTAACCTTAGTTGTGCTCTCGGTCCTTTTTTTAAGTTGGTTTTACTGCTCTCTATGTTGAAATTATTTTTTGGAGCGGTTTTAATTCCCAGTTCTTTTAGCAGAAGTCCTGTGTATTGTTCCCAGTGAGGGATGTGCCCAACTGCATTTGGTTTTTGTATGTTATATAGTTGAAGGGCAGTTTTGGACAGGGTCGTTGAGTTGGTTGGTGTGCATTTGATTCTTTTTAGATTTATGGAGTAGATCACCCCTAGCGGTTTAGCTGGCCTGATTGCAGTAGGTGTCTTTGTTGAGATATGGCATTCCTGGGGATGATGGTCGCTTTAACCCTTGTCCCCCATTCTGAACCCCAGGATGTGGGGAAATAATGCCAGACTAGTAAATGTATAATCCAGGATGGAGCTGACTGTTTGTGAATAAAAGGTTTCTGTTGGAGGAGAGTCACTCGCGAATCTTCCATTTAATGCCCGAAGGCTTTAGTGTTCTAGATTTTTGAGTAAAGCATTGTTTTGGTGCTTTCTCCTGTGTGGCGAGGAGCTTTGTGGTGGTATGGTGTAGATTCTGTTGAGAGCCAAAGCCTCTTCTTCTACTGATGAGCCAAGCAAGTTTTGGTTGAAGTCCCCTGTCAGGATAAAGAGTGGCTTTTCCATCTGAGTGACATACTCCGCCAGTTGATTGGAGATTTTGTTGGAATCTTTAGCTCTGTGTTTGGGGTGGATATATGCGTTGACAAGGCATATCTCTTCTTCTTTGTTTCCGAGCTGCAGTTTTATTTTTACTGTTAGGGTTGTGGATGTGGATGAGTCCATAAGAACTGCTGAAGGTATTGTTGTAGTGGAAATATATGTTGCCAAGCCTCCTGACTAGTAACCGAAACGGTTAGTTCTAACCGCTGCTGTTGAGTAGCAAGTGAAACTCGTGAGATGTTGTGTGGTTGTGAGCCAGGTTTCTTGCAGCATTATTATATCAAATAGCGAGATGTACTTTTGAAAGTCCGGGTCATCCATTTTTGAGGTTAGGCCGTTTATATTCCACGAGCAGATGCCTATGGTTGGCGCCCTTCCCTTTTTGTCGACTCTAGGTTGTTGGTGGCGTCAAGCCTCGTCAGGATGTATGAAGATGGTACGAGACAGTGTTTCTCTTGTTGGTGCTCGATTTTGGTATGGAGCCCCCCTTGTGCTAACTTCTGTCCGTCCCCGAGGTCTGTGTGCGTTTTTGTCTGGCGGGCTTCCACGCACAGGCTTAGTGATGATAAAAGTGCAGGTCTGGTAGTCCTTTGACACTGAGCTTCGCCCGCTCGTTGTGAGGCCAGTAACCTCCTTCCGCCGGTCAATTGAACACTGCCAGGGGGTATTCTCTCTAATTTTGGGCGAGCTTCCCAAGGCGCCTCTGAGAACGCTAAGGATGTTTGTCTGTTTTGTCTCGGTTTCAGACCTGACCTTCATCTGGAGTGGTGATGGGTAAGCTGGTCTTAGTAAAGGGACTAGCTTAATGCCCCAGGTCTTAAATTGCTCAGCTTCCTCTGCTATTAGATCTGCTACATTAATGGAAGACCAGGTGGTCTTGGTCGCCTCCGGGCTGTGTAGATTTGCAGCGGGCAGGAGTTCAACAGAGATTAACAGCCTGATTCATCAAGCCGAAATCGGCTCACAAAGGGCCAGATTCTCAGAATCTGGCCCTTTGCGAGCGCTATTTTTGCATTTGGGATTCATCATCCCAAATGCAAAAATCAGTAATAGCGATTTCGCTATTTTGCGAGGAATTACATTTAAGGAATCTCTATTTGAGATTCCTTAAATGCAATTCATCATCCATTTAAAAATTGCGAATTCGCAATTTCGGCCCGCTATTTACCGCGAGGTCAAACCTCGTGGTAAATAGCGAAAACTTAGAAAAATGCTTTTAAAAGCATTTTTCTAAGTTGCATGTTGCACACACACATGTCCTTTGGACATGTGTGTGCGCAACACCTGTTTCAATTTGCATTTAAGGGGTGCTACAGGGTGTCCTTTGGACACCCCTGGCACCCTTTAAATCGCTATCTTATTTGCTATTAGCTAATTGCTAATCGCAAATAAGGAATACTCCCCATTCATTCCTATGGGCCTTTTGGCCCATAGGAATGAATGGGGAGTTATTCCTTATTTGCAATTAGCAATTAGCTAATCGCAAATAAGGAATGTGTAGGAATCGCTATTCTTTTTGCGATTCCTACATGAATCCCGTTTTGCGAGTCTGTAATAGCGATTCCTTATGAATCGCTATTATAGACTCGCAAAACGGGTCTTTGATGAATCAGGCTGCATGTCCTTAGTACTTATCCCCCTCAAGCTGGGAATACATTCCATTAATTTGAGGATGTTGCCGCGATTTAGCGTGTCATGGTGCCCTTGTGACGTATATTCCGGAATAAAGACCAAGATCTCAGTGTATTGTTTTGTGCTTCCTTCCTCCTGGTATTTTATTGTTGTGTGATGTGCTCGAGCTGATGAACCGTGGCTTGGGTGAGCTTCGTGAAATTCCCGGTTAGTGCCTTACCTGGCATGTTGACAATGTGTGTTATTGGTTTGGTAGACAGAGTTTGCTGTAATGAAGTTTGTGTTACAGATGACCATTTTGCTTGTGAGTGCTCACTTTGACTAGGAACAGAATGAATGGTCGTGATTAATGTGTCTGTAGTCTGGTTTTCGTGAATTGGACTTAACGTTGAGCCAAATGTTCCTTTCCTGGCCCCCTCCTCGGAGTTTGACCTGGGTGGATGCTTGCTTGCAGCTATTAGTGGTATGTCTTGGTTGGCAATTTCTTCCACTATTTCCCTTTGGAGAGGAGGCTCCCTGCTTAGCGGTGTGTCTCCCGCTTGCCTGTCGGAGACCCTTCGCTTTCTTGGCACAGCTTGACTGTATAAGCTGTTTGGTCTTTGCTGCCGCATCTTTGTGTGCATCCGTTTGTACCGTTTGGTCTCCTACTGGTGGTCCTTGGGGCCGTTGTCCTTCTTGACTTGGCAGGCTGCTATTTGCTTTGTGCTGCTGCTGAGTTGAGCCAATGGGCGCGTGGTCTACGACATCTGTGGGAGGGGCGTTTTTTGTATTTCCCAAAGGTTTTTCCTTTGTAGCAAAGAAGTTGGGAAAGTATTTTGTCGTGGATATTTCAAATTTTTGCTTACGCCCTTTCCTTTTTTGTTGCCGCCGTTGTTTGGCGTTGAGTTTTTGTGGGAGCTCCAGTCCCGTCAGGGTTGTCTCCTCGATTGCGGAGGCTTGGTGAGCGGTTGACTCTGTTCCGGATCCGGAAGCATTACTCCTGAGTTCTCCCTCTTCAGATTTGGTGGGGCCTGTTTCTGTTGTTGCATTTCCTCTGTGTAAGTTCCTTATGTCTCCTATTAAATCAGTTAGCATTGAGGGCAATGTGGCTACTTTTTCTAGTGCCTGGCTGCAATAGCAGCTCTGATAGGTGCTCGTTTGTGCTCTCACTATCAGATTGTTCAGGTTGCCCAACTTCTCATCAATACCGGCTATAAAAACTGCCAGTGTGTTAAGAAGGGTGAGTTGAAGCTCCATTTTTTCTGATTGATATTGCAGGGCATCTACTGCAAGCTGAATTGTATTTAGCAGTGAGTTCCAGGTTCCGGTATTATGTTCGTTTCCCCGTTCTTTCTCCTTAGAGGTGTTAACGGAGTTGTTAATGTTATTGGCTGCCAGAGGTGGGTCGGGGGAGTGGGGCTCTTTGTGTTCCGGTGTGTAAGTTGCTAACATGTCTTCCCATTCTTGTGTATTAAGGTAAGACACTATTGCCCTGCGTTCCGCTTTCCGGCTAGAGTTGTGGGGACTAGCTGCTTCCCCAACAGAGGAGCTTGTTGCTTTGTCGTTAGTTCCCCGTTCTATGAGTGGTCGAGCACATCCAGCCGTTGGGTGGGACTTGATGGGTGTGCTATGAGGGTGGCTCGTAGATTGTATGTCCGGGGCCGGGCTAGAAGTAGTTTCCTTAAATAGATCCGGTGCTGGTGTCTGTAGGCCTGCCCTGGAATCCCTTTCGATTGGGCAGCTGTCTAGTTCATCAGTTGATTTTTGTGCTGAAATAGGTTTCGCATTCGCATCTGCTTTGAGCTCGTCCAGTAAGGGTAGTAAGTCATTTTCCCGATTGCATAAGACCTGCCCGACTGAATGAGCAGGCGATAGATTCTGATTGAAAACAGAGACGTGTGACTTTCTTCTTACACTTGAGGTCTCCAGAGGAATGCTGGTATTCCTGTGCTTTGAGGTATTGCATTGGAGAGGGTCTATCGTAGAGTTTCCTAGGTACAAAGGGCTTGTTGTTTCAAGCAGTGATGGTGACGGACATGCTGGTCTCAAGACAGCGGGAAGCAATGGAGTTTGCAAACCATGCAAGTGACTGCTGCTCGAAAAGATGGCTGAGCCTGCGTCCTTTAGGAATTCAAATTTTGTATATATTTATGGTTGGTAGAGCCTTTTTGCAGTTTGTGGTACACTTGCTGCAGTCTCTGGGACCAAGGCCGTTGGTGATCCCTGCTCCGTTTTATTGCGGTTCGTCCCCGATGCCTGCTCTGTTACGGAGAGGTTCGACTCCATGTCGGTGGATGAGTTTGCGCTTGTTTTCTTCTTGCGCCCTTTCCTATTTTCTGTTTTTTCCGTCTGTTTTGCAGTTAGCTTTAGCTCCGGGGGCCCCCTGGCCTTCCCTGACCTCGGAGCTACTCCTGCGTTTCAGCCTCTCTTGGCCTCTCTTAGCCTCTCCTCCTCTCTTCCGCTTTCCGGCTGTGAGCGCGCTGCAAAGGTCTACCTGCAGGTCCGTGAACCGTGATCGTCCCCCACAGAGGAGTAGGATGGTAGGGGCAGGATAGGAACCTGCACCCCTGCTCCTGAGCCTCTGTGGCTACTACAGTGTATTGATGTATTGGTGCAGTAGAGCTCACGGGGGGGCTGGTTGTGGGTGAACTTGCAGGGAGACTTGCTGCGAGCGGAACACACAAGGGGGCCATAGGTCAGTCAGACCTGGTCGGGCTGCCTGTCAGTCAGCCCCCCCGGGCTCTTACTTTGTGGCTGCCTCTATCGGCAGCCACGCTCGCGTCTCACGTCTCGCCCCCCCCCCCCCTCGTTGATGCTAGAGGGTTGCCGGGCGCGTGGCCTCACCTCTCCTCCTCGCGTCGGGCCGATGGCAGGTAGACGGCAGGTAGATGGACGAGAGGGGCAGTGCGCTGTCAGCGGCTAATTGGCCCTGGGTCGCGGAGAGGAAGCCCGGGATACCGCCGGTGAAAACAGCGAGCAGCGGCTTCCTCCGCTCCTCGCTAGCCTGCTTGCTCTTCGACCCACCTACAACCTGTTAATAATAGGACTAGTGTATCTCCAGAATGCAAACGTACAATAGATGACTGATGAAACAGTTGGGATTGTGCGACATCTGGAGGGTTAGGTTGGGAACAGAGAAAGGGTAAACCTATTACAATAAATACATAGGCATTCATCAAGAATAGACTAATTTTTAGTGGAGCAGGTAATAAGGGTAGACATTCCAAATATATAACATTTAGCTGTACAACTGTCAGATCATACGTCCTGTAAATGACAATTGGGAAAGAGAATATTTCAAAGATGTGGACCCTGGATCGTACACTCTTAGCAGATCAGGAAGTCATAGACAAACTAAAATTGAAGGCTGTTAGTTTTTTTAGAAGTACATTTCACCTCAGTGTCCCTGAACACAGTTTGAGATGCTTTTAAGGCCTTTATGACACAAATCCTAATTGCCTGCATTGCTCAGAAGAATAGAGAACTTAGGAAGATGACTGAGAACAAGAGATGGTCCTCCTGGAAAGGCAACTATGGGAACACCAGTCAGAGAACCATAGAAGCACACCAGTTAAGGTGTTACAAGATCGAAAACTCAGTATCACCTCACTTTTGGATGCAACAGTAAGGGCCAGGCGGGAGGCAAGCAAGATGGCCCATTATGAGTACAGCGAAAACGCTGGAAAACTCCTAGCTTGGAAACCCAATGTGAATTCTGTCACAAATGAGGTGAGAGATATTCGGTTTGGGTAGACAGGACAAGTTCAAACAAACAGACAGGATGTTGAAAAGGCCTTTCAAAGATCTTTGGGCGCTGTATACAGAGGATCTGAACACCACAGAAGAGCAGGTTAGTAAGTGGTTAGAGGGGCTTCCAATAGTTAGGCTTTCTGAAGACAAGAAAGAAAGTTTAGACCAGCTTATAACACAAAGAGGTTTGGCAGACAATAGTCAAGGCTATACAATTGTACCATTATAACTCAACTCCATGTGGGGATCCAAAAAAGAAGAGACACCACTTCCAAAGTGGTAGGGGGAGACCACAGTCACTTTGATCCTGAAACCTGACAAAGATACCACTTCCTGCGAGTCCCACAGGCCCATTGCACTTCTTAATGGCAAGATTTTTTCAAATATCTTAGGTAACAGACTGAGTAAGGTGGCTGGGAAGTTAATCCATAACAATCAAAAAGACTTCATGAAAGGAAGATACATGCATGAGCTAAAGCATGAACTTATTGGGACCATCGACCCTGCCTCCGCAGGCAAAGAGTGACTTGCCACCTTAACGCTAGATGCCAAAAAACTGTTTAATAGGGTAAATTGGCGAAACCTGACTTCAGTCCTACTATAAATTGGGGAATACATTTTGTTAGGCGATACACACAATCTATGAAAAACACCCCAGGCAAGAATTCTGTTAAATGGCAAGCTAACGTCAGGATTTAATATAACAAGGGGTACCAGACAGGGCTGCTCCCTATCCCTTCTGCTATTTAATTTGTATATTGAACCGCTGGCCTGTAAGATCAGAGAAGTGCGGGAAATAAGGCCCATTAATTGTGGAACCTAGAGAAAGAAAATTTCCCTATATGCGATGGCCTGAATTATACAGTAAATCTAAGTTCCACACTACTGAGTATAGAACAACTGATAAACAACTTTGGTAAAATCGCAGGGTACAAGGCTCACCCATTAAAGACAGAAATAAGGGTATGGAATATGGAGGAAGAAAATTGTCTAATAAAGAGAGACATGAAATATCTTGGAATCAAAATTAGCCAGGACCTGGACAAGATTATTGAATTAAATTTCAATAGGGCAATGACGGAAACTGGCAAATTACTAATGAGCTGTTCACATTTAGCACTAACAATATTTGGTACAGCAAATAAAAATGCCCATTCTGCCAAAATGTACTTTTCTTTTTAATGCCATCGCACTAAACTTCAAGAATTTCTGGCTAGACAAGCTATATGGGAAGATAAACTCTTTATTTGGACCTCCAAGGGTACAAGAATTTCCTGGCAGAAACTGCACAGGAAATGAGATAAAGGGGATATTGCACTGCCAGACTTCCAGCTCTATGCATTGGTTTTTCAGTTTAAAAACAGCAGGTGTTTATTGACATGCTCAGACAAGTCAGGGATCAACCCTATGTTCAAAGCAATGCTGTAAGTGGCGGGGAAGGTTGGACGGTGGGGGTTAGGGAGTCTGAGTTACTATATAAATTCAGAAATATAGTTTTACAAAAAGGTTAGGCTAAAGTCTTACAGGCGATGGCCCTGCTCTGGACACACATAAGACAAGCAACAAACATCTTGTATTACAGCAGATCCAGTGTGGGGTTTGGAAGATACGCTGGCAACCACACTCAGGGAATCAGGCATACTAGAGTGGGCCAACTACTACAGGAGGGGAACTTTGCATTTGGGAAAGTCTTCAGGAATTGACAGGGGGTTCCACCTCCAAATTCAAGTACTATCAGCTGAGTAACTGGGCTCAGTCCTTAAGGAGAAAGAACAGCAGCACAAATGTGCTGGGAGAATTCCTGGTGGAAGGGCCCAATTGGAAAAAAGAAGTGTCATTATAGTATTGGCTAATGCAAAATATCATGGATGGAGACTTCGACTTGCTGGAGACACAGTGGGGATAATACTTGCCGAAGTTGCAGATAAAATATCTATGGCAAGTATCTTGTGTATTCTTTACAGCACAGTCAAACCTGCCTTTTTGGGAAGGAACCATCTTTTCCCCCTTCACAGGGCCTACTGATCACCAAGAAGAATTGCCAAACTGAGAGGGACGGACTCTGTATCCTGCATAAGTGTGGGCTGTGAGATGCTGCTGACATTCACAAGTTTATGACAAGCCCAGGTATCCTACAATTCTCGGTTGAGATTGGTAATATCCTGACTGGCATATGCAAAGTCAACATTGAGGTAAGCTTTGAAATTATTGTCTTTGGGTGCATGCCAGAGCCCGGGAAAATCTGTCAGGATCGCCGCAAGTTGCTAGTCTACCTTGTTTTACTGGGGAGAGGGGAAATTAGTAGACAGTGGCTTTCCGAATCAAGTCCACTAAAGCTGAATGGCGGAGTGCTGCTATGTACATTTGTAAAATGGACACAAGCACTACCTGTGTAAGAAGAGCCAGGATATGGGCCCCACATATAACGGATGGGGAGAGAAAGCCTGGGGAACAACTAGAAGGAATATAGGTGTATCAGAGAAGAGAAAGTCTTGCCTCACCATCCTAGGATTGCACCTGACTTGGATCTCGGATATATAGACACGCAAAATCTGATCCTTAAAAGTGGAAACCTTTCTTCTCGAGCTGAGAAGCCTAACACTCTCCCAATATAAGACAGAAGGGTGGCAAAAAGGAGGACAAAGGCCGTAGGAAGCGACTGCGATGAATGCAGATTTAATTAACAAAAAAAGAAAAAAACAACGCAATATTAGCCCTAAATTCATTAAATTGATTCAACATCTATCTTAATCATACGAGGTACTCGACAAGACTGTCCACTATCACCTGCCTTGTATGCTTTATATATGGAGCCATACATTCGGTTTTCATGAAATAATTTCCCCAGCAATCGTAATATACTTTTGACATCTCCCCTCATGAATATGCTGATGACACATTGGCATTCTCGCATTGCATTAAATCGACTTTGAATATTATCGAACAGGCAGCTCTCAAATTTGGCAAGATCTCCACTTATAAATTGAACTCTCATAAAACCCAACTCGTACTGACAGGAGGGGCTACTAGCCAAGATCCTTGGGGGTAACTAGCGCTAGGTATGGAGTAGTTTCTTACCTGTAACTCCAGTTCTGTAGTAAGGCTATCTCTGTTATAGTCATAATCATGTGAATCGTCCCGCCCATGTGCGTGGACCCCGGAGCAATCGAAAAAGTCTCTTAAGTTGTCCTCTTCTGTAATCCTGCATAGACCCTTAAGAGAAAATCAAAGACAAATAATGCAGCCTGAAGTTAACAAGGCTACTCTGGCCAGTACTTCATCCTATAGTGAAAAAGGATAGCCAGATAACACTGAAATTTAAATATTTTGCTAAGTTTCACACATCGAGAAACTCCCCTTCAGAAAAAGCCTTTATCATGATAGAGAGGAAGGGTTGGACAGACAAGCCTCATAGGCTGCCATTATGTGTCTGTAAATGGATACTGTGCCTTTAAGGAACCCTCCAGAGACCCTCGGTATCCCATGATGCACAGCCACAGGCTAGTTACTTTCAGTTCTTATAGAGGGTGTATAAAGCCAGGCCTGTAGCATTCAGGATATTACAGTTTCATCCACCGGGGAGGAGGGCGGAGAACTGGAGTTACAGGTAAGAAACTACTCATTCTGTAGTAGGGGATATCTGTGTATCGTCATAATCATGTGAATAGAATGGTAAGCCCATCCCAACAAACCAAACCCAGCGGTGGAAGAAACAGACAGAACCACTACTGTGCAAATACATTTCTCAGCGAAGCCTGCCCAACCTGAGCATCTGCCCTGGCATCAGAGTCCAGGCAGTAGCGTTTAGCAAAGGTATGGACTGACTCCAAGTGGCAGCCCTCAGATGTCTGCAATGGGGACATTACGCAGTAAAGCCGCAGTAGCAGCTTTACCTCTGGTAGAGTGAGCCTTAGGCTTACCCCTTAGAGTCTTGTTAGCTTTCTGGTAACACAGTTGAACACAGGACACAATCCACCTAGAGATGGACTGTTTAGAGGTAGCAAGACCAGTCCTGACCGATCCATAATTAACAAATAATTGATCAGATCTACGAAGCTCCTTGGTCTTATCTAAGTAAAATTTCAACACCCTTCTCACATCAAGGGAACGAAGGGACCTCTCCGCCGGAGAGGAAGGATGCTGAAAAAACGTGGGTAAAGTGATCGTTTGATTCACATCGAAATCTGACACCACCTTAGGAAGGAACTTTGGGTCAGTTCTCATCACAACTTTAGATGCATGAAATACGGTATAGGGCTTTTGGCAGCAAAGAGCCTGGATCTCACTCACCCCGCGAGGAAAGCTGCCTTCCAGGATAGATGCTGTAGAGAAGCCTTATGAATAGGCTCAAAGGACGCCTAATGGGAGGAAAAACCTTCTTCAAACCTTCCAGAAAATCTTTGATGACTGGGATTTGGAAAAATCAAGTTTGTGAAGGGCATTATCTATACGCAGTTAAAGCTGCTAGGTGAACCTTAACGGAATGAAAGTTAAGGTCAAATTGAGCCAAATGCAGTAAGTATGGTGGGATGACATGCTCCTTGCAGGATGTAGGGTCTGTACCCTTAGACGTGCACCAAATGCAGAATCTCTTCCATTTGTATGCATAGGAAGTCTTGTAGATGGTCTTTTTGCCTCTTTTAAGTTTTCCATGCAGTTCTGAGGCAGATTCAAATGTCCATACTGCACTCGCTCAGGAGCCATGCTGCCAAACTCAACGAAGAGAGGTTGGCATCCACCATCTGCCCTCCGAACTTCGTGAGAATGTCCGGCCGACACAGAAGTCGAAGATGCGGCAGGAGAGACCAGTGTAGGAGGTCGGTGAACGACCACTGCCGAGACCACTACGGAGCAATGAGGATCATCCTGGGCCTGGGCCTGGACTGGGACAGTTTGATCGACACTGCCGGAATCAGGGGAATGGGTGGAAAAGCGTAGACAAAGCAGTTCGACCATTTGATCCATAGTGCGTTACCCAGCGTCCCGGGTTGGTAAAACCTGGAGGCGAAGTTTCGGCATTTGCTGTTTTCTGCGGTGGCACACAGATCAATGTCTGGAGTGCCCCACTTTGCGAAGATTCCTCTTAACACCTCGTCGTTTAAGACCCATTCGCGATTTTCTTGAACGAGCGTGCTGAGGGGGTCTGCCTGAGCATTCTGCACACCTGGCAGATGAGTCACCGTGATAGTCAGTCCCAGTCTGCGCCTCCCGAGAAAGTGTGCGCGATCTCGAGCCCCCCTGCATGTTGAGGAAATACATTGTTGTTGTGTTGTCCGTCTGTACAAGCAGGGAACTGGAGTGGAACGATGGTTGGAAGGCTTTCAGTGCCAAGTGAACTGCTCAGAGTTCCAGAAAGTTGATGTGATACGTGGACTCCGTCTGGGACCACATCCCCTGTATTTGAAGGAGTTCTGAATGCGCTCTCCAGCCGTGGAGAGATGCATCTGTCACAATGGTTTGGGTCGGTATCTCTTTGTGGATCGGAATCCCTCTGAGGAGATTGTGAGGTGAACACCACCACTTCAGGGACTGAGCTGCGTGTTGCGATAGCTGGATCCTGTCCTGCCAGCTCTCTCGTTTCTGGTCCCACTAATCCTCTAGACATTCCTGCAGAGGCCGCATGTGGAGGCGTGCATGTGGAGTGAGAAAGATGCAAGAGGCCATCGAACCCAGGAGAGAGGACGCCGTCCTCACAGTTACAGAAGGAACGGATATGAGAATCTGAGCCTTCCGAAGGATCGATAAGCGTCGCTCCTCCGAAGGACACACGCTTGCCTGGAGCGTATTGATGGAGGCTCCCAGGTACTGCAGACACTGAGCAGGAGTCGGGACAGACTTCAACATGTTGATGTGAAGGCCCAATTGGTTCAACAGAACAGCTTTCCTGTTAAAATGTAGCTGTGCTTCCTGAAACGTGGAGGCTTTGATCAGAAAGTCGTTCAGGTACGGATAGACAAACACCTTGTTCTTCCTCAGGTGCGCTGCAACCTTCGCCATGCACTTTGAAAAAGTCCTGGGCGCAGACTTCAGGCCGAATGGAAGCACTGTATATTGGTAGTGATTGGTGCTGACTAGGAACCGCAGGAACTTCTGAAGCTTCCTTGCAATGGGTACACGAAAGTACGCGCCTTGCAGATCTATGGCGCATAGCCAGTCCCCTTGATGCAGCTGAGGATGAACCTGGTGCAGGGACAGCTACCGGAACTTTTCTCTGCAAATCCATTTCTTTGCTTGCCGCAAATCTAGAATGGGGCTGAATTTGTTTTTGTCCTTTTTGCGCACCAGAAAGAACCTTGAGTATAGACCTTTTCCCCTTTGAGGAGGAGGAACCAGTTCTATCGCCCTTTTTCTTAACAGAGTATCGGCCTCCAGTTGAAGTTCGCACAACATGGATTGTGAACGAACTGGTGGAATCGATGGAGGAGGGCTGATGAACCGTAGACAGTATCCATTGCGAACAATATTCTGCACCCAATTGTCCTGAGTTATTTTTCTCCACCATGTCAGGTAATTTTGAATGCTTCCCCCCACCGGAGTGGGTAACAGAAGAGGGGGAAGTAATGCCTCAGGGCTTAGAACGAGAAGGGCCCTTGTTCACGGATGTGGACTACTGGTTACCCTTGCCTCACTGACGTCTTTTAAAAGGCTGCCGCTGAAACTGCTGCTGCTGCTGTTGTCCAGCCTGACGTCCTTGTCCGTGTTGGAAATGCCGTGAAGACTACCGCCGTTGGTAGGGGCGGAAACTCTTGCACTGTTCTTTGGGCTTCTCCAAGCCCACAGCCTTAAGGGTCTCAACCTCTGCTTTCATTCGAGCCATTTCCTGATTGCATGGGAACCAAAGAGGGTGGTGTGAGAAGTTGGCCTGGTATATGATGTTCACTATTCTAGTGAGCACCTTGCACCAGTCCAAACAACCCTTATGGTGATGGTTGTAAAGTCAACCTTATAGACCAGCTATCCTAGTGCTAGCATGGACAAAAGCAGTCTTAGGCTAAACTCAAGAGGGCATGTGAAGCCAGCTGTTTTGCCATATGCAAACCTTTTAATACCAAATGAAAGAACACCACACAGGTTATATTCAAAATATATATGCATTTATTTCTAAATAAATCCCCTTAACTCGTTATGAGCACAGGAGCACAAGCGTATAACAAGTAACTTAATATAACATACAAAAGTTGCACAAATATGGATAGGCCCTGGTGGCCCTAAAACCATATACTAAAATAGTGGTATAAGAACCACGTCACGAACAATGGTAAGGCCTAGGGCCTTGGGAATCGCTGGGGCTACACTGGACTAACAGCAGTTAGGGAGCAGGAGGCCCACAAGATGTGGGTGCAGTGTCTAAATGCACACACGTGCACCAATAGAAGTCAATGGGTGCGTAAAGTTAGAAAGTTGCAGATTTGGAAGTCTTCCGACTGGACTAGAACTTAACCACTTAAAACTAGGACACTAGGAGGGTAAATCTTTACAGGAGCACCGCAGTACTCGCGTTACCTCACCCGCAGGAAGCGGGTGCATAAGTGTCAAAGTGTGTCGGGTTTCGTCGTGGAGTTCTATGGAGCCTTGGAGAAAAGATGCTGCAGGCGACCAGGAGAGAAGAGTCCGGTTGGCTCCAAGGGTGGATCGAAGACGTAGAGTACCTGAAAGCAGAGGGGACAGAGTCTGGGTCACTAGCCAGTGACCAGGAAGGAACCAGGAAGGAACCAGGTGATGTCGAGAAGCTGGTCTCCGCCGCCACGTGGATCAGGAGGTGTCGACGACGACCAGGTGCTGGGACAGGGACTGTCCCACGAAGGTTCTTGCTGTTGGCGGTGTCGGATCTCGATTCGGAGTCAACAGGCCTTGGCAAATGCAACCCACGCAGGAATCGAAGATGGCTTCTGGATCAGACCAGCAAGGTCTGATGGGCTGCTCCTTTTCAGGGAAGCAAGAGCCAGTCTGGAGCAACCAGACCAGCGTTGAAAATTCGAAGGTTCGTCATCACAGAGGCCACTAGCCAACGGGCAAGTGACCAGACAGACGCGTCGAGCAGGAAAATGCAAAAGGGCCCCACGCAGCACTCGGTGAGTGTGGAGAGGTGGTCTTCGGTGCAAAGGATGCTCGGGGCTGGGGCTTCTCAATCCCCAATGCACAGCTTCGAGGGTGCCTCAGGAGCTGCACAGAAAGCACTTCGCTGGCTTTCCAAGATGGCCGGTCCCACGTCTCACGTCGCCTCTACGGGTCTCAGCTTTGCTGTGGCTCGGGCTGTTGGATGTCTGGAAGTCCGGTACTTGTCAGGCTCTGTCGTTCGAGCTCCGGCGGGAGCAAAGATAAAGCTAACCGTTGGGCGCTTGATGGCGCCTGCTTGCACAGGGTGGTCACTCCTTGACCACAAGGGAGATTCTTCAGTCTTCTACGTCGAGTAGGATGTCGAAGGGTCCCGAGTTTCGTATCAGAGTTTCAGTCAGGATTATCTAAAGTCTAAGGACACAGCTCCTACCTTTATTCCAAATCAAGGGGCTGGATTACCTGCTAGGTCCCTCCCATGGGTGAGACCCAGGAAGGGGGTGGTTACACCCCTTTCCCTTTGTCCAGTTTCACGCCAGAGCTGGGGCTGGAGGGCCCCAGCACCGGTTTGAACTGGTCTATGCATGGGACACCTTGTGTGCCCCAGGCAGTGTCTAGTTTCATTCAGCCCTCCCTGCCCCAATCCACTATCTCCTGCCTGGGGTGGTGCTAGCACCTCCCTGTGACAGGAAACCTATTGTCCAGGCTTCCCCTGCCGGAGTTTCGTCCAGCAGCAGGAGGCCAGACTTGTGTCTGTGGCAGCAGCATCCATTTTGTGATGCTGAGGCTCTGGTTAACTTTAACCGGGATTAGGGAAAGTAACATGTCGTCTCCCTCTAGAAGGGTGGAATGCTACCCCCGTCGCCAGAATTGGCGAGGAGGTAGTATTCCAAAGCGTATGACACCTTACACGACATGTTTTGATAAAGCCAAACCAAAGGTAGCATTTAACCGCGAGGTTCATAATGCACTTAAGAGTATATGGTATGGCAATATCCTGGAACAGCTATAAGGACATGGTTCCGAAAGCTGCAGACAGGCTCAGCTCATGCTAGAGCACCATTTCACATAAAACCAAGCACTCTGCCTTCAGGATTGTTAAGGCCTGCCATAGGAGTGACTTATAGGGGTATATGAGTCCAGATATAGGTTTAGACATAGCTATACTATATCTAAGCAAGGGGTGATTACACGACCTTGCCCCAGCTGAGTGATCAGCCAGTTGTGTCAGTTTGGATGGCCAGCCAGGGGTGGCAAAAGATATGCTGCAGCCCCTGGTAGGCCTTGGGTGCACCTATGCCCTGGGTACCTATAGTACACTATACAAGGGCTGATAAGGTGACTCAATATCCAATTAGTTATGTACCTAGGGTACATGGAGTCCATTTTACAGAGAGAGCAGATAACCTGGGGCCCTGATTAGCAGGATCCCAGGCCAACTAAGTTGAAAACCAGCTAAACACAAGGCAAAAAATCTGGGGTAACCATAGTCAGGTATCCACCTTCCTACAGGTGGAACCTGAGAATGGCCGGTTAGCAATCCGTTGCTGGGCCTCCGGTTTCAGGAAGGTGAGACGCAACCATGAATGGTGCCGCGGAGTCACACCATGACAATAACCATGGGCTGCCAGAGAGAGGTGTCTGCAGCCGCATTGATGATCTGATTGGAGACCATCAGAACCTCATTGAGAACCTCCTGAAAATCCTCTCACTTGGGGGGCGTGGCCAGCAGCATGGCCGGTTGAGAAGCACCTTGCCGGAGCTCCCGACGAGCTGCTCACTGATCCGCCGTTTCCATCATCCCTATTGAGGCGTCACGCACACAGACGGGAGCCGCAACACCCCGGGGACTGCCGGAGGTGCATCCACCGCACTATCGGTGCAAAGACACGCAGCGAACCGAGCCCGCAGCTCCGACCCGGCGCCCCTCAGCGAGACCAAGATGGCGGGCGTAGTGTCCGCGAGTCGCCGGGGCGCATAGCCGCCACCCCGAGGCCTGGAGGGGTCGGAAATCGCTGCCTGGAGGACGCGGCGGACAGGTCGGTCCGCGGAGCTAGCTACCCGGAGTGCGACGGGAAACACGGGCAACACCGACAACCGGCTGCCTTTACCAAGATGGCGGCCGGCATTACTCAGAGCTGGTGAGGGGGAGCCGGGCTGGTCGCCTCTGTAATTTCCGGCGCATACACCCGCTGATTGGAGCTTCGGGGGGCGGAACGGCCCGGGTGCATTCTCGGTGGAGAGGCGGCCCCGGGGGTCGGCGAGCACTGGACCACTGAGCCCGCCCCAAGGACCCGGATCCTGCACCAACATGGCGGCGGTGCTCGAGTGAGGCCCGACGGAGATGACCAACGCGGGAGTGCTTTGCCCGCGGTGAGGCTCCGGAGCTCGCGACCCCCCCCCCCCTGGCGCCCTACTAAAGTACGGCTTACTCGCTGCCCCGCACGCCTTAATGTCGAGGGGGGGGCCCTGAGAGCCATAGGTGAAGACAGTGAAGGAGGCCCTAAGCACCCGGCGACGCTGTGCACATTGCGGGCGGCAGGTGGAGGCACCGCGTCCGGACGATCACGCAGGATTGGGCCGGGCACGCACTGAAGAAGCCAAATCTCTCACTGGCTGGAGGTCGGCCCCCGGAGGCGACAGGGGGGCTACAACCCGCACCATAAGTCGGCGTTCCGACACTGCTCGGCTTCAACACTATTGACTCGTCAGGGGTTTGCGGCTTCCGGCCCTCACCCGACGAGAGCGCAGCAATGGGGAAGAGAGACGTGGTCCCTAAAACTGCGAAACAAGGCCCCATGGACAACTTTGCGGCACCAAGACCCACGGTGGAGCACCACTCTTTGACGCCCGGAGTGCGGACCGACACAGCGCTGTTGATGGAGGCCATCCAAGCATCCAGGATGGACATCCAAGAGTCCCGGGCGGCCCTGGAGGTGAAGATCGGGGAAGTGGGCTCCGAGGTTACACTCCTACGGCAAGATTTCCGGAAACTGTCTGAGAGGGTGACGGAGACCGAAACGAGGATCACCGACAATGATGCGGCGATATCCGCCCTGAAGCAAGACATGGCAGAACTACAGGCCTCGCACCGCCAGCTGCAGTGGAAGGTGGACGATGCAGAAAACAGATCGCGACGCAACAACCTGCGCTTCGTGGGATTTAGAGAGGGAATTGAGGGGACAAGCATGACATCATTCCTCCACTCCTGGTTGCAAACCACCTTCCCGACGGCACAGTTCTCTCCATGTTTCATCATTGAAAGAGCGCATAGGGCCCTTCTGGCTAAACCTCCGGAGGGGGCGAGACCGAGACCGGTCATAGCACGCTTCTTGAACTTTGCGGACAGAGATCTCATCTTGAAAGAAGCCAGACAAATGGGGGAAATACGATCGGAGAACACGACCATAATGATTTTCCCGGACTACAGTCAGGAAGTCTCGAAACAACGTCGATCATTCGACTCTGTGAAGGCAAAACTGAGGACTTTGGACATTCGATACATGCTCCTTTTTCCCCGCTAAGCTCAAAGTGATCTACAAGGATAAAGCCATCTTCTTCTCCCACCCGGAGGACGCCTGGCAATGGCTTGAGGAACGCCCTGTACTGAACAGTAGAGAAGCCGCGGGGCGAGACGCCATGGAGAGATCACTACGGGAGAGGACACGCTGGGAAATGCCGAAACCACAGAGACGGAAATCACGGAGAGTGAGAAAGTTGACACAGGCAACCCCATACCGAGCCCGGGCTACGGAAGACATTCGGGGTGGTGGATCGACGACACCAGGAAATATCTCAGTGGCGGGCTCACGGTTCAGTTGTCTGCGCAATGGTATCCGGTCTGAAGGGGATGAAGATGAAGAATCGGAGGGCCGCGCATCTGGGGGAGAAGAGGAGGTGGAGGACCTCATCCATCCACTAGTCAAGGAAATCCATCACTTTGAGCAGGACTCTTCGGGGCGATCCGGCGTGCCTATAACGGACACACAGGACTCACACTCGTGAAAGAAGGTGCTCTGGGAGTCATGGGATTGCAGCTCGACATGTGGGAGCACGCAAGTTACCACGCCCTTTTACGTTCTTTAAACTTCTCTTACTGTTTCTGAGTTTGTAAAGGGAGGGATGCGTGGGAGGGCGACAGGCCTTCTCCTGCGGATGGTTTGGTCCTTTGGTAGGATGCAACTGGAATGGGGGGGAGGCGGGGAGGTGGGTGGGGGGGATGAAAAGTTTTTGAACTCTCTCAAGTTGGGGAAGGAGAGGGCCGAGGGAAGGAGGGGGGTTACTTGCACTAGATCCACACAGCAGCGCACATTGAGCCCACGCACCACCTGCACAGGCCGGTATTGGACCACATGCAATTACCTCACAATCCAATGGCAAGCAACGTAGCCACACCAATAGGGGCGGATAGGAAAATGAGCATCCTGACTTGGAATGTCAACGGTTTGGGTTCCAAAATCAAGAGGGGACTGATGAATGCCTATATCAAAAGGGTCGATCCGGACTTTACCTTCCTGCAAGAAACTCACCTCCGGGGTACTGCATGCGCTTTTCTCGCTAGGGGGAGACACAGGGTATTGGTACATGCGGGATACACATCGGACTCCAGAGGGGTGGCAATTATCGCCAAAATAGCTTCCCCATTTTGCATTACCCACACCTGGCTGGACCCCCAAGGGACGTACGCTGGAGTACAGGGCACCTGGAACAGACGCTCCTACACACTTATCTCGGTATATGCACCGCCCAAATTGCAACCACGTACTCTCACGGCGCTCAACCGCATACTCTTAGAGACCTCCGATACAATACAAGTGGTGGGTGGGGACTTCAACGACGTGATGGACACCCGACATGATAGGTCAGGAGAGGGGGGCCAGGGGCGAGAGCCAGACAGCACTCTGCAGCCAGATGTCCGCCATAGGACTTACAGATATTTGGAGGTGGCTCCACCCGACACTACAGGCTTACTCCTACTACTCCGGGGCTCATAAGGTGTTCTCGCGCCTTGACTATGTTTTTATGTCCGGCCAACACCTGAGGGTGGGAGATGTTGCTGAATACAGGGCCAGGGGTATTTCGGACTACTCGCCGCTGTATGTAAGGGTAGGATGAGACCAGGCTAGGCACATGGGAACCTGGCGCTTGGCGGCTTGGGATTTACAGAATGCGACCCTACTTAAAGGTATACGGGCCGACATTAAGGTCTATTTGGCCGAGAATGTGGGCACGGTGGACTCGAAGGTCACTCTATGGGAAGCCCTGAAGCCAGTCCTTAGGGATAGGATAAATTCTAGGCGGGGTGACGAGAGAAGTAGACTCCAGGCGGAGGTGACTGCCCTAGAACAGACGATCTTAGAAAGGGAAAGGGAATATCTCACCCAAAAAAGAGACGAGATCCTCAGGAAGCTGCTGGATGTCCAGAAACAGTATAGGGAATTGGTGAACGAAGAAGCGAAGACCCAGGCCCTTGCCACCCTCCACAGGCTATATGACGTAGGGGACAAGTCGGGGAAACTTCTGGCGTGGCTTAGCAGGAAAGAGAGGGTGGCGAGATGGATTGATGAAGTGCGAGACGGTAACGGAGTTACTGTGCACACAGATAGGGAGATAGCCGAAACTTTTGCCACGCACTTTGAGGCATTTTATGCGGCACGTGACCTTGCCACGCAGGAGGAGGTGTCCTGCTATCTGGATGCTGCAATCCTGCCGTCCCTCCCCCCTGAGTCAGTGGAGGCCCTAGAGACGGCCATAACGGTGGATGACATTACCGAGGCCATTGCTAGCTTCAGGCCAGGTAAAACCCCGGGACCCAATGGCTTCCCGGCAGAGCTCTTCAAGCGGACAGCGGACCTACTGTCACGACACCTTGGGGGACTCTTTGCAGGCGTTTTTGAGGAGGGAGAGCTCCCCCGTGACCTGTCGAGGGCAACGATCGTCCCGATTTATAAAGAGGGCAAACCACGCGAGGATTGCGCCTCATATCGACCTATCTCCCTACTGAACACTAAGGTGAAGCTGTTGGCCACCATCCTGGCTACCCGACTGCGAACTGTTATCACGGATCTGGTACATCTAGATCAATCGGGATTCCTTCCAGATAGGGCCACTAAATTCAATCTTAGAAGGACTCATAACTGGTTGCAAGAGGTGCTGGGCCGTGCCGACCCCCACTGGTTCCTCTCTTTGGACGCTGAGAAGGCGTTCGACGCAGTGCACTGGCCATTCCTGTTTGCTATTCTACGTAAGTTCGGCTTTGGTTCCAATTTCATGCGGTGGATACAGCTCCTCTACACAGCTCCGAAGGCCAGGGTGCGGGTGAACGGGACTCTGTCCCGAGAGTTTCAGATTCAAAGAGGTACTCGGCAGGGTTGCCCCTTGTCCCCCCTCCTGTTCACGCTTACCATAGAGGTGCTGGCCGCTAGCGCTAGGGTCCGACAGAACACTGACATACACGGTTTTACAACCAGTGCCACTGACTCGATGCCTGAAAAAATCTCACTCTACGCGGATGATGTTTTATTGTTCATAACACAACCGGACATCACGATCCCTGAGCTCTTCCGAGAAATAGATAGCTACAGCAGGATGGCTGGGCACAAAATAAACTTGCACAAGTCAGTGCTTTATGACCCTGGAGGAAGCGATATGTGGGGGACTCTGCCAGATGACCTTCTGACTACTACCGAGGGCTTCCAGTACCTCGGGGTATTCATTACCGTGAACGAGGCTCTCTCCTTTAATAGGAACATAGAAAGGATCATATTTAATGCAGTGGCGGATCTGACCCGGTGGAGACAGCTCCCGCTGACTCTCCTAGGGAGGGCGGCCATTTATAAAATGGTCACATTGCCAAAATTCCACTACGCTCTGCAAAATGAATACTATCCGATACAAGCGTCGGTCTTCCGTAGGATCCATGCAGACTTGAGATCCTTTCTTTGGTTAGGTAAGCAGGCTAGGGTGGCTCTGTCCACTCTCCAGAGGCATCAGTACAGTGACGGGATCTCACTCCCAAACCTGGAGGCCTACTACTGGGCGGAACATCTAACGCCAATAAATGATTGGCTCCATGCCCCAGCGGATCACCCAACATACGCACTAGAAAGAGCAACAATGTCGACCAAAAATCTATTGTGTTTCCTCTATGGGACTCCGGGGCGGACCTCCCTCCTCCCAGCAACGCTAGTGACATTACACGCAAGGAGGACGGCTACCCGTCGTATGGGATGGGAAAAAAGGCCAACACGACAGACGCCTCTGTGGCATTGCCAGTGGTTAACGGAACTCCACAAACTAAACGGCTTCCAAAGGTGGGATGATATTGGCATCTCCACCATAGGGGATGTAATTGCCAAGGGGGAATTCAAATCGTTTCAGACCCTTAAGTCAGACTTCGGGCTCCACAACACACAGCACTTTAAATATATGCAACTTCGGCACGCCTGGCAGGCCCAAAGAATCACGCTCGTAGACATCCCCGAATATGCACCTCTAGAGGGGAGGCTCCTGCAGGAGCAGATGCAGGGGAAGGCAGTGTCACTGACATATAAGATTTTGACTAACCATATGCTGGGGGATTTAGCAAAGCTCAGGGCCACATGGGAGGCGGAGGCGGGAGCACTGGAGGATCTGGACTGGGACACAGTGCTGATGCATCCCCGTGAGGTAGCGGTCAAGTCCCGATTGCGATTGATCCAACTCAATGTACTCCATAGAACCTATTACGACAGGCAGCGACTCTGCAGAATGGGAAAGGTTGAGGACCCCAACTGTCTTAGATGCACTCAGGAGATTGGGGGTTTTTACCACACGATATGGTCATGCAGTGTAATACAAGCATACTGGTCCCAAGTGTTCAATGAATTGGAGGAGGTCCTAGAGGTCCCGATCACGCAAGAGCCCAAACTAGCCTTATCGGGCATGTCCAACGAGGTAGACTTGACACGTCCCCTTCTTATATTCCTGGTCTTGGCATTGGTAGTGGCAAAACGAGACATTGCAAAACACTGGGGAGCACCAGAGACCCCTAACATAGAGGAATGGAGGAGGGGGCTTGATCTCTACATGGCAGCGCCGAACAGGTGACATATAAGGCCAGGGGTTGCCCCAAAAAATTCCGCAGAGTTTGGTCTAAATGGAGACGATACAGAGGACTAGATGGAGGGATGTGACTGTGATCCCATTGGTTGAGGGGGAGGGGGAGGGTTGGGCTTGAGGGGGCAAAGGTAATGTACACTTGCTACATGAAAATGCGCCGGGGGACTGCCGCACACTGCCTAGGAAATGTGATGCTAATCTAGAAAGCGAAATCGCTGGCATTGGCGGGGAGGGGGGATGGGTGGGAGGGTGCGGCTGCTGATGGGTCTTTCTCTCTGCAGTTAGTTTGATGGATGCAAGTATCATGGTTTTTATTGTTCAAAGGGGGGGGGTTTCAGCAATAGGGAACAATCTACAAAAATAAGAAACTGCAGAGGTAAATATGGGCCCTTGCAATGCTCTGTGTAATACATTGGCCGATGCAAAACCGTTTGATTGAAAATTGCCGCCCGACCTCCGGGGTGTGGGCTAAATGGCCGTGTGCCCACTTGGGGGGGCATGAGAGGCGCTATAAGCGACGAATTTGAAGGTGTCTGATTATTTGTTCCTTGATTACTGTGAATCTGCAATAAAAAAATTTTTTAAAAAATCCTCTCACTTGTCTCTAGGCAGGAGTTCCACAAACTGTTGGAGAGACTCCTACAAGGAGAGGTCATATCGGCCTAAGAGAGCAGTCGAGCTCGCTGGCTTCATTGAAGTAGCTGCCTTGCTACAGACTTTTCTCCCTGCAGAATCCAGTCTACGGCTTTCCTTGTCTGGTGAAACTGTGGTCGAAGGGGTCGTAGTGTGCTGCTTCTTCGCTGCCACCACCATGATGGAATCCGGAGGAGGATCCACCCGCTGGAAAGCAGGGTCGGAGTCCGGGGCCCTGTATTTCTTTTGAAGTCTTGATGGCGCCGACTTAACGGAGGCAAGCGTCAGGAACAACTCCATCGCCGGTTCCTCCAAACCGGGTACCAAAGGCAGAAGAGGACGAGAGACTTGCTTCCTTTGTAGTATCTCGAAGATCACAGACTTGGAAGGGGCAGGTACTGACAGTGCAATGTCCAGCTTTGCCGCTCTCCTTACCAGAACCTCCTGGAACGTGGTAATGTCATCCACCGGTGACACCGTTGGAGGTGGGGAATCCGACAGGGTCGGCAAATATCTCCTTGCACTAGAGGACTCCGTGTCCCTAGTATATCTAAAGCGTGACCGCTCGTGATGATGACGACGGCGTGATCTGGTAGAAGACCGGTGCCGGCTGCGAGAGCGATGTCGCGGCCGGGATCGAGACCATGGCCTTCTTGGCACCGTCGGGACCGCTGGTACAGGTGGAGCCACCGGAAGCAGAGGAAGCGGCTGAGGTGGTGGAAGCAGTGGCGGAGGCGTCGGCAGACATGGGGGAGGAGGAGGAGGAGGATGAGTAGAAGGAGGAGGAGGAGTAGGCATACTAGGCCGCAGCTGCGACTGACGAGGAGTCACAGGCTGAGCTGATTGTGGTGACCTGGATGGAGAATAGATTCTGGAGTACTCCGAGTCCGAAGTATGAATCACCCTCCTCTGCTTCCGGGCCGGCCTCGCAGAGGAAGCTCTGGACGTAGTACCCTTTGACGGGGAACATCGACGCCACCTTGACCTTGAACTCCCAGACGTTGAGATGCTGACCACAGAGGGAGACAGGCTTCTCGACAACGAGCTCCGATGACTTCTCGACATCGACTTTCTCCTCGACGCCGACTCTCTCCTCGACGTCGACGTCGACTCTCTCCTCGACGTCGACTCTCTCCTCGACGTCGACTCTCTCCTCGACGTCGACTTTCTCCTCGACGGCGTTGATCTTCACGTCGCCTCGACCGCTGATGTCTCCTGTACTCAGATCGACGGCGATGATGTGTTGACGTCGTCTGTGAAGTCCTCGACGTCGACCTCGTCCTTCCCCTCGACGTCGATCTTCAACATCGTTTAGACCCAGAGCCCTGGGTTGACAGGGAGCATATGGTAGTCATACCTGGCCTCGATCGACGTTGTCACCCTCAACGTCGACCGGGACCTGCGTCGTTTCTGAGTCTTCTTCTTACTGGGGAGCCCCACAGAGGCCGACGCAAGGGCTGTGAAAGAGGAAAGGCTCTCTCAACGACCAGATGGCCCACCTGCAGCCTGTTGTCTTCTCTGTTCCAGGCCTTGAAGACGAATCTTCTCCTTCTTGTCAGGCAGGTATACAAACCCTGTGAGAGTCCAATTTGGCCTTCTTCCTGCCACACTCTGGGCACTTGTCAAATAAAGATGGCATTTTGACAAGAAAAGAGTGGCTAAACTGCCCCAAAAAGACAGCAAAGAGAAGGTAAAGGCCTCTGACGTCGAGTGAAACACTCAAACTATCCAAAAAGCTCAAATAATTGAAGATTTACCACTAAAGGTAGAGCTCAATGCTACAGGGTCCTGCTAGCAGGAGCCGGAAAAAAGAACTGAAAGTAACTAGCCTGTGGCTGTGCATCATGGGATACTGAGGGTCTCTGGAGGGTTCCTTAAAGGCACTGCATCCATTTACAGACACATAATGGCAGCCTATGGGGCTTGTCTGTCCAACCCTTCCTCTCTATCATGACAAAGGATTTTTGCGAAGGGGAGTTTCTCTATGTGTGACACTTAGCAAAATGTTTAAATTTCAGTGTTATCTGGTTATCCTTTTTCACGTCAGGATGAAGTACTGGCCAGAGTAGCCTTGTTAACTTCAGGCTGCATTATTTGTCTTTGATTTTCTCTTAAGTGTCTATTCAGGATTGCAGAAGAGGACAACTTCAGAGACTATTTCGATTGCTCCGGGGTCCATGCACATGGGCGGGACTATTCACATGAATATGACTATACAGAGATCCCCTACTACAGAACTGGGTATTACACCATTGTCCCTTCTATAAAACTCTGTTTCAAATATAATTATATTGTACAATTATAGCAGATAAAAAAAACACTGGAAAAATGGATGTATTTGCCTATTTCTCTAATTGGGAAATTTAACTTAGTGAAAATTAATATCTTACCTAAAATGTTATATCTTTTTAAGGCATTACCCCTTTTTACATTCCTAACACATATTTTAAAAAGCTTGACTCCACGGTAGCTAAAATTATATGGAAAGGGAAGAAAGAACGAAGAACAATTCAATTTCTAAATATTTCCATAGTTAGAGGCGGCTGGGCACTTCCCGAATGGTAAATTTACTACTGGGATGGCATGGCCAATCGTATTAAAATGCTTTATGACTACAGCTCATCAAACTGGCTACATGTCATCTCCAGTAATAATAATCCCTGTATACTAAGAGCAAGTTTACCAAGGATTTTTTTTTTTTTTAAGAAAGGCAGACTGAGAACAATCAGATCATTAGCTAAGATTTGGATGGACAATAGCAAGTTGTTTAACATTCCGGCAAGTCACATACATGCTTTAATATTGGATAACCCTGAACTACTTGATTGTTTTACCTCTACGTACTTTGTTACCTCACATCAGGCTAGGGGCAGGTATTTACCCGATTTGCTGGATGATCAGGGGGTTAAGTCATTTTTAAATCTACAGAAAGAAAATGTTCATTACATTGAAATTAGTTCTTTAAATATTTACAGATTAGAACTTTTTTAACTGAGCAGTGCTGCTAGGATAACAATAGCACTGGTTCTGTTTGATATTGCGCAAATGATTTTTAGCCTGCATCAAGCTACTTTTTTTGACACATATGGATGTATAATGCAATATATAAAAGATGATTTAGGATTATGGGCAGACAAGTGGTCTATAAGTCTAGACAAGGCTGTTAAAGAACATACATTGGCCAACAGCATGTCTCGGATTTGCAAAATTATTACACCTACTAGACTGCGGGGACAATTTTATCAGACCATATTTCTATATTAGCCCTTCAAAACTAAATAAGTGAAAACACCGCAGTGCTGCCCACTTTGCTCCACTGCGGCGGATGATAATATTCACGTTTGTTACCTGCCATAAACTCAATTAATTTTGGGACTCATGCTGAAAATAGGCTCTATACAACACACTAGGGTCTCACTTACTCCTTATTTTATTAAGTTTTGTGGTAGAAGGCTGTTTTTTTTAAGTACGTTGCCAGGCTTATGTTGCTAGGCTTATGATTGCTAAAAAATGTAAATCTGAGCCCATGCCCATATATGAAGAATGATGGCAAGAAACTTTGGAGGTGTATGAACTCAAACATCAGATAGCTAAATTATAAGGGTCATCTGTCAGATTTCAATGCATCTTGGTTAAAATTAGGGATTTTTTTAACACTATGATTAATATGATGATTCTGTGCTGCCTTGATTCATGTGATTAACTGATGATTTTGTCTGTTGTCTTTCCACTGGAAGTAACACATAAAACAGCTGAATAAAGCAGATGTTTTGGGGCCAGATGTACGACTGTGTTTTGCGGTCGCAAACAGGAAATCGGCCCGTTTGTGACCGCAAAAAAGTCTGTTGGTATTTACAAACGCTTGTGAGTCGCTATTAGGAAGGGGCGGGCCAAGTGCTTCTCTTCCTAACAGCGAGTCAGAATGGTATGTAGCATTGTCTTGCGACTGTATTTGTGGTCGCAAAACACGTGCAGATTACCACCTACTCCAAGTAGGTGGTAAGCCACTCACAAATGGGAAGGGGTGCCCAGGGGACCTCTGCCCCTTTGTGAATGGATGCGAAAATATTTTTTAAGAGCAAATGAAACAAACGTTTTTTTTTCATTTTTTAAATGCAGCCCCTTTTCCTTTAAGGAAAAAGTGCAGCATTTTATTGAAAAAGAAAGGCAAAGACATGGTGGTCAAAAATACAACAAACAAGGGCAGTGGACCTTATGAAAGACACAGCACCCACACCGTTATAGCCCTGAATTTCAAAGGTTCGACAATATTTCATGTCATGTGTGCACAAACTTGTAGGCACCTTCTGCCCAAAGAGGTGCTCCCCTCCCTCTGGGGAAGCGAATTCAAAACATAGAGACCAAGGGTGCACCACACATGAACAATCTATAAACGCAACTGTTAGTAAGCGAGTAATAATAACTTCTGCATAATCCAGTAATCCTCTTTTATTTACGCTTCTTGTAAAACTGGCTGGTTTTAAGAATAATTATCAATTGTTTATGTGTGGTGCACCCTTGGTCTTTATGTTTTATAGACCTGAGGATCTGCTGACCCCAGGAGGCCACCATCCCTATGAGGGCTGGCCATTCCGAATGGGTCACAAATTCCAACCGCCCTAATGAATATTGATGAGGCATGGCATTTGCAACCCCATTAGGAATCACAAACAGTGTCTGAGAAACTTTTGTACATTCCATCAACTGTTGTTTTTGCATTTGTCACCCCGATTGGGACAGGTATGCTCAGACGAGAGTCCCGTGCTCTCCACATCACTGGAGTCAAGCTATACTGGCTAATGACCGCTGATAGCCAGAAACCAGTCTTGGGATGCTTGATTACGGTCCAGGGAAGACATGGCCTGGCAATTCGGACTGGACTGTTCCCATGAGGCACAGGGTCAAGGCTGATTTGCATATGGCCATGTCTGAACTGGGGTGGTGTGGAGTGCAAAAAAACGATGTCTTTAGGCCCAGATCTCTGTACTGGGGTGAATGTATGACATTGTTCTTCATTCTGTCCATCAACTGTTGTTTTTGCATCATTTAAACCACGTACAAAGCATGGAGCGTTGTACGTAATTCTCGTTTATTCAGGAAGTTCCTTGTGCAGAGCTGCTGCTCTGCACTCTTTGGTTACTGTTCGTATCTTTGTTTGGCCTAAGAATTAGGCGCACTCCATCCGAGGCGCTGAATATCCACTTCTTCTTTCTTTCGGCAGTTATCGTGTGGAAGGAGTTGGGTTGCTCATGTGAAGTTCAGCTCGGACGAGCGTGAACGTTCCGAGTCTCGTTCCCCCGCCCGCGGCTGTGGGGGGAGAAGGCCTCGATGTTGCTCGTATGGCGTTTCGCTCAGAGAGCGAGTATTCCAAGCCTTGTTCCCTGTACGCAGCTGCGGCGGGAGACGCCTCGCCTCTGCTGAACTTCCATCCGCAAGTAAACCGTGGAGATCATACCGGCTGATGTTTTTTCCTTTGAAAGCAAGAGAGAAGGATTATTTTGGATAGAGCAGTGTCAAGTGCCTGGAACACTTATTGAGGTACCGCTTTTCAATTGTAGTTGACATTTGGGAACCTATTGAACGTGACACTGGTGTTGATTTTTGTAAGTACTTAGAAACAGCATTCAGTATGGATATCATGAAGGGGAATGGTATTCTTGGATCTCGCAGTACTATGGCAGAATGATTTTTTCTCTCACCACCTGCCATTTTGCTTACCTATTTTCTGGAGTTGCCCTTTATTCTTCTTCTGGCTTTAAGGGAGTATGAACTAGGTTATGTATGAGGATTCCATTTTGCTTACTTATTTTCTGGAGTTGCCCTTTATTCTTCTTCTGGCTTTAAGGGAGTATGAACTAGGTTATGTATGAGGATTAGATTTTTCTGTTTATATTTATGGTAAAGATTGACAGAGTACTAATTGGGTTGTGTTTGGTTTCTAGGTGCTTATTCCTATTTCCCTGCGGTGAGAGGGGTATCTTACTAGACAGAGAGGATTCATTGCAGCCAGGGAAGACCATTAACAGGTATTGGAGATGCATTAGCAAGAATATATGAGTGTAGTTAGACTTATATATTCTACTAATTATTTGTTTATTTTGTTGCAGGTCTCCATTTTGCCACGCTGCACCTACCCTATCCCTATCCCTCGCTTGATCACCTCAATACTCTGTGTATATTTCAGTCAGAGTTTGGGGTGTCAGGAGGTGGACCACTTTGAGCATCGCCCAGATCCTGAGGAGTTCTTGTGGTCGCGACAATATAGGCCTGTGTAGTTTCCTGCGCTGGAAGAGTTGAGGTTCATGTTGAGTGGTTTGATGTATGAGGCTGTGGCTCCAGGAAGAAATATACTAGCTCCAGTGATTTTATTTAGAAAGGTACTAGATGCTTCTCCTGCATAAGTTGCTTTAACGATGCTTTTAAAGATCTTTGGACGAACAAGGCCAAAAGGTGGTCCTTTGGGTGTATTTGCGTTGACTGTGTGTGTTGTCAACGAAAAACACATTTGAAGAAAGTGGTTCACAGAGGAGAACGTTTTGCCCACCCCCAAGAGTTTCTGCATCATTTTAAATGCTTTCCAATTAATCATTCTCAGACAATCAAAATTAACAACTTATTTTCCAGCCCCACTCTTGGACCACAAGCAGCTGTCCAAAGCTCTGTTTTTGCTGATACACTAAGTAAATCCATCTTGAACCACTGGATGACATCATTGAAGGGTCCGGCATTTCATGTCACCAATACATCAACCCAGGACTGTCCAAAGGTTTCCACTCCAGTGGATCATGCCCTAGTAGCACTGGATCTTAATCACATTCAATCACTAAAATGAAGTTTCACCATCTCAAAATCAACTGTAGCAAAATAAGAGTTCCTGCTTATGTCGACCCAATCTTGCTCCATTCCAGTCCAGGAATGGCCTCGCTCCACTAACATACCAAGACTGCACCCAACCATCACTGAAAGTATCAGATCATTAGGAATTACGTTTGATAATAAGCTTAGTCTCCAAAAACACATTAACACACCCAACAGCACCTATCAGCAACCTAGACCAATGTGCTGTATTGAACATTGTGTCTAAAATCCCAAAATTACATTGCTCTCTTAAATGCTCCTTACACACAGCAGCACACTGTCTCAGGGATTGGTTGCTGTGCTCACATTACTCCTGTACTGCACTATCTAAGAAGGCTCTAATTGGGAGACCAACTTATAAACGCAGTTGCTTAGGGCATTAATCTTTTAATCCTTATCAGTCTCACAATCTAGCCAAGAAGCAGAATATTTTGGGTGAACCTGGCCAACTTCGCAACTTGAGCACTTGTCTTCTGGAAAATCTTGAACAAATAATGTATCTTCAACCATTCATTCTCAGGATAAACATTCAACACCATTCCACTTGCCTCTGCTCATGACCTCTTTATCTGCTTTCAAAAGAGAACTACCCTTAGAATTTGACCTTTAGGAGATACTAAGAACTAGAAGAACATTTACCATATCATACTAGAACTGTTCCGTGTATAAAGGTGGTCTATGTTCTTCAATTGATTATTGTTTGATTGACAACTTATTTTTTCTATTTAATTGTTTAACTAACTTTATGGTTTGTTGTGTACTATTGGACCTTGGTATTTTATCTGCTTATCAATATATCTGTTATTTTAATTTGTAGAAGTGTTCTGTTGCTCTTCAGTCTTGTAGGCACTATATAACATTTTTCAATAAATTTACAATCACTAAATATGGCAGTGTGGTTCATTAATCACCTCAGCACATCCGTTTATTTTACTTTGCAGTCGTAGCTGGATAGATTGCTTATTGACCACAAAGTAAAGATGTGTACGCACATTGGCTTTCCTAAAGAAGAACAGGACTACTCTCAAACCCACACTGATTACCTAAAGGACATTTCCAGCAGAATTGACAGTATGATGTAAGTAAGGAGTTAAAATAAAAAAAATACCTGTGTGGTGACTGGATTGATTCAACATATGGGACTGCAAGTAAGGACATAAACCTGTCAAATAGACTGAGGTTAATTTATAGTGACTTAGAATGTGCCTGCTGTCGAATTCTGGTTATGTCTACTTGTTCAGATGTCAAGAATAGGGTTCAGATTGATATATGTCATGAACATGTGTTGAGAAGTATGAATGGATAAGTGCATACTAATTCCCCTGTCAAGTATACGTTCTGTGGAAGCAGAGAGTTGTCATAGATATATTATAGTGGCGTTGAGTGTAGTGACATTGAGTCAATTGGTGTAGAGTGCAGGAAAGTGGCATAAAGTAGAGTGGTGCATGAAGAGTAGAGGGCAGTGGCACAGAGTAGAGTGGTATAAAGTAGAGTGGCATATGGTAGAGTGGAATAGAGTAGAGTGGCTTTGAGCTCAGTGGCGGAGAGTGTAGTCTTGCAGAGTAGAGTGTCACAGAGTGCACTGACGTATAGTGGTGCAGAGTACAGTGGTGCATAGTGGAAAGGAGCAGAATGCTAATGTATAGAGTATAATGGTGCAGAGTAGAGAGGTAAAGAGTGAAGTGGCATAGATTGCAGTGTCTTAGAGTGCAGTGGTGCACAGTAGACTAGAGTGGACTGATGCAGAGTGGATTGGTGTAGAGTGTAGTGGCATAGAGTATAGTGACTTAGAGTGCACTAGTATAGAGTGCAGTTGTCAGGATGTAGCCCAGAGCGCCTACCTGGTTGTTAGGTAAAACTACACTTCCCAGGAACCTTTGTGGTTTTGGCCGGATATAACGCGGCTACACCAGGGAGACGATGTACGTGATTCTGTTTGTGTTCTTGCAAGAGCGGCTAGCTCTCAAGTCGAGGGCTCCCTTTGCTGAGCCTCTGTGGGAGATCGGCGTCTGAAGGAAGGCGTGCGGTCAAGGTTCAGGTACCGAGTTCATGCAGCATTGTGTAGAGCGGCTGGCTCTCGAGTGCTGCGGGCGTTTTAATTAATGCGTTGACTTTTGATGCTCAGTTTCCTTTCCACTGTCCGAGCGATCTCTGTTTGGGTTTTCGTTCTGTTGGGAGGTCTGGCCTCTCCTCGGTTCAAGTGGTGGAATGAGAGGGGGAGGCCTCCTCCACATTGCCGTCATGAAGAAGTGACTACTTGGCATTCATTCTAGTGGATTACAAATATCAAAGCGGGCGGCTGTGGTGCCTACTACGCCACGCCGTGTTTGATTTACTTATATGGTTTTGGATTCGAATTTGAATTTGACAACTGAGGTGGATGACGAAATCCTTTTCTTTCTTTTCCATACACGAAGACTGTGATTGTTATCACGTTGGTTATTCTTGTTTTCTTTGCTCATGACTATTTTCCTGAAGGATACTCATAGAGTCAAGGAAATATAGACTTCCATGGAATGTTTGTGCTGAAGCTCTTTTGAGTTCTTTGGGTATGTAATTGTAGGGGCTTCACATACAGTACTCATGATATTACAGGATGCCTTTACTCAAATTGTGGTTTTGTGTTGTTTAGGGGAGAAAGGTGCACTGAGAAAATACTGCTTCAGGCATACAGAGGAATTGAGACAGCACAGGTGAACCACTGTCCGTATCGCGAGAATTGAATGAGAGTAGGTATACATGTATGTGTAATTAACCTACGTGTGTTCTTTTTTACAGCTTCTTGTCCCAGCGGTCCCCTTCCTTCCTTTTCCGTTTTTTTTCCCTTTTGATGTTTTTTCCCTCACCGTATCACTTGAACACCCTGTTTATATTGATCAGGGTGTTTGGGAGGTCCGGAGGTGAAGCATGGTTGCTGCAAGCGGATCCTGCAGAGTGTCAACCTGACAGCAGTGGCACAGAGTGCAGTAGAGTGGCGTGGAGTAGAGTGGTACAGAGTAGAGGGCAGTGGCACAGAGTAGAGTGGCGTAGAGTACAGTGGCAAAGGGTGCAGTGTTGCAGATTAGAGTATCGTAGAGTGCAGTGGCGTAGAGTGGTGAAGATTAAAGTGACGTAGGGTGCAATGGTGTACGATAGAGTGGCATAGCATGCAGTGGTGTAGAGTATTGCAGAGTTGAGTATCGTGGCGTACAGTACAGTGGTGCAGAGTAGATTGGAATAGAATGCACTGCCATTGAGCGCACTGGTTTTGAGTAAGTGATATAGAGTGCAGTTGCGCAGAGTGCAGCGGCATTAAGTTGCGTAGAGTGCATTGGGGTGGAGTGGGGCAGGGTAGATTGCAGCTGTGCAGAGTGGAATAGAGCAGCGCAGAGTAGATTGATTCAGAGTAGAGTGAGGTGGAGTAGAGTGCAATGGCGTAGAGCACAGTGGCGCAGAGTGAAGTGGT
This sequence comes from Lissotriton helveticus, assembly GCF_964261635.1. Lineage (NCBI taxonomy): Eukaryota > Metazoa > Chordata > Amphibia > Caudata > Salamandridae > Lissotriton > Lissotriton helveticus. The sequence continues at coordinate 390,973,282 of NC_136071.1, forward strand.
GCAGACGAGAGTGGTTTATAGTGGGTTGGCGTATAGTGCAGTGGTGAAGAGTACTGCAGTGCATAGGACAGTAGTGTGGGGGGATTACAAAGGAACAGAATAGAGGGGAGTAGAGTGTATTGATGCAGAGTAGAGTGCAGTGTCATGGAGTGGTGCATAGTAGAGAGGAATGGGGTAAAGTGGAGTATGGATGGTGTGGTAGCACACTGCCATTACAGACAACATATCTTCAATTGAATTGACCATTATATTTGCACAGATATACAGTTTTACTAAAAAAAGTCTACAGCACACAAACGATAATGTTTGGAACTGACATCAACTAGTTTATGGACTTGTTTTGGTTGCATTAAAATATTTGTTTCCACCACACTTCAGAAGTACCAAAACATTTGCTTCATTTGTGCTTTCCATATTCTGAAATACCTGCAAAGTTCATTTAACAGACATTTAAATTCTGTTTTGAGCTAGAAAACAAAATAACATTGTACAGCACAACCCAAGTAGCCAGCTAGAACAACGAAGGGTTAGAAGGTAACTCAGAGTGGAGGCGCACCACCCTTTGCAACTGTGTGACTACAGGGGGTTGCCCTCTTCCCTCGTGCCAGTTCTAGCGATACATATTGTGAAACTTGATCCAATTAGGAGTGTGATTACTGAACTAACCACATTTCCACAATTTACAGGTGGAGTCATCTGATATACTATAGGTATATTGACAGAAAGGGATGTAGCATGGGGATCCAACAGTCCTGACGAATGCCGGTAGAGAAACATATTCCGGCAGAAACATGTCGACCTTTATGCAGAACGGAGGGGTGTTGGGTGCCTAATACACTCACTTCACCACCATCCTTTGGTAGGGAGTTACCTTTTGACCCTAGCAGGGGAATCCAGGAATTAAACTATTATGAGGATATCCCTTAGTTAGTTTTAGACTTATAATCTGCACTAATCTTTCCTTGGATCATTTTCCTTTTATGTGTGTTTGTATTGTCTTCCCCACACTATTGCTTTGCCTCAAGCGTTGGTCTGCGCTGAGGCGTTGCAGCAGCCCTATGATGAAGCATGCCACAATTCGTTGTGGGTGAGGGCAATTTTTACAAAGTACTGCGTTTTTCTACTTTAACCTTTTAATTATCACTCGATAAACAATTGCGACTTCAGAAGCCTTACATCTTTATGTGTGTTGATATTTACCCTGAGGAGGTCGAAGTAAGGTGCTATCCTCCTCCCCCTTTGTTTGTGTTGAGACTAACTGAAGCTGAACATGTCGACCTATAGATGTTAAGGACCATAGTATCCTGAGATACATCTCATTGTTTTTAATCTTGCCATGGACCTTGCTCATTAATATAGGATTATAGGATCTATAGGCATTTTTAACACACCTAATCCCCTGCTTATACCTCCTTAAAGCTCTGCTTACAAACGCGTAGTGCCTGCCCAGTCACATTAGGTGATCAGGATGAGGGTCCATGTAATCCCGTGCCACGTCCGGGCAGGGATTTCAATATGGTGCTGGGGCCGTGGCATAAAGGAAGGGAGCACAACGCTCTAGTGGACATTGACAGCGTCAAGGAGGCCCGTCATAAACGGGATGGAAGAGAGGAGGGAGGAGCACGGAACCCGGAAGAAGGAGGCGAGAACACTGAGGAGCACGAGGACGCCGCATCAAGGTTGGAGATGGGAGAAGAGGTTGCCAACAGAAAAGAGGACGGGAGGCATCAAGGAGCACCACGACGCGGACAGCCCGGCGGAGAACACCAAATTAACGCCAGGAGACACTGCGCAACAGTCAAGCCGACCCGGAGGAGAGAAGGGCGGTGTGACTCACCAGGCCATGACCCTGAAGGGCCATGGCTTCAGGCAAGTACCCTTCCTGAACCTCTTTTCAATAGCTAAGTGGAGGAATAGGCACAAGAAGGATTCTCCTTCAGACACAGGTGTACTGAGCATGCCACACACAAAGGATGTATGAGAGCACTGAGGTGATGGTGAAGGGTGAGAGAGTGAGTGAACTGGAGCAACCAGACGCCCTGACATTACTTTGTATCTGTTTTATTTAAGGGATATCATATCCGCCACAAGCCTTCTGCTTCTGGAACCAGGAGAAAGCAGAAGACTGGGAACTCAGGAGAAAGGACTCACCTGGTGTGCAGTGAGGAAACTCACACCAATAGGACTGTTATTTCCCCATGTCCTCTGCCAAGACTCCCTACTGTTCCCCTTGATACAAAAGGGATTGCCCTCCCCAAAGACTGTATTACCTTCCTGTGGCGCTTAATCCATTAAACTACACAATATCCCTCCCAACGCCTGAGTGTTATATGTAACAAAGTGACCACAGCCCAGTTCTGAAACAGCCACAGGTGGTACCTATGGAGGAGGACCCAAAATTATATATAAAAGCAAACATCTAAGAAATGTGGCGAGAGCACTAATTTACCTTGTTGCTATCAGCACACTCACTAGTGATATTTGAACCATCTATGCACATACAATAAGTGGTATAGAGGACCTATTGGGTGCACGCTCCCTTTTGTGAGATAGTATCCTTATTATGCACACCAAGGGATACTTTAGCCCATTTAATACATGATCACTTCATCACCTTTCCCACAAACCACTCAAAACCTTGTTGCGTAGCTCTTTCATATGAAAGAGGGAGCATGTTTGCAAACATAAAGAATAAAATAAAACCTCTAGTGCAAAATTAAACACATCAAAAACCTGTTAGATATTTGTTGCAAACAGATATTAGACACAGCTCATAACAAAATAGAAATAAAAGCAACGTTTTGCTTTAAACTGCTGCTTCAATTATGCTGTGTGACCTGACCTTTCGTTCACCTCAGCTTCTGGCTCTGGCAGCAAACATTGGGATGTCAGAACTTGACTGCAATAACCTATAATAGTCGAGTTCTGACATCTTTTCATTATAATAGGAGACTGGGTGCGTCACAATTTGCCTATTATAAAGAAACTTAGAGACTGACTTTTATACAAGGATTACAGATTTCGTTGTATTACATTGTCATTTGAGTGGCTGGAAAATGGTGGGCTACTCATCCATGTCGAAAGGAGGTGGTAGGGTTCGTGGAGGGCTGGAGAAGCAAGTGCTATGTGGTTGTTGCTCTAATGAATTAAATGCATCCGACTAACAGCGCCTACATGAATATTGGTTTGAGGCCCGCATTGGCCGATAAACTCGAGGCTGCCCATGTAGACAGTGTAGAGTGTAGGAGGCAGCGCAAACCACCACTGTCTACACAGGAATACCCATACAGGCATTTAAGGAAAGTGCAAGTTTGAAATAGAGACATGCAACACGTCAGTTTGAAAAAAAAGTACTTGTTAAAGGAATTTCAAAGGATAAAAGTCTGAATGCAACGGTAATGCTAATTTTATATAGATAGGATGAGCAGACTAAGAAGTGGGAATATTACAATAAAAGGTGAATATTACATGGAGTAGAACAGCAGCCTTTAGTTAGTCTATATTTCCAAGGAGAATTAGATCGAACAGTTCTAGATAAAGAGAATATTTGAAAAAGTATGCACTCCTACTAATACTGCACAATTAGTTGTTTGGCGAAGGCAGTCTGTCTGCGCAGTCAAGCCATCTTTTCGGTAGTCTGTGTGTGAGCATCTGTTTATTTCTTTTAAATTGCAGTCAACTGTAAGTCCTGTCCTGGATTGGTTACTCTTCACAGCACTGGCAAGCATAACACCCTGCATAAAAGACAGCACCTGACGTAAGGCTATTAACTCATCTTTATGAATTCCTCAGCTCTTATACATGGCCTACTAATATGGAGCTACTCTACACATGTCCTCTTCTCTCTGCTTCCCTCGATGTAGTGAGAGGGAAACCAGTGCTTCCTGTTTCCTTTCAGGAAGTTTCTGGCATCTCATTTCTGTTCAGACCAGCTCGACCAGTGACCTACTTATATTACAATGTCCTTTCCTAGAGGATATGACATATTCCCCCCACTTACAAAGAAATTCCGTCAATCTCTTAAGCGCATCCTTTGGGCTCTATAATTGGTTTCTTCACTCTGCAAATGTTGAGAGTGGTTCTGCAGATGTTGAGATTGATGTCTGTTGCGGGGTGTGTTCGTTGGTGAGGTGAGCATACTTTGGGCTCCTTGATTGGTTTCTTTATTCTGTTGCTAAATGTGTTTGTTGGTGGGGTGAGTATTGTTCCTCCTCCATTGCTTGACAAGAGCAGGTGTCTGCTCTTAGGCCTGTTAACGTGTTTTGTTTGCCTCACCCGCTACCAGTTGCTTATGGCAATATTTAACTCTTTGACCATTCGGGGATCTGCATGTTCCTTTCTCATTCCCCTTTCTTTGAGAATGACATGTCTCTGCCAACACGTCTTGGCCTTTCTTACAGAGGGATGGGACATTTCCCTAACATTTCTGGGTAATTTCCCATACATTTGTTCTTATTCTGCAAGTTCTTTGAGTCAGTCGGGCTTACCCCATCACAGGTAAAGGGAAAACGTTCATGCCTTGATGTGAATATAACTGACATGGCAGGTTGTATTGTGTGATAGGTGATTGTTTGGAGTCACTGGCATGTGATGCTCTGAAAGTACTCCGAATCCACTGTGCATTTAGGTCATTGACGGCAAGAGCGTTTCTCGATCCTGACGTGCCAGATGATTCCGTTGACCTGAGTGATTTTGCTGACATGCTTTCTAAATTAGATGAGTTTTCTATTGATTTCCTTTGAGAAAGTTATTTTGGGTGCAGTCTGACTGGTGAGTCTCTTGAGCAGATGGACTGTGATGAACTGCTCCTTGAGTCGGAGGTATCTTTGGGATGTTTCTTTCAGTTCATATTCCAAAGTGTCTAATGTGCTCTTGCACCGGGGAGGCGTCACTTGACAGCTGAGTGTTTTGTTCTTTTGTTTGGCCCCAGTGCATGTTATCTCGGCTCCTCCCATGTGACGTTAACTGTTGCCTCTCAGTTTTCACCTTATTGACATGGGTGTATCCATTGTGTTTCTATACCGGTTTCTGGAGTCTGCTTGAATTGCCGATTCTTCAATGGTTTGTTTCTTCTTCTCACTTGTTGGCCGCACTGTCTGTGCCATGTGTGTGACCTGTCCTACTGCTTGATGCTTCTTTGGAAAAGTCTAGGAGGCTCCAAGAACGGTGGTTGTCACAGGTGAGTTTGTATATTGGTTCTAGAAAGTATATGGCACAAGAGAAAAGACATCTACTAATTGGGGATGATGGATAACTGTTAAAACTGGAACATCTTTTGGTTTTAAAACCCCTTGCAGTTGCTTGCTTTTAATGGATATTTGCTAAAAATGGAACTTGTGTTGGTTTTTTAATTTTTCACAGATGCTTGATTTTAATATATTATTCATTGTATTACTGAGCTGTTTTGTATCTTTTATGACATCATTTTGTCGAAATAAAGATTGATGATGATGATGGTTCCAGAGAAAGGGGTGAATTGCCCAAGAATTCTGTAGTTTGTTTCTTCGTCCTAGAACAAAAACCAAATGCACACCAAAATACAGTATAGAGAGAGATGTCTCAATGGACATTAATAAGTACAAGTAACAGTGATCGAAGCAAAGGGAAAACGATTGTAGTACGATTCCTCTTTTATTGCATGGATGGCCAGCCGACACGTGTTTCGTCGTCAAGCGGTAACAGTGCTTGCACGACTCATCAGGGCTGGGGAGGATACAAAGTACAAAATGGAATATGATGTCCACACGACAATTACGTAAACATGTTTCTAATTGTTCTAGTGTCTAGTTTTCTAGTGCGCGTGTGAGTGCAGGTGGAAATCGTGAAAATAATTAATTATTTTTAATTAATAAAGAATACAAGGTGGAAGCACACTGTGCCAAACATGGTGATGGTGAGAGAAACTGTATATCGGCCACGGGAGGTGACTAGATGGCGGTGCGTGAAAGAGTGCGGATAATGTGGAAACCGTTCGCCACGTATGTGTGGTGGTCAATATCACTGGAGGATGATGGTGAGAGTGTGTATATCCCGTGACTAGACTGAGGGTGGTAGTGCAAAAAATAGTAGTTCAAGGAAACAAAATTAGTTAGATGTCCTCTACTTGTGGTGGGTAAATGCCAAAATAGAACGCAGGTCAACCAGAGAATGAATATAGAGAATATACAAATTGTCTACGAAGGAGGAGGGGCGGGTTTGCTTAGCGCTTCCTACCTGTAGCGCGAAGGGAATGGACCACAGGTCTGTAGCGTGAACAAGGAGAAGGAAACAAAAAGGGCAAAACAGCGTATCATGACCAATGTGACCATAGCATGGAGCACTGTACACAAATCATAGGTCTCATGAGCGAGTACTGATACTGGCAAAAGAATAAGGTGGACACAAAGAATTGGGACTCACCGCTTAGCCGGTGATACTTCCGACCCGGCCCCTGCTCGAGACCAGGTTATCAGTAGTTAATGGATGTGGCTCCAGATCCAATCAGTTCATGCGGTAAAAAATGATGCTGAAAGGGAGCACAATAAAAATGCCGTATTTGTAATACCCCAAACATTGTCATAATTTGACATCAATGCCACACAAGGTCTGGGCGGCGCAGAAGGGGGGTAACGGGGCCACACTAAGTTAATGAATTCAAGAAAGTGTGGAGGTCTCACCTTTACGTTAAGTAAACAGTGCTCCAAGCGACAGAAGTTCATTAGTGCCACCAAATGGTGTAAAGCATCCGCTTCGAGATACTTGAGTATCTAAGTAGTCGGTTCAGTGGTAAGTGACAAGAGTCTTGTGATCGCTCAATTCGGCGAGATCTGTAGAAGATGAGAAAAGGAATTGCGAGCGTGAGTAGGCTCGTTCCTGAAGACCGAGCTGTGCGGTCTTAAGAGAAAAGCTGTGAGGATCGGACCATTATGTGGTCGAGTGAAAGAAAAAGAGCAAGCGCTTACCGGTAGTCAGGGCGAAAGTCGGCGGGACGGGTACTCCCACACAGCGGTTCCGGGTACGGACACGTGGTTCCGACCCGGAAGTGGTTTTATGCTAGATGGCGGGGAGCCCGTATGTAAAAGACTAGAATGACAACTAACCCCGGTCGGTGGGTGTGTCCCGGGGAACGTTCGTAACGTAACGGGAGCTGCCCGTAGATGAGGGCGGAATGTAAGAGATTGTCAGATAACTACATAGTTGACAGAAAAGATATACAAATATAAAAAGTATCCAAGATTTGTTATGAATATACCTCAGAACAAATGGGGTGATTAGGACTACAACGAATATCAAAAACATGCAAAAAGTGGTCATGCATCCGATCCACAACATGCATAAGTGTTTGTGATGCATTACGTAGACGATAAAAACGTATTTCATCACATTAATCTTGTCACATCGATCAAATATACAGAGTTGAGCAGGGAAATAGGTTATAAACATATTTCATCACAACACTCCTGTAAGGTCTTTCAAAATACACAGTTAGGCATGGAAACAAGTAATAAACATGATATCCCAGCAAGTCGTTGTGGTGGTCAAATAATAGTGTGACACTCCTGGTATGACATGAAAGAAAATAACATGGTGAATGCAGTACCATTTGTGGCATGAAATCATCACTCATATGTTGTGATGGTGCATAGAGAAACAGTTTTGTCATAACCAATAGTAACCTCATGTGAGCCTCATTGTGAGATACCGACCGCAAGGGTGGTATCAGAGGACAATATAATGAGGTCTGGTACAGTGTTCACTACAGAAAATGACAAGATTGCAGCATGTATCATAGCTATATATGCAGGAAATGGATACAGGGGTTCAGTCTCCTAGAAAGAATTGCATCTCCTGGTCAAAATTGAGCCCCTGAGACACGGTACGAAGGCGGAGGATCCATGTCGCCTCCAAGCGTCTTAGTTTAAGTTCTCTATTACCGCCTCGTGCACCAATAGGGACAGTGTCAATCCCATAGAACGAGACTTGTTTGTCCAGAGATTGTTCCCCGCACGCAGCCGCGTGTAGAGCAACCGGATATCTAGGATCCTGTTTGTGTATGGCTCTTATGTGTTCTGCTATCCTTTCTTTGAGCGGACGGATAGTACTCCCCACATAGATTTTTTTGCATTTGCATTCGATGATGTATACTACATAGCGTGTAGTACAATTGATGTTTGTCCTGATGATGTAGGTTTCTCCCTTAGTGTCGTGAAATTCAGTAGTTTTGTGTTTAGCCCACCGGCACATGGAGCAGAACCCGCATTTGTAGAAGCCAATGTTACGTTTGGTCAGCCAGTTGTCCTCTGTGTTGCTTCGAGGGATTGTAGGGCTTAGTCTGTTTCTCAAAGTTCTGCCTCTCCTGTAGGTGATCTGAGGATGTTCTCCTACATAGTTCGAGATGTTCTTGTCCTTCTTGAGGATGTTCCAGTGTTTGCTGAAGGTTCTGCGTAGTGCTTGGTGATGGTTGCTGAAGTCAGTAATCATGCGGATAGTCCCAAGATCGTCTGTCTTCTTGTTGGGCTTGTCCTTCAGAGTGTCTTTTCTTTTGATTTTCATGATCCTAGAAGTTGCTGTTTTGAGTAGGTCATCTGAGTAGCCTCTTCTCTTGAAACGTTCCTGCATACTTTTCACTGTTTTTTCGAAATCTTGATCGTTACTGCAGTTTCTGCGAGCTCTTAGGAATTCTCCAAATGGTATGCTGCTGATCTGGTGGGATGGGTGAGCGCTGTTAGCGTGCAGAATCGCATTACAGGCAGTGTTCTTCCTGAAAAGTTTGCTATTTAGTTTGTTGTCCAGGATGTATATCTCCAAGTCCAGGAACTCAATCCTATCCAGGCATGCCACCATGGTGAACCTCATGTCCCACGTGTTGTGGTTGAGATGTCTGTAGAAATCCATCAGGTGTTCATGTGTGCCAGACCAAATCAGGAAGCAATCGTCTATGTATCGCCCCCAGAATACTATTGAGTCTATGAAATTAGCTCCTTTAGCGCCCCAAATTAGGTCATTTTCAAGTGCGCCCATGAATAAATTAGCAAACGAAGGGGAAAATTTCGAGCCCATGGCGACTCCTTTTGTTTGTCTGTACCAAGCGTTGTTGAACATGAATGAATTGTTATTCAAGATGAGTTCCATCATGGAGATAAGCATGTTAGTGTGTTGCCACATGGTGGCTGGGCGTTTCTGTAGAATTTTAGTGACAACTTCAAGTCCAAGATCTGGTTTGATGCTGGTGTACAGGGCTACCACATCCATAGTGACCAGAAGGTTGCCTGGTTGCCATTGAAGATCAGAAAGAATACTCAGTATGTGTTTAGTGTCCTGGATGAAGGATGGTAGGTTACGTACCAGGGGCCCTAGGAACAGGTCAACGTATTCCGCTATTCTTTCCGTGGGACCCCCAATCCCGGAAATGATGGGACGCCCGGGAGGAAAGGGGTGATTTTTGTGTACCTTGGGCAGGGTGTACAACCAAGGGTACGAGGGTTTGATCACTTTCATGTAAAGATATTCATCTTCATTGATTAGACCACTGTCTTTCCAGGTGATGAGAGATCTATTGATGTTGGTCGTGAGTAGTGCTGTGGGATTATGGTCAAGGTGTTGGTAGCACGTGTTATCTTGTAACTGACTGAGAATTTCGTCATCATAGTCCTTTTTGTTCATGATAACTACGTTCCCTCCCTTGTCCGCTTCTCTTATGATGATCTCATGGTCTTTGATGAGGCTGTTCATGGCTGCTCGTTCTCCTGTTGTTAAGTTGTCCTTGTATCTGAAGGTACGTTTAGTGTCTTTCAGTTCCAGTCTGTCAATATCCTCAAAAACTCTTTTGTAGAAGTTGTCTATGGAGTTGCCTCCTGGTAATGTAGGAATCCATTTAGATTTGGATTTGAGCCCACTGACAATGCTGAAATCTGATTCGATATTGAGTTCCTCTAGTAAGGTGTCCATATCTTGAGGAGTTCGTTCTAAGTCCGTAAGAGAGAGAAGGAGGTGTGTAGCTTGAATGTCATTAATAGTCAAAACATCAGGTTCAAACTCAGTAGGAATATTTGTAGAGCTTTTATTAGACATGATTTTGTTAGAGAAATGCTTTTTCAGTTTCAATTTGCGTGTGAACTTAAACAAATCAATCTTAAGTCTACATACATCAGTGTTGGAGAAAGGGTTAAAGTTAAGACCCTTACTAAGAAGGGAGATCATGTTAGGAGTTATGGTTTTGGATGAAAGATTAATAACCTGTACCTCCCCCTCCTGTGTGTCAGTTACTGTTGGAGGTTCCCGGATCTGAGTTTCTTCCGGTAATCTTCTACACCTCCCCTTCCTGCCCCTACGGGTTTTGGTTTCTTCGTCCTGCCTGTTGAACACGCTGTTGTCTGTGCCATTTGTGTGATCTGTCCCACTGCATGAGGCTATGCTTTTTCAAAATAGCCTGCGAAGTTTGATGAATGGCTCATTGAAGTTATTTCAATTTGGCTGTCACAATCCCCTATTGTCCGGGTCATTCATTTGCCATCTTCCTCTGTCCAAGCGTATTGTTGAATCTGAGTATTTTGTGTCACGTTGTCTATTGTGCTATCTTGTCTCTGGTCTATCTTTGCCCTTGCTCTTTCCCTCTTTTTTGGCCTGTTGGGCTTTACTCACTAAGCTATATCACAAAACAATTACCAGTACTGCAAATTTACTCTAAGGAAAACCAACTAACATAGCGAGACAAAACACCATATTTACAAGACTTCTTTTTCTGTCTGATATAAATCTTTATATTTTTGATTTTTATTTTTCAAAAACACATTTTCATTATTTTTATAACATCACCACATATAAATACATATCTTGAAATTCAGTTTTTTCAACATAACCTGCAAACAAACAAAAATACCATTTATTCTCTCCTTTCACACCTTCCACACAAACATTCACCCAGACTCACTCGAGTCTCTCACACTTCCTATTTACACAATATACATTTTTCAACCTTTACAAAAATAATTTTTGCTTTAAACTTAGAAGCAACCTTGGGATGAATTTTAGAGCTTTTCACACTTTGTGAAGATTCCTAAGGCTGCATAGAAGGCTGGTCTACGCGTTTCGAACACCCTTACTAGGGGGTGTTCTCATCAGGACCACATATCTGAAAAAGATAGGGGAGGTGTTTTTTTAGGCTCAATGCTTGAAGCGTACTGTAAACTCGTATCTGCACAATGGTCTATCTTACCTCTGCCTTGTGTCAAGACGAGGGGAGGAGGGGATTCTGAAAGTAATCAAAGGAAAAAGAACCTAAGTATGCCACTCTACGAGCACAACCAAGTAACGACAACTTTCATGAATAAATACTGTAACCGTCGCTGAACATCTAATCCTTTCATACTCACATTATTAACTTGGTGTGCACTTCCTGAGATAGGATGTGTTGGATTTTGAGTCCTAGAATACCAATACATGAAAAAGGCGTCAGATGCGGATGTTATTAATGCTGTGATAGTAGTAAAGAAGCCTAGCAAGGGACTTATTTGCGGCGTGCCAAGATTTTTATATTCTTTCGCGGGTCTTTAGCTGTATTTCTTTGAGCTTCAGTCTATGGGCTTTGTATCTAAGAAGATAAAAACGAGTGCAGAGGGTCTGATTTTCTGCCCTGGTGGAATGCGCTGCCGTTTTTTGACATGAATGAGAATAAGCCAAAGTTTCTCTTACCATTTGTAACGGCGTTCATGTCCTCTATTTTCCAATTATATCGCTTTCTTTTTCCATAGCGGGTTTCCGGTATTTGGATGTTTGTGACGTATCCGACGTCATAATGCGACGGCATTTCCTATAGCCTCTGGGAATTGTAGTTTCTACTCCATATACTGACTACCATTTGTCGCGCTGTATTTATATGTGGTGATGTTATAAAAATAATGAAAATGTGTTTTTGAAAAATAAAAATCAAAAATATAAAGATTTATATCAGACAGAAAAAGAAGTCTTGTAAATATGGCGTTTTGTCTCGCTATGTTAGTTGATTTTCCTTAGAGTAAATTTGCAGTACTGGTAATTGTTTTGTGATATAGCTAAGTGAGGCTTGACCTTACTGTATTGAGCCCAAACCCTTCCTTTGGGCTTTACTCACTGACATGAGAAACATATAATGTCTTTTGTCCTTTCTTCTTGAATTGAGTTGCAATTGACTTTCTTTGGCCCGATCTCCCGCTTTGGTCCTCCTGATGATTTTATTCAGTGATAGCTCCATTTGGCAGATCTTGCTGTATTGCCTGGTGTTGAACAGCCCTCAATTACCCTGAGTCGAATTGCATCGTCATTTAAATATGTATTGAAATATCAGTATTGTGCTAGACTTTGTAACCTTCTAATGAAATGTGTTAATGATTCACCTGGTTCCTGGCATGCTGAGTTGAAGACGATGCATTTATGATCCACATCTCTCTTTGGGTTCAAACAGGCACATAGCATCTCTTTGAGTTTTTCATACGTCTATGCGTCCTTTGTAGGAAATGCCCTGATTAGGCGTTGGCCTTCATGCACCACCACTTGAAATAGTAATGGCAGCTGTTGTTTGTCTCTTTGCTCACTGGCCTCTGCAAGAAATTCACCCAGTGACTCAAGCCACCAGTTCCATTTGGGACCCAAACTCTGGGTGGTGGTCTGTGTCACTGGGGGTGCACTTCAATGCAGGGGTTAGGTTTTTGTGTTCCTTTTCCCACCGGCATGATGGTGGGATGTGCTAGTATGATGTTACCAAAGGATTGCTCACTATGATGTTTGCAGTGTGTGCACTTTGTTATGTATTATTAGTCGGCCCTCTCGAGTAGAGATCTTGTATGCTAGTTGTCTTTTTGTGTTTCAGTGGGTTATCTATTCCTGGCACACCTCACTTTGTTGCTTACCCACTGGTATTACTTTCCTTTCAATTCTGGGATAACTCACTCAAAGGTGATTGCTGTATTATTTCTAGTAGCTTCACACTTTCTTTGTAAAGCCTTTCTGACTTTGATGCTCCCCAGCTATGTGTGTTTCTTTCAGATGTTAACCTGGCTTGGTGTCTGACCTTAGTATAGGTGTCTTAGTAGGCTTCAATGAGTTATTCCAGTATTGCCTGATTCCAATATGGCTGCCTCATTGATTTTAGTGCCTTTGTCTCATGGCACCTGACTTCAAAATGGCCGCCCCATAGACTTCAATAGGCTGTCCTTCAACTAGAAATGGCTGCTCCTCGGCTGAAGCATGCATGGCTTTTCTTTAACGCTGAGTGCTAGCTTCAGGTAATTTGTGCTTCCTCTGCACCAGTACTTTCTTGTGTTATATGCTTCCTTTGTCTGAAGATGTGATCTTTGATCTCACCCCCGTTGCCAGTTGTACTGTTCTGGATTAGTTTCTCTTCCCAGCATTGGCAAGCATAACACTGCATAAAAGACAGTACCTGGTGTATGGCTATTAACTCACCTTTATTAATTCCTCAGCTCATATATGGCCTACTGACGTGGAGCTACTCTCCACACATCCTCTTCTATCTGCTTCCCTCGATGTAATGAGAGGCAAACCAGTGCTTCCTGTCTTCCTGTCTTCTCCCAGGAAGTTCCTAGCATCTAATTTCTGTCCAGGCCACCTACACCGCTAACCTGCAATGTCCTTTCTTAGAGGACATGACACTGTACACCACGCCATTATTCTTTTGTGATAAATCTGTAATAGAGTCAATCACTGAAATAACTTACATTCTAGCTTCTGAAGAATATCGAAGATGTTACCTCTTTTTTCTGCTTTTTTGCCCATATTAATCATCTGCCTTTTTACATCGTCTTCTGTGTGGCCTTTATCGAAGTAATTCATTAGCGCCACTAGAGGTGTCTCTTTGCACCTAATCAAACTCCTGAGTTGACAGATCCTGGTTTTCACATGTTGGGCTGCCTGCCCTAAGTAAAACAAATTACTCGGGCACAATATACAATATACCACATATGAAGAATTAAAATGTATAGATATCCTCTCTCAACCAGTCTTTTCATTAGAGACATTTCTTTCAGAAATATAATCGATTAGTGCAATTATATCTAAGTCTAAGGGAGTGGTTAAATGGTTAAACATTTTTTAATGCTCTCGGGTGTAAACTGTTATTCTGATAAGCAGTTTCTGACTGCAAGTATACGATATGAAATGTAAATAAGCCTTCCCGAGTTGTGCTTTATAATATCTAGGAAGGGGCTTGGTCACTACTAGGAGTGCTTAGGAATTTTAAGGTTTGGACAGTGTTTAGATATTCTACAAACTGGTTAAAGAATTTCCTCAGTAATAGTCCAAATGACAAAAGCATAAGCTATGAAACTCTTTCAACAACTCTAGAATCTCTTCAAGTTAAGGGAATCAGCGCTCTGACTGTCCCACTAATGTATAGGATTCTTGACGTTATCCAAGATGGTAACTCTCTTAAAGTCAGATAACATAATCACGCTGAGCCTTTCTCTGCATACACAGTCCTGGCCTGGCTTCAAAGACAGACGTCTGCCCTCTAACTATTTTTAAGACGTGAAACGTCCCCTAGTTTAGTTAAGTGGGAGTTGCTGGTAAGCACAGTACAAATTCTCAATCATGTCCTCTTCCTCCAGAAGGATAATCTTAATTTCTCTGAAATTACCTATTTTTTTCACTGGGTTCTTTGACCTGTCAGCTGTGGGCGTAGTAATTAACTCCACTCAGCAAGGCACTTCAAATGGCAAAGTTCTAGAGGTTGCAACTCATTAGCGCGGGAGAGGCACTTGCCACGTCGAAGGTGAAAAAAACACAACAGAGGTACAACTTTGAAACAAGCATTGGCAATGCGAACAGGCCAGGATGATAAATAGTGTGAAGCTAGATCTAAAATTTCATATATACATTAATGAATAGCCTACTCCCATCTGTGCTGCTGTGAGAGAAAAACACCATACATTATCTAGTTATTGAAGACACTTTAATAGCATTACAATGACAAGTGAGTACCACGCAGGCAGCTGGATAAATAAACACAATGATCACAGCTGTGTAGAGAGTAGGGGTGGGCGATAAATTCTGTTACCGAAGTGTTGGCTACTTGTAATCCGGAGTTCTAGCCAAATTTCGCCAACCACCCTGGGGCAGAGTTTTTTCTCGTGCCCGTCTAACCAACAGTAAGAGCATGACCGAGAATTGTCGTCCTCTAGAGTGATGAGATTTACTCAATGCGGGTGGTTGTGGAAATTCGCAGTGGGAAAGCTTTCACTCAAGTACTAAATGTACATGAGCGGCAGCAAAACCAACTCGGGTAGTAGCAAAAATCAGTGTGCTGCATGTTGCTGTTCACAATGATTTTTGCAAGCAGCGCAATATGCTGATTTCCACACGTTTGCAGAAATCTGCGGAATCTCGCTGAGTTTTCCTGCAACTCTGAGGAATCCTGCAGAGTGAAACTCCGCCCATCCTTACTAGAGAGCTGCCCTTTTTTGTGGAAGAACACAACTTCTGCCCAATCCAAACATATATTCCTGGCTCCCAACATGTGAGCGGGGCAAAACCCCTCTTCTGGTGATTCTCAAATATTTGTCTGGCTACAGCTACACTATACAAAAGGGGGTTTCATTGGTAGAACACACTTCGCTATAGCTATCAACAATACTAGAAATCATGACGAAGTACCAATTCTCTCTAAATTGTGTTGGGGCCCACTCAGTCTGCCGATGCACACAAACCATCACTATACATTAGCATTAAGACACCAATGAATCACCTTGTGGACTTCAACTATTCCACAGAAACCATTTCTGCACAAGCGTGCTAGGATCCATATTATTAACCAAATGAAACCATTTACTCTGGAACAGAAACCATATTCGCACTAATGTACTAAGATCCTATGGTTCATCATGCCCAATATGAAGTTGTGACGAAGGAGCAATCACAATAATAATGTAACAGGACCTCTGAATCATAATATCGATGCCCACACTGAAATGTTCTAAGTACATGTATACCTATGTAATTGGGTCACCTGTTACAACATATTCAACATCCTGCTGTGGTTCAATTGTGTCTGCAATACCTATTTATTTACCAAGTCATTAAGTATTTCTTTGTAAAGCTTGCATTAACACTAAACCAACAATCTACTATTGATTCTATTTAATTTCTAGTTTGAATCTCTTTTATTACTTAACGTAATTCTCTTCTTGTTGTTTACTCTCCCGTGCCAACTTTCACAAAGCTGCTGCATCATGCTTCCTATGAAACTTCTGGTTTGAAAATTAAACATGTCAAGTTCTTTAAAACATTTTGCCAAAAATTGATTACATCGAAACGAACTACTCCATGAAAAACATTTTGTACAAACATGAATAGGAGCAAGCAAGACTTACCGAGTTAACGTGTACAGAGGGGATTGCAGCTGTAGAAACCGACGAATGGCTCGGTGAGTTTGGTAATGACTTGCAGGGCCCTATGGAGAGCTGCTGCTTCTTCCGTAGAGCTACAACCTTCTGTGCCACTGAGACAAAGAAAATGCAGGGCAAGAAAGGGAAAGAAGGAAAACAAGAAATGAAATGTGTATGAGTTGAGAAAGGGAAGGAGAAAAAGGAGATAAAGGATGGAAGCGTTGTCAGGACACACATAAAGAAAATGAGAAATGATATATGAGACAGGGTGAGAAACGAAAAATACAATAAGTAGAAGGAGAATAAGGATGGTAAAAAAAAAGTAAGGGCAGCAGCAAGATAAACATCCGTATGGTGAAAAGAAAGAAGGAAAAGAAGCACCAAGAAGGGGGAAGTAATTATTGACAAGGGACGAGGAATGAAGAGAATATGTGGAACATAAACAAAAAGAGGATAATGAAAGGAGGGAACACATTGAGGAAAGAGAATAGAGAAGTGTGATGCAAGAAATAATCAAGAAACAGGAGTAGAAAAATAGAGTTAAAGGTAAATGGGACCATGGAGAAGCAATATGAAAATGAGAAATATGGTGAATGGTCGGTAGAAGCAACACATGAGTGGAAGTAATTGGAAATCGTAGCAAGGGGCATGAGAGCAAACAAAAGTTGAAAAGGGAAAGGAGGGAGGAACAGAAAGAAAAAGTATACAGTAAAGCATCACATACCAGAGAAAATCAAGAAGGTGCCGACATGAAAACAAGAAAAAGAGAGTAATAAATAGAAGATGGGAGAACCAGGAAAGGATGAGCATTAAGAAGAGGAGGAATAAAGTATAGAAGAGAAGATAATGAAAAAATATATAAACAGGCTGGGAACAGTTCATCAGGTGACAGCTAGACAGTTACACAGGAACATACAACTCTCCATTTTCACAACCAACCCTGTACCACCATCCCATTCTAATATTCACATGAGCTGTGCTGGCTGCACCAGCAGCCTGCCTAATATGCTTAAAAGATAAGTCTTCCAGATTACTTCTGGCCTCAAAATCCTCAGGGGCTCCTCGTGACGACCAGCATGTTCAGAGGAGTATTCTCATGATACTGCTTTAGTAGCTAGGGGCAGACCTATAAATATGCATTCAAAAGAACCTTTCTCTACAGGTACTAGTTAGTTGGCCTGCAGAGAACAGAGTAGGATATACCAAATGGGCTTTAATAATGAAGATCAAATAATGGGGGCCACAGTGTTGTGGTTTCAAGGAGTTTCTGAATCGTTAAGGACACGTTATCTGCAACAGTAGAGCCCCAATAGCTGTTCAGAGGCATGTTCCACCTAGTGTTAAATGCTTCCATGAGAAAAGAGAGTACAATACTCTGTTCTTATGATGGAACGTGTCAGTTCATTCTCTACCTACTCCCATTCTCATTTCCTAACAGTTACAATCATAACAATAAATGAGTTCAGCCCACAAATAAATTGTCATATGATGGATACTGATGGAAGCCACAGTACAAAAAGTTTCCTAGACGCAGTCACTTCACTTGCACTGTAATCACAACCCGAACATCTGAGGCTTTAGGAAATCAATGTATTCATTTTATTTTTCTATTGCTCATGTAGATTCTCACAATCCTTGAAGTATGGTAATCCTAAAGCGAAAAGAAAAGATACTGAGGACTGTTATTCCAAAGAAACATAAATAAAATCTGTGCAAGACGGACTACTTGTGATGCAATTCCCCAAAGAGGTGTAGAAAATATGATGTATGGATCACCATGCCATACACCGAAAGTAAACAAAGTTCTTTATTGTCAGGTGGTTTAAAGACACTTCACCAGAAGCTATAAGGCTTGGAGACATACTCAGTGTTTGAGCTCAGCCGCTAGCAAAAATTCCCACCTTTATTAGATCATAGAGCATAAGCACGCAAGTGAATACTTAAAAGGCCTAACTGTCTCTAACTGCTCTTTCTCCCAAAGAAGGAATCAAATATGTGGTAGATCATTAGAAATGTTTTATTTACTTAGTCTTATATAACAGATCTGCCCCATAAGGTTTTTAGGCACTTTACAAGAAACTCAACAATTCACATACTAAAAGTAAAAACATTAAAAATGAATCAACGGCACCCAGAATAATAACACAATAGCAAAGGTTCATAATACAAATTAAATATTGTGAGAGTCTTCTCTGAAGATTTGTGTAAATTTATAAATTGCAGGGGGGTGAAGCAGGAATGGCGTAAATTCCTGGAAACTTTTAGTCTTTGTTGGAAGATAAGTAAGCATTAGTTCATGAACAGATGAAAGAAATGGGGTTTAGAAGCTACCTGAAGAAAAAGAAGGTGTGCTCACTTCCATTTCATAGGGTAGCATGATCCAATCGTTAATCTCAGCCTTAGTGAAAGATCGTTTTTCAAACTATAGATTATCTGAATCAGAGTCCTCTATTGGTAAAGAGTTTTGGCTTCCAATTCCTTTTATTCTAACAATTTGTAGAGAAATTTAAAAAACAGGCTATCCATGGCTGAATCTTTCGGGGAGGAAGGAGCGTGCCCAACATGGCACCTGGCACCTGCGTAGAAACATCTGACCGGCGCTCCGCCGATTGTGCCCTAAACAGGGCGAAAGCTGTGTGCTATGGGTCCCCAAAACAGCACCCTGCCACGTGTGGGCCCACCAGTGATCACCGGGGACCTTGTGCCATCTCTTGAGTACTGCCGCTCCCCGCCCAACTTTGAGGATGAGCTGGTGGGGTGCGCCGGCTGCGGTTCCAACATCGTGGGCAATGTGGCTGCTCGGCTGCTGAGATAAATTAGTGCCGGAGGTAAGGTGAGAGATTGAGCCGTGGATGTCAGCATCCAATACCTAGCACCCCTCACGGCACTTGTACAAGAAGGAGGTGCCTTGGGAGTCTGGCCAGCAGCGCATCCTCTACTCGCAGTGCAGTGGCGGCAGGTTTGGGACCCGGCCTCGGTGACCTCGTAGAGTGGAGTGATTCAAGGCCCAAAGGAAAGCGGTGCTGGATGTTGGAAAGTGCAGATGAGAGCAGTACAAGAACTAATGTAAAAGTCCTGTGGATGGGAGGGGGTCACAGTGGCAAACGGCAGCAGCGGGTGAAGCAATGCATCGGTCCTTCTGGGGCTGTAGGTCTTGAATCGTACATCAGAGTATTCAGACAGAATAACGAGTTGGAAATGTCGACTTACACAAATATCGAGTGGGAAATAGGGTGACAGAAATATCGACATCAAGAATATTGTGGTCAGGAATATTGAATTCAAGGTAAGAAATATCGTTTTCGAAAATACAGAAGTCATTAACCCATTGGCCGCCGGGGTAATTCCCCAGTTGTGCTGGGGGGCGTGCACAGCGCCCCGGTGCTCGTGACGAGCTCAGCTCGTCATGAGCCACGGTGGCTGTGTGCCCATGACGAGCTGAGCTCATCACGGCCACACCCGTTATCTAAGAACGCTCAGCACAGCGGGGGAATTAGCCCCGCGTGCGAGCGTTGGAGCCGTTATGACGAGCTCAGCTCGTCATGAGCACACGGCAACCGTAGCTCATGACGAGCTCAGCTCGTCCTGAGCAAGGGAGGGGTTAATATTGTTTGCAAAAATATAGCTCTTTAAAATATCGATTTTTTAATTAGTGTTATGTATTTTAGTTTACATTTTAAATGTATGTGATGTATGTTTTTTTGTATGTGTTCTTTATGTTTTTAATATGTGTGTTAAATTCTTAGTAGTTATCTATTTTATTTTAATTTAATTTTGTGTTTTTTAGTTCTGTAGTGGGTTGTAGGTGTATAGGAGAATAGGGTGAGAAGTAATTCAATTATAATAAATGAACGATTATTTTTTATTTATTAATATTTAATTGCGATTTTATAGTGTTAATTGTGGGGAGTAATTTATTTGTCATTAGTTAATAATTGGGTGTTAATTATTGTTTTATTATTTTTACTATGAAATCTTTTGAACTAATGTATAATGCTAATGAATTGTTGTTTTTAATCACGGTACTTTTATGAATTTTATGAAATTCAAATAAAGGTCTTTTGAACTTGAACTTGAACTTGGGTGTTAATTAGTATGAAGTAATTGGTAATTAACTATGGTAATTGGGTAAAAGAATTTAGTTACGGGTTGTGGGGTTTATAGGGGTAAAGGGTGGGAAGTAATTTATTTTTGATTAATAATTAGTTGTTAATTTAAATTAATTGATTGAAAATGAATTATGGAAATTGTGTCATTAATTTTAGGTGCAGATTGTGGGGTTTATGAGGTAAAGGTTGGTAAGCAATTTATGTTTCATTAATTAATTAATAGTTGATCATTAATACTAATTAATTGACATTTAATTAGGGTAATTGTTTATATTTTTTGTGTGGGGTTTACTTTTATAGGAGTGATGGGTGGGGAGTAAATTAATTTTACTTACTTTATAAATAGTTGTTTTAATCGAAAATAAGTTTTAATTGTGTAATTTATTTTCTACAGTTTAACTTTAGCTGTGGCTTGTGGAGATTATAGTGGTAAAGTGTGGAAAGTTAAGTGTGTTAATTTAGTTTGTATGAGTTTTAATTTATTTTTTAATTAATATTTCTTAAATTGGTAATAATTATATTAATTATGGAAGTACTTTTTTACATTTAGATGTGGGTTGTGAAATATGTGGTGTTATAGAGTAGGAAATAAAAAAAGTAAATGTATGTATTAATTAATGATTTTGTTACTAAATCATTTCTAATAAAAAATATGTATTTGAAAAAATATGTTTTTCTTTTATTTAATATATTTGTAGGTATTTATCATATGTATTTAATGTTATAATGTTTTTTTAAATTTTTAAATAAAGATATTTGTATTTTATTTTTTAGCATACTTATATGCATTTTGTATTTATTTTGTTTTTAAATATTTTTGTAGTTGTTAATATTTTGTTTTTTTTTTCAATTTTGAACTGACTGGAGTGAGAATATTAATAGTTATCGCTACACAATCCAGCAATTTCCCTACTGTTGCACTGTTTGGAGTGGGAATAGTAAATTTTATCCCGCCACTATCTAACATTTTCCCTACTGTTGCACTCACCGGAGTGTGAATAGTAATTTGTACCCCTCCTCTATCAAACACTTTCCCTTCTGTTGCACTCATTGGAGTGGGAATAGTAATTTTTACCCCTCCGCAATCCAACAATTTCCCTACTGTTGCACTAACTGTAGTGGGAATAGTAATTTTTACCTCTCCGCTATCCAACACTTTCCCTACTGTTACACTAATTGGAGTGGGAATAGTAATTTTTACCCCTCTGCTATCCAACACTTTCCCTATTGTTGCACTCACTGGAGGGGGAATAGTAATTTTTACCCTTCCGCTAGCTAGAACTTTCCTACTGTTGCACTGACTGGAGTGGGAATAGTAAATTTTATCCCACCGCTATCCAACACTTTTCCTACTGTTGCACTCAGTGGAGTGGGAATAGTAATTTTATCCCTCCGCTATCCAATACTTTTCCTACTTACCTGTTTAAGTATAGGGAGTCAATATTTTTGCATTCTATATTTTTTCATCTATATTTTTTTACATATATTTTTTACATCGATATTCTGTCAGTGAACCGTAAATCGGCTCCAGCAAGGTATGCACCTGCCTGCTAGCCCTGGCTTACGCTGCTCTCTTGGTATAAGGCCCTTACCCCCCTTAAAAGGCTTTGCCGATTTGAAACCAGCAACTAGTAGACTTGGGGTGGTCCAATCCACCCCATCAATAGAGGCCTACTAATACTCTACACCTGGGCGGTGGGATGGCCTGAAGCCCTGTGAATTGTATTGCCACATTGATTCTGAAGACCCTGGGTTGGTGCACACATTTCTGGGGCACTAAGCTTTGCTGTGGATGGAGGAGACCCTGGGAATTGCATATGCATTGATGACTTTGTTCAATGGGAATACATTCTACCAAGCTCCGTTCTTTGGCAGAGGCCTACTGAATTCCCGGGCATCAGGGGACACTTTCTCATCTCGTCTCCAGACGCAGGGGCCAGTCTGGCCAGTGGGAACTCAGAATTGATACGGTGGTCCGGGCCCTTTCCTTCAAGGTTCCCTCAGTTGTTGCCCTTAGACCATCTAGCAGTCTTGCAGATAGAACGAGAGCCCACATTTTGGGTCCAGACGGTGGAGCCTTTCTTCCTCTTTTGAAGGATGCGGAGGCGGAAAGAAGGTAAGCAAAGTGATGGTCTGCCCGATGTGGAAGGGCGCGACAACCTTTGGCAAGAAAGAAGGAGGAGTCCTTAAAACCACCTTGTCCGGATGAAGAGAGAGAAAAGGAGGTTTAGAAGAAAGAGTCTGGAGCTCACTCACTCTTCTGGCAGAGGTGATAGCTACCAGGAAAGCTGTCTTGAGAGTAAGAAGACGTAAGGGACAGTTGTGAAGTGGCTCAAAGGGAGGGCACATTAGAAAGGTCAATACAAGATTTAAATCCCATTGAGGCATTATGAAAGCCACGGGAGGAAACGTGTGTGTAATGCCTTTCAGGAAGCGATTAACAACCAGGGACTTAAAAAGAGAAGGCTGATCTGGAAGCCGTAGGAAGCAAGAGATGGCCGAGAGATAAACCTTGATGGTGCCCAGAGCAGAGTCCTGCTAGGTCAAAGAGAGAAGGAACAGAAGAACATCAGAAAGAGGGGCCGAAAGGGGATCCACAGCCTTTGCCGTCCACCATGCCACAAATTTGTTCCATCGGCAGGCGTATACCGTCTTAGTGGAGGGACGACTGGCTGCCAGAATAATATCACAGACTTCGGACGGAAGGTTGAAAGCTGTCAACTGTCGCCGCTCAATCTCCACGCAAGGATGTGGAGGCTGGATAGGTTCAGGTGGCGGACCGCCCCCTGCTGCTGCGACAGAAGATCCTCCCAAAGAGGCAGTCGGATCGGGGGATCGATCGCCGATATACCAGTATCTTCGTGCCCAATCCGGAGCCACATAAATGACTTGGGCCCGGTCGCAACGGATCTTCTTCAGCACTCTGGGCAGGAGTGGAATAGGCGGAAAGGCGTACAACAGACCGCAGCTCCACTCGTGACGAAAAGCGTCGCCGAGCGTGTGCCGCCTTGGAAATTCCAACGCACAGACCTGATGGCATTGCGCGTTCTCTTCGGTGGCAAATAGATCTAACCAAGGCTCTACCCACTGCAGAAAGAGACCTTGCGCCATGTCAGAGTTCAGACGTCATTCATAATCCATCATGCACCGGCGGCTGAGTTCGTTCGCACTAGCGTTCAAAGAACCTGCCAGGTGTCGAACCACTAAAGAAATGCTTTGATGTTCCACCCATGTCCAGAGGCGTAGAGCCTCCTGACATAGTTCCACAACCCCACCCGCACTGTTTGTTGCAGTACCACATGGCAGTGGTGTTGTCTGTGAACACCTGCACTACACTTCCCCGGACAGAGGGAAGGACTGATTTCAATGCAAGTCGGATCGCCCGAAGCTCCAGATGATTGATGTGGAGCTGGGACTCCGCCAGTGACCAGAGGCCTCTGATCTCCGCCGCTCCCATGTGGCCACCCCATCCCAGGAGGGACGCATCGGTCACCACTGTGTGTCCGGCTGGGGAAGGGAGCGGGATCTGCCATTGACCCAATCGCAATTACCGTGCAGTGCCCTCCGAGATCTGGACGTGATCAGAAAGGTTCCCCTGATGCTGTGCCCACTGGAACTTCAGGTCCCACTGCAGAACCCGCACATGCCATCTGGCATGTTGCACTAGCAGGAAGAAGGAGGCCATTAGGCCCAGGAGATGGAGGATCATCCTGACTGAAACCCGGGATGGAGGCTGAAAGATCGGAATCATAGTCTGAATATCCTGGACTCACTGCTCAGGATGATAAACCCGAAACAGCGTCGAATCCAGAACCGCTCCGATCAAGGGGAGCTTCTGAGAGGGACTCAGGTGTGACTTTGGCACATTGATGGAGAACCCCAGCAAATGCAGGAGGTCGGCCGTTTTCTGGAGGTGGGAGATGACTGCCTGGGGCGAGCCCGCTTTCAACAACCAGTCGTCGAGATAGGGAAAGACTGGAACCCCTGATCTGCGCAGATGAGCTGCGACCACCGCCATCACTTTCGTGAACACCCGAGGGGAGCTGGTAAGGCCAAAGGGGAGCACGACAAACTGAAAGTGCTCTTGGCCTACCGTGAACCGCAGGTAACGCCGGTGGGCTGGCAGGACGGGGATATGAAAATATGCGTCCTGCAAGTCCAACGCTACCATCAAGTCTCCAGGGTCGAGGGCAGCCAAGACCTGGGCTAGAGTCAACATCTTGAACTTCTCCTTCCGGAGGAAACAGTTGACGTTCCTGAGGTCCAAGATGGGACGCAGGCCCCCTTTCTCCTTCTTGGGGACCAGAAAATAGTGAGAATAACAACCACATCCTACTTTTAGCCCAGGAACGCGCTCGATGGCCCCCTTGACCAAGAGGGCCGTGACTTCCTGCTGGAGAAGCGCAAAATGGTCCCCCGACGTGGTGGTACTGAGGTGGCATGGCTGGAGGGGCAGTCTCGAAAGGGGAGGGAGTAGCCCCTTCGGACGATTTGCAGCACCCACCTGTCCGAGGTAACGGAACGCCAGTGGGGAAGGTGATGGGAATACTGCCTCCCACTGGTATGGGGTGTGCCCCAAAGCTCAGACTAGGAAGGCTTTGAGGCAGATGCTGCGGGGTGGACTGGCCCCATGTCCCGCCGCTGAGGAAACCACGTCCACCTCCACGCTGAGGTTGGTTCTGCGCAGGCTAGTGGCTAAGAAAAGAACAAAAAGCAGACATGGCCGGGCGCGTGGTGGAGAGACCTAAGGACTTGGCCGTAGCCCGTAAGTCCTTAAAATGCTCCAGCGCACTATCTGCCTTATCGCCAAACAGGCGAGTGCCATTAAAGGGCATGTCCATGAGAGAACATTGCACATCCCCTGAAAAACAGTGGACTGCAACCAGGGGTAGCGACAGAGGGCCACTGTTGTGGAAATCGTCCAACCCAGTGAGTCTGCGGTGTCCAGTCCACACCTGATGGCAAACTTTGCTGCATCTTTACCCCCAGCAACAGCTTGGGAAAGCACTGCCTGAGCCTCCTCCGGCATTGAGGCAGCACCTGCGCAACCGTGTCCCATACAGCGTGGGACTAGCGGCCCAAAAGGCATGTGGTGTTCACCGACCGCAGCCCTAAGCTGCAGATTAAAACAGTTTCTTGCCAAACTGTTCCAGCTTTTTGGCTTCCTTATCCGGCGGAGCGGTAGGGAATGCGCTCTGGGAACTTGTGACCTGGATGACCAGGCTCTTCGGGGTAAGGTGGGTAGACAGAAAAGCAGGGTCACCGGGGGCCGGGCGATGGCGCCTGGCTACGTTCCTATCCACGGGAACCCCTGCGGCTGGTCTAGACCAGGTACCCATCAAGACGTCAATTAAGGCCTCAGTAATCGGCAGCAGGGGCTCCACAGACCTTGCAGCCAGCTGAAGCACTTCAGTGAGGAGATCAGTCTTGAGGGTCACTGTAGGCAGGTCGAGGTCAAGGGCCTCAGCTGCTCTACGGAGCACCACAGTGTATGTAGCCTCCTCCTCCAGGGCCACAGCAGGAGGAGAAAGAAAACCACGGTCAGAGAGGTCAAGGCCACCGGCATCCTCTAGCTCTTCTGTCCATTCCTGTTCCGAACCGCACTGCCGTGCGAGAGGGTCCTCAGACCCCTCCCAGTCGTCCCCTTCCTCCACTGCCCGTGGAACAGGCTGCGGAGGTGGGGGAGGTATCGGGGAATACAAATTGTCCGACGGCGCTGGGAACGGCACCAGGAGCGACGCCAGACGGCATCGGTCCGGCTCCGTGTCCCAATTAGGGGCAAAATTGTCCGGTAACCCGGGCATAGGCAGTGGCGGAACGAACGGAACCCACTGTGACACCAGGATCTGAGCCCCGGGCAGGGCCGGAGCTGCCGGCGGTAAGGTAGGGCCCTCAACTGAGACCGCGGGGCCCGAAGGTGCACCGGTGGGAGCCCGAGGCCTGAACAGGCGGTCCATGGCTTGAAGAAAATCTTGCACCTGGGCAGGAGTCGCCGACGGACCCGGATAGGGTACGGGACTCACAGGCTCCAAAGGAGCCACGGGGGTGGGACCCCCGGTCCTCTCGTCCACGTCCGGAGACCGGAGGGGGGACGTCGGAGAACGGAAACCATTCTTCGACTTCTTATGTCGTCTCTTACCCGTGTGAAGACTTCGGCCCCGAGGAGCGATGATGATGCCTTCGCGATCAGTCCCTTGAACAACATCTGGATCATGAACGGCACGGAGACCACTGCCGGGCCTCTAGCAGCTTCAGAGCCGTGACCAGACAGTCGGAACATGACCGGGAGTCATGGTCGCGCTCCAGACAGTAAAGACAGACTCCATGGGGGTCGGCCACCGACATCGTGCGGCGACATGCCTCGCAGGACTTAAACCCAGGCATCCCTATGTGGCACCAGGAGAGAAAGACTCAAATGGAGAAGACAAAAAGTCTCAAAAGGATAGTCAAAAAGTGACTAGGGTATGTGCTCTAACCGGATCTGCGCTTGCTGGCGCGGAAAAAGAAAGAACTGACGTCAGCACGCATGGGTGGCGCCTAAGTAGTCTTGTTGATGTCATCTTGGCGCCTACAACACCAGCGATGGACGCGGAGCTGCACAACGCCGCCTTCCGACGCGCAGGGGTACTGCTGTCAAAAAACCTTCCGGATCCAGTCTCACGCCTTGGGATATTCTAAGGTGAGGAATCTATCACTAATGTGTCTCTTTCAGATATAAGAATTAAATGCAGAGTTCTCGGGCGGACAAGCAGTGTCATGCAGGAGAGCTGGGGGTAGACAACAAAGGGAGATTCAGCACTGAGAAGTATGCATAAATTAACCAAACAAAAAAACCGAGGGAAACAGCAGTGGCCTCAGAGGGGTGGTGGAGGCCGGCAGAGCAATGTTGTGGGAGGGCTGAGGCACAGGGAGATTAAGGGATAGCAAGCAAATGAAGCAATTGAAGTTTACTCGCACAAGTAAACAGAACAGTTAACGAGCAAGAGACAGGCCAACTAAAAAAAAAAGAGTCCTCTCTAAGTATAAATAACCTGAACAGTAAGAACACATGTACGAGGTGCAGTCCTCAAGGGAAGCAAAAAAATTCCAAAAGGAGTGAATACTTTGGTATTTACCAATGAAAAGCCAGGATTTCTAAAGGACAGCAACAGGAACCAATGAAAAAGAGTTTTTTTTTCTAAAGCCCATATCCTAGATACAGCATGTCTCGAAGAGACAGCGCAAGCGCTGCCTAGGCGAGACCTAAAATGTGCTGTCATATCTGCTTTTTATGTCACGCCTAACGCAGCGCGCATGCGCTGCTCTAGGAGAGGGCCTCTTGGAATCACATCAGACTTCCCAGAGACTTCTCCGTGTGGGTCTGCCTCCTCCCACACATCTCATTGGCCTTTGTGCGTGGCTTTCAATAATGAAAGCATGCAAATGGCCAAAGACGGGTGCATGTCCCGCCTTTCCTCAAAACTTTCACTCTCATGGCCTAGGGGTCTAGGGAGCAAGCAGCGGCGCGCATTGTGCCAGCTGCATTCCTCCCTGATGGTTATCTAGGCTTCCTCCCCGCGCCCATTTGCAGGGCAGACAAATAGCGCCTCGTCACTTGAAGGCTCCGCTTGTGTTGCTATCTTTTGATCTTCGACCATAGAGTATTCAACCTGATCCTTTCGGCCCCTTCCTTGTTTGGCTTCTCACGTTCCCTCTACCTTTTTGTTTTCCGCGCTCTTCATCTGCCCCAGTCCTCTCACAGGGACCTTACTGTAGCTTGTGCCACCGCCATTCGCACCTCGGCCATGTCACAGCTCTGGTGTTATATCTGCCACAACTCTTCAGTGTTGCCCATTTCACCTCTGGTTTTCAGCACTCGGTGCAGCTTGCACCTCGTTTCACCAGCTGCGGGGTGATTTACACTTTTAGCCAAGTGGGATGAGTGACCCACCAACTATGTTGCAGTTGTCAGCGTGTTACCACTTTAGTGTTCTCTCTGAGGCTTGGTGATCCCTCAGGGAGGGGGCAGAGCGAAGTAGGCCCTGTGTGCTAATTACAGGCTGCAGGCAGGATGAACGTGCATCAGTTATTTATTTATTGGCTCCACAGGGCCAAACAACATAAAAGTAAAGGAGCATGATGCCCTCATCCAGCATGCAGCCCTGGTTAATATTGCCATACATTTTAGGTTAGTGCATGCTTTACAATACCTGGCAAGGTTTTCCTTTTCATTTTTAATTTTGGTTCATTTCAGGCAGTTTTTTTAGGACAGTGCGGTTTCAACTCTGCAGGCTGTGCATGGGTGGTGGACCATCGCAGTTCCCCGGCAGAGAGGCATGCACTTTCTCATCAACCTGATAACAAGCGCGGTGCACACGCGATCTCTGCATATGAGGCAGCCGGGCATGCAGCGATTTGTTTAAACTTGTATTAAGAGCTCTTTAAGTCAGACGTGCGTGCGAGCTGCAGTATGGTTTCAAGCAAATATGTGTGAATCCGGGTCACAGAGAACAGCCCTTAGCTTGGACTGCCACAGAGGCATCTCCCGCACTAAGGAAAGTGTAAATTAACAGCGGTAAAGAACTTGTACAAAGCAAGGAGCAGTGCTCAAATGTCTGAGTGTTATGTGAAGTGCGAGGGCATTCTGCCAAGGGGAATATTAAACGGATGGCAATGATATATATATTAAGTATGCATCCATGTGAGGTTGAATAAATGTATCAGGCTATTTGAACTTTTGAATATACCACCAGCGCCCTGAGGAAGGATGGTACATGGGATTCCGAAACACGCGTCGGCGCAATTGTATTGTTAATATTGTCTATGATGTTTATAACTGTTATCTATTGTTTTTGTTAAATTGTTTCTGCTTTGATAATTATATATATATATATATATATATATATATATATATATATATATATATATATATACATATATATATATTGTCTCTTTTACTTGTGGATGTGATGTGTATGTATATTATTATTTTTTGTTGTTGAGACATGTACCTGGATTAAGTAGACTGCTTCGTCTATGCTTGGGACTCCTCTGTATCAGGTGAAGGTTGGAGTCACAGGAAATTTAATGTATATGTATTTATGGAAAAGCTATTGGATATTAACTGATTGAAATAGATACATATTTTTGAAAATAAAACAGAATTATGTTATAGAAAGGTGTTATTCTTATTGTGGGACAGTTTCGATGTGAATATTTTCTAAGGGGTTTTCTGCTGTATATTCGATTGTTTTTCCCTGCTTTTTTCCCCCTTGATATTCGCTTTACAGGGACCCACTTGTGTATATTTGGCTTGCATTCATGTGAGGTAAATGTGGTCATTAATTTGCTGGTGATTAACTATGATTTGGTTCGTCTGGCGTCCCACTTAGCAGGTCTGTACTGAGTGCTTGTCTCAGGGATGCTTGTCGTCATCACACCTTAAGGCACTTTTGGGTAGTGTACTTGACAGGTAAACAAACACAAACGTTTTGCTTTTTTCTGCTTAAATAATTTCTCTTCTCGTTGTAAGCTGTTCATTGCAGGTCGTTTAGCATAAACAGGGTTTAGGTTCTGTGCGATATCTGCAGTATATGAGGCAACAACAGAAATGTGTTTCAGGAGGCTCTAATCTTTACCATGCCCCCATCCACTCAGCTTACAATACTAATAATAATATGTTTATTCACCACACAGGATGGTTTGCTCTACAGAGCGGGGCTGAGGTGGGGAGGTAGATCATGGCGGAGTTGGGGGGTTCCAACAGGTCTTCACTTTCCACGGATTGCGATTTATATTCTGCTTGAACTCTCTGGCAGTGATCTCCACTGGCGGGAGTTTTCGTATTTCCGAAGCAGACGCTCTGCTGCTCACCAAGCTACCTCACACTTATGATAGCCAGGTTATGAGGTGTTAGTTGTCTTGCATAGAGGTTCTGAAAAAGCAATCTCTCCAGCCTTAGGAGTTGCCTTTCATTAGGCAGGTACTACCTAGTCGCCCTTCGAGGCAAAAGGAAAACCTAGGAGCCCCTGGACCGGCTACATTAACCTTATCCTCACTGTTGTCTGTTAGTATCCAATGATAAGTGATTCTCCTAAATGCCATACCCATTACCAAAATAACAATCCAGTACAAACTAATTTCCACTTTGGTTACTCTGAAACTCTCCTAGAATGATGCAACCCACTTAAAGACTGACAACTGTATAGAAAGCAACCAGAGCATAGTTAATCTTGCACTGGTTTTTGCCCTTCAAACTGATATTCTTAATTCCTGATTCAGTTCTACTGATTTTAATCAAGGCACTTGTCTTTCTGTCTGTGCGTTAAAAAGCCTTGGAATGTGTCAATAAAAAGTTTCCAGGGGCAAGCATGTATATCTGAATCAGACTGCATGACCCAGTGTGTGGTAATTGTATAGCTCTTCAATCCATGGCGGCACAGCAATCAAAATAATGTGCTGAATGGTTAAACACTTATAAAGTCCCAAAGGTGAGACCTATTGGCTATGCCAATGCTTGTTTATTTAGATGTCAATAATAAATCTTTTCATGTTGGGAAAAAAACCAAAAGGCAATGGTTGTAAAAATAACAGTGTGTAAATAAGAAAAATACAGAT
This sequence comes from Lissotriton helveticus, assembly GCF_964261635.1. NCBI lineage: Eukaryota > Metazoa > Chordata > Amphibia > Caudata > Salamandridae > Lissotriton > Lissotriton helveticus. The sequence goes on from NC_136071.1 coordinate 391,004,342, forward strand.
TTCCCTGAACAAACATGCTGATGAACATCAAATGAGAAATATAATTTGAAAAATATCCACCAGCAGGTTCTCAATGTCCGAAAAATAAAACTGAGGTATCCGAAGGTCAGCAGGCATCATGGTGGAGGCAAGCATTTGGTGAGATGGAGAGGCAACTGGTTACTTTGGCGTTTAGGGTGGAGCCCAACCAATTGCCTGCATTATAAGCCAATCATTTTCTATTTACTATTATAATGTTCTAAAAGAAAAAGAGTGAAGCCTGGACGGCTGTCATTTTTACAGCGAGTCACTTTTCACTGTCAAATGTGCTATTGTGCATGTAACTTCCTTCATAACTTTGCTGGCTTAACCTGGGTTTAACTTAATCCAGCCCTGGCCTGCCATTCTTGAAGCCTCCTCACCACACCCATAGATGATGCTCAGTAAGTGTCATTGTTTAATGTAGCAGCAGGGGTTTTAGCTTTCAGCCCGGTGCTGCTTATCAATTACAGAGTGGTCCTGTATGTTTGGGTTAGCAATGTAGGAAGCCTAGGGCGAGACAGTTTATAATCATGTTACCTGGCATCATCAGAGTCAAGACCTCAGATGACTCTATGACACCAAGACACATGCATTGAATAGATACAATGCACGTTTTAACTGTACCAGCTCCTTGCTACTGCATTCAATTGGGTCTGCAGAGAGAACACAACCAAGGTTGGGAGAACAGATCATGCAGAATAAGACTGCCTGTGCCTCGCTTCCCATCACAGGTAAGTCGGCTCCCAGAGTCCTGAATTCAGGGCAAATATAATGGCCACCATTGCCCTACCAATGTCAAATATCACTAACTGCCACTAGTGAGATATTGATTCTCTGGAGAGTGGGAAACAGGGGTGGGGTACTTGAGTGAGATGTACAAAGGAATCTCTTGGTTAATGGGCATTAGAGCTAGACTCATTTTAAAATAGTTGAGACCTGACACTTGGAAAGAGGATTCAGCTTCACACAGCAGATCATTTACACAAGATTATTAGGAAGAGACGGAAGCTGAAGTGGGTTCAAACACACATGGACACGATGCAGAGATACAGATGCCCTCATTCCATCTTGGTTTAAGCTGCCAGAGCAGATTCAAAGGCTCATTACAAGGCAGCAAAATGGCTAAAGTGTGAGAAGCAAGTGGAGCCTAACAAGTGTGCCCGGACAGTATGAGAGCCGTTATGAACGTGAAAAACGACCTAAATCTGACTGACAACCAGTGTGGTGCTGTCCCATGTTTATTGTATCACAACCATTTAAACAGACCACAGAGGTACGCACCTCCAGACCAGTGCAAAGCAACACAAATCCTACACTGCACAGGCCATTCTAAGTCTTGTCCTTAATGGAGACTCCAATGCTCGACACAGTAACAACTTTTCAGTGTGTTCTCCTAAAGTGGCTATATATCGAAACCTACTGGGTATGAAGGTGACATGACCTTGTTCGTTATTTGGAAAGAATGAGTACTCTCCACAGGTATTCTTTAATGTTCTGCCATCCTCTATAGAGAACATTTGCATCAATAAAAATAATTAAATAGAGCAATACAAAATACATTTGATCTCAGTAAGAGATGTTACAAATGGCAATACACAATAGTCTTGTAGATGTTATTATTACTCTCAATTTGATCAATATCAGAGAAATGCTTCCTCTCATCCCATCCCAACCAAATGGTGATAGTGTAGCCCTTGCTTTCATCAGTCACTGGTTTATATTGGTTTATCTAGCCGCATTTACATGCCTACAATATGAATACTGTTACCAATCTATAAAACACCACAATCCTCTATACCATAGTCACTATTATCACCACCAAAGAGCTACTGCATCCTTCGTTTACTACCACGAATATTCCCAATAATGGTCATCATTCACCCAATCTCTAACAATTTAGATCAGAACTATTGAAAACCTTCACGTCCCTGATCAACCTACTTTAGAAACACTGATAGTCCCAAACTCCAGAAGTATCACTATGGCTCCGTTGGAGATTGCTTGACATTTAAGTAACAGTTCCTGTATTACCCCTTCCTCCATTTCTTACCAGACTGCCCCAAGCCGATGTAACTGTTTCAATGTCACACTCTCTTTTGGGATCAGTAATTATGGGAATGGTTTGCCTGCCTTCATAGGTATCCAAAGTCATTACAATTTTCTTTTCTGATCAGAAAAAACAGTGAAACAAAGAGTAGCCCTGCCCACTTCCCCCTAAAGATCAATACTGGTATCATTGTTACCATCCTGGAAGACCCGCTCAACATTCAGTCCATATGTGGCGCAAGTCTCATAATAAGTAGATCGTTTCAGATCGTTGGACAGCTTTCGAGCTCTGGAATCATCAATCACTCGAGGATTTGTGGCACTGATTGCATCTGAAATGAGAAGAGAAAAGTCCATGAGATGTGCTGCTAAAACAAAGTTTAACACATCGAAAAATTCTGAAACTATAAATGCTCTAACAGTCACTTTTCATTATATACACAAAATGATAAACTGTGTCCCTAATAATTGTATGTCTCTATGATTGTACCATTGTCTTGGACCAAAACACACAAGTGGTTCATCTTAACAAATCTTCTTGTGTGTCAGTTGGGTATGAGCAGCTGCTCAATAGGCGTCAAAGACCACACTGGTATTCCAAACTGCAATTCAATTACCATTTCATAATCCAAGCTGGGATTCACTAAAAACTCTAAAACTATGTTTAGAGTCTCCGTCAACTTGGACAAGTGACAGTTGTTCCCAAAGACCCCAGCTAAACTTCATGGAAGTGATTGATAGTCCTCTGAACGTGGCTCATCAGCAGCACAGAAAGGCCAATCAACTGTTCACAAATAAAAAATACGAAGAAGCAATTGCATGTCACAGATGAGCATCTGGGTGGGGCCAGAAGCAAGTGTAATATGCAGACTGCTTTCATCTGTCTTCTCACAAATATGATGTGCGAGTGTTTGAGATTGTTTATAGCAGTATGTTCAAAGATTATGAGTGCTTCTCGTTTTATAATTATTTTTTAAAAATAAGAACCGGACAATGAAACGATTGCAGTATATTAAGGTTCTTTAAGTACCAACACAGGCTCCGAGAGCGGAGCGTAGGCTAACTGGCCGCCTCACGTCACCCTGCTGACAACTGTCAACGGCCGGGTGACAGCTGGTGATGTCATCTCTACGGTGTCCTCGCAGGGACAAGGTGAGAGCATGCTACAGTGTCCCTGAGTGGACACAAGGCAATACATAACACATCCTCCCCCGTTGAGAGTGGTGAGGGTGGAATGCTAACTTATCAACAACAATAGTTTTGGAAAAACTAAAGTTTAGTCGCACACATAGTCGCTGAGCTTCACAGGGGGGTAGCACCCTTCTGCCGCACCTGCTAGTGGTACCCTGTGGTAGCTGATTGTGTACAGGAGTTGCGGGCAATAACCTTGTTGCCCTGTAAGTACCATTGTTTTGGAAAATGGCAGGCGCGTTGTTGGTTGAGACAGACTCGGTAGCGTTCTGTGACCTGGATCCTGAGTTGTCGAGTCCAAGGTCAGACTCGCAGTCTGAAGAGTCTGATGGGGCCATATTATGTTTAAATGTCTGCGTCTGGTCACATTGCTCTTCCTCCATCTTCGGTGTGATATCTTCGTGAGTCTGTGGTGGTCTGTACTCAGAAAGGGCAGAGCAATGTCACACCCTACCATCGCTCAACAGGGCTGAATTACAGTACACCTCCTTGACAGTAAGGGGCGTAGAGTATCTGTCCTGGCCCTTACCTATGTGGCCGCTCCTCCTCACCTTAACCATGTCCCCAGCGGATATTCGCACTGGTTTGCAGTTGTGCTTTACATCATATCTTTCCTTGACACTGTGTTGCACTTGTTCTGTTCTCTTTCTGACTTGTTCTGCCGTCCAGTGCACTCTCTTTGCAGCTGATGTCCACCCCACATTGTCTTTGGTAAGAGGCGTCCTTCCACGCATTAGTGCAAATGGACTATGGCCAGTGGAGTCACATGGTGTGATTCTGTAGGCCCACAAGGTCTTAAGGATTTCTCTTTTCAAACTAAGTCTGTTGCTTTTTGCTAGCTGTATTATACCCTTGAGTACCCTATTGAACCGTTCTACTGCGCCATTGCCTGATGTTGTCTTGTGTTTTATCTGATTTCTTAAAACATAAGCTTGGAAGGCTTCTGATAAAAACTGTGGGCCGTTGTGGCTCACAATTACCTTAGGAGGTCCTTCACGTATGAACACGCCATCCAAGAATTCCACCACAGTTTTGGAATCTGCCCTGGCCGTAAATTTGAGTTCAGGCCATTGTGTAAAATGATCAATGATTACAATTATGTACCATTGTTCTCCCTGTTCTTGTATGGGTCCCATTATATCTACCCCCACTCTTTCCCAAGGCATTGCGGGGCATTTAATGGGATGGAGGGGTGGTCTGAGGGTCACCTGGCTCTTGTCGGATTGTTGGCACATACTGCAATCTCTTACCAATCTTTCTACTTCAATACTTACTCCTGGCCACCAGTAGTTCTCCTTCACTCTCTTCTTACACTTCACTATAGCTAGATGTCCCTCATGGCATAGCTGCAAAATTCTCTTTCTCATGTTGTTTGGGGGAATTGCTCTTCCTCCTCTGAAAAGTAACTCATTTTCGTGCGATATTTCATTCCTTACTTCGTAAAAATGTCTCATAGTTTCGCTCATGTTCTTTTTGTTGGTCCATCCTTCTTTCTGCATTTTGATCACATTTTGCCTGTCAGCATCCTTTTCTTGTTCAAATAGCCACTCCTCTTTCGAATTTCCCTGGAGACATTCTTCTAAGATGGCTATGCAGTATTCCTCGCTTTCATTTGTTGCTTCAGGTTCTGCTTTATCAGCTGGCATTCTGCTCAGATAATCGGCTACAACGTTTCTTACCCTTGGAACATAGTGGACTTCATAGTTGTAATCGAAAAGGCGCATGGATAATCGCGCTAATCTTGGCGATGCATTGTACAGGCCTTTTGTGGTGAACACTTTTGTAAGAGGTTTATGGTCGGTGCAAAGAGTGACTTTGTTACCCCATACAAAGTTCCTAAAGTGTTCTAGTGCCCATACGCACGCTAGCGCCTCCCGTTCGATGACAGAGAATTTTTCCTCTGTTGGTGTCAAGGATCGCGATGCAAATGCGATTGTACAATCATCACCCTTGTTGTCTTGTTGTGTTAGCACAGCCCCTAGTCCTTTTGCACTTGCATCTGTGGTGATGGTATTGTTAAGCGAAGGGTCGAATCCTTGCAATGGCAACGCACTGCACAATTCTTTTTTAAGTTTCTCAAATGCTTGTTGGCAGGTTTCGTCCCATTCAAATTTGTTTCTCATTTTTAATAATTGTCGAAGATCATATGTTTTGCTAGAGAAATTCCTTATAAATTTGGCATAAAATTCCACCAGTCCTAAGAATGATCTCATTTCCTCTTTGTTTTTGGGTACTGGTGAGTTCTTGATGGCATCAAGTAGGTCCTTCTTTGGGCTTATTCCGTTGCCGTTGATTTCGTGACCTAGGTAACTCACTGAATCTTGTGCGAATTTGCATTTGAAGTACTCTGCAGTGAGTCCCTTTGCCTCCAAGATTTCCAACACCTGTTTCACTTTCCCATCGTGTTCATCCTTGGTCTTTCCCATCACTAGGATATCGTCTTGAAATATTAAGATGTTGGAAACTCCCTTGAAAATCTCACTCATGAGTCTTTGAAACATCGCCGCAGCGGAAGCTAAACCAAGGGGGACCCTTGCAAATTGGAAACACCCAAATGGTGTGATGAATGCAGTGAGGTTTTTGCTGCTGCGATGAAGTGGCACCTGGTGGTACGCCGATTTCAAGTCTATGGTTGTAAACCATTTAACTCCCTTTGTGGTAGCCAACATTTCTCCTATCTTAGGAAGTGGAAATTGTTCTACAACAATGTTTTTATTCAGGTCGCGAAGATCCACGCATAGCCTGTGTAGACTGGGCTTGTGGATCAGGGTTAACAGGAGTACTGGTTGCTGGTTCTGGGTCAGGTTTAACAGTTATACCAGGTTGCGAGTCAGGAACTAGATGGACACCAGGTCTTGGAGGTAAAGAGGGTTTTATTGGGATCACACGTCTTGTATTGAGCATCAAAGTTCTCCTGGTTCTAAATGTAAGTCTTTCCCTGGCAAACTGACTGGGATCCGTTTTGGCAACACGGTTGTTCACTTCTAGGTCTTCGGGTCCCCGGGCTTGTCCTCAAGGTCTGGTCATGGAGGTATCTCGCCGCTCCGGATCCCATGCAAAGGAAGACCAACAGAGAGGGAACCGTTAGTTCTACTGTCTTCTGGGGGGGTGTGCACCTTGGGACCGTGTGAAGTGAGGCTGGGGGGAGTTCACCAGTGTATAACGTGCAGCTAAACCACCGTCGGTGACGTGGGGAGGGCGTACAGAAGGTGAGGGTTAAACGCGGGGTAAAGGAAACAGAAGGAAGGGAAAGATGAGGAATACACTAACACGGGTCTATATACACTAATTACACACGCTTGATTCCCGCCCACACCGCCATACGCTGCCGTACCTGGGACAGCCACGCTCCTCCCCCGGGAGAGTGGCACGGCGGCTCACGTGGTCGTTGGCCTCCTGGCACTCCGTGGGTCTCGTCTCCTCCTCCGGGATGTTCTTCGGGGTTCCTTCGTTGTCCTTCGCTATCGCCTTCTTCAATCCGTCCAAACCGCTCTCCGACGCCGCTCCTCGCCTTCTCCTCCTCCGGGGTGATGTCACACGCCTCGTGCATTGCTTCCGGGGGTTTATCCAGTCCGACACCGCTGACGTATACAGGAGGAGTGGTCTCCTCCTTCTCTGAGAACGCCCACTTAAAGGCGCCGGGTTCCTCCTCACCCAGTTCGTCCAGTCCTGTATCCCAGGGGTCCCTCTGTAAGGAAGGAGGCATAACAGGGTCAGTTCCGGGAGGCCACCACTCCTCGGTTTTACTCCGCCTCACTCCGTTACATTCCTCCCCCCCGGATTCTCCCGATCGGGGAGAACCGGCATGCGAGAGAGGAAGTCAGCGTTCCCATTGTCCCGCCCCTTCCTATGAACCACCGTAAATGCAAAGGGCTGAAGAAAGAGGAACCATCGTAGTATCCGAGCATTCTGAGTCCTGTTCCTTTGCATCCACTGCAGTGGGGCATGATCGGAGTACAGCGTGAACGCCCTCCCCTCTAGGTAATAACGTAGTTTATCAATAGCCCACCGTATGGCCAAACACTCCTTTTCAACAGTGGGATACTTCCGTTCCCTTGGGTGGAGTTTACGGCTAATGTATAGTATAGGATGTTCAGTCTTGTCCTCCCCTATCTGTGACAGAACCGCCCCGATACCCGTCTCTGAAGCATCAGTGGCTAGGGAAAAGGGGCGTCAGAAATCGGGTGGTATAAGCACAGGACTGGTGGTGATGGCTCTCTTCAAGTGAAGGAAGGCATCCCTGGCTTCTTGTGAGGGGGGTTGAGGAAGGGCGTTTCTGACGTTCTTCTGCAGCAAATTAGTCAGGGGGGTGGCTATGTCTGCGAAGTTCTGTATGAACCGTCGATAGTAGCCCATAAGGCCCAGAAATGCTCGTAGTTCCCTTTTTGTGGAGGGAAAAGGAGTCTCTGTGATGGCTTTTATTTTTTCCTTTTGGGGTGCTATCACCCCATCCCCTAGCATGAAGCCGAGGTATTTCACCTCTGGGAAGGCAGCTCGGGATTTCTTGGCGTTGATATGTAGACGGGCCTCTACCAGAGAGGTCATTACTTCAGCCAGGTGTTCTAAGTGATCTTTCCATGAATGACTGAAGATGACAATGTCATCAAGATACACAGAACTGTAACTGGTATGTGGAGCCAACACTTTATTCATTAGCCTCTGGAACGTGGCAGGTGCCCCGTGGTGTCCGAAAGGGAGGACGTTGAATTCATACAGTCCGTCCTCGGTGGCAAAGGCTGTTTTGTGACGGTCCTCCTCCCTTAGGGGTACCTGCCAATAAACTTTTGTCAGATCCAGAGTTGTTATGAATTTGGCGTCTCCTATTCGTTCTATGAGTTCGTCAACCCGGGGTATGGGGAACGCATCAAAGGTGGACGCTGCGTTTAAAGCCCTGAAGTCCATGCAAAAACGGGTGGACCCATCAGGCTTGGGCACCATGACTATGGGGGATGACCAGCTGCTCTTTGACGGTCTAATGACACCCAGTTCTAACATGCTAGCGACTTCCTTTCTGACGTCTGCCCTTTTTGCTGCGGGGATGCGATATGCTCTTTGTTTCACTATACTCCCTTTGGCCGTATGTATCTCATGTTCTGCCAGGTGGGTGCACCCAGGAGTGTCTGAGAACAAGTGAGAAAAAGGGCGGAGTCCTTCAAGTAATGCCTGTTTCTCCGCATCGGTAAGTTCTGGATTGATGGGTAGGCAGTCTAAGGTTGACTCAGGTCTATCTTCAGGTAGCACTAGATTAGACGGTTGTGGGACTGGTCCTAACCACTTCTTTAGGAGATTTATGTGGTAGGTTTGATAGCGTTTGGGCGACATTTGTATCTTATAGGTTGTACTGCCGAATTTCTCTAGGACTCGGTATGGTCCCTTCCATTCACTCCTGAATTTTTGTGTAGATGAAGGGAGCAACACTAGAGCCCAGTCCCCTTTGTTCAGAGACCTCCACCTTTTTCCCTTATCGTAGCATTGCTTTTGGTGCCTCTGGGCCGACTTTAGGTTGGAATAAGCCAAATCTCTCAACTTGCCTAATCTGGACCTTAACTGCTGGGTGTAGTCAAGTAGGGAACGTTGTTCCTGAGCCTCTTCTCTTTCCCAGGCTTCTCTGGTTATTTCTAGTAGGGACCTCGGTTGCCGGCCATACAATAGTTCAAATGGGGAGTATCCTAGGCTACTCTGGACCTGGGATCTTACTACATACAAAGCTAACGGGAGCATTTTGTCCCAATCCTTATTTTCGGAACTCAACAGCTTCTTCAGCGTGGTTTTTAGAGTCCTGTTGTATCTTTCCACTAAACCATCCGTTTGGGGGTGGTAAGCGGAAGTGCGGATGTGTTGGAGATCCAAGGTCTTGCAAACCTCCTTCATTATTTGTGACACAAAGGGTGTCCCCTGATCAGTTAGAATTTCACGGGGGAATCCTACTCTCGAAAACAGTTCCACCAGCTTCTCTGCTACATTCTTGGTGGTCGGGGTGTTCAGTGGAAAAGCCTCGGGGAATCAGGTGGAATAGTCCACCACTACTAGGGCGTATGTGTGACCCCTAGTGGTGCGAGGTAAGGGTCCTATGAGGTCCATCCCCACGCGTTCCCAGGGATTACCTATGACGGGCAGGGGTTGTAGTGGTACTGCTGGGGGTTTAGTCAGGTTTTTCCTCTGACACACCTCGCAATGCTGGCAGTAGGCCTCGGTCTCCTTATATATTCCGGGCCAATAAAACAGACGCAGTACATTTTGGGTGGTCTTTTCGGCCCCACTATGTCCTGCGGTTAGATGAGTGTGGGCATAGAACAATATCTGTTCGCGGAATTCTTTTGGCACCACCAGTTGCCCATGGTCTCCCTCTTTTCCTTCTCGATAGAGTAGATCGTTTTCGATACTAAACCGGGGCTACCTTTGAGCAGTGGCTGTTGTTTGCGCAACGTGAGCTGCCTCCCACGCATTCAAGAGGGTAGGGTCATTGGCTTGTGCAAATTTGAACCCCTTGTCTATGACCCAGGGTTCGGCGGACAAGAAGGCCTCCACCGGACGACAGGCTAACTCCCTTTTAAATAAGGCCAGGAAATGTGGATTATCCACACCTAGTATCAGTTCCTCGGGCAGTGACGCTACCACCCCTACTCTCACTGAGCAAGGTTCCCCTCCTATTGGGTTTATAGTGATGCGTGCGATGGGATATGTCTTTACGTCCCCGTGGACACACCGGATGTGTACTTCTCCCTCCCGCCCTATTTGGGAAGGAACCAGCAGTTTTTCCCGTATGACTGATTGTCTGCACCCTGAATCCAGGAGTGCCTTTACAGGGGCGTGGTTCACCAGTACCCTTACATAATATGAAGGTCCCATTTCGGCGGTGTACATCACAGCTTTGGGTATATACCCAACTTCCATGGGTTCCTCAACAGGTTTTTTTCTGGGGCACAACCGTGCTATATGGCCCCACTCCCCGCATTCAAAGCACTGGGGACCCCTCATTGCAGTGACATCCGGGCGAAATGGCCGTGGCTTTAGGGGTTCGTAGATGGTCTTTTTTTTCTCTGTTTTAGTGGGTGGTAACGGGGTCTTTGTGGGTTTTTCAGTCTCCCACGGAAAAGATCTAGGTGCAGCTCTAGTATAGTTGGCCGCCATCTCAATGGCCTGAGCTGCAGTCAGTCCTGGATGCTGTCTTAACCATCTTTGTGTCCCATAGGGCAGGGCTTCCATGAACTGCTCGAGTACTATGCTTGTCATGACGTCTTCTTTGCTCCGGTCATCGGGTCGCAACCATTTTTCCGCTGCCATTTTCAGGCGTAGATACAGAGTTTTGGGGTTTTCCCCCGTGACCCCTTTCTCTTTCCGAAACCTGATACGATATGCTTCGGCGTCCATCCCGAGGTGATCCAGTATCACCTCCTTGATTGCAGTATACGAGGAGGTACCCGCATGGTTTGCAACCTGGTATGCTGTCTGTGCTTCCCCCGTCAACAAGGGTGCGAGAAAGAAGGGCCACTTTTCCTCCGGCCACCCACACGCACGGGCTGCCCTCTCGAAATTGACCAGGAAGGCATCCGGGTCTTCTCCTGTGACGTACTTCTGTAATGATACTCCGGATGGATGAGGACCAGCCGGTCTTCGATCCACCGAGACTGCGGTCCCTGGAGTCTGAACCACTTTCTGCAAGTTATCCATTTGTTGGGTCATTGTGCTGCGGAACAAGGCTCGATCCGCGTCCGCGGTACTGATTTGTTGGCTGACGGCCCATTCCAGCTTCTGTTGCCCCTCGATTAATGTTTGTATGACTTGTTCCATCTTTGTTTCGGGTTCTGAGGGAGTAAATCCCACTTCTGACACCACTGTAGACTGGGCTTGTGGATCAGGGTTAACAGGAGTACTGGTTGCTGGTTCTGGGTCAGGTTTAACAGTTATACCAGGTTGCGAGTCAGGAACTAGATGGACACCAGGTCTTGGAGGTAAAGAGGGTTTTATTGGGATCACACGTCTTGTATTGAGCATCAAAGTTCTCCTGGTTCTAAATGTAAGTCTTTCCCTGGCAAACTGACTGGGATCCGTTTTGGCAACACGGTTGTTCACTTCTAGGTCTTCGGGTCCCCGGGCTTGTCCTCAAGGTCTGGTCATGGAGGTATCTCGCCGCTCCGCATCCCATGCAAAGGAAGACCAACAGAGAGGGAATCGTTAGTTCTACTGTCTTCTGGGGGGGGGTGCACCTTGGGACCGTGTGAAGTGAGGCTGGCGGAAGTTCACCAGTGTATAACGTGCAGCTAAACCACCGTCGGTGACGTGGGGAGGGCGTACAGAAGGTGAGGGTTAAACGCGGGGTAAAGGAAACAGAAGGAAGGGAAAGACGAGGAATACACTAACACGGGTCTATATACACTAATTACACACGCTTGATTCCCGCCCACACCGCCATACGCTGCCGTACCTGGGACAGCCACGCTCCTCCCCCGGGAGAGTGGCACGGCGGCTCACGGGGTCGTTGGCCTCCTGGCACTCCGTGGGTCTCGTCTCCTCCTCCGGGATGTTCTTCGGGGTTCCTTCGTTGTCCTTCGCTATCGCCTTCTTCAATCCGTCCAAACCGCTCTCCGACGCCGCTCCTCGCCTTCTCCTCCTCCGGGGTGATGTCACACGCCTCGTGCATTGCTTCCGGGGGTTTATCCAGTCCGACACCGCTGACGTATACAGGAGGAGTGGTCTCCTCCTTCTCCGAGAACGCCCACTTAAAGGCGCCGGGTTCCTCCTCACCCAGTTCGTCCAGTCCTGTATCCCAGGGGTCCCTCTGTAAGGAAGGAGGCATAACAGGGTCAGTTCCGGGAGTCCACCCCTCCTCGGTTTTACTCCGCCTCACTCCGTTACAGCCTGATTTTTCCATTTGGGCGTTTGGCTACGACCAAAGGTGCGACCCACTCACTGGCTTCCACCTGTTCTATGATTCCTTCCTTAAGTAGTTTATCCAATTGTGTTTTGACCTCATCCTTGACTGCAAACGGGAGGTTCCTTGGTTTGTGTACGACGGGTATAGCTTGTGGTTTTACCCTGATTTTGTGCTGGTATCCTTTTAAAGCTCCAATTTTACCATTGAATACCTTAGGGTACTTATCCAACACAGCCTTACTGTAGTCATCAATTCCTTGTACCACTAGGACCGGGTCTTCCTGGTTTGGGTCAAGGATGATACCCAAATCGCCCTGATCCATCCATCCCTGCACGGATGGTCCTACAGCTGCTACGTACAGTTTTCCATCTGATTCTCTACCTTTGTAGTTGAATCTCAGCCTTCTTACACCACAAATTTTGATGGACTCACCATTAAATGATGTTATTGCTATGTCCCCTTTATCCAGGTGGTCTCCAATTTGTGGTGTGAATTTTTCATCCCATACTTTTTTATTTATGATTGTGTAGGGTGAGCCTGAGTCCGCCACAATGCTGATACCTACACCACCGATCGTCATTTCACAAATTGGATTCTTTTTCCTCTTCGTTATGTTGGTGCTGACCTCGTTCACCTGTTCTTCTTCTATGCTGAGGACACACAGACTATCATCCTCTTCATCTGAAGTGTCTCTTTGGTAGTCCCCCTCGTCATTGACATATTTGACGGAACGCGTATTCCTCCTCCTGCATGCTTTTTGGAAATGTCCTACTACTCCGCAGTATGTACATTTTACTCCTCTAGCGGGGCATTTCTTGTCATCTGCCCAGTGTGATATGTCGCCGCATCTATAGCAACGTCTTTTATCGCTTTCTCTTTGTTTGCTGTAAACTGGTTTGGACATTCTGTTGCCCCATGCCGGTTTTGGTGTGCGTTTATCTTGCATCACTCTGTTAACTGTCGCACTCTCCTTCTTCACACTGTATTCCGCAATTACTGCTTTTGCGCAACGGCCGGTTAATTCTTTTTTCTAGCAATGTCTATTATATTTTGAAGCGGGTATTCCCCCTTGGCCCATAAATAGTCTTGTATGTTTGCATTAGAACCTTGCATTACAATTTGGTCCCTGATTAGCTCGTCATGCGAGTCGCCACACCTACAGTTCAATGCTAAGTTCTTGAGTGCTGACACATAATCATCCACAGATTCTTCTTTTCCCTGTTTTCTGTGGAAGAACTTGTATCTGTCCACTCCCACGCATACATTGGGCTTGTAATACGTGTTAAGATCGTCAAGAGCATTTTTGTACACATCAGTCTCACCTTCTCCTCTTGTTTTTTGTTGATATTGTTATAAACTTTTATTCCTCCAGCTCCTAGGCAATGTAACAATAGTTTGTGTTTTTTCTTTGAGTTAAACTCGTCGTCGTCCTCGAATTGCGAGATATAGTTTTCAAAGTACTCCCTCCAATCTTCCCATTTTAATAAAGGCTCATCTTTTCCAGGTAGGAATGGCTGTGGAGGGGATAGGTTCCACAAGTAACCCGACGCCATCCTCTTGTTTTTTTTAAATGGACGTACAATTGGTTTAAATAGTGTCCCTTGACTCTCTATAGCCTTTATATTTTTCCAATTCTGCTTATTCGGCAACCCTGTAATTCTTACTCTATTCCTCCCTTTTTTTTTTAATTCATTACTGCATCTTTCCTTCCTTTTATTTGACAAAGAGAAGTTTGATACATTAATATTCTCCTTTTTTTTGTTTTAGTGTGTGGATATATTGTATTGTTGGTTGTTTTACCTGTTGCCCTGCTGATCGATCGGTACTGGGTTGGTATTTATACTATACATATTTGTTTTATAGTACCTGGTCCACACCCTTACGTGCACATGAATTCTGTTTATTATTTCCCTGCCTCCTTACTTTTTCCTGTAGTTCGTGTGCTTACGCTCAGTTCTCGGGCATCAATTCCTTGCTTGTGCGTCGTTCCGACGCTCGTATTTGCCCTTTATTTACTTCCTTAAGATGGAGGCACGTTTTTGCGCGTTGCGTAGCTGATCAGCTGGACCGCATACTTTCCTACTCTCAAAATGGCCGCCTTCCTTACATTGCGCGTCACAACGCAGTTTTTCCCGTTCCACACGTCGTGATCAGCTGGCGGTTTGGAATGTCGTTCAACCGTCGCCCTTTCGGGAGGTAATTTTACACCGCAATTTTCATTTCTCTTCTTTTGTAATGTTGCACATTTCTCCAGTTGTTTTTATGCACTTCATTCGTACTTCGTCACAGCGCACATTTTAATTTTTTTTCCTTACTTAAACATTTTTTTTTTTAGTCTCCTTCATTCCTTGTACATTCTCACAATTTTCCTTTCCTTGAATTTTCCTTACTTTTACGCTGGTTTCTTTTATTTTCTTTTTCCTTTAAGCCAGTTTCATCGCATTCCTGTAAGTCTTCTTCTTCACTCTTCACCAGTAAGTAGCGAGGCTTTTCTTTTTCTTTTCCTTTGTTATGTATTCATTTGTGGGTTCCGGTGTTGGTCCTCGTCGCCATTGTTAAGAACCGGACAATGAAACGATTGTAGTATATTAAGGTTCTTTAATAAGTACCAACACAGGCTCCGAGAGCGGAGCGTAAGCTAACTGGCCGCCTCACGTCACCCAGCTGACAACTGTCAACGGCCAGGTGACAGCTGGTGATGTCATCTCTACGGTGTCCTCGCAGGGACAAGGTGAGAGCATGCTACAGTGTCCCTAAGAGGACACAAGGCAATACATAACAAATTACCATTTCATAATCCAAGCTGGGGTTCACTAAAAACTCTAAAACTATGTTTAGAGTCTCCGTCAACTTGGACAAGTGACAGTTGTTCCCAAAGACCCCAGCTAAACTTCATGGAAGTGATTGATAGTCCTCTGAACTTGGCTCATCAGCAGCACAGAAAGGCCAATCAACTGTTCGCAAATAAAAAATACGAAGAAGCAATTGCATGTCACAGATGAGCATCTGGGTGGGGCCAGAAGCAAGTGTAATATGCAGACTGCTTTCATCTGTCTTCTCACAAATATGATGTGGGAGTGCTTGAGATTGTTTATAGCAGTATGTTCAAAGATTATGAGTGCTTCTAGTTTCAGACCAACGTCCTGTGTTTCTGTGAAATGTAGAGTTATAGGGGTATATGTATGAAAAATCCATTTAGCGAAGTCCTTAATAGCGATTTTTAGCGAATCGCTATTATGGACTCGTAAAATGAAATGTATGTAGGAATCGCAATAATAATTATGATTCCTCAGTATTCCTAAACTGCGAGTCACAAATTGTGATTCGCAATTGAGGAATACCTTCCCTTTCATTCCTATGGGCCTAGAAGCCCATAGGAATGAATGAGCAGACATTCGCAATTTGAGAGTACCCATTAGGTACTCGCAAATTGTGAATGCAATTTCAAGGGTGCAAAGGTGTCAAAAGGACATCCTGTTGAGCCCCTGAAATATATGTGTGTGTATATGTGGCACATACACATGCCCTAGGGGCATGTATGTACACCACATGGTACTTTGAAAAAAGGGCATTTTTCATGGAAATCGCAAAGATTTCTTAGGCCAAAATCACACAACTTGGGTGCTTCCTGCATTTCATTTACGGAATCGCAATTTGCGATTCCTTAAATGCATTCACATAATAGGGAGTCGCAAATTTTGCGATTCCCTAAATTGTGAGGGCCTTTTAGGATGATACATCCCAAAAGGCTTTTCCCCCTTTGCAAACGAGCCGATTCTGAGAATCAGCCCATTTGCGAGCAGGAATTAGGCTTCATACATATGCCCCATAGTATTTTTTTTCTGAGGCTTGTTATGGCTGCCGAGTGGAAGTAAAGAGGAAAGAAAGAAACTCATTGATCAGGGGGAGCATTTAAGTTAGTAACTTCCAGCAATGATAAGAAAACTGCTCTCTATGTCACTTCATTGGCTCCCCATCTTCTTCCAATGGTACTTGGGTGTGTTTCATTGTTGTAATTTACCCTGTTAGAGGGTTGCACACTTACCTTGAATGTGTCACACAACCCATTAACCCTCAATCTTATTTAAGATCAAAGGGCAAGATGTACAAAATTCAGTTTTTGCATTTCCTAAATAGCGAATCCTAAGAAATCACTATTTAGGAAATGCAAAACCGAATGTACAAAAACAGAGATGCCCGACCTGGAAGAAGCAGAAACAACATAAAACAATAATGTGGTTCTCCCTGCAGGAGTAATGCAACTGGGTGGCCCCAGATGTAGCACATCGCGTCATTAGTCCCTGGACAGATTCAAGGGTGTCCAGCTGCAAGCCCGGCCGGAAAACAGGCGGAGCACGGCCCGGCCCGTTGCTGCTGGTGCTGCGCAGCGGCGGAGCTGAGCCCGGCCGTGAAGATTCCAGGAACCAAAGACAACCCCCACAGGACTCGGCCCTGGCGCTGCCTTTATGCGCCTCCTGGCGCTGTTGAGGGCGTCAGCTGGTGGTGGGAGGGGCCCGGCGGAGCCAAGCCCGGCCGGGAAACAGGCGGAGCAAGGCCCGGCCCTTTGCTGCTGGTGCTGTGCAGCGGCGGAGCTGAGCCCGGCCGTGAAGATTCCATGAACCAAAGACAACCCCCACAGGAATCGGCCCTGGCGCTGCCTTTATGCGCCTCGTGGAGCTGTTGAGGGCGTCAGCTGGTGGTGGGAGGGGCCCGGTGGAGCCAAGCCTGGCCGGGAAACAGGCGGAGCAAGGCCCGGCCCTTTGCTGCTGGTGCTGCGCAGCGGCGGAGCTGAGCCCGGCCGTGAAGATTCCAGGAACCAAAGACACTCCTCCATGCCCCATTTGTCTCTCCAGTGCTTGAAGTTCCCGCTCCAGTTTATATAGTGTGTTCTTGTGGAAAAGTAAATTTTGCCATGTTCTGTGTCCCTACGAGTCCTCCATCATATGTTATGTGTGCATGATTAATATGCATATGTATTCACCATGTTCGATTAAAGACGCAATTATAGCTGTGTCCACCTCTAGTATGCCAATTTCCAGTTCTCGTGAATACTACGAATATCAGACCTATTTAAAGCTACGTTGCCACGTTTCTCAGTGTGCACGTTATTCCATTGTAAAGTCCCCGTTTCTAGGCCTCAAAAGGGCCTGGACACCAGATTCAGCTTCTGTCTCCTGAGCCTCGCTGAGGAGCGATACAGCCCCCACCTGTGTTCCTGACCCTTCACTTACTTCCTGCCTTGCAGTGCCCGGTTCAGCCTGGCTCTGCCTCTGAGTCTGCCAAGAGTATGTTATGATTCCAGTTATCAGTCCAGTCCTCCTTCTCTGCATTCCTAAGCTACTGAATCGCATCTATAGTTTCCGTCATTGTCTAGCCTCTACGTCTCCATGTAAGAGAAATACTGTATTTATGGTCATTTAGTATTCTTCATCACGCACTACATGTAGAATAATGCATGCTCCAGTCTTAGAGTCTGTTCGCCTTTACCCCGATAACTTTTGGATTCTATCAACATGTTCTCTAAAACATCAGATACTAGATACTGTTTAGGTACATGTCGCCCTGACTCTCCAGACTTCAGTCTCTGCTCCTAGCACAGAGTTCGTAGCCCCCAGCTTCTTCTAGTAACACGTCATTGCCAGTTTGGGCGCACCATTAGGTCAGAGGTCCCGGCTCCTTAGGTAGCCCCCTCCATGTCTCCACCCCATTCATGACATATTCTGTTACGTTTGCATCACATGTCTATGTATACGCCTCTGTTACACCTACTTTCACCCTTATCTTTCGCGACTGCTATTGACCACACCCACTGCTCCGCCTATCGTATGTATTGTAATGCAACTGTTTTAGTATATATGATCGTGTATTGTTATTAAATGTTAGCGCGCTCATCCCAGATCCTGCCCGGCAGCTGTCGGGGCCCCCCTGTCAGGCTCTGCCATCCTATTCCTATGCAGGTTGTCCTGTTCCTGTCCTTTATGCTGTAATAAACCTGCAAAACTCCTACTACCTCGAATCTTGACTCTTATTTATTGAGCTATCTGTTATTGCTATGCCTAGACAAAAATAGATCCGGTATTATTTATTTATATACCACATTCTGTATGTCTTTCAGTACTCCAAAACTCTTTGAAATGCATAATCCTCTAATCTTTACCTTGAAAGCCTCCCATATTAATTGGACACTATCTACAGATCCCTTGTTTCTGATAAAAAAAATCCTTGAGTTCCTCACCTAGTTCTGCCTGGAAGACCACATCTAATAGGGCCGTGGGTTGCAGTCTCCTGCACAGCCTGGGTCTGTCGTAGCCTGGTGGGGTGAGCGACATCTTTACTGGACAGTGGCCTGAAAAAGTCTGGGCCAAGTGCACCACATTTCGTGCGGCTGGCCCTAATCCCTCGGAGAGGAGGCAGTAGTCTATTCGTGCCCATGTTCCCCTGTGAGACGTAAAGTGTGTGCCCTCCCGTACCTAAGGGTGAGTATACCTCCAACTATCTATCAGGTCCCCTTCTTCAATTATACCCCTCAGTGCTTCCTGCGCGTACGTGTAGTGATGTGTAGCCAGATTATATCTGTTCTGGAGTGGGTTCAGTGCGACATTAAACTTTCCTCCCTGATAATGTGAGTGGAGCCAATGTTTATTATTTTGCCCGCATGAATTAGAGGGGTGCAGGGGGATGGGGATGTGCGAGGCAGCCCCCCACTCAAAAAGTCTTCAAACAATTAGAGCCTCGCCCATGTAAACATCCTTATTCTGCGGTAGGGATATAAATTCTCACTCCTACCTTGGATATGTCCAATAACATAAACAAAAAGGTCTGGATGTATTCTTTTCACTTAAAAATAAATCACACAGGACCAAGTCATTCACCAACAAAAAAGTTGTGAGAGATAGAGAGAGTACCTCACGGTAGAACAACCCGAGGGGGTTCCCGGTCAATGATTCCCGGTATATCCACTTCTCATCATCGGCGACTCTCTCTATTTGTGAAAAGACAAACGTGCACTCAACAGGAAAGTAGTGCAGACGTGAGAATAGTGAGAAAATGAAGAAAGAGCACAATTAGTGATCAACACAAAAAAGTGTACAAATACACGTAACGAAACCCCAAACAAACCACACCAAAAACGAATAGAATGGGTAGTGGTGCTTTGCTTGCTGATACCGTTTTATTCTGATGCAGCAAAGCACTACCAATTAAAATTGGTTACTTGTATACCAACACAGATTATCTCCTCAAGCCGACATGTTTCATCGCTCCTTCTTGTGGCGATTTCATCAGGGCAACTGAGGGGTTTGTTGTTCTCAAGCTTTTCACATTGAAAATGGACCTGTGTGAAACAAAAACACGCTCAAGGCGTGATTCAAGTACCTCATCCAAGGGGCACTACTGATGCAGCATATATAGGCACACAGCTTAAGACTACTTTACCTGGAGCGCGCTATGTCAGCACATACCAGCGTCACTCCTCAGGACTCCGTGCCAAATGTTCACGTGTCCGTGACCGTGACCTGGACAATTCACAGTCACCTATATGAGTTAAAAAGACACAACAACAGTGTTTTCAGTATTCCCACAGGTGTGCGCGTGCCGACCATGACACTCACAGACCAGAAATTTACGCCCTTTCATGCAAACACCAGCATGTTCCATCTAGATTGCTCTATCAATGCTGTCTGGCGATAAGATAAAAAAAAAACAACCTAGCATATCGCCCCTTGTTGTAGTTCCCATTAGCCAGCACCCCCGCACTTTCATACTCAATGGACAGCCACTATTCACTCGAGCTTCCTCGTATATAAGTCAGCGTGGAGTGGTAAACGCATACCCCCCATTCCCTTTCGTACTTTCAACGAACTCTGCATTTGTACCAGCACTGGGAACATATTCAAAAGGAGATATGTGGCGCGGCAACAGTCCCCGTACTCATTCGCTCGGTCACAAACACACTCTTACTCAAGCCGCGTCCCTCCGGCGCTTCCGACGGTCCACAAGTACGGACTGATTGTCGGTCAGGAAGTAACCAGCGTGGGCGGAGCCCCGCCCCTCACGTTTACGTCCGGCGGCCATCTTGGAATGGGTTTGTTTCAGCAGCTATAATGGCATATTCCTTGCCTAGACACGGTAAAAAACGTGTGGAGAAATTATAAAAAAAATTTTTTACAAAAGGGGGCACCCGGTCCCAATATAAACAGAACTGTTCACATGAAATTACCATGCAAGGTGGTGCTGAAAATAAGCTAACTGAATGCAAAGCATACGTACAAGGGAAAAAGGGTTGGCTGAACACAAAACATACGTGCAGGGGAAGGACACCCGGAATACAATTGTATGTGTGTGCCTGTAAGTATGTCGCTAAACATGTGGAGAGGCAATCCGACGGGGATGATTCCCGGGGGAGGAACGGCAAAGGCATAGAGGTGTCTAGGGCGACTGCACACACCAAGGGGTGGAGTCGATGGACTGAAACTCCTATTCATGAAGTCTGATATCTCCATCCTGCTAAGGCACAAGGCAATACTACCTAGGGGCTCAAGGGTGAAGTGGAACGCGTATGACAGAGCCCTGTCAGCGCCTGCTAATCTTGTTCCACTCAATATTTTCGTTGAGTCCCTCCCGGTCTGCCCTTTCCAAATAAATCCATTTTGCCTCCTTTTTCGCCAAGATGTTCTCCAAATTGTGTGAATCGCCCACCACCTTTTCAAGGACAGTCCACTTCAGGTCCCTAGGGTCATGTCCTGATGTACTGAAATGTTGTACCAGCCGCGTGGTCAACTTCTTAGCGCGGATGGTGCTCAGATGTTCCTGCACACGTATTTTTATTTTCCGGGTAGTCAGGCCAATGTAGTAGAGGCCGCAGCTGCACATCAGTCTATAAATGACGTGTGTCGTATTGCAGTTGCTGAATCTATTGAGGAACCATGTCCTACCACCACATAGATTTACCATCTTAGTGGCCTCTGTGAGCCCACAGACAGAACAGTTTCCACAAGGATAGTGTCCAGCAGGTACAGTGCTGGTATTGACAGAATCCCTATTGCGTGTGTGGACCAATTTATCTCGTAAATTAGGAGCTCTCCTGAAGGCAAATCGCGGCATGGGCATCTTGTTCTCCATTGTGTCAAGGATGGACCAGTTCTTCCGTATGATCTGTCTAATTTTGCTCGATAAGGGATCAAAGGTGGTCACTACTGGTAAACACACTTGCTTCTCTTTTGTGTTACGCTCCAGTAGGGCTTCTCTCGGGGTGTTCAAAGCCCTCTTCCGTGCATGTCTGATGACTTTGGCTGGGTAGTCCCGCTGTTGTAACCTGTTCACAAGTTCAGAGGACTGCTCGAGAAAAGTTTCTGTAGAAGAGCAATTCCGGCGGTAACGCAGAAATTGTCCCACCGGGAGGTTGTCACGTAACGACCTCGGATGGAATGAATGGTAATGGAGGAGGGAATTCCTATCCGTGGCTTTGTGATGAACACTAGTTACCAACTTGGAATCTGTCACAGTGATGTCTACGTCCAGATACACCGCAGAGGCATTGCTAATGGACCAAGTGAACCGCAAGCTGGGGTCCACCTGGTTCAGCCATTGTAGGAATGTATTGAGCCGGTCCTCTGTACCCGTCCAGATACAGAGGACGTCGTCAATATAGCGTCTCCACAGGGAGATATTGTCTCTGTAGGGATTGGACTCATGGAGGACCACATTCTTCTCCACCTGACCCACATAAATGCAGGCCAGGCTGGGAGCAAATGTGGCCCCCATCGAAGTTCCAGAGGTCTGCAAGTATAATTGTCCCTGGTACTCAAAGAAGTTTCTCGTGAGTGCCAACTCGATACATTGCATGACGAAGGTTTGGGGTGTGTCATAAAACCACTCCATCGACCCCAGGGCCCGTGCTGCTGCCACCAGCGTGGCGTCCTGGGGGATGCTGGTGTACAGTGACTCTATTATTTTGCCCCACAGGTTAGTGAAGAATTCAGGGATATGCATGTTGGGTCCATAACAATTCGCAATTGTAACCGAATCACTACCTAATCATCCCCACGCAATGATATACCTACCCTGCGGGTCCTCCATCCTCCCTACTAATTCAAAAGGGGTTTGTTTTTTTAAACACGATCGCAGTGCCACGGGCATATGATGAATAGGATGAAAAAAGTCGACAACTCGCCCATTTACTGGCAAATGTGTTCACGGCCTTTGGATTAATATGGATTTCTTGTAGTAAAGCCATCTGTAATGTTATGTTATCTTATAAAGAGCTCTTCTATAGTGCACGGCTACTCCATGGAGTGTCCCGGCGCTTTGGCAAAGAGAGATGAAAGAGAAGTACACAACATAGCGTCCTCCAAGGCCGGCTCAGAGTTACTGGGAGAAGAGCCAAGTCTTCAATTCCTTCCTAAAAACTAGCAGACTAGTGGCTGTTCTCAAGGAATAGGGGAGATCGTTCCAGCAACGGGGTCCTAGGTACCGGAAAGAGCGACCTCCAGTACGGACGCGTCTGATGATGGGCACAGCGGCCTTGGCCTGCAAAGCCGACCTTAGAGTCCTCCTGGGGGTGTAGAAGGCAATCCGCTTCCCAAGGTAGTTTGGGCCCATCAGGTGGAGAGCTTTGAAGGTCAGAGTCAAGATCTTAAAAATGACTCTCTTAGCAACCGGAAGCCAGTGAAGTCTCTCTAAAAGCTCCGAGGCTCGAGCCCTTCGCGGTAGTCCGAAGATGGCTCTAGCAGCCGAGTTTTGCACAACCTGCAAGCGTGCCATCAGATATTTAGGAAGGCCCAGATAGAGGGCGTTTGCATAATCGAGACGCAAGCCTATCAAGGCCTGCACCGTAATTTTTTTGTGCTGAAGGGATAGTAGAGGGAGAAACTTCCGCAACATTTTCAGAATGCCGAAGCACTTCCCAGTCAGCCCAATGATCTGGGATCTGAAAGAGAGGTCGACATCACACAGGACACCCAGATTTTTAGCTTTTAACGAGGCGGCATCGGGCGGGGACATGTCACGAGGCCACCATGTCTTCCAGTCGGAATCCGGTGGGCATCCAAAGAAAAGCAGCTCCGACTTGTCTGAGTTACATTTCAGACTATGCCTCTGAAACCAGTCAAACACGGCTTCCAGACATCCCCGGATCCGGCCGCTGTCAAAATCCTCACCCTTGTTACACGTAAAAAGGAGCTGGGTGTCATCAGCGTAGGATATGATCTGGGCACCGAAAGATTCCGCCACTGCCGCAAGAGGGGCCATATAGATATTGAAAAGGGTGGGGCTCAGGATGGACCCCTGAGGGACCCCCACCTCCAGCGGCGGCATTTCGGCGGAAAACGGAGGTGCCCAGACCACTTGTCGGCGGTTGGTCAGAAATGACTTAAACCATTTCCACACCGTCCCACGAAAGCCTATCTCCCAGAGTCTTAAAAGGAGACCATCGTGGGGTATGGTGTCGAAAGCCGCCAACAAATCCAGCATGACCAAGATAGCTCAAACCCCCCCCCCCCCCCCCCCCACCCCGTACTGAGTCTCTCGGATGGCATCGGTGATCTCGAGAAGAGCTGTCTCCGTGCTAAAATTCGCACGGAAACCCGATTGAGAGTCGTGCAAGATGCTGTTGCTCTCTATGAAGCTGGAAATAGAGAGGTGCACGTGTAACTGGTGTCTATCTAAGTAGGCCAGAACTTGTCTTCGTTTCCTCGGGTCTCCAAGGCCCCTGATATTCCAGGATACCACCCTCAGTGCGTGCTTATCCTCCTGTGCCATTGTACAAGTTGTGGATCATCTGGTCAATATAATGTGAGTATTCAAATAGTGGCATTTGTGCATACAAAGAGACAAACATAGCAAAAGTAACTTGTGCAGGCGTGTCACTGCTACTGTTAAATTCCCATCCCTGTGCCGTCCCCACCCACTGAAACATCCCAAACATGTCAGTTGTAAACGACCCCCCCCCTCCCAATCCCCAATAGCTTGTTTATCATGGCAACTAGGTCTATGCCTTTCCATTCGAAACTTGGGAAGTGACCTGGAAGAAGCAGAAACAACATAAAACAATAATGTGGTTCTCCCTGCAGGAGTAATGCAACTGTGTGGCCCCAGATGTAGCACATCGCGTCATTAGTCCCTGGACAGATTCAAGGGTGTCCGGCTGCAAAGTGGCTGTATACTCCCTACTGTGTGCACTTCAGCACTAAGGTCTAATTTCTCCTGTGCACAGTGTCTTATTCCATTGGTATTCTAACATATCCATCGAACTTGATTGTTAGAAACGTCTTATCAGCTTCTGGCGATAGTTTACAGCAGCGCTCATTCGTCCTCCGGTGAGTGGGAGCGTGGTGAACCTTCCAGCGTTGGTGTCCGTCTCTTCTGCTTCTTAAGTTGCTTCAAAAATTCTTCCACTTGTTGAAGCTTCGTGAAAAAAGTTTGAGTTCCTTGATGAGTTATGCGGAGGTGAGCTGGGTACAATAAGGTATAGTCGATCTGTGCTTGTCCGAGTTTCTGTTTCACTGCTAGAAACTTACGGCGTTCCTCTTCTACCTGTATCGTAAAGTCAGGATATATGGTGAAGGTTAGCCCATCGTAGTTCAGCTGCTTTTTCTCCCTGGCCACTCGTAGAGCCGTGTCCCTATCCCGATAATTCAGCAGACGGGCGATGATGGGCCTGGGCGTGCTTCCATGGGGCGGTCGGGGTGCCAAGGATCGATGTGCCCTTTCCACTATGAAATGAGGGGAGAGTTGGGCAGCGCCCACCACTTCTAGCAGTAGCTTCTCGATATAGTCTTCCATTTTGCCCGTATTCGTACTCTCCGGTATGCCCAAAACGAGTATGTTGTTCCTCCTGCTTCGCGCTTCTATGTCCTCATTTTTGGCTGCTATGATCTTGAGTAGCTTATCCATTTGTGTCGTCGCTTTTTGTACTTGGGTTGTAGTGTCTTCCACATCTGAAAAGCGCTGCTCTGCTTCTTTTATGCGCGTTTCGCGTCCATCAATCTTACGAGCTATCGTGTCCATTCGTGTGGTCATTGTGTCCATTTTGTCCGCAATGGTTGCAAATCCTTGCCGCACCTCCATCAATATCGAATGAACATCTTCTCCTGGTGATGGTTGTTGCTCCTGTTGTGAGTTGTTTGCCCCGTAGTCTACTTCTGTCTGTTGTTGCCTCGTGGCCTTTTTGCCGTCAAATGTCAATCGCGGTTGGCACGCATCTAGTTTCCCCATCGCGTCTCCGTCACTATTGGCAACAATCCGTGTATGTCCGTGCCTGTTCCCCGTGATATGCGGCAGCCTCGTTATATGCAGCGGCACAATTCCTTGTCCACTTCGACAAAGGCGTGGGACTGCGCTTTTTGTGACTCTCCGGCCGTATTATAAGGGTGCGGGCCATGGACCTGGGTGCAGGTTGAATTACTGGAATATTTGAGCTTGCAGAGGGTGGGGAGGGGATATTTGCACAATGTGGTCTCAGTTCGGGTGCTGACCTCAGTTGCCGTTTGCCAATATGCGCATTGTTGGTGTAGATTCCACTAGGTTTCAAGGGGGAGAACTTCTCAAAATGATTCCCAAAAATGCCGATTATGCAGAGCTCTCTCACACCATATTAATACCTCTACCATTGGGTATGTAGGTTATATAAAGTGGCAGCGTTCTAGCTGGGGAAGGGACGTGTATCCATAAATTGAGCTTGGCTTAGCGATCTTGGCGGCTAGTGTGGGTGGTGGCAGCTCCCATACGGACCCGTTTTGATGCACTCAGGAGATATCTCTGATTTTTAAACTGTACTGTATTTTACCATTCGCTGCGCAAATCTGTCACGAAAGCGCAGAGGCGCTTCCACTTATATTTTAAAATTCGCTCTGCTCAGTTTCTATCTTTGTGGGCTACACGCTTACCTGTCTAGTTGTACTCTGTCATCTGGTGTGCCTGCCTGCCCCGTTCCACCGCGGCTGTTGGGCCGTTTGAGTGGAGGGCGGGTGGCCATCTTGGGTATAGTCCCGGACCCTTGCTAGATCAGTGGCAGCATTCTAGCTGGGGGAGGGACGTGCATCCATAAATTGACCATGCCCTTTCGAGCGCGCAGCGGGCGTGACGCCGCACGCCGAAGGTAAGCCAAAGGTCTGTCCGTCTGTGGCTGTCCGCGCGCCTGGTGCCGGTAAGGCTACTCTTTTTCCTTCTTTGTCTGTGGGTGGTCCACTGAGGTATACTCAGAGTGAGCTTCTGGCTCTTAATCATAATGTATGTAAAGGGATACAACCATGAGCGGTCTCCGACTGCGTCCATAAAATCTGCTCTCTCTGTAAATTCAACTTTACTCTATCCCCAACCCCACCCACATCAGCTCTGAGAATTAATATCAAAGACACGGTTTCGGCTTCACTAATTAATGCCCGCTCCATGGTGAAACATGCTGCTGACATATTTGAGCTGCTATCGGGTGACAACCTTGACATCTTATTCATCACAGAGACATGGTTTAACAGCTCTTGCGCCCCTGTGGTTGAATTTGCTATTCCGCAGAGCTACAAAATTATGAGAACCGACCGTGCCGTGGGGAGAGGTGGAGGGGTGGCGGTGTTTTTTAGAGACACGTGGTCTTTTACTAGTGAGTCTTCTAGCGAACTGGGAGATGGTGAATTTCTCCACTTCTCCTTTGTTCTTACGCCTCATTTTACCCTAGGCGGCACTCTGATCTACCGCCCCCCAGGCCCTTGTGGCTTTTTTCTTAAAGCACTAGAAGAGGTGATTGTACCCCGGGCGCTGAGGTTCTCTAGGTTTCTGCTTCTGGGCGACTTCAATATTCATGTTGACATAAAGGAGTCATCTGATGCGCTCAGCTTGCTAGAAACTTTTAGTTTGGCCCAGCTGACCCAGTGGGTAAAATTACCCACTCACTCGGGTGGTCATCTTTTGGACCTAATCTGTTCCAATTTTGCCTTGAGCACGTCTGACCCCCTAATTCTTTCATGGTCGGACCATAAACTCATTAGGTTCTCATGGCCTCTTATCAATTTTTCCTCTCCAACCCTCCCACTTACTTGCCATCAAAAGATTAACGTGTCAGCCTTGTCCAATGTTCTTCAGCAGAGCCGTCCTGTGCTTGGCTCCGAGCTTACAGCTGCTGTACAGCAATTTGACACCTGGATCAGCTCGGGGTGCAAGCCTCAGCCAAACAGGGCTCTGGCCCTAACAAGAGCGCTACTCCTTCCAAGCCCTGGTTTTCACAAGCGCTGAAAGCATTAAAACTTGACTGTAAAACGCTAGAGAGATGTTGGAGATGTGCATATTGTCCTTCTGCTAAAGAGGCCCTACGCGCCACTCAGAGGGTCTATTATGATGTTATAAAAACAGCAAAGAAGGAATTTTATGCTGATAGGATTTCTTGAGCAAATAACAATAGCAGGGAGATTTTTTCTATTGTAAAAAGCTTCCTTTCCCCTCAGGGTGAACAACCCCTGTTTCCTTCTTCCGCCCAATGGTGTGAGGATTTGTCTTCTTTTTTTATTGATAACATTGTGGGAATCCAGGACAGCCTGCGTGTGATATGCCCGGATCAGATTAACCAGGATATGTGTCCCCTTGATCATTGCCCCCTTATTTCCCCTGCTTTCTGTGCCTTTTCTCCTCCTACTGAGGCAACTACCTTAGCTGTCCTTAAATCGATGAAATCCGGTTCCCCCACTGATTCTTGTCCGGCCCGCATTTTGGGTGGTGTGGCTGAGGTAGTCTGTTCCGAGGCCGCAGTGATCATTGGCCTCTCGTTTAGGACGGCCACTGTCCCTGACTGTTGGAAACAGGCTAAACTCCTGCCACTTCTTAAGAAATCAGGGCTTAATTCCAATACTCTGGCCAACTATCGTCCCATCTCTCTGCTTCCAGTGCTGGCCTAAGTCACCGAAAAAATAGCATTTCGCCAGCTGGATGCGTTTGTTGAAGATTCACATGCACTTCATCCTGCAGAGTCTGGGTTCCGTGCTACTTATAGCACTGAGTCCGCTTTGGTTGAGATCTCCGAAGCTATAAGGGAGTGCCTGGACGGAGGCGGCAGAGCAGCTCTGATTATGTTAGACCTCTCTGCCACCTTCAATACGGTGCCTCACCAACAGCTGATCTCGCGTCTGGCTTCCATTGGCATTGCTGGGTCTGCTCTAGAGTGGCTGACATCGTTTTTGACCAATCGATTCGTAAAACTTTATTTCGATTCATCAACAGAATCATAAAAGCATACATTGTTAAAAACACCAATACATTTAGATTATCTGAACTACAATCACAAATTTCCAGTTGAATGATAATTTACATATAATTTCCTTAACATTTAATTTTGAGATTTAAGTTCCAATAAACAAGGTAAAGGACCAAAAAGTGCTTGTGCTATAAAATCATCAAAGGCTATATTGCTATAGCTAACAGAGACCTGACATATTAGCATCTGTTATTACATGGTACTCCCACTAAAACTGCTCAATAACGTTTTCTAATGTTAAGTGCCAATCTAATAAAACTAATCATAGCACTACATATGCCTGCAGTTGATAGTGACATCAAATACTCATATCCTTCTCTGTGGTTACACGGTCTAATATTCAATAGGAGAGGTTTAATAAATCGGTTTCTTGGGTCTTTGTACAAGGAACAAAAAAGAACAAGATGCAACGTACATTGTGGTGTTTTATTATCACATGGGCAAGGTGGTAGCGTGTCACGCCAACCCCCATTGCTTTGGAAAAGCAAATCAAAAATGCAATGTATTCAATCGAAATCTTGTTAAATAGAAACGCCATTGCGTATGCACCGTAAACGATAAATAAAACTGGTGCCGCAATTTACCCCTGTAATATACCGTTTCAGCATTATTTTTTAACATACCCAAGGTGGAACGATAGGCGCCTTTTATTTCCATCTTTGTATCCTTTTGGATAGTTTCTGGGTTTACATAAATATGTCCTAAGCCGATCTTATGGAGGGTTTTCTTCACATATAACAACCATGGGATTTGCATCGCATAATCGAGTTTAATACAATCTTTCAAAATTTCCTTTGAAAGCTGCAAATCTTCAGACTGCCATATTTTGCCCCATAGGAGTAGAGGGGAAACATGGATAGTATCACTCACAAATTCTATGCCCATCTCACTATGGCAAAAGATGTTAGAAGAACCAGTTGGAATTGATAAGAGACGCTTTAAGAACTTGTTTTCCATGACTTGAATCTTGGTAGATCCATGTGACCCCCACACTCCCGACCCATACATTGCAACAGGCAAGCATTTAGCTTTATATAGGGACATCATTTCAGCAATCGGTTTTTGAGCAAGTTTGCTTGAAAAACGAAAAAGGGCCTCTATGGATCGTGTTGTCTTTTGTACGCGGGCTAATATTAATGGGTCCCAGCTCAAAGTTTTGTTAAATAGATTTCCTAAGTAGTTAAAATTTTCGACTTTTTCTACCGTGAAGCTAAGGGTTTTTGACCCTTTCGGGCCACAGACCATAGCAAATGACTTTGAGAAATTAACCCTAAGATCTAAATCCTGCATAAAGTTGTTAAATGCATTCAAGCAAGTTTGCATGCTATTGGCAGTTAGGGTCATTAACACAGTGTCATCAGCATAAGATAACATAGGTATATATTTATCATTTACTTTAGGAATATCTAAACAATTTTTCAACAGAAAACATTCCAGGCCATTTGTGCAGACTAGAAACAAGAAAGGGGCCAGGATACAGCCCTGGGGTGAATGTATGACATTGTTCTACATTCTGTCCATCAACTGTGTTTTTTGCAGGATACAGCCCTGGCGTACCCCTTCAGTCGATGGGATTGATTTTGTCTTCTCTCCCCCTGGACCGAATCTAATTGTCACAGTAGTTGCAGCATGCAATCTGCGAAGCAGGGTAATCAGGGGTTCTTCAAACCCCATTTTCTCCATCATCCGCCATAGTTTGTCCCTACATACAGTGTCAAAGGCACTGGACAAGTCCATGAAGGCCAGGTGAATCGAAACACCCTTGGCCGTCATATACTTGCCCATAATTAAGGCCAAATTTAGGCACTGCTCTGTAGTCCCCTTACCTCTCCTGAACCCGTACTGTGAATCCACTATAATGCCCGATGATTCAGCCCATGTTTCCAGGCGCGCTTATATTACCCTTCCCATCAATTTACAGGACGCATCTATTAGCGAGATTGGCCTATAACAACACGGGTCATTTTTGTTGCCTTTCTTAAAAATTGGTACGACTACCGCCTCCTTCCATGAAGTTGGGATACGCCCTACCACAATCGCTCTAAAAACATTGAGTAACAGTGGAGCCCACACCTCGAAATTGTATTTAAAGAGGTCTAGTGGAACTGCATCTGGGCCTGGGGCCTTTAAAGAGATACCTTTCCCTATAGTGTCCTCGACTTCTGAAAGAGTGAGAGAAAGGCTAAGTGTTGATGCAGAGTCGAGATTAAAATCACCATGCCCATCGCTATTAACTAATTGAGAAACACCTTTTGGATTAAAAAAATTTGCGTAATGGGCCTCCCATGTCCCCCCCGTTATATAGGTGACCATATTGCCTTTGTCCTCATTGTTTAGGAAGGGACTATTTATTACCTCCCAGAATAACCTACTGTCTCTAAGATCCGAGGCTTTTTCCAGGTCATCCCATGCCTTCTTTTTAAGTCTAATTTCCATTTAGAAATAGTGTCCTTGTATGCTTTCCTTGCACTTTTGACCAACTCCTTATCCCTCGGTGCTTGGTGCAATGCCTTTGTTAATGACGTTTGTGCTGCAGAACACGCAGCATCAAACCATTTATACTCCCTTTGTTTTCTATCACCCACCCTTTTAAGTAGGTGCCCTGCCACATTTCCACAAAGCATCTCAAAATTCTTAATTACTGTTTCGGGCTCTGCGGTAGGCGTTAAGCAGATATCTATCTTTGAGGTATTTGCTTTAAAGATCTCTTCCTCCAACTTTTTTCCATCCACCCTGTCCCACTTCAAAGTTACGCCTTGATTCTCGCTGTATTTCATTGGCTGTTCACGAGTCTGATTCCTCTCAATCATGGGACACAAATTCAAAACTAAAGGGTTATGGTCACTTGCGGGGTTCACTTCTATCTGAAAATGTTTGAAAAAAATTATATATCTACTAGAGACCATAGCAAAGTCAATTACACTCATTTCACCCCTTGTACCTAAGAAAGTTGGTACTGGGAGCGATTTGAAAAAAGATGCCATATCCAAAATACAAAGATCATGTATTACGATGATGTTATTCAAAGCATCACCTTGCGGTGAATGCTTAAAATGCGCCAATGGTTGGTCATTATTGTCTACAAGGCCACATACCCCAGACCCACTAAAGTTACATAAGGTACAATTGAAATCTCCTACCCACATAATAAACATCGAAGAGGAACTATTAGTTGCTTTAGCTATTTCCTCCTGTAGTTTGTCGATAACAGATGTGGCATGCGGTTGAAAGACATTGTAATACCAATTCATCAAAATCAAAGGGACTGGAAGTAAGTTCACAACTAAAAGCAGCTGATACCAGGGGGAATCCACTAACATCAATATTTTTACGGTATTATACTTTACAGAGATAGCGGTCATTAATCCACCCTTTGCCCTTCCCGCCGCTGAGGATTCAGCATTGGCCTTAAAAGATTGAAACCCATCCAAGCTCTGATCATTTCTGCACCAGGTTTCCTGAAAACAGATAATGTTAAAGCTTTCTACATATTTTAACCATACCTCATCCTGTAACCTACGAGAAAGGCCTGCTATATTCCATGAGATCAAACGAAATGCACACCCGTCCAATTGGTTGCTTGATGACTCTCGCTGTGTGCTTTCTTTACATTGTGTAGTGCAGACATCCAATTCAATATTTTTGCCCCCACCTTGGCCTGCAGCATAATGATCCATCAATGGTGTATCACATGAATTCATAGTTCTATCAGCCACTATTCCAGTCCCTGCTGGTTCTTCGTCTGACCATTCCCTTACCAAAATGGCAACCCCGCCTATTTCATCCATCTCTATGTCCCAGGTGGAGGCTTTCGGTTGTCAATCTACCCCATCCAGCCCCATCAGTAGTTCAAACCTATTTCTGAGTGGCAAATATTGCGCCGCCCAATCTAGTTGATTTTCACAGAAGAGTCCCCCCCTACGTTGATTAAAAGTTGGACGAGGTGCTTCACAATTCACATATGGGTAAAAATAATCTAAACCCAATGATTGGATATCACCCAGTCTGCCATACCTTGGTTCTCGCCGGATGTGATCAATTACCCAAGGATCTCTGAAGTTGATAATAATACAATCACCTTCAAGATCCTTGGAACTGGGGCCCACCCAGGCCACCCGTCTGACATTTAAAATCTCTGTATTAACAGATGGGGGAAGTCTCCTATTTTTATTAAGCCAAAAAATTACTTTATTCCTTAAATCTCTATGCGATTCAGATGATTCAGGCCTAATAGCTGGTAACCCTGTCAAAATAATTGTAAATAAAACAGATTCCGGGGGGAGGTTTACGAATGGGACCCTCTTTACAGGCTCTTCTTTTTTCTAAAGGTACACACACCTTTGCCTGTCCTTCCACTGGTTTTAACAGAGGTGCCAATTTGGGAGCAACCACCCTACCTGCCCCAGTACCTCGAGCGCTTATAGCCACTATCTTATTTTTCTCAGGGCCTATTTGAGAATTCTGGTTAACCAAAGTTGAAGGGTCCAATTGCATAGTTCCCGTGGACTTTAAAGGTGCTGGTGCCTTATTAATAGGGGCTTTAGTACTTTTACTCTTTGCAGCCTTTACAAACACCTCAAGCGTAGAGGTGTTTGCTATAACCAGATTTTCTATTAGATCAAGCTTTACATTACTTTGCTTCGTTCTTTCCACTAAGGGCAGTAACAATGACTTCATTAGTATTTCCATTTTGGCAAAAAGTTCCTCGTTTATATTATTTTGAATGGGAGGTTGGGCAGTATCAAGAGATGTACCACTCAATCTGGGAGACTGGGATACATCTGCTAGGGGATCACTCATATTTTGCGTGTTTGATGATTTTGCACAGCCTCCCTTACTATGCCCACCCCCTCTTTTCCTTTTGCCTATTTTTAATGTAGCAACTGGATTTTCCCCCGCCCCCAACACCTTACTTTTTCCATTCGCGATAGGTCTTACTTTTGGCGATAAATCAGAGACTCTGCGGCTAGAGCCACTTGTTACAATACTAGGTGACATTAAACTTAAAACAGAGCAAGCCAATGAGTCATCAGGTCCCGCCAACAGGGAGCAGGGGGAGATCGGGTCAGCGACAACCAAAGGATCATTTCCTCTACGGTGTTCCGGGGTTGTCGATGACCCTATCATGCCCAAAGAAAGACACTTCCCTGTTAAGAGATCTATAGACCGGCGTTTTTCTGTGAAGGCTATTTCCTTTTCTAAAATCACAGTCGCCTGTTTAATAAAATTGTCCAAAGTCCCGGTGGCTGATCCACCGTTAGTGTTGAGGGTCACCTTTCTGCCTCTACCTCAGCGCAAAAAATCTTAATAGAATAGTTACCGTCACTTACACTAACAGGGAAAGTACAACACAATGAATCTCAAACAGTATGGTCACGTGTTAGACAAATTAACAGTACCAGATATTGAAAGAGGGGTGGCCCAGCCCGGCCTCAATCGTCCTCGGACGGCCTGAGACAGCCCGTCCTTTGCCCGGGCTTAGCCCGGCTAGTCCCACACGCGTCCCACTTAACGTGGAAGTGGCTATAGATTATATACAGGGAGGAAGGGGCGGGAAGAGGCCCCATCTGCAGCGGTGATGGGCGCGCTGTGCAGGCTGGTCCTCGCAGTCCCACCCGAGTTGATCCTCAGCTGGCCCTAATCGGCACAGGCAGTCCCAGCCACGGAGTCCACGAAGCCCAGGAGAATAACACTTCAGGCGGTGAGCACGGGGATGTTAAAAATGTTCCGGTTCTCATAAAAGATTAGGCACAGTGATTTTTGAGCAAGTCAAGGTCCCCTCACATGTACGGCTACGAGCGGCACCCGACCAATCGAACCCAGCAGGTGTGGACGCCCCCTTATGTTTCTTCGGCCAAACTGCTCTCGACAGGGGTACCTCAGGGGTCTACATTAAGCCCTCTTCTGTTTAACATTACCTGACCCCCCTGGTATTTCTGGCCGAGAAACTGGGGGCAAAAATAATAGCCTATGTCGACGATACGCAGCTGCTGTTTACTTGGCCGGGCGGCGATCTTGATACTTCGGCTGTCCAGCATTGCCTCTCCTCAGTTTTCTCCTGGCTTGCTTCGGCCCAATTAAAATGTAATGAAAACAAGTCTGAAATCCTCCTCTATGGGCAGTTCCCCCCCAATTTTAGAGAGTCCTTATGGCCACTGGATGTTCCTTTTTCCAAATGCGACTGGCAAACTAGCCAAGAACCTGGGAGTCAGGTTCAGAGAAGATCTTAAATTTGCGTAGCGTATTAAAAAACTCACATGCGGCTGCTTTGGCACTCTTAAGTCTCTCCGTAGGTTTTTTCCCCTGCTACCTAGAGCTACTAAAGAGTTGGTGGCAAGGGACCTTATACTTTCTCGCCTTGACTACTCTAATGCCCTTTACTCTGGTATTCCCGCCTACCTTATCAACCGCCTTCAGGTTATACAAAATGCAACGGCCAGACTCCTTTTTAATATCTCTAGGCAGTCTAGTGTTTGGATGCATTTGCGCAATTTACATTGGCTTCCTGTCAAACAAAGGGTTGTGTTTAAATCTCTCACCCTTGCGCACCGAGCGATTCACGATCAAGGACCTGCGTACCCGAGGACACGTTTTGCGTGGTATGCGACGGGACACCCTCTACGTTCTACTTCTCAACATCTGCTGGCGGTTCCCCGCTTTAACCGTGCTCGCCTTGGTGGCCAGTCTATCGCGGTGAAGGCTGCTATGGCCTGCAACACTTTTCCACTTTCACTTTTTAAAAAGGTACTCAAAACTCATTTGTTTAAAGTACCATTTTAATTTTTTGAGATTTTTTTTCTGCCCTCTTTGCATCACTACGCGCCAGGATACTCTCGAGTAATTGAGCGCACTACAAAACCTACAAAACAACATATAGCTTATTGCCCAGTGTACTCGTCCCTCGGGCAATTGAGCGCCTGTCTTTATATGTCCTATTTGGTAGAGGTCTGTGCGCTTCCCTGACTAACCTCCGTTGCTCTGTTTAGCGCATTGTATCTCTCTCACGTCGCACACCTCAGGCCTCCCTATGGCCGCCTTGTTTGTACAAGCACTGTGGGACCCAGCAGGAAAATTTGCACCAGGCGCCTCGACACGGGGGGCAGTCTATGAACAATCCCTTCCGTCACACCCTAGATCGGGTTCTGCGACTTCGACAATTAATTATACTGGAAGTGTTTCAGATGGCACTTCGCGTAATGGCGTTGCGTTTCTATCATACAGGAATCACCTGTCAACGCGCGTCGTGCTCAGCCGTGCAGAAGATTCCTTCACGGGGCTCACCAGCACTTGCTTCCTCCCCCGCAGCTAGGATCTCAAGCGTGAGTTTTTTCTCCTGCCTTACTTGTACTGTGTGGAGCAAGCCAGCGGCAGTCAGCGATGGATGGCCGGGTGCGGGGGGCAGTCAGTGTTCGATTCCTGTCGCCGCTCTCTTAGTCAGGCCCTCCCCCCTCGTGGGGACCACGGTCCTCACGCAGGTCACCCTGCCGCACGGCAGCTCCAGGATCGCCAGTCGTCTCTCCCGGGTGGCACTACACCTCGCAGTACTTGTTGCCAGATATCTCCAACGGCCCAAAATTTGCGCCGCTGCATGCTCAAGTTCTAAGGTAGTATAACTTTAGGGGATTTCAGGTTCTTTGTCATAGTAGGAGCAGGATTAATGTCGGATTAGTAAGCCGGTCTGTGGGAGCCTCACGGAGTGGCGGCCATTCCACTTGTGCGCCACCTAGCGCCCCTCTTTTGCTACATATTCTTTTGTGGAATTTATTTAATCAAAAACAGATTATTTGACCACATCTAACTCTAACCTTACTTTAATCTTTTGATTTTCAGTGTATCTGTCAGTCAGTCATCAGTCTGTTTGTCTGTCTCTCTGTCTATCCATCCATCTATAGATACATACACACACACAAACACACATACATAATTATTTGAGTTGACTGATAATGAGCTAAATGTTTGAGGAAGAAAATAAGAGTGATTTACAGGTGAGTAGCACCATTTGAGGTTCAAGTTAGATGCCTGTGGCTACAATGTATCAGGAACTGAGTTCCCTGTAGTGAGACTAACATAGAAGAGAACATTATTTTCTTTGTCTACAATGACATCTGAGTTGTATTACAAGTCTGTTTAGGGGCAGGGATCTTCTGAGAGGAAAGTCAAACCATATTTTTTTGTCATTTGGTAAGACAGTAGCTTGCGGTTTTGGGAGGGATTCAGCCATGTGATCGGAAGAAAAAGGGGTGAGATTCTATATTGTGGCAGTTAGAGGATGTTTCTGACCCCAGGAACTGTGTTTGTAGATTAGGGGTACTTCTGGTTTAAAAAGGGCCAATGTGGTAGTGATTGAGTACAGTGCTATTCTGGTCCAGGCATTTTGTTATCTCTACACCTCAGCTTTGAGAGGTCACTGTTTCATTGGAATTTGTACAAGGCCCTAGTTTGTTGTACTTTTCACTTCCTCATGCTGCATCTTGTAAGGCTTACCCTTCCACTGATTGATTTAACCCACCTATAGCCAGCGCAGTGGACAACCGTGGGAATAAAGGGTGGGCCTATTCTAATCTATACTGGACCATTCTCTGCATTTCGCTCCTGCTAGTTCCACTGAAGAACAGACTACAACACATTTATGGTCCAGGCCTCTTTCGCCCAGAATATATTCCCAGTGAATTCCCAGATACAATAATCTAGCCCAGTAAAATAGGTGAGTAATTCTTAGTGAAAAAGATAAATCAGTTGGCATTAATGGAAAATTGTTTTTTGAAACCTTACCTTGTGTACCAACAAGGACCATGGGCACCTCTGATGTATTCCTGTAGCTGGACAGACGCAGGTAGTAATTGTAGACTGTTTGAAAGCTGATTTCGTCTTCCAAACTAAACACAAAAACAACAGCATCCACCCAGGCAGCAAACTGAAACAAAAAACAACAGGGCACTGTAATACCACAAGTTGAGAAGCCTTTCCTAAAAAGTTGTGAGAACCAAGGAAGAAGTCGTTTACTTTCAACATTAAAGAGCAGTACTTTCTGTGTAGATTTCTTAACAGTTATATTTTAGGCCAACATTTGGAGAAATACCATATTTACCATATCATAAACAATGTAGACAGGCACTTTTATGCACGTAACATATATTACTTTACTAAAACATTACTCTCTGCACTTCCAAACACCCAATTTGCAGTGAGAAGTCACATTGAGTGTCAGAAACTTAGATAAATCCTGCAAGAAAGCAATTACGAGGACCAGAATAAAGACAAACACAATCTTCATCTATTCATATATCTTCATAGGCTTATGGCTTTTTTTTATTTACAAAAAGAATCATTACTGCTATGTACAATGAATCAATCAATACATTCTTTATTCGCTCCATTAAATACAGATCATAAAAGCACAGTTAAAAAGAGATACAGTAACTGTAGTGACATCTTCATAAAGGGGATGAACTCCTTGAAATGGTATTCAGGTATTTATTCGAGATGAACTTCAGGAGAAGCAAAGTGCATGCAGTAACACAAACAGGAACAGCATAAATGAGATCATAGCATTCTTATTCAGTACAGAGCAATGCAGTAGATTCTATTACACATAATAATTCTAACAGCTCTTAAAGTAACATGCAATCACCACACATCCCCCTTCCTTAAAACACAAAAGAAGGAAGAATAAATAATAATCACTGAAGAACAAAATCATCAAATTTGCCAGGAGTTCGAATAGGTCTACCAAAACTGCTAGACTTAACAACACCAGCATTGAGTGAGTCCTGTGCAGACGGAAGGTCGGAAACAACATCTGCAGGATTCTCAAGATGAGGACAAGGACCACCCCTAGTATTTGCATCAGGACAGAGAGGTGCGAGAGAACGATTGAGACACTCAGGAACAGAAGAACTAGTTCCAGGCACAACCGCATCATCAAAAGAATCAACAACATCCCGCACATCCCCCTCCTTTAGATTTGAAAAGACATTCAACCACCAATAATCCCTACATACATGCTCACAGCTTTTTGCAGTAACACCCTGCTTGGCTAAAGCTATGCGACTCATGTGATGAATGCTTCCATCCTCCAACTGAACGGTGTTCCTCATAACCCTAGTGATACGCATAGGATCTGAGAACCTGGATTCCAATTTACCAGATCTTCTTCCAGACTTTACTCTGGCCCACTGTCCAACTTTTACAGACACTTCTCTAGTACCATGTTTGCTATCAAAAAGCTCCTTATTCTTATCCTGTGAGGTAGTAATGGAGTGTTTAACACGATCAGTATCCCAAAGATACCTTTGGCTCCTGCCCATCCAACCTGGGTTGATTTTACAATGGGGAAATCTCCCACGCATCAAACCGAAAGGGCTCTCACCAACAGTGTCATGAATGGTAATCCTATATGACCAAATAAGTTTGTTCAATTCATCCTCAAAATTCTTATTAGCTCTTTTTGCCAATTGCAAAACCCCTTTTATAACTCTGTTGACTCTTTCAACGACAGAATTACCCCTAGGGTGATACAAAGCTGTAAACTTCTGTTCAATTCCAATATTGTCCAAAAATACCTTCATAGCCTCAGACTTAAATTGGACGCCATTGTCCGTTAAAATTGAGGCTGGAAAACCCTCTTTCAAAAAACATCTTTCCAGAAATCTAATTACTGCTTTAGTATCCACAACATGAACAATGTCAACTTCCAACCATCTAGAAAAAAGATCAACTAAAACTAAAATATACTTCAAAGAACCATCCTGCCAACAAACAGGTCCAAGAATGTCTAATGCAACACATTCCCAAGGTAAATTAGGACACCCTAAAGACGACAAAGGGGGATTCAAGGTCTTCTGAGTTTTGTCTGCTTGCTCACAACTGAAACATTCACGAACTTTTCTCTCTATATCGATGTCAATTCTAGGCCACCAATACAAAATTTTAATGTTTCTTTTGGTACGAGCTATACCAGGGTGTCCTTCATGGCCAATATCGATAATCTTGTTCCTGATGCCAGATGGGGGAACAATTCTTCCAGCTCTGCAGACAAAATCGCTTTCAACACTTAACTCGTCCCTGACCTCCCAAAATGGCCTTAAATTAGGATCGGCCTTAAAACTTCAATTCATTCGGGGTAAAATCCATATTACTGCTAAAATT
This sequence comes from Lissotriton helveticus, assembly GCF_964261635.1. NCBI lineage: Eukaryota > Metazoa > Chordata > Amphibia > Caudata > Salamandridae > Lissotriton > Lissotriton helveticus. The sequence continues at coordinate 391,043,857 of NC_136071.1, forward strand.
GCATATCAAATACATAGATAATTCTTTTTTAAAGTTTAAGACATACAATAATAGAAATAGAAACCCGTATGTTTTTAGACTGATGCCCACGTGCAGTATACATAATTTTACAGTTTAGCTTCTTTTAGTTGAAAAGTGAAAGAATGCCACACCAACTATACAGCGAACTGCTTTCTCCATCTTGAACAAGCCCACAAAAATGTGACCACCGAACATCAGACAAAATGATCAGGCAAAGATTTTTAAAACTATAACGCAACACAACATTGTCTAAAATTATAGCACCTTAAAACCGGGAAAATATAGTTATTTCTTTCTTTCTTATAAAACCCACAAAACAAGACCAGCTGAAGGTCTGTTTGGAGATAGTAAATATCACATGGACACGGAGTCAGATCTGTATGTTTGAACCTTCTCTCAGGGTAACCTAGCAACCGTGGAATCAAGTTCATACCGAATCACAGTAGTGTGTATCTATGCTGAGCTCTGCCAGTGTGTGCAAGGTAGAAATAACCTCCCACAATGGGGGGCGGGATCAGGTGGTATGCGAGGAGAGCCTGTTTATTGTGATTCTATACTTCCGTTTCAAAATTTTCCTGCACCCAGTTGGATCCTTAAATAGTTTTACTAGCCCACTAGAAGTCAGGTCTGGCGCCATGTAACGCAGCCATCTAATCATACTATAGTTTTTCAATTTTAGACAGTTTTTTATTATAGTTTGCCTTTGATTAACCGTATCCCTATGCCAGATGGAAAACCACAGAAATCTCGGGGCTAAACTGATTGTGTCTGACGTATAGAGTAAAACCAATTCTTTTTGTAAAATATCAATAGAATGGGAAGACAGAAGGGACACTAAGGATTTATAAAAATTTATCTTCAAGGATTTGAAGCCGGTCTGTGACAACCATACCCCAGACGCCTGCCCCTTATGTAGATGCTGACTTTGTCTTAGCCTGGTAGAGCTTTTTTATGGGGGTTAGGGATCTGGCGCCCATTTTACGTAGAACGACAAAATAGCTGTTGTACTCCTCTCCATTCCTAGAGCCCTACCCTCCATTAGGTTTGACCATGTTTGATTTTTATCAAAGAGAATGCCCAAGTAGGAAAAAGTGTCTACCACTTCTATTTGACCAAATTCCATGTGGAAGTTCGGGACTTTATCACGTTTGCCAGCCCCTGCTATAATCACAATGGATTTCGTTTGATTAACTTTCAAATCCAATGACGCATATGATGTTATAAGGCATTGAAGGGCTATTCCCATTCTGGCGATCAACAATGCATCGTCAGCGTTGGCCTGAATTGGTAGAGAGCGAGTATTAAACACAGAGACACCCAGAGATGCGCCCAAGGGAGCTGCTTTAACACCGTTTGTATAGATGGAAAAAAGAAACGGGCGAGGACGCATCCCTGCCTAACTCGCCAGGCAATCTTAAAAAGGCGGATACCTTCCCCGTTTTTGACATAACGGATGCATGCGGTGGCATTAGAATATAATTGACAGATGAAGTTTATTATAGCTGTCTCAATCCCCATCACCCACATTATTTGCCATAGCTTGGAGTGGCTTACGCAGTCAAATGCTGCAGACAGGTCCATAAACGCCATAAACATTTTGCCACCCTTATCTCTAGTATATTTATCTATAGTTAGTGATAGATTCAGGCACTGATCTATTGTGCCCCTTCCCCTTTGGAAACCATAGTGCGCCCGCATTAGGATATTCTTCTCCTGGGCCCACCCCTCCAATCTAAATAAGATGAGTTGGCCCATGAGCCTGGCAGTTGTCTCCAATAGGCAGATTGGCCTATAATTCTTTGGGCTTCCCCTGTCCCCTTTTTTATATAGCAGGCCAATTACACTGGTGGTCCAGGAAGGTGGGGAACTGGCTATAGCTATATTATTAAAAACATTGGTTAATAGTGGGGCCCACAGACCTTGGTTTGCCTGAAAAAAGTCTATTGGTACCCTGTCCGGGCCGGGTGCCTTCCCAGCACTATAGGCCGCCAACCCTCTTTTTACTTCTAAAAGTGTGAAAAACAAGTTGCCCTGAGGTGTAAGATCTGTGTTGGTGGAAAACTGCACAGGAGAGCTACTTGAGGCAAAGATGTGTTCAAAATTTACCACCCATGCTTCTTCGCCTACATGAGTATCCATGAGTATCCAATGAAGGATCCTTGGGATTTTTTAAGCAGGGTGCATTAATTACCTTCCAAAAATCGCTACTATTGCCCGTCCTGGCTGCATGATCAAGTTCGACCCAGGCCTCCTTTCTCATTTCCCTTTCTCTTTTCCTTCTTGCTACCTTATAGACTCTGAGTAATGATCTTATTTGCTTCGCATTTCTGGGTTGGAAATTCAGGGCTTGATTGAGATTTTTTCTGGATTTTGTCCAGGGGGAACTAAACTAGCACACTGATGTTAGTCTGGTCTCTGACTTATAGCGAGTGAGGGCCATTTTTACTTTCCCTAAAAGATCTGTAAAATGTGTGACTATTAGTGCTGGGCTAGAGTCACATTCTAGACATTTAAGAATGTTATCCAGTGTATTCTTCTTCTGCCATGGTCTCAAGATGGCCGACAGGAGAGAGCCGACGGGATGAGCTCCAGGGAAGAGGGATCATAATAGTGTAAATCCCGACCCAGAGCGACCCCCCCCCCCCGGACCCCTCCTCAGACGAGCCCTGTAAGTGTCCTGCACCGGTGAGAGCGGGAAGAAACTGACTCGGGAGGCGAGACGAGGGAGCCTCCAGAACCCACACCGAGAACTACGTCTGCCTCAGGAGAGCTGACCGGCGGGCTCCGATGAATTCGGAGCGCCCCTCCCTCCCTACCCGCTACCCCTGAGAAAGGTAGGAGAGCAAGCTATAATCAATCGACGAACCGGAATAACCCCCGGAGCCCCCCCCCCTCGGCTCGGCTCACATGGTGGTGACCCACACGGTGAAGAAACTTCAACCGGAGTCCCCACAAACAGCGTGAGGACGAACAATTCAATCAAACAGGCTCCCAGCTCACTCCGGAGCATTAATTCCCCCCCCACACAAAGCCCTTGTGCAAAATTGGCTTTACCATCCGCCTCTCACCGTATGCAGGAGAAGCCCTGTTCTGACCCGAAAACTCAGCGGAAGTCAAGGAAATGCTAAGGTTGGACTCACGATCCCTTCCAACAGAGAGGCATTCCTTATAAATGAGGAGACCGCTCCGGCTAAATCGTGTTTCTCCCGAAAGTCGCCCCCGACCTCCGTCTCGCTTCAACAATCTCGGGACGCCTGCCCTCAAGATGGCCGCCATCCAACAGTACCGGCTAATTCGGCGCTCTTTAGGGTTATAAATGACTAAATTTCCTCTATCAATTCACCGACTTGCACACGATACCACCAGGATCCTTACTAGTGACATGAACATGAAAGCCTTCGGGGAGGTATAACCCCCTCTCCATTATCGTTCTAGTGCCGCCTGACCCCAAAATGGCCGCCAACTTCGACTGACTGCAATAACATAGGACGCCCTCTATCTGGATCGCCTTAGCTAAAGAAGAGGAACAGTCCATCACCCCCATGCTTACCTTCTAGAAATAATAGCTGCAGGAGAGGTTCAGACCTTCACCGCCTGCACTCACCACCTTTATTAACAAAGACCCTGGCATAAGTGAAGTACCCAGGATCACCACGCTGATCATTAGCAAAATCAGCCAACTGTATCTCGATCACCTTCGCTACAAAGCCCCTTAAGGCAGCTTGACCCTCCGGCTGACATCATAGGCCACACAACCGTACTGGCCCCTGGCCTACCATTTCATAGACAATTTACAGCCCTTTCACCACCGAGAGAACTCAGCACCGTGCCTTGATTTTCTACCCCCTGTTTTGCAATCTGCGACCCCTCCGTACATTTAATAGTCCCTCTTCCTTCCTATACCGTTCCAAGATGCCCCCAGCCACCCACTCCAACGATGACCCCTGCTTAACCACAAATTACCTAACTCCACATGGGCAAAACGCTTTCGCCATCTCCTACCCCCATAGACTTTCGAACAAAGCTAAAAAACTCCTAAAACTGAAATCTATCAGACAACTCCCAGAAACACTTATCGTAGACACGTACCACTGCTCATCTAGAAGTCAGCTAAAAATGGACTTCATCTTCTACACGGTCAGACCAGACCACTGGATCAACAGCCTTAATGCCCACCTCCTAGTCGCCAAAACCACCATCACAGCACTCAGCCGCAAACTTACCATCTCCCTGCAAAAACACCAGTCCCTGACCGACTCCATTTCCACTACCATTTTCGATAATGGCACCATCCTAAACCAGGCTAAAAATGAGAACCTCGAGTTCTTTGACTCCCTTTTCCCCACGTTAAAGATGACCTCTACCCCTACCCTGCCCCAAGCCCAGAACACTTATCTGACTACACTCCAACGCCCAAGAAGCCACAGGACCCAACTTGAGCACCCCCTCCTTGCCACCCACCCCCCTACGAATACCAACCTGCACCAACCGCCCACCACCTTGAAATTTCCCACCCCCGCCCTACTCTACACTCCCTCCACTCAGACTCAACCCATTACAATAGAGCCCCACCCCCTCTCCTCCCACAACAGCCCCAAAACCCGCCCACCGCCACCCTGCCAACAGAGTTAACCCCTCCCACCGTCCACTCCCTCCCCCCCTTTAATCATAATCCTTACTCTAAAATAGAGCTCGATCCCCACTCACAACTAGAGAGTCCTCCTACTACCGCTTCACCCCACCACACTATCAACGACACCCAGATCACCAGAGAAGAACCCCACCCGCATTCTCATCCCCAATGGCTCCCTGGCCCACTCACACAACCCCCCACATCGCAAACTTCCTCCCAATTAGACAGAACTCCTCCTCCCTCCCCTAAAGACTTCTTCTCTCAGGACTCACCCGCACAGATCCCTCTTGTTGATCCGACACCCAGTCTCCCACGCCCTCCGTTCCTTAACATTCACACCGCCCCATGCGCACTCACACCCCCAACACAGAACACCACCCTCCCTCCCCCTTCTACCCACACTAACAATTTATCGCAACGTCTTTCCCTGCTGGAAGTTCAGCTTGAAAAGCTGATTCGAGGCATGTATGATACCCTCTCTTCGCTAACCAAAATCGAAGTGCCCACCCAACAGCCCACACGCCCCCTCACCCCCTCCTCTCCCAGTCTGCCCAAATCTCCTCCTCCCATTCCGACCCTCGCCTCCACCACATCGCTCACACACGTCACTATACCAGAGGCAGACATGCGAACTGACAGACCGAGTAGAGCGAAACCCACTATCTCCCCCCGTGAAGTGACCACTCTCTCCTCTTCTTACGCCCACCTCACGACCCCTAACTTGAGCACCCCTCGGCATCCACAGAGAAGGACCCCTCCCTCCCTCACACGGATCCCCAAGCTATTCTCTTCACCCAAATCCTCTATCCCAGTTATCACAGGAATAGGCAGAGAACATCCTCCCTTGAGACTCCCCAGACCCCCGTCACACCTAACCTCCCTGACCAGAGCCCAATCCAACTTGGCGCTGCCCGTTGACCAACCTCGCATCAGATGCATGCTCATCAACAACAGATCTGCTTCAAAACACGCAACAGAATTAGCAGAAGCTATCCTCTCACATGATATTGAGGTTGCCTTCATCACAGAAACCTGGCTCAACTCCATGTCAGCCCCCATCATGGACCTGCTTGTACCACCAGGATTTTCAATCACGCGCAAAGACCGCCATAAGCAGAGAGGTGGAGGTGTAGCCATCATTCACAAGACTAACCTAGACATCACGGAAAGCGCACCCTACCTATACAGCTCCTTCGAATGCCTCTCTATCAGTATCAAATCCTGTGCAAAGAGTGCCACACTCTGCCATCTCCTCTATCACCCACCAGGCAATTCAAAGGAATTCGAAACGCAACTATCCGACCTAATCACCCAATGTGCGCTCAACAACACCAATAACATAATCCTGGGCGATCTCAACATTAGATGGAACGATACAAACAACCCACTCATACAATCCCTCAACAACCTTCTGCTAGAAAATGATCTGACACAACATTGCTCTGAAGAAACACACTATAGAGGAGCGACACTCGACGCAATCATTGCGGACAACCACACAATCACCATCGACTACATCCTTCCAGTAGACTGGCCAGACCACCACATAATTCTTTCCCGCATCAACCAACCAGCGCCAACTCGACTCATAACACAAGCTCCCCCCAAATGGACAAGGAATATTGCCCAAGTCCCTCAGGCCATCCTAGAAGACAAACTAAACACTCTCCTCCTAAACTCATCGGAGCACCTCTCAACCACTGACCTCACCTCTCTCTACCACTCCAACTTGACGATCACCCTTGACCGCCTGGCCCCCTTGAAATTAAAAAAACCCAGAAACATTCCATCGACATCGTGGTTCACCACGGACATCAATGACGAAAGAAGACTTCTCAGATCCCTTGAAAGAATATGGAGGTCCAATCCATCCTCCCTTCACCGTGAACAACTCAAGACGGCACGCAGAACTTACAACAAACTCATCAAGGAAAAAAAATCTTCCTTCTTCTGCTCCGCTCTAGAAAACGCAAAAAAACGCCCTAAAGAGCTCTTAAACATCATCAGAAGTCAAACATCCGAACCTAGCAAATCCGTCTGTGTCCTCCAAAAAACAATGCGACAACTTCGCCAACTTTTTTAACGAAAAAATCATCAAGATCGACCTTTCTCTCAGCACTGCCCCTTCTTTTCCCAAGGAGAACATCACCCCAGTATTGACGGACACCACCTTATCGATCCCACCCACTCAATGGTCCGTCTTCACGCCGATTCAGGAAAAAGAGATCACCAACCTGATCTCCAACGCCAAACCGTCATCCCACTCCCTGGACCAGCTTCCTATAAACTTGACCAAAGCCCTGAAACACACCCTAGCTCCAATCTGATGCAAAATCATTACCAGCTCGCTGAGCTCAGGAACTATCCCAGACTGCCTCAAGGTCGGCCAAGTCACGCCGCTACTAAAAAAACCAGGGTTAGAAACAGAAGACATGAACAACTTTAGACCCGTGTCAAATCTCCCTCTGTTATCCAAAACACTAGAAAAATGTGTGCTCCCACAGCTAACCCAACACTTAGAGAACATCAAGCTCCTTGACCCACACCAATCGGGTTTCAGGAAAGGATGCAGTACTGAAACTGCCATCCTAAACATCATAGACGATCTTCACAAATCACTCGACTCTGACCAATGCTGCCTTCTCATTCTCCTTGACCTTTCGGCCGCCTTTGATACTGTTGATCACAAGCTGCTCCTAAAAGCCCTTCAAGATAGAGCAGGCCTGGAATTGACGGTATTGAATTGGTTCTCCTCCTTTATACACAATCGCTACCAAAGAGTAAAAATCAAAAACTTTGAATCCGACCCCCTACCCGTCAGTAGAGGTGTCCCTCAAGGGTCAGTACTCTCCCCCCAACTCTTCAATATCTACATGGAACCGCTTACCACAATACTCAGGAATTCCAACATCCCCTTCCACCTCTACGCTGATGACACACAACTCTATCTGGAAACCACCTGTATGGATTACATTCTCAAACTCAACGACACGCTCAAAGACGTTCAACAATGGCTCTCACAAAATCACTTAAAGCTCAATCAAGAAAAAACTGAAGTTCTTCTCATCTCCAACAGAGACGAAAACCCACAAATTGAAGAATGGCTCAAAGCCATCGATGCCATCAATGGCACCCTCAAGCCAAAAGACTCGGTCAAATCCCTAGGAATCACCTTAGACCCCAAACTAAACATGAAAAAACACATTGCTAACTCCGCCAAAAGCGCTTTCCTCAATCTGAAACTTCTCTACAAAATAAAACCGTTCCTGCCTCCCAAGGACCTCCAACAGGCCACTCAAGCTCTGGTGCTCTCCAGAATGGACTATGGAATCGCAACCCTGACCGGCTCAGCCAAATCACACCTAGGCCCCCTGAAAACCACCCTCAATGCCGCGGCTAGAATGGTCACAGGAACCAAGAAATTCGGCCACATTTCCCCCGCGCTCAAGGATCTGAAATGGCTCCCTATTGAACAAAGAGCAAACTTTCGAACAGCATGCCTTACACACAAAGCCCTCCACACAGGCAAACCAGAATACCTGGCTGCGAAACTCAAAAGGGCGGGCCAGTCCAGGACGCTCAGAAGCTCCAACACGCTTCTTCTCATCCCGTTGAAATCGCGGAAACGCAAAACTTTAAGCAAATGCTTTACAGGTAATGCTCCCAGGATATGGAACGCCATCCCTCCCCACATCAGAATGACATCCCACTTCCCAAAATTCAAGACTTTACTCAAAGCCCTCTTCCTGGAGGACACCTGATCTGTAAGGGGATGCTCATAGTTCCCCTAACCCTTGTAGTCATTATGATCTGTATGTTCTTGTTTTTTGTTATCCTATTGAACTGTACAGCTATCATTCTTTCATCGCCGTTAAGGCACATTGTTTTACCTGATGTGAAGCGCTCTGATACCCTCGGGTCCAGCTAGCGCTATACAAAACGTATAATAAATAAATAAATAAATATTCTGTATAATTGTGGGGACTAATTTAAGCTAGTCAATTTGAGCCCACTTTAATTGGAAGCCATTTCTTATTGAGTGAATTGGGGTTTCTATTTCCTGATACTTCATTGCTCTCCTAATGGCCAAACGCATCTGTATAGTTAAAATGACGTGGTCGCTAAAACTTGTGAATAAGTTAGCTACGTGGGTAATCTTATCATTGAAAGGCATAATGGTCATAATAACAATCAATAGTAGATTTGTATCCATTTCACCGGAAAGTTTTCCCTGGATGGCTTGTCAGTATATTCAGATTATTAGCTAACACCATGTTCCTGGTATATAGCATCCTGATTAGGCTACTTCTGTATTCGTTATGGGCAAAGTGATTAATGGAGTTTTCCAGCGGATCTTCTAAGCCATAAACACGTTCTTGATTATAATTACAAAGGAGTATATTGAAATCACCCACCCAAACAATATTGAGTGATCCCTCATTTCTAAATCTTGTAAGTTTATCTATCACCCTATTCAGCTCATCTACCACTAAGTGCATGTTTCTCCCAAATTCGTTGTTATAATAGTTTATTAAAAGCCCATCACACTTACTGGCAGCCTCTAGAAAGAGCAGGTGAAAAGGGTGCTGGGACATTCAACCTTCTTTACTGTTATCAATAGTATGTTAGGGATTAACGTTAAAAGATCCCCTTTAGCTCTTCCTGACACTGATGTAGGTGCCCCTGTCTGAAATGAATGATATAAAACACACGGAAGGTACTAAAGGTCTAAAGAGAACAAGGGGAGAGAAAAGTAAGTAGCAAATCTCTCTTTGGAACCTAATAGTGTCCCATTTTCATACCCAGACCACACAGTTGATCTAGAAAGTTAACATTGTTATACCCAAAGACATGAGAAAAATAGAGAAGATACAGAGTCAGAGAAAGAATACCCATCAGCCCACTCATAAGTGGAATCTCGTCATCTGGGTATATGTTGGCAAATGGTGTCCTGTAGGTTCTACCTCGGAAAGGATTCACGAGGCTACCTAATAGTGGACCCAGAACATTACACCAACAGATGGCAGTATATGAGCGGGAGGGGCTAGAAGTTTGCAGTGCTCAAAAAGAAGAAAAGAAAGGAAAATGATCCAAGTGATTCTAAAAATACCTACAGTGATGTCATAGAACACTTTATTGGGGCTGACCATCAAAGTGGTATGATTAAAAAACAGTATGTTGATAGCATGTAAGGAATTGCTACCCACCAGTGATGTTATTCGGTCAACATGTTTCAGCCTAGAAACGGCTTTCGTCAGGACCTCTATGGTGCTACTGCAACACTTACTTTAGTGATGTGATGTGGAATCTACACCCGCTTTCCAAAATGAAAAAAGTGTATCTTCTCCTGTATATACAATGTACAAAAAGACAAAACACAATGTCAACAGAACAGGATTATAGATATACAGTTCATATATCCTTAGTCTCTGTAGTGTAACTATAATCATTAGTAGGACACTCACCCTTATTGTAGGGAGAGAAAACCTCACCTCACCTGGCCACTGCTCAGGGTAGAAGGAGGCCACGCACTGGAAATAAACAAATCAATTCTAAAGTTAAATCCAGAGGCAATTGAAAAAAAGAGAAAGAATTGATTTAAAACATCTGCATTGGTGACACACATGCTTAAACAACATGGCCAGAATGGTTTTCCATTGCATCAGGATAATACGCCCAAAACAAAACTGACTACACTAGCATGCGCTGTCCTACATAGTAAAATGGAACAGGTAGCTAGCCAGAATATCAGCAGCGTAAGGCGCCTACTCCTGTGCTGTAAAATGGTACTCTCAAAAAGCAAGGTACCAGCATCATCTATCCAAGTGAACCGCCACCACTGACCTCTCCGTCGTTGCCTCGGGGTAGAAACTGAGCCGAGGGGGAGGCGATGATGAGAGGTTGTGCGCGGTTTTAAGTATACACCGTGGCGGACCTGAAAGGAAGCTCACACCACAATGAATGTGATTGGTTTACAACCTCCTCGTGGGGTGACCAATAACAGCCAACCTCACATTGAGCCACAACAACAAACGCGGACAAATCGGAGCCTGCCGCTCTGGCGGCTAATAGTGTTAAACAATGCCTCCGTCACTCCCAAATAAAATTGTAATGAGAAATGTTCCAAGTGACGTTTGAAGGGAGCATTCAGAGGATCTTAAGATAACAAAACACACGCATACCCAAAGTTGTTAGCGGACCTTGGTGAGAACTCATCTCTAGGGCGTTGATGGAGGCTCGCGCATTGGTTACAGCGGAGCCAATCAGCAGCGTCCATTGTCTTCAGACAGACGACCGCTTTTCAAAGGCCAAACGGGCCTATCTTGGTATGTGATAAGAACCTGAAATTGCGAGGAATTCACAGATGAAATGAAGGCAGACCCATATAGAAATGTTCCAAGTAGCGTTTGAAGGGAACATTCAAAGGATCTTAGAATTGCAAAACACACGTATACCCAAAATTGATAGCGGGACTTGGTGAGAACTCATCTCTAGGGCGTTGCTGGAGGCTCGCGCATTGGTTACAGCGGAGCCAATCAGCAGCGTCCATTTGTCTTCAGACAGACGACCGCTTGTCAAAGGCCAAACGGATGTTCCCAACCAAGATTCGTACCAAGCTCAGCCGAGCCTATCTTGGTATGTGATAAGAAACTGAAATTGCGAGGAATTCACCGATGCAGTGAAAGAAAACCCATATAGATGTAAGAGGCGGATGTAAACGGCGGATGTAAAAAACGGATGTAAAAAACACCCAAACAAAGACGTCACTGTCGGCTCCCGCATTGGTTAAGGCAGAGCCAATCAGCAGTGATTCTTGGTTTACCAGCAAATGTCCGCCTAGGGAGGAACACGGGTGTTAGTTAGACGCTCGTGTGACCTCAGACACAGCCTCTCTTGGCCTTAATCATTTACCTAAAGTCTGTCTGTATGTTTGTACATTGAAAATGATTATGGCAGAAGCGAAAATTTGACCCAACTCCTTTGTCAGGTAGAGCGGACTGGGGCCAGCAAAACACACTGTTGGCACATAAACACCTAGAAAAAGTATCACATGCTCTAAAATAACAGGACCTCTAAAGTGCCTGATTGGTATCTTAGTGATGGGCATCAAAGAGAGAGGTGGATGATTAGCCCTGCCTTGATAGTTCTAATGGACGTACATGACGCCAAATGGACTGTGAAGGCATCCCCTTGGTCTGTATTTAGGAAACACTTGTTTGAACAGTAGAGGATCTTTTGTTATCCAATCTTGATTATTTCATTCACTACAGAAATGCAGATGTCATGCATGAAAATAGATCGATTGGCATCATGAACACTACGGTGGTTTAGCCTCTTCTAGATAACATGGAATCAGATGTGTTGTGTTGTGCACATATCGATTTGCTCAATTGTACACTCACAGCTGCATCCATGGAATGTCGTCGTTCAGTCCCTCTGTATCACTACGGAGTTTGTAAACCCATCTTTGCTCTTTTCTTAGTAGAAAAAGTGAAACATCAGTGACGTGACTCGGTATGTACGGTTGTTCCAAGATCAACCACCTGAGGTCGTCAGGATTGTGTCTTTTATCAAGAAAATGAGTGGTGAGCCGTGTTGCCTGTTTTTTGCGCCTCATGGTGCTCATGTGTTCCTGAATACGCAATTTTGCTTTTCTTGTGGTCATACCTATATACCTTAGACCGCAAGGGCAGGTAATCTGGTAAATCACTCTCTCGCTATTGCAATTTGTGTGGCGTTTTAGTTGCCATGGTCGAGAAGTCCCAATGTCCACTGCAAGAGTTTTAGTGGTTAGCGGACACACTGAACAGTTTCCGCAGGGATGATGTCCTTGTACTGGTGGCAAGTTCCAAAGGGTGGGTGTTGATTCACCCATTTCTTGTCGAGGTCTTGTGTGAACAAGAGAGTCTCTCAGGTTGTTCCCTCTTTTAAATGAAAAGAGTGGAAAGGGAATGCTCTCACCCGAACTGTTCAGGATGCGCCACCTCTTTCTAATCATCTTCTGAATTTTGGAAGATGATGTATTGTACGTGGTCACACATACCAGCCTGTCCAGGGGTGGTTTTTTGACTGGAGGCTCCAACAAGGCTTCACGATGGTTATTCGCAGCGCGTTTCAAAGAAGTGCGGACTAGAGTGTTCGGATAGCGCCGCATTCTCAGCTTGGTGGAGAGATCCTTCGCTTTGAGGCGGAAATCTGTGATATTCGAACAATTCCTCCGGACCCTCAGGAACTGCCCAAAGGGGAGGTTCTCACGGAGGGAGCGGGGGTGATGACTATCGAATCTCAACAAAGAGTTTCGAGCCATGGGTTTCCGATAAAGAGAACTTGCCAGATGCCCGTCTTGTGGAAAAATGACCAGATCCAAGAAAGGGAGCTCTGTCCTACTATACTCTAGGGTGAACCTTAGGTAGGCATTCTGACCATTCAGCCACTCCTGAAAAAGCAAGAGGGATGGTACATCACCGCGCCAGACGACAAGAATGTCGTCGATGTACCTCTTCCACATCATCAATTGATGATGATGTGGGTTGATGTTACTCAGTACGTGGTGGGTCTCAAAATGGTGGACATACAAATTCGCCAAGCTCGGCGCAAATTTGCTGCCCATCGATGTCCCCGATATTTGCAAATACAGGGATTCCTCAAAGGCAAAAAAATTCTCGGTCATGGCAATCCGAGCCAATTCCATGACAAAGTGGATGGGTGTTGCCAAGTTAGAAGGAAAAGTCTCCAGTAGTTCTTGTACAGTTTGTAATGTTTCAGTTTGAGGTATACAGGTGTACAATGATTCAACATCAAAGCTTGCTAGAATGTCAGTATTGATGTCGAAGAGAACCTCAGGTAATGTACGTAGAACATATTTCGTGTCCTGGAGGTATGTCGGCATTGTCTTAACAATGGGACTCAAAAAAATATCAACAAAAGAGGACAAGGGTTCAAGCAAAGATCCAATGCCCGAGATAATCGGACGACCCGGCGGTGGTCTGGTAGGTTTATGAATCTTTGGAAGGATGTAGAAATAGGGAGTGATGGGACACTTGGTGACTAAAAAGGTTGCCTCTTTTGGAGTGATCCAGCCCTCTGTGCTGGCTTCTTCCACCAGATGTTTGATCTCATTGGTTAGTCTTATCGTGGGATTTTCAGCTAGAGGGGTGTAGAACTGTGCGTTGCCTAGTTGTCTAAGACACTCGGCTCGGTAGTCACTTGTATCTTGAATGACTATGGCACCCCCCTTGTCCGCTGGTTTAATCACTATACTCGTATCCTTCGAGAGAGTGTCAAGGGCTGATCTGTCTCTTTTAGATATGTTCTGGTATTTTCCGTCTTTGGAAAAATCGATTGATTTGAGATCTTGTAATATTGCTGCCTCAAAAGTGCCAACTTTGGACGGTACTTGCTGTAGTAAGGGCATGAAAGTGGATCTAACTTTCAGACCTGTACTTGTATCTTCAATCGGTGTATCTACTTCTTTGTTCTTGAAGAAATAGTGCAACCTGATAGTTCTGAAAAAACGTTCAATTTCCCCTCGTATTAAAAAAGGTTCCCCACTGTTGGTAGGAACAAAACCAAGGCCTCTGTTCAAGACCTCCTGCTCAGTTGGAGCGATCACCCGACTGCTTAAGTTCACTACCAAGTCTTCATTCTGAGGTAAGGTAATCATTGGCCTTGTTTGTTGTGAGTCATTGCGGGGTCCTGATTGTCTGCCCACTGCACTTGCCCTTGGTTCTGGCCTCTCCGCCTGCCTCTGTTCCAACCTCGGCCCTGTCCCAAAAAAGCCTGGTTATCGAAATACTGAGGCTGCATGGGGTAGTGAGACATGGGTGGAGGAAACTGGGGATAGCCCCACGGGGCTGGTGGCCACCATGACCCAGTTTGATACATGTTTCCACGCCCATTGTATCTGCGATTTGGTCGATTACCACGGCCTCTGCCTCTAGGCTGGCTATTGTCTCCACTATCTGAGCCAGATGAATCAGTATCTGACGATGTAGCATATGAGGAACCTAGAGTATGTTTAGGTTTGTTGGAGTCAGTGGGGGTGTAATTGTCACCGGTGTAAGGATACACCTTCTCATGTGAGAATTTCGCCAGATCTTTTTTGAATTTTTCTATCTTGGCGAAAAAGATTGGTTCCTTATACTCTTTATTGGCTTTGTTGGAGTCTTCTAGTTGTTTTTCAAATTTTTTAGTTGTTAGAGTGGTGTTGAATCATTGTACACCTGTATACCTCAAACTGAAACATTACAAACTGTACAAGAACTACTGGAGACTTTTCCTTCTAACTTGGCAACACCCATCCACTTTGTCATGGAATTGGCTCGGATTGCCATGACCGAGAATTTTTTTGCCTTTGAGGAATCCCTGTATTTGCAAATATCGGGGACATCGATGGGCAGCAAATTTGCGCCGAGCTTGGCGAATTTGTATGTCCACCATTTTGAGACCCACCACGTACTGAGTAACATCAACCCACATCATCATCAATTGATGATGTGGAAGAGGTACATCGAAGACATTCTTGTCGTCTGGCGCGGCGATGTACCATCCCTCTTGCTTTTTCAGGAGTGGCTGAATGGTCAGAATGCCTACCTAAGGTTCACCCTAGAGTATAGTAGGACAGAGCTCCCTTTCTTGGATCTGGTCATTTTTCCACAAGACGGGCATCTGGCAAGTTCTCTTTATCGGAAACCCATGGCTCGAAACTCTTTGTTGAGATTCGATAGTCATCACCCCCGCTCCCTCCGTGAGAACCTCCCCTTTGGGCAGTTCCTGAGGGTCCGGAGGAATTGTTCGAATATCACAGATTTCCGCCTCAAAGCGAAGGATCTCTCCACCAAGCTGAGAATGCGGCGCTATCCGAACACTCTAGTCCGCACTTCTTTGAAACGCGCTGCGAATAACCATCGTGAAGCCTTGTTGGAGCCTCCAGTCAAAAAACCACCCCTGGACAGGCTGGTATGTGTGACCACGTACAATACATCATCTTCCAAAATTCAGAAGATGATTAGAAAGAGGTGGCGCATCCTGAACAGTTCGGGTGAGAGCATTCCCTTTCCACTCTTTTCATTTAAAAGAGGGAACAACCTGAGAGACTCTCTTGTTCACACAAGACCTCGACAAGAAATGGGTGAATCAACACCCACCCTTTGGAACTTGCCACCAGTACAAGGACATCATCCCTGCGGAAACTGTTCAGTGTGTCCGCTAACCACTAAAACTCTTGCAGTGGACATTGGGACTTCTCGACCATGGCAACTAAAACGCCACACAAATTGCAATAGCGAGAGAGTGATTTACCAGATTACCTGCCCTTGCGGTCTAAGGTATATAGGTATGACCACAAGAAAAGCAAAATTGCGTATTCAGGAACACATGAGCACCATGAGGCGCAATAAACAGGCAACACGGCTCACCACTCATTTTCTTGATAAAAGACACAATTCTGACGACCTCAGGTGGTTGATCTTGGAACAACCGTACATACCGAGTCACGTCACTGATGTTTCACTTTTTCTACTAAGAAAAGAGCAAAGATGGGTTTACAAACTCCGTAGTGATACAGAGGGACTGAACGACGACATTCCATGGATGCAGCTGTGAGTGTACAATTGAGCAAATCGATATGTGCACAACACAACACATCTGATTCCATGTTATCTAGAAGAGGCTAAACCACCGTAGTGTTCATGATGCCAATCGATCTATTTTCATGCATGACATCTGCATTTCTGTAGTGAATGAAATAATCAAGATTGGATAACAAAAGATCCTCTACTGTTCAAACAAGTGTTTCCTAAATACAGACCAAGGGGATGCCTTCACAGTCCATTTGGCGTCATGTACGTCCATTAGAACTATCAAGGCAGGGCTAATCATCCACCTCTCTCTTTGATGCCCATCACTAAGATACCAATCAGGCACGTTAGAGGTCCTGTTATTTTAGAGCATGTGATCCTTTTTCTAGGTGTTTATGTGCCAACAGTGTGTTTTGCTGGCCCCAGTCCGCTCTACCTGACAAAGGAGTTGGGTCAAATTTTCGCTTCTGCCATAATCATTTTCAATGTACAAACATACAGACAGACTTTAGGTAAATGATTAAGGCCAAGAGAGGCTGTGTCTGAGGTCACAGGAGCGTCTAACTAACACCCGTGTTCCTCCCTAGGCGGACATTTGCTGGTAAACCAAGAATCACTGCTGATTGGCTCTGCCTTAACCAATGCGGGAGCCGACAGTGACGTCTTTGTTTGGGTGTTTTTTACATCCGTTTTTTACATCCGCCGTTTACATCCGCCTCTTACATCTATATGGGTTTGCTTTCACTGCATCGGTGAATTCCTTGCAATTTCAGTTTCTTATCACATACCAAGATAGGCTCGGCTGAGCTTGGTACGAATCTTGGTTGGGAACATCCGTTTGGCCTTTGACAAGCGGTCGTCTGTCTGAAGACAAATGGACGCTGCTGATTGGCTCCGCTGTAACCAATGCGCGAGCCTCCAGCAACGCCCTAGAGATGAGTTCTCACCAAGTCCCGCTACCAATTTTGGGTATACGTGTGTTTTGCAATTCTAAGATCCTTTGAATGTTCCCTTCAAACGCTACTTGGAACATTTCTATATGGGTCTGCCTTCATTTCATCTGTGAATTCCTCGCAATTTCAGGTTCTTATCACATACCAAGATAGGCCCGTTTGGCCTTTGAAAAGCGGTCGTCTGTCTGAAGACAATGGACGCTGCTGATTGGCTCCGCTGTAACCAATGCGCGAGCCTCCATCAACGCCCTAGAGATGAGTTCTCACCAAGGTCCGCTAACAACTTTGGGTATGCGTGTGTTTTGTTATCTTAAGATCCTCTGAATGCTCCCTTCAAACGTCACTTGGAACATTTCTCATTACAATTTTATTTGGGAGTGACGGAGGCATTGTTTAACACTATTAGCCGCCAGAGCGGCAGGCTCCGATTTGTCCGCGTTTGTTGTTGTGGCTCAATGTGAGGTTGGCTGTTATTGGTCACCCCACGAGGAGGTTGTAAACCAATCACATTCATTGTGGTGTGAGCTTCCTTTCAGGTCCGCCACGGTGTATACTTAAAACCGCGCACAACCTCTCATCATCGCCTCCCCCTCGGCTCAGTTTCTACCCCGAGGCAACGACGGAGAGGTCAGTGGTGGCGGTTCACTTGGATAGATGATGCTGGTACCTTGCTTTTTGAGAGTACCATTTTACAGCACAGGAGTAGGCGCCTTACGCTGCTGATATTCTGGCTAGCTACCTGTTCCATTTTACTATGTAGGACAGCGCATGCTAGTGTAGTCAGTTTTGTTTTGGGCGTATTATCCTGATGCAATGGAAAACCATTCTGGCCATGTTGTTTAACCATGTGTGTCACCAATGCAGATGTTTTAAATCAATTCTTTCTCTTTTTTTCAATTGCCTCTGGATTTAACTTTAGAATTGATTTGTTTATTTCCAGTGCGTGGCCTCCTTCTACCCTGAGCAGTGGCCAGGTGAGGTGAGGTTTTCTCTCCCTACAATAAGGGTGAGTGTCCTACTAATGATTATAGTTACACTACAGAGACTAAGGATATATGAACTGTATATCTATAATCCTGTTCTGTTGACATTGTGTTTTGTCTTTTTGTACATTGTATATACAGGAGAAGATACACTTTTTTCATTTTGGAAAGCGGGTGTAGATTCCACATCACATCACTAAAGTAAGTGTTGCAGTAGCACCATAGAGGTCCTGACGAAAGCCGTTTCTAGGCTGAAACATGTTGACCGAATAACATCACTGGTGGGTAGCAATTCCTTACATGCTATCAACATACTGTTTTTTAATCATACCACTTTGATGGTCAGCCCCAATAAAGTGTTCTATGACATCACTGTAGGTATTTTTAGAATCACTTGGATCATTTTCCTTTCTTTTCTTCTTTTTGAGCACTGCAAACTTCTAGCCCCTCCCGCTCATATACTGCCATCTGTTGGTGTAATGTTCTGGGTCCACTATTAGGTAGCCTCGTGAATCCTTTCCGAGGTAGAACCTACAGGACACCATTTGCCAACATATACCCAGATGACGAGATTCCACTTATGAGTGGGCTGATGGGTATTCTTTCTCTGACTCTGTATCTTCTCTATTTTTCTCATGTCTTTGGGTATAACAATGTTAACTTTCTAGATCAACTGTGTGGTCTGGGTATGAAAATGGGACACTATTAGGTTCCGAAGAGAGATTTGCTACTTACTTTTCTCTCCCCTTGTTCTCTTTAGACCTTTAGTACCTTCCGTGTGTTTTATTGACTAGTTGGGGGACTAGGTACTAGTGGGTCTATAATAATTTCTCCCCTTGGACCCTCTACCACTTTTTTGTCTCTCTGTTGAAATGAATGATAACCATTTACAAAGATCAGTTCTGTTGCCCATGTTTACAGCAGCCACAAGTTATCTTGTGCTTGCCAAAGTTTTTGCCAGTGTTATTTCCTAACTTATGGGCAATGCCAGCCACGTTCCAGAACGCTAGACTAAGTTGGTGTTTACGTGCCCCATTCTGAGCGTCAATCATGTTGCAGTTCCCTTGAATATCGAGGTATAATTTGGCCATT
This sequence comes from Lissotriton helveticus, assembly GCF_964261635.1. Taxonomy (NCBI): domain Eukaryota; kingdom Metazoa; phylum Chordata; class Amphibia; order Caudata; family Salamandridae; genus Lissotriton; species Lissotriton helveticus. The sequence continues at coordinate 391,063,118 of NC_136071.1, forward strand.
CCATTCAATCCCTCTAAATGGTTATTACTGTAAAGGCGGTAGTCAATCACATGCCTACAGGTCTGTAAAAGGGGCATATCTATTTTAAAGGCTCAACCCTGGGGCACCAGTATTACCAGCTATGAAGGACCTTGCTGGGTCTCCCCTCACCTGTTCGCTGTGTTCTTTGCCCAAGAGAGGAAATGGTTATAAAAATAGCCCAACGGCAGGGCTTAATCTGCATGGCCCTAGGTTGAACTCTGTGCAGCTGACCCCATACAATGAATCACCTTTTTATCCTGACACCAGAAAAATATGTCTGGTCTTTCGCTTTGCAAATTCCCAAATTAGTGAACTGTTTAAATACTCTAGTTATGAAGAAAGCATAGGACAGCTCAGATGGGGATCATGCCTGTAAACATCAAGTGCCATTACAAAGAGTAATCAAAGTGACATTTCACAAGGCTTGTTTTTTTAAATGTAGACCTGATCAAACATAATGAATTGTTAAAAAACAAAAATGCAGGATATTTGCCAGTTGCAGATCAAATAACAACACTCTTTCAGGTCAGTTGGGCAGAAAAACTACCACATGGTATTTTTACTGTGGATAGCAAGAACGTGTCCAAATTAGGACCTATATTTGAAACATTGGCGCCAAAAAAATCTGTGGCTCAATTAAATGAAGACAACCACGAAATGGAAATTCTGAAGCAGTTATCTTCTCCATTCCACCTCAGACACTCACCAGAGACAACTTTCATTTTCTACCCAAGATTCCCTCCTCCAACATTATAACAAGATAATCAACCAAGATATCACACATCTTTGCTTCATATAACATTTTTTAATAATTCAGGATCAGCACTGAAACCAAGCGCATCACAGACATTCCTAGTGCCTTACTGGAGAAAGTTCAGTATACGCACAAATGATTCACATACAGGTGGCACCACAGATACAGTATGCCACAGATAATCAATCACATCATGAAAAAAAACATTTTCCATAAATCACTCTCATACAGAATCTCCTGTACTTGTGAATATTCCTCTTTTAGGTCATCAAGGGTTTGACTGAGAGCATCAAATAAGAGAGAGGAAGCTTGAACGACTTGTTAAAGCTCCTTAGCTCTATCCTTTCTAATCACTATCCATCTAGTATCCCCCCACCCCCATTTGAACAAGTATAATTCACCACTACAATGCTTTCTTATTTTACTCTCGTCTTTTTATGGTGCTGAACCTCCTGTAGGACTTCTTAAATCATCATATTGAATTCTTTCTCAGCATCCAATCTACCAGCACTGCTAAAATCCCACCAATTCTGACTGAACATATCAAATGTGGTGCAATTCTGATATTATTTTGGATTTTGGATTCCTTCATAAAACCAGACAGTTTGAATCCTCAAGGAAAGGCAAGATCATATCCAGTCTGCTTGCTAAAACTTGGATGAACAAGTTACTTACCTTCTGTAACGCCTTATCTGGTATAGTCTATATCTTGTCGCAGATTCTTTATCTTTGAATTTCCCCAGCATCAGATTAGAGCTGGAAGATTTTTCGTGAGCAGTACCCCTGCGTGCCAGTAGGTGGCTTTGATTGACTCCACGTGCGGCGGCTTCCACCCTGGAAGTGATGTCTGCGGCAACTATATAAGCATCACCTTGGTGCGCGGACATTAGTTTTTTTTTACAACTTACCACGCTAGATGCGCCGATCCATGAAGAACACTGACCACTGGTGTGGAACACTAGGGCCCGGAAACAGATCAACCCTGTCCCTAGAAAATCAGTTCGCAGTGCGAGGAGGATGGGCGGGTCAGTAAGGAATCTGTGGCTAGATATGGTCTCTATCAGATAAGGCATCACCAAAGGTAAGTAACTTCTTGATCTGATATAGACTTTTAGCTGCAGATTCCTTACCTTTGATTAGATACCAAAACAATACCTTCCTGGAGGTGGGTCTAAGGACAATTTCACACAAGAAAGTCCTGCACGAATAAACGGGCAAAGTGCCAGTTTCTACGGATCCGACTTTCCAGTGTGCTAACAAAGTGGTGGCAGCTTTAGCTCTGGTGGAATGCGTTTGCAAGACTTCAGGAGGTTGCTTCTCAGCCAGTGCGTAGCAGATTTTGATGCAGAGCACGGCCCATCTAGAGATGGTTTGCTTCTGCACCACCTGACTTTTTGCACCAACATAATCCACGAAGCGTTAGTTGTACATCTGGAACTCTTGTGTGCGGTCAAGGGAGCACGACAATGCTCTTTTTGGGTCCAGATGGTGGAGTCGCTCCTTTTTTTTAGAGGAATGTGGAGGAGCATAAAAGGTTAGAAGGGTGATAGATTGTCCCACATGAAATGTGGTGACCGCTTTCGGTAGAAAGGAGACCCATGTGCGAAGCACTAGTTTGTCAGGATAGACTGAGAGGTAAGGTTGCTTAGATGATAAGGCCTGTTGCTCACTTACTCTACGGGCAAATGTTATTGCCACAAGGAAGACTGTTTTGACTGTCAGCAGCCTGAGGGGACAATTACAGTAAGCATTGAAAAGAGCACACATTAAAGTTAACACCAAATTAAGGTCCCACTGAGGCATAATGACTGGTGAAGACCTTTTAAGAACCTATGCACAGTAGGGGACTTGAACAATGAGGGTTGGTGCACAAAAAAGGCAGAAAGAGCAAACAGATTGCTCTTAAGAGTGCCCTGAGGAGAGCCCTGCTGGGCAAGGGAAAGAATGAAGAGTAAAGTTCAGAAAGGGGATCAATGTTTTTTTCTGCACACCATATTACACCTTTTTTCCAACAACAGGTGTATACTATCTCGGTGGAAAGACGCCTGGCTGCTAAAATGACATTACAGAGACCGGGAAGAGGGTCGAAACCTTTCAACTGTCGCCGCTCAATCTCCACACAACAAGGCAGAGAGTGGACAGGTTCGGGTGGAGCACCCATCCCCTGCGACAAAAGATGCTCCCGAAGGGGCAGCCTGATCGGTGGATAGATTACCATGCTCAGTACCTCAGGATACCAAACTCTCCTTGCCCAGTCTGAATCCACGAAGATGGCTTGGGCCCGATCATTCCCGATCTTCTTGAGAACTCTGGGAAGGAGTGGTCTGGACAGAAAGGCATATAGGATGCCTGAACGCCACTTAAGATGAAAAGCGTCTTCGAGCGAGAGCCGCCTTGGAAACTCCAGAGCGCAAAACTGCTGGCATTACGCGTTCTCGATAGAGACAAACAGATCTAAAAAAGACTGTAGAAAAGAATGATCTGCTTTCATCCACACACCAAGATAAAGTAAAGCGTCCCGCTCCCAGGAGAAATTGTTTCGTTAAGATATCTATGGTGTCTGGGGGGAGCGAGAGGCTCAGAGCCTGTGACTTGGAGAGATTGATTTTGAAACCGGACACAGCGCCAAACGCCTCCATCTCAGCTAGGAAGGCGGGGTGGGAGACCAGCGGTGTGAACCAGGGACACCATGTCATCATCCGCATAGAGGTGCATTATATGTTCTCCCCCACCCCCCGAAAACAGTTCCTCGAATCTCCACAGTGTCACAGACCCTCTGAGTAAAGGGCTCCATGAATAAAGCAAATAGCAGTAGGGACATCGGACTGCCCAGACAGGTCCCTCTACAAATAGCAAAAGGTGCAGATAGTGGCCCATTTACCCTCAGAGATGCGAAGGAGGAATGGTAGCAATTCAGGACCCACGTGCAGAATCTCTCAGGGATCCCGAAGTGGGCCAGCACCCACTGGAGAAACAGCCAGTGCACCCTGTCCAATACTTTCTCAGCATCGACTCCAAGAAGCATATAATGATTGGGAATTCTCGTGGCTTTCTCAAGTACAGCACCCTCTTTGTATTATCACTGGTTTGGCGTTGTGGGATGATGCCGGTTTGGTCCGGATCTATAATATAAGGGAGCTGGGGCCCCCACCGTGAGGCAAGAATGCTAGTAAAAAGTTTAAGATCTACGTTGAGGAGCGAGATGGGGTGGTGTGAATGGCAGAGCTGCCTATCCTTGCCAGGTTTGGCCATAACAGAAATGGTGGCTGTGAGCATGTCGGAGGGGATCCCCCAGGGTACGAGAAACTGTTGAATAACCGAGGTAGGATGGGGGCCAATTTTGTGCAGAAAATGTTATAAAATTGGGGGGGGGGGGGGGAGAAGTCAATAGGACCCGGAGACTTAGCTGCACTTAACCTGGAAATGGCAGAAATGACCTCCTATAATTGAATGTCCTGCTCCAGTGTTTCAGCCTCAGCTGCTGTGAGGGAGGACGTGTATGCCTCCTTCAAGCAAGTGTCACTTGCCTCTAAATCCAACTGTTGGTCAGTGTACAACTCTGTGTAAAATTGTCGGAATACGACAGCGATAGCTGCATTCTCAGTGACAACCGAGCCGGTTGGGTCGTGCTGCGGTCAGCTGCCTCCAAACCTGTGGAGCTCCAGTGCGCCGATGTATGATTCTAATTCTCTAACCCGTCCCGCTAATTGCTCCATGAGTAGTTTATCAGTCGCGGAGATTGCTATGAACTCTCCGCAAATCACTGATTTGAGCGCCTCCCATAAGGTGGAGGTCGGAATATCTGGGGTGTCATTAAAAGACAAGTGCTCTGCAATGGAGTTTTCTATTTCTTGGACCGTCTCCTTGCGAAAGAGTAAGCATGTTCCACAGCCATCCAACTCGCCTAGGGCAGGAAATCTGAGGAATGTCAAGGAACAACTGCACTGCTGAGTGATCTGACAATACAGAAGGGAGGATTGCAACTGAGGACGTTAGGTGTAATAGTTCGGCTGTACGTAAAAAAGTTCCAATCTAGCATATGTCTTATGAGAGTGCGAGTAGTAAGAGTATGCGCAAAGCTGGGGGTGTTGGGTTCTCTAGATATCGCTAAATCCAAAGTCTCAAAGTGCCCTGCAGCCCCCTGGAGAGAGGTGTCCGGATCTAGACGTGGATTGATCCAAGTCGTTGTAAAGGACCAAATTAAAGTCTCCCCCCACGAGAACATTCCTGTTGTGAGCCTCCAGCGTCTCGGCTACGCCCGTGTGAATAAATGTTTCCTGACCCTCATTTGACATGTATTGAGAAGCTACAACTGCGGACCATGTGTCCACTGTCACGCTGCATGCTAGTACCCGTCCCTTTATTTCAGCAACTTTATCTCCTACGGAACTTTTAAAGATGCATGAGGCTAAGAGAGCCACCCTAGCCATCTTGGAATGGGCGGACGAGAAGTGCTGTGTGGGGAAGGACCGTGCTCTAAACCTGTGGTAGTCTTGTGCTAGGAGATGTGTTTCCTGCAAACGGCATATATCAGCTCCAGTGCTCCCTAGATATTGATAGCCAGGTTATTGAGGCCCTTAACATTTAGAGTGCCAATATTCAGAGGGTTACCCATCACTATGGGCCAGATGTAGGAGCCCTAATACCGCTCGGTAACGGCCGAATTCGGCCGTTACCGACCGGTATTAGGGTTTTCTGATGTAGGGGGCCTATATTTTACCGATTCTGTACATTTACAGAATCGGTAAAATATCGAATCGGTATATTTACCGATTTGGTAAATCCATATGTAGCGGACACTCCTAAGAGTGCCACAGGCCCTTAAGAGTCGGTATTTTACCACCCAATCCTATTGGGTGGTAAAATACCGAATTCAGGTGTGCATGCACACCTGTGCAATGTGACACACAGACATGCCCTTAGGCCATGTATGTGTGCCACATGTCACACAAGCCTGTACTTGGGGTGCTAGAGGGTGTCAAAGTGACACCCCCTGCACCCTTGCAGGACTCTGTATTTACCGATTCGGTAAATACCGATTCGGTATTGCCCATTGATTCCTATGGGCTTCAAGGCCCATAGGAATCAATGGGCAATACCGATTCGGTATTTACCGAATCGGTAAATACCGAATGTTACAGATTCGGTAATTCAAAATAAAAATTTACCTACATCTCCCTCCTTCTAATTTACCGATTCATAAATACCGAATCGGTAAAATTCAGTATTTATGAGTCGGTAAATTAGAGTTACCTACATCTAGCCCTATGTGTATTATGGGGAGTTGCCTTGAGCTTGACAAGTCGTGCTATTTGTTGAACTGGAGCATCTATCTCCCTGCCCACCAGGGCAAGCTCATGATTGTGAAGACATGAGTGCAATAATACGAGGTATGTGCCCTGTAAATCCCAACTCATAAATAGTAAAAAACCTTGAAACAAGAGAAAAGGTATATTGAAAAAAGTACAAGACTCATAGTCTATAGCTGAATAATTAATCTTGGGGTATCTGCGTGGCCTTACTCCCCGCTCCGCCGCCGTCCAGGAAGTAGTCAATGCGGTTCGCCCAGTTGCTTCAAGAAGGGTCCGACTGCATCAAGGCCTTAGGTAGTGCCTCCACTGCGTCTTGCTGACCTTTAGCTATAGTGTCCGGATCAGGCTTGGTAATTTTGGATTTGGGGCCCCTGGTGCGCCAGCGCACCCGTTTAGAGGGGTTACGTTGAGAGGTCTGCTCTGTTTGCTCGTCTGCAGTCGGGTCCAGACCCTGCATGCCTCCTCATAGGAGGAGAGTTGAAGTAGGCATCCATCCCAGAGAAAGATAAGTCAAAAGGGATGCCCCCAGGAATAAGCTATGCCTTTACTACGCAAAATTGCAGTTGCTGGCCGAAAAGTGTGCCTCTTCTGTAGTGTGGACGCCGCAAGGTCCTGGTAGAGCGTCATCGATTGTTTCTGAAAGGTAATAGGATTATTCTCTCTTACTTTATGTAAGATCTCCTCCTTCAGTTCATAATCTTGGAAGTAGGCCAGGATGTCAGCTGGGGCAGCATTGCTGGAGCGCTGGGGACCAACTCGATGTGCGCGGGGCAGCTTGATTTCAAGGGCCAGTTCGGTGCCTAGAATGAAGCGAAAGATATTAGTGAGGACGTTTTTAATGTACGCACCCTCAGCTTTGGGCTGCACATCCCGGACGCCGGTGTTATTGCGCCAGGATCTGTTTTCAAGGTCCTCCGTGTGCACCTGTAGATCTAATTGTTGGTCCAGGAGCCACAGGATCTCTTGTTGTAGCATCTCAACTTCTTCAGTGTGGCTACTACCTTGATCCTCCAGAGTCGCGACTCTATCCCCCAGATTGTCCATGTCTTGAATATCGCTCGATAAATCTTTTTTGACCTCCTGCAGGTCCTCTCAGAAAGATGTGAATAGCGACTAAAGGAAGGCCCTAGTCAACGGCTCCCCTATCTCGTCCTCCTCTGGGCTCTGTTGAACGGCTTGCACATTAGGTCCAAAGGTCCCACTGCTTTGTTTGATAAGCATGATATTGAGCGACCTGTCTTTTTTAGGCCTGGCAGCAGTCATCTTGGCGGTCTTGCAGCAAGACTGGGTAATAACCACGGGGCAGGTGCCAGGAGCTGTCTATGCCGATTGGGCACTCCTCCCAACCAAGGCAAAGGCGACCTCAAAGTCCCAGGGCAGCCCAGGCACATAGAAGTCTATTCCGGGAACCAGCATTAACGTGCTTCCAAAGTCTTTGTCTATTGCGGCAGTGGAGGGCCACGCAACCACAGGGCGACCAGGCACAGCTAGGGCGTTGTAGTGAAGTGGGAAGAGGGGCTCACCATCCAGCTCGATCGCGGGGCCGGCACTGTATGCCTCTATCTCTCGGCAGTCCTAGAGTGTGCCCCCGTGGTCCCGCCGATGGCAGTAGGTAGAGGGGGTAAAACACGTGTGCAGGGCCTGGGTCCTGAGCTCCCAACCAGTCTCCTTACCTCCTTGTAGAGGTGCTCTTGGGCCTTAGCCTGCAGGGCTCAGCACATTGCACACCCGCGACGAGGAGCGTCAGGGAAGTCCCTTCGAGACTCGCGGTATTGTCTCTTCCCCCTTGGGTTGCGGATCAATCTGCCTTGCTCACACTGTAGCCAGTACCGTGGGGACCGGCGCTGCTCCATGCTCTCAGGGCCTCCAGTCGCAGGCCTGGCTCGCCCCTCGCTGTCCCGTACAGCCTAGGCCACCGCCTTTAAATGCAGCTCTCTGGGTCCGCGTCCAATCGGGGGTCGGGCAGCAGAGCGAGCACTGCCCAGTCTCCTACCGGTGAGCTGTGCCCAGTTCTGACCGCTCTCCACTCTCCGCTGGTCCCACCACTCGGTCTTCAGCGCGTGGGCAATGAGAGGCTCACGCAGACCTCCACCGTCACTGATGCACAATTAAACTCAGCTGGGGGCCTAAGCAAAACTGCAGCGTGGAAGGGGAGAGCGCTCCTCTCTCTCTCCAGCCGGCCTATGTAGTTTAGCCCAGCAGGCCCCACCTCCAACTTCTGTCCGGCTCGTCTCAGGGGAGCCCGCCGACCTTGGCAGGATCATAAACAGGGGCCACGGGTGCTCCCAGGGCTCCGGTACCCTGAAGAGGCAATTTGGGGGAGCTACGAAGCATGTTTAGCAGCAAAACGGGCAGCGGCGCGGGAGCGAAGAAGAGAGACTTCTCACTCGGTTGCCATGTTAGCCACGTCCCAGTCAGCCATTTTTAGACATATATTGGACATCAGTCATTACGAGATGCCTAACTATATATTGGCTGCACAGAACCTGCTCATGTTTGGTATCAAACATGTCGGAATCATACCCCAACACAGATTCAAGGGTTAGAATTATGATCCCATATACTGGGGGGCTCCTCTGGGGCCACCCCCTGTACACCTGGTAACAGTCTTTCAGGGTCTGCAAGCAAGCTAGTGCCACTGCCGACCACTGACAGGATCCTGCCCTCCTGCTGCTGAGCCAAGCTGGAGCAGGGGAAGGTGGAACAATATGTTTCTTGTCACAGGGAGGTGTGACCACCTCCCAGACAGTGCTAAGGAAAAGGGGACCCAAGCACTGAGACCCGGGGTAAGATATGATACTTGTAAAAACAATGGTCTAGATAGAGGCCCGACGGGTCCTCTGGTAGCCTGGACTAAAGTGATTGTGCATTAGATTAAATCAAGTGAACAGTTTCCTGAGGAGTCCTATGTTATGTTGAAAAGGTCGACGGCGTTTCAATCTCAAGCTTACCATTACTTCCAATATGACTATCCTCAAGAAGGCGCTTTTTAAATTACTGATCGTACCTTTGTACCTCACTGATCCCTCTTAAATAGGTATGCTCAGTGTAATGTATGTTTGCAAATACCCATGGACCAAGGTTCTAAAACACACTTTCTCCTCCCCTAGATTATCAGTGCTCACAGGCTCACGTCCTGATGAGGAGCTCAGTAACCTGAGATCGAAACGCCGTTGACCTTTTCAACATAAACTCCATTACTGCTTGCATTTATTTGTGGAGTTTTATAACTTATGATTGTTGTCCAATGCGATGTATCTTTCTTAAAATGTCACCTACACACCTTCACTTCACACACCTCTAAAGCCCTTTGTGAGCACTAAATACACTACGTAATATATGATAGTTAATTTATGGAGATAATAAATGTGTTGTCATATATAACAAAACCTTGTGTCCATGTATACTAAATAACCTAGTCCTTCGAGGACTCCTCAGGAAACTGTTCACTTGATTTAATCTAATGCAAAATCACTTTTGCCCAGGTTACCAGGGGACCCATCGGGCCTCTATCTAGACCATTGTTTATACAAGTATCACCTCCCAGACAGGACTTAGGGTTTTGGGGTGGGGACATCTGCCTGCGCCACCAGACTGCTTTGAAGAGCACATTTGGTGCCCTCCTTGCACACCCCAGTTTGAACAAGTTCGGGAAGCCTTGGCTCATGCTCTCGCCCGAAACTGGACAAAAGACATGGGAGTACCAGCTCCTCTGTCCAGCCCCTCCTCTAGGAAGGACCCTCGAGTTGTTCCAACTCTTTCTTTAGGGTACTTTTAGGCTTACCTATGGGTGAATCCTTAGATTTGTTGTGGGACAAGACCTAACATTCAAACTACGTTGCTTTTTAATCACATGGACAAATGGACTTCATTGTATTTTACTGGAACCAAGACTGCGCCAAGAAAGACTCCTGCTGCTCCTGGTCTAGCTGTTCTTCAATTCTTCTTCATCATCTTTGTCTGTGTTTCATCCAGGTTCTTCAACACTCCTGTGGGCATCAAGGAGACCCGACGAAATCTCACTTGGAGTTAAGCAGTCACTCCCCTGCATCTGCAGGCACCACATCGAAGCTGATCAGTCTGCTGCCCCTGTCGTCCTATGGAATTCCTGAGTAACACAGGTAATGGTTTAACAACTCCCTCAAGGCCTGACCTGTTGTCTCTGCAACTTTAAGGCCAGTATCACTTGTCAGAACTGCTGGGACCAAGCCCCTGTGCACCATGTCGACTTGCCGTTGCCAAGGCTTGTTGGCTCAGCACTCCAGAGAACTTTGGTCTACAAGAATCTTCAACCTCCAGCATCTCTTCCATCCAAGATAAGTGTCCTTATTGCGTCCTCTGCACCGTGGGCCTTCATCTTTGGCGAGCTGCTCGAGGTACTTTTGCGACTCCTGTGCCTTCAGCATAAAGGTCCTCCTGAGGGTCTTCTTTCCTTCAGTGTGCTCCCCTGATTGTTTGGGGCGAGCTCGGACTCTCCTGCTGCTGGCGTGTCCCTTGGATCTTGCTGGTCTCAACGTTGCTCCTGTTTCGTCTTCCACACCGGTTGCGGCTACCAAGGCTTGTTGGTCTTTCTGCTAGACACCGACCACCTAGTCACCGTCATCCGAAGTGGAACAGCTTGTGCACAGCTGGTAGCCTTCCTCAGTGTTGCCTGGTCCCCACAGCTGCAGCGACAAGGTCACCGTTGACTCTTCACAACCTCCCGACATCGGTGGGCATTGCGTCTCCATGCCTCCTTGTCACCTCTGAGTGGCATAGACTCCGTCCACTCTGCTTGCAGGTTCTTCACTTCCAGAATCCACCGTTGCATTCCACTGGACTCCTTCGCAATCTTCTCCAGAGGCATCTTCTTTGAAGCTGTCCATTGTTGTCTACGGCAGGTTCATACGTCACTTCACCCTGTGCACCCGGCTTCCCTGGTGTAGGACCTGGTTCCCGGGGCATCCATGGGTGGGATGGCTCTCCAACCTTCTGTCTCCCAAAGGGTTTTGTTTGGGGTCCTCTGGGAAGTGTCCTTCTTCAAAACTGCAACTACGACATCTCCATTAACATCCATTGGCCACGCAGCTGTATTTTCACTCTTCACACAGCCTCCGTGGGGCTCCTGGGTACTTACTTTGGGTGGTACCTTGTGCCCCCGGTTCCTGAGGGTCTCATAGTCCAATTCCCATTCACTTTTGAAGTTCGCATTCCACTTCCTTAATATATGGCTTGGTCTCCCCCTGAAGGCCACTGGATTTTGTAATACTTACCAAATTGCTTTAGAAGTATTTTTGTGTATTATGTTGATATCTCCAGGTAGGAGATATACTAATGTGATAGTGATATTTTGTTGTAATAAATAGACTTATTTTTGCTAAACACTGTGTGGTTTCTTTTCTCTAATCTACACTACATATTAACCTGGTGAAACAAGCTGCTTAACCCCTTCGCTGCTAGGCCTTTGCCCCCCCGTGCCTTTTTTTGGCTATTTGGGGTAGTGCGCGCCTTGGCCCCTGTAACTTTTTGACCACATAAGGTATCCACGCCAAATTTGTGTCCTTTTCTTCCAACATCATGGGGATTCTAAAGGTAGCCAGGGTTTGTGGATTCCCCTGGAGGGGTTCCAGAAATTAGCCAAAATACAGCAACATTTTGGGTTTTTGGGGAAAAATGCGAAAAAGGGCTGCAAATGAAAGCGTCTGGGTTTTTCCCTGCAAATGGTATAAAAAAAGGGGTTGTGGTGCTGAAATCACCATCTTGCCAGCTTTCAGGAACAAGCAGACTTTTGTCAGAAAACTGTCAGACTTTTGCGGGGGGTGGGTAGGGGCACAGATTATTATCTACCACAGATTATTTTTTTTTTTTTAAATCCCTAGTGTATAGTTGGCTTTCTGCTGTATGGGCAGCCCCCACCCTAATAAATTATGCAGCCAAAATAAAATATCCTTGGCGTCTAGTGGGCTTCCCCCCCCCTCCCCGGGGGCAGATTGGGGCTAGTAGGGGCAAAAAGACTAAATCACACCCAAAAAATTGGGGGGGAGCAAAAGCCCTTGCCCAAGGGGCCGCTCCCCCCTCCCTGGTGTCTAGTGGGGGAATCCTTGCTTGGGAATCACCCTCCTGGGACGATCCCCAAGCAGGTTCATGGGATGCCATCTGTATCATTGCTACCAACCAATCCTCTTTTGAGGGAGGACTGGGCAATTGCCACAATCTGAGGATGCACATTTTAGCTGTGGAGAGTGCAAAATGTAAAAGATGATTCAGTGTGCGTGTAATGTCAGGTAAACTCCCAAGATCATGCAATAAGATAATGGAAGAGGTAAGGAGAAGTCTGAGGGGAATTGTTTCCTTTAGAGTAACCCCTATTTGGGTCCAAAAGCATTGTATAGAAGGACATTCGCAAAGTATATGAGGAAGATCACAAATAACGGCAGAGCATCTCCAGCACTCAGAATGTGGTAATAGTCCTGCTTGATGTGATTTCAAATGTGTCCAATACCGGTCATGTAGAGTTTTGTAAAGACAAAATGCAAGCGTGCCTCTCGGGTACTTTTGTCTAAGGCTTCTAATATGTCCAGCCAGACATCTTCATGCACAGAAATTTGTTAGTGCTCCTGCCATTTTTCGCGAAGAGAATTAAGAGTGGTTGCGAGTATAAGTGATTAGTTAGGTTACAATATATTCCGGACATCACACCTCTATGTCACCCCCAAATAAGAAGATAGTCTATTATCGGGGATGATTTTAACATCCAAGGGTGAGGACCCAGACATAGGCTCAAGCACTGTTGTAATGCAAGTGTCGCAAAGACTGGTGCAATGGAAGTTCAAATTCCTCACGAAGTAGGTAAACAGGATTGCATCTCTCCATTCAGTATAACTTGATCTAATATCAGGATTCCACTTGATTTCCAACTGGACCAGTGAAGTGTGTGGCCATTTATTCAAATACTTTCATTACCCCAAAGTGGGGCTTTAGAATGTAAACGGTGAGCAACCCTTAGGAGGCGGCGTGCTCTATGCCATGCTTGATAAATAGCTTGAGTCACAGAATGTGGAGGAAATGTTCATGGGTTACAGGATCCATATAAATATTCAAGACCATCATCACAATTAAGTAGGGAGTGTTCTGTTATGACCCATTGTGGAGCGTCAATCGCACCTGGAGGCAAATAAGTCAATTGTGAGAGGTGCAAGGCTAAAGAGTAATGCTATAGTGATGGCAAACCCAGACCACAGTGGGAAAGACGAGCAATTAATTTGGCAGAAGCAGGGAAAGGATGCATCGATCCCCTAAAAAAAGCTTGTATTCAGGCATTAACCCAGTGTAATGTGAAGAGAGGGACTACAATGGGTAGCATTCGGAGAACGTAAGTAAAGCGAGGTATAGTGACCATTCTTACTGCCTGCACTCTACCCCTCATAGAGAAACCTATAGGAAATCATTTAGCAGAATCAGTTTCCATTTACGCTATAATGGGTGAGAGATAATATGATATCATACCTTCCAGTCCACGATTAACCAGAATTGATGCTTTTCCAGTGCCAAAAGAGAGTGGGAGAGCTTAGCATTCGTCCGAATTCACCTTATAACCAGAAAGAACTGAAAACCTGTCAATAGTCTTGAGTAATGCTGGCAAAGAATGACAGAGATCCTTAAGAGTAAGAAGAATGTCATCAGCATATAGATAAAGTTTAGATACACCTCCTGCTTTAGGTGTACCCTGAATCTGCGATGAGTGGTGAATGAGTGAGGCAAGAGGTTCCATCGGCAGCAAGAATAAGAGGGTACAAAGGGGACATCCTTGTCGAGTACCTCTTTGTATTGGAAAAGGATCAGAAAGAAAACCGCAACAATTGACTTGGGCTACAGGGTTGTCATATAGTAGGCGAACCGTAGAAATAAACTGTTCGCCTAGACCAAAGCGTTTCATAGTCGCAAAAAGATAACCCCAGTCAATGTAGTGAAACGCTTTTTCTGTGTCCAATGAAAGAGCGACAGTATCTTCTGTCATCTCTTTTGCAGCCCATAAAGTAAGAGCTAATGTTTGAAGGTGATTCCTTGAGGAACGGCCTGGGACAAAGCTCACCTGCGAATGGTTTATGAGGGATGGGATGACCTTATGAACTTGAGCCGCAAGGATACTAGCAAAATCTTTTATATCTCTGTTAATAAGGGAGATAGGGCGATAACTATCACAAGCAAGTGGATCTCTACCAGGTTTAGGGATAACCGTAATTAACGCCCTATTAGAAATAGGGCCAAGTGAGGTTGTCTGAACAACTTCATAAATGGCAGAGTATAAAGTATCAATTGTTTCTTCATCAGACGATTTATAAAATCCCACAGGGAATCCATCTTCACCTGGGAATTTATGATAAGCTAATTTGGGAATGGCTGCAGCAATTTCTTCTTTGCAATAAGTTTCTGCCTTCATCTGTGTGGCATGGGAGATCAATAGGTATGCGGACAATTGATCTTCAGATTCCGGGGTCTCAGAAGTGTAAGGTTTTTCATAAAAAGATGCGAAAACATTTACTATTTCTTGTGGTTTAGTAAGAGTCACACCTGTCTCCGTCGGTATTGCAGGAATAGCCATGGCTGCCTCATGTAGTTTCAGCTGTGCTGCGAGTAGTCAGCCTGCTTTCGTCACTTGATAATAATGTTTACCTTTTAGACACTGAAGAGCACACTCAGCCTTGGAAGTGTATAGATTGTTAAGTGCCATTTTGGCTAATTCTAGGTTTCGGCGATGGGGTATAGTGGGATGCGATGTACATATAGGTGTAAGAGAGGTAATTTGAGCCTCAAGTTCAACACAACGGAGGGATGCTGACTTTTTGACCTCATCTGCATCTCTCATCAGTTGTCCACAAATAGTTGCTTTCGCTGCTGCCCAAATAGTTCTACAGGAGGTAACTGATGATTTTTTTGGGTTAAGTAATCAGAGTACTGATCCTATTAGATCTCTCCGCGGCGTTTGATACCATCTCGCACTCAAAGCTTGTGGAGATATTATACGCCTGTGGTATCAAAGGTACATCCTTAACATGGCTACAGCACTTCATGTCAGACAGACAACAAACCATTATGTTAGGGCCCTATCTCTCCGAAAAGATGCGCCTGGATAAGGGCGTACCTCAGGGTTGTTGTCTAAGCCCGACCTTATTTAATATATATATATATATGGCCCCTCTGGCAAAAATTGTAGAGCAGCTCGGCTCTGAGATAGTTTCATATGCTGACGATACTCAGTTCATGTTTACTGTCGGCCCCAATTTAGAAACAGAGAAAAGCCGTTTCACTGCCGGAATGCTTGCAATTTCCAACTGTATGACGGAGAATTGCCTTCAATTGAACCCTGGAAAAATGAAGGTCATGTTAATGGGGAAAGCCTCAACTATATGGTTGGATGAATGGTGGCCCCAATAGCTGGGAACTGTACCCGTACCCAAACAATGTGTAAGAAACCTAGGGCTAAAACCTGATCGGACATTAACAATGAAAGGTCATAATGCTGCCATGACCAGTTCTTGCTAATATAGTCTGCATATTCTGCGCAAGATCCTTCCCTACCTGCCTATTAATTGTCATAGAACTCTGGTTCAGGCCATGGTGATTAGCGGATTGCATTACGGGAATGCTCTGCTGGCCGAAGTAGGAGAGATCTTGCTTGCTAAACTACAGGTTGTAGTGTAGTTCCTATATTCCCAATAGGCTCTGCGCATTGGAATAATATATTCAGCAGTGTAGACGTAGGACTGAGGTCGAATAGGTCTCTACTGACTATATTAGACTTAAGTTTTGCCAGCTAGCTCAGAGGTCACTAGAAACTTTCTCGAATAAACGAGGAGGAGTTTAACCTCCCTGGATAGACAAGAAGGGATTAGCTTCTGACAACCATATAACATGACAACTTTTCTCCCTCAGAATAAGAGTGTATCTCTAGAGTCGTGTGAAAACAATAGACAGCTATTTCACTCAGTCAAGTGTGCATACTTAGTTTCACCAGAGTGCAGAGAAAAGAAAGACGGGCGTTTTCAATGAAAGGTTGTTATTTATTGAGCAGTCTTCTTTCTCATACAAGAGAAATGAATTGCCACAATTGCAATACTCATAGCAAAGTAAAGTGCGTACAGTAAAAGGAGGATTAAGAAATAATACTGTAAAAGCATTGATATGGTTTCTTAGCCATAAGATACTTTAAAATAGATAAAATATATACATACATATATACATTGACTAACGTACTCAACTGGTGCTTCTAAATACGCCTACCCCGGTGTACCTGACCTAAGCCTAATATGTGGGAAGGAGTAAGTAAGTAGCAGTTTAAGTTAAGTTGGTGTTTGCCAAGAATCTGACTCAAGAAAGCAGGAGGTCTGGAATCTCCTTCTCAGGACTCGATATCCCAGTAACCCGCGAAGGTATCTGGAAACACCGGAGCTGGATTTCTCGGCAGGAGAAAAGACAGCGTCTCTCTCAGTGCGTCAAAGAGGAGGGGCAGCTTCCGTGGGCTCTCGCATCAGCTGGGCTCTCGGGCAAGTAGATAGCTGCTCTGCTCCAAAACCACCACCGTGTGTTTTGCTTAAGGCAGCGTTGGTATATTTATACCTGAAAGGTGCCGGGTTTTGACGTAAGGTTGGACATAAGACGTCAATAAAAATGTCACTAAGAACTGGCCGTTCTTAGAGTGCTCACAGGAGTTCTAGGATGAAATCAAAACAAAAGCAATGGGGAATTCCCAGGTTGCTGGAGGTTTGGTTTGTTTACAGAACTCGTTGTACTTGCTAGGAGCCTGGGGAAGTAGCCTTGCTTAATTTGGACAGCATGGGCTATGACTAAATATGGATATGATTCTTATGCCTTTATAAGGATATTATTCATTATAACCACATAAGGGCATAAATCAGGACTATCGAATTTAGGGTCCTAGATAGAACTACAACACCCACTCCACGATCTAATGTCCCTCATTACTTAAAACTAAGCAATGGTAAACATATAATGATGCATGTGTTTTCCAACCCACCCCAAAATACATAAATTTGCATATTGAAACGGTATATGGTAATACACGAAAGTGAGTATTAGTACTGTACGCTTTTCAAGCAGTGTTATCATTCAGAAAAAAGGATTGCATATAATTATCAGCTGAATGATTTGCGAAAATTACACATGAAATGGCTCTTAATACAGAAGAGAAGGTCGAGACCATTCCATCACATATTAATACAAAATGCTGTACATGTGCTAGAGGCTGAGGTAATATATTGTCTCTAGAGTTCCTAAAATAGAAGCTCTGTTCTCTAAGAATAGTTCTACTTTAAGCAGAGTACATGTGCCAGAAAAAGGTAAATATTTTGGAAGTGGGAAAAAAATAATTTCGCTTCAGGGGAAAAAATAGTTCCAAATATTTTCAGTAGCTTTTGTTTATCAAAGCTGAAGGCCGAATTCAGAGTTCAGGGAACGCTGTGTGCTCGTTGCTTAAAAAGTTATTCTTTCTGTTCAGGGGAGAACATCATTTCAGACAGACTCTCAAAAAATTGGTCTACGGCTTCAGGTGAAAGTTCGACCAAGTTTGAAAATGCCGCAACAGTGCAGTCGTGAGAATGATTGCTATCATCGATGTCATGATCAGCAATGCTCACAGAAGGTCGGACCTTGGTGATGTTGCTCTCATCTCGTACTTCACTACCCCCTAATCGTAGTGGTGAAGTCTCAACGAATGCCATCATCAGAATGGGTAGCCGCTGGGGACAACACGATGCATGAGCCGTTACTGGACTTAGCAAAGTATCTGTATCCAGTGGTACTGCTGATGGTAGTGTAAGACAGACGTCCAACACGCATTCTTCTCCGCATAGCATACATCGAAGCACAGGTAAGATGCAATTCTGCCAGATGGGTCTGAACGAAAGAAACCAGGTCATATTCAGATCTCTTAGCCGGGCTAATTCAAGGACTTTAGTTATGCGGTCCCGATAGCGTATAGCTAGGATAGTTTCTTCCATCGTTGCTAGAGTATTGTCTGCGACTTGGCTTGCCATATCGGAGCAGAAGGATCAAAAATAAAATGCCTGCTACGAGTCCCAACAGAAGTGGTAGGCCGCCAAATACAGAATGGACAAAATTAGGAAAAATGCCCAGAACTGTTTCGAAGGGTGTTAACAGTCCCGAAGAAATTGTCTTAAATATATGTGGGATACCACTGGTATCTGACATATTTAGAATTTGGCTTAGCATTTCTACGAAATGCACGGGGCAATTTGTTGATAAAAGGCTATGTATCTCTGCCGTTGTCCTTGCAACTTGCAGATCATATGTTTCTTTTGATGACGTTAAAGGCACAGTTGTCTGTAAAAGAACAGACATTATTCTACTTAAAGTATCAATTAGAATACAAGAGATATTCAAAGAAGGCCAAATTGTTGCCTCCGTATCTGGAGTGCTGTTTGGATGCAATACTTGCATACAGCAAGTGACCATGGAACTCACGCTCACGAGATAGGCTTTTCCTGGCACCATGCCACAACAGCTGTGGTCCACTATTAGAATGTAACTCCCGTTAGAAAGTCGTCTAAAGAATGGCACTATTTGTGTTGCAGGTGTGCCGTGCTGGTGACATGAAAGGTTATTTGAAGTCCCCTCACAGGCCCCATGCAGGTCAATACCTTGACATAGAAGTATACCGCTTAGTGATTGTTTACAATTTTTTCCGCTAAGAAATACATTCTGTTTCTTTTCACTGTAACATGTTGTGGCCGTTTGGGTGGGAATAGGCAAGAGGCGAGTCTTGGTAAGGTTCAAACAAGGTTTTATTGAAAGAAACAGTCTGTCCGTACAAGTGGGGCGCACACGTAATGGCAGAGGGGACCGGCTTCTTTCCTTTCTTGTTTTGATGTTTCCTTCCTGCTCCCGGCGTCGGGTTGGGCTCCGCCTCCCAGGCACTTCGGGCTCCGTCTTGCCCCAGGCTCCACCGAGGGGGGAACAAGAAAAACAGAGGAGGTATAAGTAACCGGTAAGCTCCTACAGATAGTAAAGGGAAAGGGGGTGAGGGACAACTCTGTGATGCAATCCTGTTTCGATCAGTGAGGGGAGTGCAGGGGGTCTCGTTATACTACGGGACAGCCGGTCTTCCTTTCCCAAATCTCAACCACCCTGTGACCCGACCCCGTACCTCTGTTAGCCACGCCCCTCCGGGGGAGTGGCTGGGCGAAGCGTGTGTCCGGTGCCCTCCTGGGTTCGTCGCTGCCGCTGGTCTCCTCAGCCCGTCTTGCAGTCGGCTCCTCGGGTCTTCCTCCTCTCCGCAGGCTGCTCCTCCTCTGGCCGCGCCGCCGCCCTCTCGCTCTCCTGAGCCCTCCGGTGAAGTCTTGGTCCCGGCTCGGTTCACAGTCCCAGCTGATCCACTGAACAGTTCTGCTCCCGCTCTCCAAGGAAATCCTCGGTTCCGGTCTTCTCCTACGCTCCCCGTCTCTTCCTCTCTCCGCTCCGCTCTCCGCTCGATTCCGCTGCTCCCCGCCTCTCCTCCACTCTGTTCCTCTCTGACCACTCCTCCGGTGTATAGACACACCTGGTCTGGGTTTTGGGCGTCTTTTAAAGGAAAGAGCAGCCCCTCCTCCTCTTCACCTGCGCTGGGCCAGTTAAAGGGGTCGTGCTCCAGGTCATCCTCATCGCAGCTATACTGGACCGCCCCAGGGGTCCAATGCGGGGTCTCCGCCACCTGTTGAGAGAAGAGGGGGGGGTCACAGATTAAAGGCGCACTCCGGGGTGTAGGGGGGGGTTGCCCCCCTTCCCGGTTACACGTGTGTGTGTATAAGGTAATTTCCATGATGACTTAATGTACCCTTTACCCAACCTTTCATACTGGCCCGCTGGTATATACTCTTGACAGTATTTAAATTGGAAAGTTGTTATCGGAATTGTGATTATTCCATGTATTATCCATTCAATGACAGGTCTTTCTGACATTGTCAATGGTAATCTCTCATGTTTTTCAATGCTCAGAATCGTATAGTCTGCTCCTTTTTGTGCCAAACTGATTTGTGTATCAGTAAGGTTAAAGACAGAGAATAATGACGTTGTGTTGATTAAACGCCATGGCACGTAGCCTGAACGCAGATTTTGCAACGTCCAGCCAAGCTGTACAATAGAACGTAATTGGGACTGACCGTGTTGTAACATTAGTAAGTCCTGTTCTATGATATCAATAGCAGAGCACACAATACTGTCCAGTGAATATATTCTGGAGGACAGAGTCATTAACCCATTGTCCAACACAGAAAATGATTTTTCCAAATGAATACGATCAATTTCTCGTATTTTTTCTGCTGTTTTAATTTGCATCACTTTCCAAGCTTCGTTGTAAGTGGCGTATATACCGGCCGCTATGAAACGTTTTTGACGCTGTTTGGGTGGTCCCATTATGAAATCACGCAAGTCAGCACCGTCTTAAAGTAAAGTCAAGTGTTGCTTAATTTCAGCCAGTGTGGATTTCTGTAGCAATTCGAGGCAGAGTTTCCCTACACTGTATGTTGTGACTATCCCTGGATGTTGTCTCTGGGAGTATCTTGGGTCTGGCCTGGTCATTTTTTACCCCTGTGTTTTGTTCAGGAATCTATCTTGACAGTTATTTGTGTCTGTGGGCCAGATCAACCATTTTTTCCAATCAGGATGTGTTCTGTTTTGGTTAAAAATATGGGATACGTCTATCTCAACATCTGTAGTGCTATTACTGTCAGGTGTTGGTTTTGGAATAGACGGTTTGTTTAAGTCTTTTATCTTGGCTAGGCCAAGACAGGTTGTCTGTTGAATGGTATCATTCAAGAATATTATTTGTTCTGGGATCATGCAGGCTCTAAATAATGCTTCTAGGCCTTGGACCTGCCAATCTTTGGTACCCCAGATGGGTTTTTTTTCAATGTTGTTTTTCCAGAAATCAAAACCAAATGTAATCATTTTTTCATAAAATGTCTCCGAATAAATCAATTTAGTATTTGTCAGCATTGTTTTCATTCCTGTCTTATTTAATATTTTGAAATAAAACGTTTCTGCATCACTTGTGTTAAACCCTGAGAAGTATGGGAATTTCTCATAAAATGTTTTCGAATTGCTTTTAGGTGGAGTTGCACAATGTTCCCATTGGTTATAATTATAAACATTTCTAGGTTGAGCAGACTTATGCAAATAGTGATGTGCAAAGTGGTTGTAGCAATACATTTCTTCATAATTTGATAAACCCTGTAAATAATCATGTTCTGTAAATTTTGCTGACATTACTAAATCTGACATCATACCATTAATATTTTCAAAGTCCCAATCATCAGAGAATGTACTGGGTTTTACAAAGTCACATAATGAAACCTTGAACTGGTGTGGATATTTCAAGAGCTCGACCGGGCCATAGATTTCGTAATCCGTTTTGTCCCAAGCTACCCCACCGGGTATTGGATTGGCTGTGACATTCACTGATGATAGTTCTCTTTTCTCGATGTGAGATGACTTGTGTGGCTTTAGGACCAAGTTGATGTTCTGACTTGCTGTGTCCATTGTACTGTATTTTCCCTCAATGAATTTTCCCAAACACAGAACCATGATGAGCCAAAGCAGGAGGAAAAGTACACCTAACACAATCCAAAATTCAATCCATGGAGAAATCAGATAGGTTTCTTTAAGTTGATGAATGAGTTCCGTTACTTTGTCTTTAAAAGTTTTTGTTGCTGGCGTTTCTTCAGGTTCGCTTGGATCTTCAGAAAAGTTATCGAAATTGAGTAACCAGATGCAGTTCTGTCAATTGTTGGAATTGATTCCGGATTTTTATTTGCTTCTTGATTTTTCTTTGTTTCACTAGCATAGTCTGAGGCTACATCGTTGTAGACTGGTGTTTCTTGACGAACTGTTGCAATTTGGGTTTCAAGAGGCACAAGTTCCATGGCATTGTTGCATAGTCCTTTTTTATTCACTGCAGGTTTATCAAATGTGATTAGTCTCTCAGTTTGAACCTCTTGTATTGTAGCAAGTTTTGTTACTCTGCCGGACCGGTTTCTGGCATTACAGCCGTCTTCGGCCCGGCTTGCTTGAATCCTGATGGTGCAATGAGCAAGGGACTCATGTCTGAGTATACCCTTCCACGCTTAGGGTGGACAAAAATATTTACAACAAGGGGTGGTGAGGGACAGAGTCTCTGAATTAAGCAGAATACTCTCACCCAGTCAAGAGATCAGGGCTAGATCCAACACCGTTTTTTAGCTCACTGCACCATCCCAGTTTCAGAACTAATTTGCATACAGCCAGGTTCTGAAACTGGGATGGTGCAATGAGCTAAAAAACGGTGTTGGATCTAGCCCTGATCTCTTGACTGGGTGAGAGTACTCTGCTTAATTCAGAGACTCTGTCCATCACCACCCCTTGTTGTAAATAATTTTGTCCACCCTAAGCGTGGAAGGGTATACTCAGATGTGAGTCCCTTGCTCATTGCACCATCAGGATTCAAGCAAGCCGGGCCGAAGACGGCTAGAATGCCAGAAACCGGTCCCCGGAAGCTTGTTTCCTTCCCAGTGTAAGAATTGGCTTTTGTAGTCTGGTCTGCCCTGTTCCCATGATGCACTGGGCCAGGGACAGACTAATTTGCATACAGCCAGGTTCTGAAACTGGGATGGTGCAATGAGCTAAAAAACGGTGTTGGATCTAGCCCTGATCTCTTGACTGGGTGAGAGTACTCTGCTTAATTCAGAGACTCTGTCCATCACCACCCCTTGTTGTAAATAATGTTGTCCACCCTAAGCGTGGAAGGGTACACTCAGATGTGAGTCCCTTGCTCATTGCACCATCAGGATTCAAGCAAGCCGGGCCGAAGACGGCTGGAATGCCAGAAACCGGTCCCCAGAAGCTTGTTTCCTTCCCAGTGTAAGAATTGGCTTTTGTAGTCTGGTCTGCCCTGTTCCCATGATGCACTGGGCCAGGGACAGACTAATTTGCATACAGCCAGGTTCTGAAACTGGGATGGTGCAATGAGCTAAAAAACGGTGTTGGATCTAGCCCTGATCTCCTGACTGGGTGAGAGTACTCTGCTTAATTCAGAGACTCTGTCCATCACCACCCCTTGTTGTAAATAATTTTGTCCACCCTAAGCGTGGAAGGGTATACTCAGATGTGAGTCCCTTGCTCATTGCACCATCAGGATTCAAGCAAGCCGGGCCGAAGACGGCTGGAATGCCAGAAACCGGTCCCCGGAAGCTTGTTTCCTTCCCAGTGTAAGAATTGGCTTTTGTAGTCTGGTCTGCCCTGTTCCCATGATGCACTGGGCCAGGGACAGACTAATTTGCATACAGCCAGGTTCTGAAACTGGGATGGTGCAATGAGCTAAAAAACGGTGTTGGATCTAGCCCTGATCTCTTGACTGGGTGAGAGTACTCTGCTTAATTCAGAGACTCTGTCCATCACCACCCCTTGTTGTAAATAATTTTGTCCACCCTAAGCGTGGAAGGGTATACTCAGATGTGAGTCCCTTGCTCATTGCACCATCAGGATTCAAGCAAGCCGGGCCGAAGACGGCTGGAATGCCAGAAACCGGTCCCCGGAAGCTTGTTTCCTTCCCAGTGTAAGAATTGGCTTTTGTAGTCTGGTCTGCCCTGTTCCCATGATGCACTGGGCCAGGGACAGACTAATTTGCATACAGCCAGGTTCTGAAACTGGGATGGTGCAATGAGCTAAAAAACGGTGTTGGATCTAGCCCTGATCTCTTGACTGGGTGAGAGTACTCTGCTTAATTCAGAGACTCTGTCCATCACCACCCCTTGTTGTAAATAACCCATTATTGAGAAAGCGGTCAAATACCTGCTTTCAGGTGCTATGTTTTGACAAAAGAATCCATTAGAGATGTCTAATGTTGTTTTGTATTTTTTGCGCACGATGTTATTCATTAGTGCTGCACTGTGTGAGTTTTGTACTGCAAATGTTTTGCAACATGAGTTAAGGTGTCTGTAGTCCAAAACTAGACGACATGAATCGTCTGGCTTGGAGACAGGAAACAAAGGATTGTTCATTTGAGAGGTGCATGTTTCAATCACCCCCTGGTATTCAAGTTGATCTAAGATCTCCCTGACTTGCTTTTTAGCTTCTTGTTTAATTGGGTACTGCCTTTGTGCAGTGGGTTGACATTTTAACTGGATTTTGTGAGGAGGAGAGTCCTCATCCCATCCTACATGATTTTTGTATAATGCAGGAGCTTGGGCTACTGCCCATTTTCTTGCATATGTATATTTTCTATGAATTGGAATATGATTTGAGAAGGCAGGCATAATCATTTCTTCGCCATGAGCGCACTCCCTGACAAACTCTGGTGGCCAGTCTTTCTCAGCTAAAAGGATGTCATAGCCTTTCGAAAGATTATCCCAAAAGAGACCCCTTACTTTCCTAGTCTTATCTCCCTCTATACGTAGTGTTATCTCGTATATTTTATGAGGTTTGCTAACTCTGGTATCTGCAGTTTCCACCTGAATGTATTCATTCGTGTCCACTGTCTCCAGATGATTCATCGGGATCTTGCGAGCTATGTCACTTCTGCTGCGCTGTCTAGCATTGTCTGGGCCCACTCTCCGTTTTTCAGTTGTGTCCTCAGTATCCTCGGCATGTTTAATTATTTTAATACTGGCTACCTTCTTTCTTGGAAATTGTAATTTTTTACTTTGATGAGCAGGTTCTTTGTCTTTGGACTTGACGTGCTCTTCCCTGTGTTCTGACCGTCCTCTTCTTTCCGATTTCTGCGAGGAAGTCTGAAAAGATCGAGAGGGACGTGTATCAATATCTTGATATCTATCAGGTTTTTTCAAATTATCCCTATTTCTAAGGTTGTATCTTTTCTCAGAGGGCTCCCTCTGGGGAGACTTGTGTCCTTGGTCCGGAGATCTTTCTCTCTGCCGAGGAGACCTTCCTCTGGACTGGAATCTTTTTTCTTTGGGAGTGGATTGTTTATTTCCATCCCAGTTCTTTTTTGGAGTGTTTAGATTATTTTTAATAAATATTTTTTCAGGATTTTCAGTTAGTTGGGGTTTTACTGGTTTTCCACCCAAACTATCTCTACCTAGTTCTTCATAGGATTTTTCTATGATTCTGGCAAGTTCAAATGGCTGTTCTGCTATATCTGTTTCTTTCAATTTCTGGCGGATCGCCACAGATGCTGCTTCTCCTTTTATGTTGTCTAATAATATAGACGAGACCTGCTTGAAGTCTTTCAGTAATTTCATACCCAGAGTTAAAGCAGGTTCTGGACCGTATTCATTTTGAATCTGTCTTAGCACATCTGGTATAACCGCCATGGACGGAACACCATGTGTTTTTGTGTAAATGGAAGCAAAGACTGTGCCCCAAGTGTCACAGTCCTCCACATGTGGTGCGATCCCCATTGGAAGACAGATAGTCAGAATTCTGTGTTTCTCAGTAGGGGTAGTATCCGGAAATACTGCCTCTATTTGAGTGATTTTTTGTGCTAACCAGAATGGAATTTGTTCCCGTTTTGCAGGTGTTTTACCAAGACACGATTGTATGTTCTGTGGTGTTATTTTGTTTGTGTTCCCCTGATGAGGGGTCAGCTGTGGAATGTTAACTGCTGGTTGGACTGTTGTAGTCCGCATTACATATTGGACTAATTGTCTATGTATTTTAATCAGTTGTTTTAGCTGTGCTAAAAGTTTTGGTACTGACATTTTTTCAATGTCTGGATGTGGTGTGTAGCTGGCTAGAACCGGCCACGTTGCTCCTGGTCTACCTAGTGGACCGAGCCTGGTGATGTGATTGTTATCTTTTAGGGCGCCATTAAACCAGAGCAGGTGCTCTTGGTAATTTAGTGTATCTCTAGAGTCGTGTGAAAACAATAGACAGCTATTTCACTCAGTCAAGTGTGCATACTTAGTTTCACCAGAGTGCAGAGAAAAGAAAGAAGGAGCCTTTTCAAGAAAAGGTTGTTATTTATTGAGCAGTCTTCTTTCTCATACAAGAGAAATAAATTGCCACAATTGCAATACTCATAGTAAAGTAAAGTGCGTACAGTAAAAGGAGGATTAAGAAATAATACTGTAAAAGCATTGATATGGTTTCTTAGCCATAAGATACTTTAAAATTGATAAAATATATACATACTTATATACATTGACTAACATACTCAACTGGTGCTTCTAAATACGCCTCCCCCGGTGTACCTGACCTAAGCCTAATATGTGGGAAGAAGTAAGTAAGTAGCAGTTTAAGTTAAGTTGGTTTTTGCCAAGAATCTGACTCAAGAATTCTCTTTAAGGGTTTAGTCAGCTCCGTACCTGAGTTAATAGAAAGCAGGAGGTCTGGTATCTCTTTCTCAGGACTCGATATCCCAGTAACCCGCGAAGGTATCTGGAAACACCGGAGCTGGATTTCTCGGCAGGAGAAAAGACAGCGTCTCTCTCAGTGCGTCAAAGAGGAGGGGCAGCTTCCGTGGGCTCTCGCATCAGCTGGGCTCTCGGGCAAGTAGATATCTGCTCTGCTCCAAAACCACCACCGTGTGTTTTGCTTAAGGCAGCGTTGGTATATTTATACCTGAAAGGTGCCGGGTTTTGACGTAAGGTTGGACATAAGACGTCAATAAAGATGTCACTAAGAACTGGCCGTTTTTAGAGTGCTCACAGGAGTTCTAGGACGAAATCAAAACAAAAGCAATGGGGAATTCCCAGGTTGCTGGAGGTTTGGTTTGTTTACAGAACTTGTTGTACTTGCTAGGAGCCTGGGGAAGTAGCCTTGCTTAATTTGGACAGCATGGGCTATGACTAAATATGGATATGATTCTTATGCCTTTGGTAAACAACCTTTACAACGCAACTTTTACATCGCAGAGCCTTTACAACGCAACCATTACAACGCAAACTATTACAACGCATTGCTCTGGGGGGCGCTCTAGGATAGGGAACAGGTTAATTTACTATCCAATAACCTTCCCTAGTGTCCACGGGGTCTGGAGTTGGAATAGTAAATTAAACTATTCACTATCCAGCACCCCAAAGCACTATGCGTTGTAATGGACTGCGTTGTAATACTTGTGTTGTAAAGGCATGGGATGTAAAAGCATGCGTTGTAATGTCATACATCCTATGCCTTTATAAGGATATTATTCATTATAACCACATAAGGGCATAAATCAGGACTATCGAATTTAGGGTCCTAAATAGAACTACAACAAGGTGATTCATAACACTGCGGCAAGAATGATTCTGAACCGCCCGGCAGGCTCCCCCTCGGGTCCTTTGTTGAAAGAGCTGCGCTGGATAGCAGTGAGGAAGCGATCATATTTTAAAATTTGTTGTCTTACTTACAATGCCTTGAAAGGCAAAGGTCCATGCTATTTGCAAAATAAACTCATAAAACATGTACCTTGTCGAAATCTGAGATCCAATACACTAGCTCTTCTACACAGAGCCCCGAATACACCTTAGTCGTACAGGGGGGAAAGCTTTTCGTACCTTGCTCCAAGATACTGGAATAAATTACCTATTGCTCTGCGTGAAATCTCCACCTATAGTGCATTTAGGAAACAACTAAAAGCTTACCTGTTATAATCCTATATGATCTGATCTTCCAGTTTCAGGTTGGTTTGAAAGCAGCGCCGAGATGCCCCCGGACTAAGTTGTGTGCTATAAAAGTAGAACTAACATAACATAATATAACGCAATTGGGTTTTACCTTGAGGTGAACCATATCTCTAAATATTCATACGCCATGGTTTACGGCCTGAAGAGATTAAGCCCATTTCTAAAGCAAGACGAACTGAAGAATGATCAGGGAGAGCGGCTTACAAAATATAGGAATTATTAGTGATAGCAACTATTGAATGGGAAACAAGAAAATAATCTATCCTAAATTGGGTGCCATGAGCAGAAGAGAGGAAGATATATTTCTGATCTGAAGGATGACAAAGGCGCCAATGATCCACCAGTCCATGGTCTGATGTTATGTCTCCCAATAAGGCTCTGTCTCCCTCATTACATTTATCCAAGAGACCTGTTCTGCCTAGAACTGCGTCGCGCGCTAGACTCCAGTCACCACCAATGATATAGCTAGATGCTCCGATTTCCACCAACAGGCAATTCAGGCAAAGAAGATTGGAACGTTTAGCATCCGTTGTGGTATATACTGAACCCACACAAAGGATCCTATCTCCTATTTTTAACTTAGCAAAGACATAGCAACAGACTGGATCAACCTCGGTCTTAACAATTGTGTCCGGTAGGGATGTGTGCAAAAGAATAGCCACTCTACATATTCGTGGCTGACTTTTCTTGGAGAGAGATTGCGCTGGCAATCCTCAGTGAATAACTTTTCCCACCCATTCTCGTCATAATGTAGATGACTCTAAAGCATCCAAATGAGTCTCTTGCAGAAGAGCAATATCAGTTCTTTTCGTTTGTAAATAAGAGGGTTCTCTCTTGCGTTTACTAAAATGTGATTCCATGAAAGAATGCATAATGGGGGAGAGTAGGAAGACATTTTAGCTGTCATGTGTGCATTGAGGAATGAGAGGGCTTTGCTTGTTGTCCCGAAAGCTAATGTAAGAAGTAAGAGGAATTAGGTTAGGGGAAAGGGAAAGCAAAAAAAAAGGAAATAAAGTATGTAGGTAAAAAAAAGTTATGAAAGTAATGGGGTATCAGGGGAAGAAGGGTGAATAGGAAAAGGGAGTCATTGGAGAATCTATGTAAGGGAGGAAGAGGAAAAGAAAGTTCCAGGTAAGTAGAAAGATCAAAATGATGTCTATAACCTTCTCAGAAATTCAAAGAGGTTAGAGGGTTAAAGAGTCGAAATAGGAAAGTTGCTCGTATATATACACAGGAAGGCAAGCAGACAAAAAGGAAGAAAAGCGAGGTTCTAGAGAAATTGAAGGATAAGAAGAGAGGGAGAAAGGGTAAAAGTGCCAAGCAAGAATAGCACAGCACCAAAAGGGTAGAACTGTTGTCTGTGGGTCTAGGCTTTCGGGCTTTGCACACCGGAGGAGCCCCGGCCGGCGACAAAGTCAATAAGAAAAGACGTATATATGTAACAATATTAACAGTGTTGATGTAGAGGTTATAAAATAACTCAATTATTCAAATATTCAAGTATTTGACCCACAGTATAAAGATCGAGATTAAAAGTTGAAGTGAGAAAGGGAAGTAACAAACATCTTAGGAGTATAACACTAAAGGGTAAAAGTACATCATAGAAGAAAAAGATGAAGGGAGAAGAAGAGAGAAAAAGGAGAGGGTCTATGTCATATGAAGGTATCTGATATGTATCACAATCAAACAAATATAACATAACATAGCGGTGGTAATAACCGAATATCAAATATTATCATGTACAAGTATTGTCACTATTAGTCACTCAGTCAAAACTCTTTATTTCGATTAGTTAAAATCATAAAAGACAGAGTAAAAAACACACTTTATAACAATTTTAAACATTGCAATAAATATATATATCAAAATTACGACCAGCATACAGGCTATTTACAATACATAAATTCATCATTGTTTTAGTCAGGATCCACAGTTTATCCAAGTATGGGATGAGCCGAATATTTAGACACTAACAGTCTTTTTGTTATTAATACGGGCCGCGACCACCAGAAAGCTTGCAACGCTATAAATGTCTTGTGTGCTGCTAAGCATTTGTAAATGAAGTAGGGCGGGCCTTACTTGTACAAAACCAGCCTCTCGCAATAATGGGGTTAAAAATGTTTTCCTAATCTCAGAGTAAAATTCACAGAACATGATGAAATGCAAAGTATCCTGTGTCGAGAAATTATCACATGTGCAAGGAGCAGAATTTTCTGGTTTTCCCCAAGTTGGAAAGGCACCTAAAGTCAAGTGAATTACATTGAACCGAAATCTGATCAACAGATAGCGATGAAAAGGCTTGGTTACAATTTTTAAATAAGGTTCATTGGAAGGGGAAGTCAATAGGAGATAGTTAACTCTAACACTTGGCTTCATTAACTCCTGCTCCTCCCGCTCCATTTCTAACATGTTCAGGAAATTGTGCCTAATCCAGCCTACATCCTCCTTATTTATCGATTCTGGTGATGTGTACAAATCGGGTCGTCCGAGGTTGATGAACGCCGCTCTAACGTACATCAGCCAGGGGACCTTATATGCCTTGTCTAACGCTACACAGTCACTTAGGATCTGATGATTCAGGGTAATTTCCTTGTTTAACCACGTTTTCACCCAGCATAACAATGGTGCCATTTTTAGTTGATCTGTGATATAACCCAAACCTAATTCTGTGTGTAGAGAATAGGTTGGTGTCGACTGGGAAACAGTCAGAAGTGATCTTAAAAACCTATTTTCTGCTACTTGGATCCTACTCTGAGATGTATAACCCCATATAGAGGCCCCATAGGAGGCAATCGCCAGACATTTTGATTTATATATCTTAAGTATTGCCTCAATAGGTCTAGCTCCCAGCCTCTTAGCAAAGCCCAAGAGGGCTGTTGTTGATCTTGCCACCGCATTACTTTTAACCTTTTGTTGTGGGCCCCAATTTCCCTTTTCATCAAAAAGGACCCCGAGGTAAGTGAAGAGCGGGACCTTTGAAAGTCCCATACCGTTGCAAGAGAAAGATTTTACCTTAGCTTTCCTGCCTCTTATCCCAGCCACCATAACATGAGATTTTTTACTATTAACTCTTAGATCTAGGGAATCCATGAACCTGCCAAAATAGTCTAGGAGCCTCTGAAGGCCCAGACCTGTTTGTGCCAACAGTACTGCGTCATCCGCGTATAGGAGAACCGGAACGACCGATTCTCCTATACGCGATACGTCCAGGTCGGCTGTTCCCAGGGTCTTTTCCAGGGCATTAATATAAATTGTAAAAAGGAGGGGTGCCAAAATGCACCCCTGCCTTACGCCCCTCTTTGAGCTAAAGTGGCTCGTGCACCGGCCCTCCTGTGTAACCCTCA
This sequence comes from Lissotriton helveticus, assembly GCF_964261635.1. Classification (NCBI taxonomy): domain Eukaryota; kingdom Metazoa; phylum Chordata; class Amphibia; order Caudata; family Salamandridae; genus Lissotriton; species Lissotriton helveticus. The sequence continues at coordinate 391,094,142 of NC_136071.1, forward strand.
CTACTGCAGATAATTTCTGATGCAGGTCGCTTAAAAAATTACCAGTGCTGGATCAATGCCTATATCCCGGAGAATTATCCATAATTTGGAGCAATTGACTAGATCGAAAGCTGATGAGAGATCCATAAACCCCATATACAGCTGCCCCTCCTTAGCCACTGTATATTTGCTTATAAGAAGGTGGAGGTTTAAACACTGGTCCATGGTGCTCCTATGCTCTCTAAAACCATATTGGAGGTCAGAGAGGACCCCCCTGCCATCTAACCCATCCCTAAGTTTATGTAAAATAACCCCGCCCAAGATTTTCACTGCCGAGTCTAACAAAGAGATTGGCCTGTAACCGGCGGGGTCCCCTCTAGCCCCCTTTTTAAATATCGGGACTATTATGGATTTTGTCCGTGACGATGGAAAGCCCATTAAAGATGAGGCGTTAAAGACATTAGTCAGAATCTTGGCCCACAAATTTGGATAAAGGCTGTATAAATCCGCAGGCACCCCATCGGGCCTGGGGCTTTATTCTTTGACATGTCTCTTATCGCTTTTTCTACCTAGCTCACTTCAAAATTTTCTGGGGGTGCCCCTCGCAAGGCAGTGTTAGGACCATCTTGCTGCTCTGGGCAATCAATCTCATAAATTTCCCTAAAGTGTCGGAGCCAACATTCATTCGGGATGACACAGTCCGTGTCTAGGTTCTCCTGTTCAGAGAAAAATGGGTGATTTATGGTTGACCAAAACTTCCTGCTATCCCGCAAAACTTCAATAGAGAGGAGGTTCTCCCACGCATCCTCTTTTATTTGTTGTTTACGTTTTGTGATAGCTATTTTATATTTCTTCCGAAGGATTGCCACTGCGGCCCTATCCCTGGGCCTAGTTTTCAAGGCCTGAAGAAGGGTCCCATGGGCCTTCAAACAACCACCATCAAACCATCTTCCTAGTATTGCCCCTATTCGGTACCTTTAGGTTCTCTGCGATCTGATCGCAGACTGCCACGTAGGCGCTCAAGATCTCCCCACTTGGGGCCGAGCTATCAAGGCAGACCGCAAGCCTTGCCTCCGCCTTAACAGCAAGGTCCTCAAAAAAGGATTCCGGCACCACCCTATCCCATTTAATCCTTCTACCTTGGTCTGTAGTTTTCATATTTCTTGGTGCCCCCCGTCCAGTACCCTTGGGCCAACTCGGTTTTCCTAGATCAACCTCTAAGAGAACCGGGTTATGATCACTAAATGATGAGGTCACCACTCTATAACCCACGGTCTTGCCCAATACTGCTGCAGATAGAAAGATATAATCAATAACTGTGTTGGTCCCTCTTCCAATAAAAGTAGGTGTCCTCTCGCCCCCTTCATCACGGCCTGGTTCAAATAGATTTGTGATGGCCAAAAATTCTTCAAGCGCCTCTCCCTGGCTATTATGCTCAAAGTGAGGCGCCGCTACCATAGGTGGCCCACAAGGGTTACCTGAATAACAGTCCCATTTACATGGGTGAATATTAAAATCTCCCCGAAGGATCACCTCAAAAACAGAATTCTGGGTAAGTTTATAGACTGACAAAAAATGGTTCAGAACCCTTAAGTGGACATTATGCTGTGAACCATCCTTAGAATTGTAAAAATTAATTAAAAGAATCTTCTGCGGAAAAATTCCACACCACTCAAATATCAAGATGTTACTGGAGTCCAAGTCAAGTTTTTTAACAACACCAATCAAATTAAGAGAAAAGAGGAAAATTAAACCACCCTTAGGCCTCCCAATACTACTCTGCACTGCTGGAATGGCATAGCTTAAATAACCATCCATACTAAAACTACCAGCTACATCCCACGTTTCCTGTAAAGCAATAATGTCGTATTGCTTCACAAAATCCAGCCACAAATTGTCAGTCCTCTTAGGCCTAATACCCGCCACATTCCAACTCAGAATCCTACAGGGTGCTATATGACTGGCCCTCCATCCAGGTCACCCTGGTCCTGGCTCTTAGCGGGTAGTCAATCGTTTGAGTCCAGTTGTGACAAAGGAGAAAAACGATTTGCAAGACCTATCTCCATGTTTGACTGGTGCAGGGGTGAGTTGGCTGGTAGAATATTCTGGGGAACCCTTTCTGACCTATGTGCTAAACCCGCCTGTAGCCCGTTCTGGAAAGTATCCTTGGTTATGTATGAGGGCCTCAACAAGCTACCCCGGGTTGGCATCGGTCGATGTTCAGTTAGGTTCTTTATGTATTGTTTCAAGGAACAGTGGTCCCTAAGAAATAGAGGATAACGGACAATAAATATAGATCAAAAATTGAAATCTATACAGTCTGTCCAGCCGGACAGGGTTTAATAACACAATTGTAGAATTTGTCACTCAATTAAATACAATATCAAAGTGGGACACAGCCAGTGTCCTACTACTGTATACAAGACAATTGTGACATACAAGAACAAAAATGAGGCAAGAACAGGCAGTCTGCATATGTTCCAAATTTTCACAGACAAATATTTGCACAGGGTACACTGTTGTGATTTAACTAATAATAAAATCAAATCATCCAGTGTGGACAGACTGTATAGATTTCAATTTTTGATCTATATTTATTGTCCGTTATCCTCTATTTGTTAGGGACCACTGTTCCTTGAAACAATAATTGCACCCAAGGTCCCTCACCTATTGCTCCTTTGGGTATCCCTTGTACTTTAAAATAATAAGGTTCTTTATGTATGGCCTAACTGGGGGGTAAAAATAACCAAGGGGAACCGGTCTAATACCTGTATTATCCAGCTCCGAGGCATCCCAAAATAATCTCTCCGCACTAAACCGGGTGTTAAAATTCACGACCACGCAATCCCCGTTAATGTTTTTGGGGCGACGCCCGACCCAAACCACTCTCCTTGCCATAATGATAGATCTTGTGATGTCCGAGCCTCCTCTACTACGATGTATACACCAGTCACTAGCTAACTTTAGGAGATCCTGAGTTGACTCCTTCTTACCCTCCCTCAGTGGTGGAACCCCCGTAAAAAACGCTACTGAAGGAGCAGCCTCAGGCGGTAACTCCAGAGTAAAGCCCTACCTGGGAGTGATCTCCTGCTGTTACCAGTTCCTTGATTAGCATTCCCTACTCCATCTAAGTTAATGGTAGGAGGTCGGCATTCTAAAGATGCTTCCGGGTACTTCTCCCTAGTGGGCCTATTCTCTTTGCAATAAGTTTCTGCCCTAGGTTTCACAGGTTGCGTTACTTGATCATGAGTTGAGCGCCCCTGTTGGCCTATACCCTGTTTCAAAAACACATCTATTTTATCAAATTTCTTTAGCAGCCCAGTTACGCATGTATTAAGGGTATCCACAATGTCTTTTGCAATGGCCACTAATGCAGGTTCCAAACGTGCTGTGAACAGTTCCTGGACCATGTCCCCGACATATTTTCTAATATTAGGGTCCATGCAATAGGCAGCAGCCGCAGGCTTTTGTCTCTTAATAGGTTTTTTAGCCGGCCTGCGCTTGCGTAATGAGTGTTGTAGGGGAGTCTCCGGGTGTTTAACCCCATGACCCTCTGCCACCACAGATGAATCAATCTCACCGACAATGGGCTCAATAGGTGTAGGTGGTTTAGTAATCACAATGTTCGGCTCTAGCGGTATACTTGGAGTCCGGACCAACACTGATGCACCTATGTCAGAGGCAACTTCAGCACTACCCATGCCCAACTCCCTCTCCGCATTTGCGATTTCCTTCAAAAGTACCCCACAGCGGATGTCAAATAGGATATAATTGATTCGGATTTCCTTCGGACCTTGGCTTTTTTCCCTTCACGCTCCCCATTACATTGCTGTTTCCGCTTACCTATTCTGGATGTCATGGGGGTAGCCCGGCCCGGCCTCTTCTGGCCCCTGATGGCCACAGACGGCCCGCCCTTTGCCCGGGCTTAGCCCGCGTCGCTCGCGCGCGTCCCGCGTCACGGAAGGACACGGCCAAATAAATCCACCTGACGACAGGGGTGGAGGGAGGGAGGGGCTGCTGGTCACGCTGCTGCCCCGCTGGACCCTGGGGCTCGAAGTCCAAGAGCCTGCCCCCGCTGATGTGGTCACTCGGCTGCTGCCGTGATGCGTTTCCCGCGAAGCGGAAAACGCGAGATCCAAATGTACCCGGTGGTGGAGGGAGGGAGGGAGGTGCTGCTGGTCACGCTGCTGTCCCACTGGACCCTGGGGCTCGAAGTCCAAGAGCCTGCCCCCGCTGATGTAGTCACTCAGCTGCTGCCACGATGCGTTTAAGTGTGTATATATATATATATATATATATATATATATATATATATATATATATATATATATATATAGAGAGAGAGAGAGAGGGGATAAGAGAACACAGAGAGAGAGGGGATAAGAGAACACGGTGCTCGGACTCTATAACTCTGGTTCTGTGGAGTTAAACTATTATCTTTTTTAGTATGAGTAGCAAGTCTCTACTTTTCCAGGTGTCTGGCGAAGAGTGGGAGTGTACCATGATGGAAGGTAGAAAGACAACTGTGCCACTGCCATATCACAAGTCACCCGTATCATGCTTTTCTTAAAAATGCCCGTTTCCATTGTTCTGCAGCCATAAATGTATCCCTTCAACCGACAGTTCAGTACCAAAGCGATATGTAAAAATGTAGCCTCACCTCTATTGTCACTATTAAATATTATAATAGCTAAATATTAGTACATTGAAATAATATTATAGTTAAATAATATCAATATTAGATAATATTTGTTAGGGTCTGGGGCTAGTCCTCTCTCAGTGACCATGTACTGACATCACATGACCTGGGGCAGTGGGATAAATGTTGGTCCTACCTTTGTCTCATTGCTTGATATTGCCATTGTGTGGATTCTGGTATCCTGCTCTCCTGGTTGCTGATTGCTGTTGCTGAAGATTCCTGTTGTCCTGGGTTCTTTTTTCCTTTTCTCTCACGGGCTCGTGAGAGACATTTATGTCCCCTGTTTTGGCTGTCTTTCCCTCTCCGTAGTTAGTCAGTTCCTTGTCCCGGGGTTTGCTATTCCCTCCCCCCCTTCATTGTTATTTGTCCCAGCGTTTGTATTTGTTAGTAAGTGTGCGGGGGCTTCCGTTCGCTGTGATCGTTTTTTCTGTTGTGCCCTTGTTTGAAGGTATCCCGAGAAAACGCAATGAGTAAACGAGGCGTTTAGCCTCGTTTCAGCGCGTCTTTCTTAGACGCCTCTTTGCATCGTTGTGAGGAGGAAGTGACGTTTCGGGTTGTTCCGCGAAGGGCCGAGTAAACAAACACTGGGAATCTCGGTGTTCCCGAGTGTCTCATACCAGTCCCCTTTTTCTTGCCCTTTATGTCTAACACGAAGGGTTTTTTTTTCTGGCATAAGCTATATCTTGTTATAGGACCTTTTTTCCCCTCGTGGTGCACATGGAAACAAAAAACGAAGAACACTGTCAATAAGTACTCCTGATTGGCCATCCGATACAAGAGCCTTTTTATCTTGGATTGCCCAGTGCCTTCACGAAGCAGAGCCTGCGCTGATCACGGGTAAGAGGGGCTGTGCATGTTGAAGTGGGACATGGTCACTGGAGTAGGGATACAGCAGTGTGGAGCATATACATATGAAGGGTATGTCTTTTTCCCGTTTGCCATAGGTGCAGAAGCGTGAAGGAGGGAGCTGTGTCCTATCGTTCTATAGGGTGGAAGACTTGGTGTCTCTGCAACATACCATCCTCTTTTCAGGTTCATTGGAGCACTCATAGTTTCCTCTTGTGAGTAGCCAGTGTGCAGGGGAAGGGGACTGGTGCATGCTACGTTCCTGCAGTGCTCGGGCTGGGTGGAATCCAACAGAATATCAAGCCCACGTAAATTAGCACTGTCCGAATGAGCATGGATGAGGATGGGAATACGTTAGGTGGGAGTACGGGAGGTCCCTCAATGCAAGACATTATGGGGGCTGTGCATACTTTACAGGCACAGGTCCAGGAGCTACAACAAGAGAATGTAGGTCTAAAACAAGAATTGGTGGCTGTTAGGGCCACAGAGCAGTTGCAACACAGGGGGACGTCTCCTGTCATACAGCCTGCTACCTTTCAGTACGGTGGAGGGGTGGGACAAGGTGCGGTTGGTGGCAGCAATCCCATAACTGTGAATGTGACATCTCCTGTTGCGGTTCCATTAGCCCCCCCGGAGAGATTTACTGGGGATAGTGACAAGTTTGGGATGTTCATGAACCAGTGTCAGCTACATTTTATGTGTAGACCGAGTGCCTTCCCTGACGACTCTGCTAAAGTCACCTTCACGATATCCTATTTGGCTGGTAACGCTGCCCAGTGGGCTATTCCTTTGGTGATAAAATTAAAGGAGGACCCCGCACAGGCTTATAGGGGACTGGGGGGAAGAGAGTTCTTTTAAAGAAACATGAAGGCGTCCCCACTAGAAATGGACAGATATAGGGTGTCCAATTACAAGGAGTAATCACTCGAGCGGAAACTATTTATCTAAAACACAGCATGCCATCAATTGGGCGGGAAAGGTAAAGGTACAATGCTATATCCTAGGTTTCTTATGAGAGGTTAAGAATTAAACTAGATACCCTTAAACAAATTATACTCACAGTTCTTGCTATAGTATGACACAAAATTCAAAATTAAAATTATAGGAAGCTAAGAAATAAAAAAATTTAAGAAACATGCATAAATTCAAGAAAGAGAGATATATTTTCCACACTATACGTTTTGTAAAAATCTGTTACACTTTATTCTATTACAATAATTTCACATTATTACAATAATGTTAAAAACACATGATTATACATTTTAAAAAATTATTTTAAAAAACACAAAGAATCAAAACAGTCGACGCGGCGTTTCGGTATTTTTGATGGTAGACCTTCTTCAGGACTGATTCTAAATGAATTTAAAAACACAGAGTTACCATTATTTTTTGGTACAGATTCAACATACGTCTCTCTTCTCTCTGGAACACATCATCCTATCTTACATCACATTTGATACTATACTTGTATCTTTTGTTTTGTGTCATTTGTTCTATCCTACTACAACAGGGTGCTATACACTATATGACAGATTTTTCTAGTATCTTTTCAACATGATATTATTTAAAACAATTCATCATTCTACCTCCACATTCCTACACTTGTTACAGAACTAATAGAGTTTACCTTTCCCTTGGACTTCTTGTCCACTGCTGTTCACCACTTTTCTGGCACATAGTGCAAGCATATGTGTAATGTTCTTATTATATTATATACCTTATTCATTGAAGATGTCATTTCTTCAATAAGTAATAATGTTTTCTTCCCATGTGTAAATTATGGGCTTCGGGATCATGGACCGATCACGACTTGTTCAAGTTACGATGTCACTGTATAGGATAAACATTATTTGATATAATTGTTTGTTTGTAATTCTATAAATTCTTTAACTTATTGCCTTTACAGTCTGTGATCTAGAAGGTATACCTTATTCGTCGAAGGGATATTCTCAATATTTCATTTGGTTGTTGGGTCTAATCATCATTCTTCTACCCATCAAATTTCTTTCTGTTGTGTGGGGCAGAAAAAATATATCCCATTTGTGTAGCTATCAATTCGTTTATCGTTTCGTATCTCGCATCCTTAATCTATTAGTATACCTGGTTATGTTGCATGGTTTGCCGTATATTAGACCACCGGGAGGAGCCACCGTTCTGTGATTTCTGGTTGCCGTCTCTTTCCCCTATTTAAATTGGGTGTTGAGTATGGTTTCAATAAAATGGTCCGTTTTAAATTCGGTCCGTTCTGTTTTTTAGTAGTAAAAGGAAGAAAAAAATACACATGATTGGTATTTTTTCTGTTATTAGTCATTTACGTAGTAATTTAACTTTTCCCTTTTTATTTGTTACCAAAAACGAGTTTCTAAGGGTTTGGATATTTACTCCCCACCCTCTTTTTCACTTCCTAATGGTGGGAAAGGGCACTAGGCCAACATTAACATCGGGGCACCTCTCTTCGTAATATGGCGCGACCTGGTTTGTCATTTCACTTACCCTAAATCTTGAAATCGGCCTCCCCGCTCCTTTTCTCCTGGCAGTCAGTCCGTGTGTTCAACAGTCGGATTATCCCGAACTGAAACGAAACACTGACTGTCTGTTTACTTGCGTTTTTAAGCAAGCCCCCATCTCATTGGCTCATCGTGTTCCAGTCACTCATTGGTTGGGATGTAGCCAATCACCCTCCTGTCACTATGGTGATTGAACGCGTTTTGATGTATTTCCGCGGTGTTTTTCTATTCGCTCCTAAGCTCCCATTTGACGTTTCTTATTGGTGCCTCACTCATATGCGTTGTCATGGGGATATTAGTTGCCATTTTGACCACTGGTTTACTTCGACGGAAAAATTACGGGGCCCCGTATTTGCTGTAGTTTGTAGTGACACAATATCCGCCTATGTTCTGTAGTTTATAATTATTTAAATATTAGTTGGCAATAATCCCCAATCCACGGGTGCAGAGCCCGCCCGAACAAATCCATTGGGCATATTCCTAAGGCTGCACTCAGTAACTCAGGAATATCGCCTACATTGATGGGCTATGATCTGGCATAAACCGCCATATAGTTATATATCACATATTAAAGTCGTCACATTCTATTCCTTCATGGAGTGAGCAGGTTTATTTCTCTCTAGTATTGTATCAATTGCCAGCAACCCTAACCCCCCGTTTTCATACAGTTTTTGGGGGTCTTTCCTCGTGGGTATTCCTGGACTTTAACTTGGGTGTTTCTCATCTGATGATTTTTTCCCAATCCTCTCTCGAGTTTAGGCCACACCTCACACTATTCAGAGTGGACATATAAAATTGCTCCCTACGTTTCCTTTTGTTGTCCTGATTGCCACCTCTAATGTTACCCATTATTTTCTCCAGACCACACCATTTTAGGTCGTTAATTGTATGATTAGCCGCCCTTCAATGTTCAGTGAGGGGTGCACCTATTTTGTTTGTTCTTAGGGCTGATCGATGTTCATTAAGGCGAAGTCTGAATTCTCTGGATGTTTCCCCTACATAGCATTTTTTGCATGGACATTGAATGAGGTAAATCGCGTTCTTAGTTCTGCAATTCATGAAGCTTTTGATGTTTATAGTTTTTTCATTAGCTGTAATTTTATCGCCTTTGATTATGCTGGCACAGTTGGCACATCCCATGCATGGTTGGGTTCCCGTTGGTAAGGGGTTGCCATCAATAGTTGTCTGTAGGTTCTTAGTGGTCTCTCGGTATGTGTGCACTAAGGAGTTTCTTATTGTCCTATTCCTCCTGAATGAGAACATGGGTTTTGGAATTGGGACTAGAGTTTTGTCAGCAATTAGATTCCAATTTCTATTTATGATGTTTTTTACTTTATAGCTTACTTGAGAATAGTTTGTTACGAACATGATTGGCTGGGAGTTGTTCTGATTGTGGCTTTCTGAGTTAAAAATACTATCCCTGTTAAAATATTTGGCCCGTTTGTAGGCGTGTCTAATCATCCTTTTCGGGTATCCTCTTTCCACAAATTTAGTTTTTAAATTGGTGGCATGTATTTCATAATCCTGCATTGATGTGCAGTTCCTTCTGAGTCGAAGAAATTGCCCGAAAGGGATGTTGTTTTTCTGTGAGGCCGGATGATTGCTTTCATAATGTAACAAACTGTTTCTATCAGACGGTTTGGTGTACAGTTCTACTGATAGACGGCCATCTGTGTGCTTGATGATGATATCTAAAAATTCTACTGAATGTTTACTAGTGTGTGATGTGAATTTTAAATTCACATCCCCCAGATTGAGCCAGAGAAGAAAATCATTCAGAGTCTCTACTTCACCTGTCCATATGAAGAAAATATCGTCTATATAACGACCCCATTCCGAGATGTTTTCATGGAATGGGGCCGCTACATTATAGATGTGTCTATCTTCGAATCTGGACACATATAGACAAGCCAGGCTGGGGGCACAAGTAGCCCCCATACTGGTCCCCTTGATCTGTCTGAAGAAGTTATCATCATACAGAAAGATATTGTTTTTGAGGATCACAGTTATACAATCTATGAGGAAAGTTTGGTGGTCTGTTAGGTCTAACAGGTAGATAGTATAGGTAGTATACAATGCTTCAATATCCAGAGTCACTAGTACTAGTGACTCTGGATATTGAAGCATTGTATACTAACATTCCCCAGGATAACACCATTGAAATCATGGAAGAGATTTTAAGAGGTAATGAATTAGACCTAACAGACCACCAAACTTTCCTCATAGATTGTATAACTGTGATCCTCAAAAACAATATCTTTCTGTATGATGATAACTTCTTCAGACAGATCAAGGGGACCAGTATGGGGGCTACTTGTGCCCCCAGCCTGGCTTGTCTATATGTGTCCAGATTCGAAGATAGACACATCTATAATGTAGCGGCCCCATTCCATGAAAACATCTCGGAATGGGGTCGTTATATAGACGATATTTTCTTCATATGGACAGGTGAAGTAGAGACTCTGAATGATTTTCTTCTCTGGCTCAATCTGGGGGATGTGAATTTAAAATTCACATCACACACTAGTAAACATTCAGTAGAATTTTTAGATATCATCATCAAGCACACAGATGGCCGTCTATCAGTAGAACTGTACACCAAACCGTCTGATAGAAACAGTTTGTTACATTATGAAAGCAATCATCCGGCCTCACAGAAAAACAACATCCCTTTCGGGCAATTTCTTCGACTCAGAAGGAACTGCACATCAATGCAGGATTATGAAATACATGCCACCAATTTAAAAACTAAATTTGTGGAAAGAGGATACCCGAAAAGGATGATTAGACACGCCTACAAACGGGCCAAATATTTTAACAGGGATAGTATTTTTAACTCAGAAAGCCACAATCAGAACAACTCCCAGCCAATCATGTTCGTAACAAACTATTCTCAAGTAAGCTATAAAGTAAAAAACATCATAAATAGAAATTGGAATCTAATTGCTGACAAAACTCTAGTCCCAATTCCAAAACCCATGTTCTCATTCAGGAGGAATAGGACAATAAGAAACTCCTTAGTGCACACATACCGAGAGACCACTAAGAACCTACAGACAACTATTGATGGCAACCCCTTACCAACGGGAACCCATCCATGCATGGGATGTGCCAACTGTGTCAGCATAATCAAAGGCGATAAAATTACAGCTAATGAAAAAACTATAAACATCAAAAGCTTCATGAATTGCAGAACTAAGAACGCGATTTACCTCATTCAATGTCCATGCAAAAAATGCTATGTAGGGGAAACATCCAGAGAATTCAGACTTCGCCTTAATGAACATCGATCAGCCCTAAGAACAAACAAAATAGGTGCACCCCTCACTGAACATTGGAGGGCGGCTAATCATACAATTAACAACCTAAAATGGTGTGGTCTGGAGAAAATAATGGGTAACATTAGAGGTGGCAATCAGGACAACAAAAGGAAACGTAGGGAGCAATTTTATATGTCCACTCTGAATAGTGTGAGGTGTGGCCTAAACTCGAGAGAGGATTGGGAAAAAATCATCAGATGAGAAACACCCAAGTTAAAGTCCAGGAATACCCACGAGGAAAGACCCCCAAAAACTGTATGAAAACGGGGGGTTAGGGTTGCTGGCAATTGATACAATACTAGAGAGAAATAAACCTGCTCACTCCATGAAGGAATAGAATGTGACGACTTTAATATGTGATATATAACTATATGGCGGTTTATGCCAGATCATAGCCCATCAATGTAGGCGATATTCCTGAGTTACTGAGTGCAGCCTTAGGAATATGCCCAATGGATTTGTTCGGGCGGGCTCTGCACCCGTGGATTGGGGATTATTGCCAACTAATATTTAAATAATTATAAACTACAGAACATAGGCGGATATTGTGTCACTACAAACTACAGCAAATACGGGGCCCCGTAATTTTTCCGTCGAAGTAAACCAGTGGTCAAAATGGCAACTAATATCCCCATGACAACGCGTATGAGTGAGGCACCAATAAGAAACGTCAAATGGGAGCTTAGGAGCGAATAGAAAAACACCGCGGAAATACATCAAAACGCGTTCAATCACCATAGTGACAGGAGGGTGATTGGCTACATCCCAACCAATGAGTGACTGGAACACGATGAGCCAATGAGATGGGGGCTTGCTTAAAAACGCAAGTAAACAGACAGTCAGTGTTTCGTTTCAGTTCGGGATAATCCGACTGTTGAACACACGGACTGACTGCCAGGAGAAAAGGAGCGGGGAGGCCGATTTCAAGATTTAGGGTAAGTGAAATGACAAACCAGGTCGCGCCATATTACGAAGAGAGGTGCCCCGATGTTAATGTTGGCCTAGTGCCCTTTCCCACCATTAGGAAGTGAAAAAGAGGGTGGGGAGTAAATATCCAAACCCTTAGAAACTCGTTTTTGGTAACAAATAAAAAGGGAAAAGTTAAATTACTACGTAAATGACTAATAACAGAAAAAATACCAATCATGTGTATTTTTTTCTTCCTTTTACTACTAAAAAACAGAACGGACCGAATTTAAAACGGACCATTTTATTGAAACCATACTCAACACCCAATTTAAATAGGGGAAAGAGACGGCAACCAGAAATCACAGAACGGTGGCTCCTCCCGGTGGTCTAATATACGGCAAACCATGCAACATAAGCAGGTATACTAATAGATTAAGGATGCGAGATACGAAACGATAAACGAATTGATAGCTACACAAATGGGATATATTTTTTCTGCCCCACACAACAGAAAGAAATTTGATGGGTAGAAGAATGATGATTAGACCCAACAACCAAATGAAATATTGAGAATATCCCTTCGACGAATAAGGTATACCTTCTAGATCACAGACTGTAAAGGCAATAAGTTAAAGAATTTATAGAATTACAAACAAACAATTATATCAAATAATGTTTATCCTATACAGTGACATCGTAACTTGAACAAGTCGTGATCGGTCCATGATCCCGAAGCCCATAATTTACACATGGGAAGAAAACATTATTACTTATTGAAGAAATGACATCTTCAATGAATAAGGTATATAATATAATAAGAACATTACACATATGCTTGCACTTTGTGCCAGAAAAGTGGTGAACAGCAGTGGACAAGAAGTCCAAGGGAAAGGTAAACTCTATTAGTTCTGTAACAAGTGTAGGAATGTGGAGGTAGAATGATGAATTGTTTTAAGTAATATCATGTTGAAAAGATACTAGAAAAATCTGTCATATAGTGTATAGCACCCTGTTGTAGTAGGATAGAACAAATGACACAAAACAAAAGATACAAGTATAGTATCAAATGTGATGTAAGATAGGATGATGTGTTCCAGAGAGAAGAGAGACGTATGTTGAATCTGTACCAAAAAAGAATGGTAACTCTGTGTTTTTAAATTCATTTAGAATCAGTCCTGAAGAAGGTCTACCATCAAAAATACCGAAACGCCGCGTCGACTGTTTTGATTCTTTGTGTTTTTTAAAATAATTTTTTAAAATGTATAATCATGTGTTTTTAACATTATTGTAATAATGTGAAATTATTGTAATAGAATAAAGTGTAACAGATTTTTACAAAACGTATAGTGTGGAAAATATATCTCTCTTTCTTGAATTTATGCATGTTTCTTAAAAAATTTTATTTCTTAGCTTCCTATAATTTTAATTTTGAATTTTGTGTCATACTATAGCAAGAACTGTGAGTATAATTTGTTTAAGGGTATCTAGTTTAATTCTTAACCTCTCATAAGAAACCTAGGATATAGCATTGTACCTTTACCTTTCCCGCCCAATTGATGGCATGCTGTGTTTTAGATAAATAGTTTCCGCTCGAGTGATTACTCCTTGTAATTGGACAACCTATATCTGTCCATTTCTAGTGGGGACGCCTTCATGTTTCTTTAAAAGAACTCTATTCCTTTGGTGGACAGTGATGATCGTGTACTGTAAAATTATACTGCGTTTAAGGAATTGATGCGGGGTTTGTTTGCCAAGCATGCGTTCATGCAGGCGAGCGATGCGGAACTTATGAAACTACGGCAGGGTAGGCAGGATTTGTTGTCATATATAGCCTCCTTTAATCGGTTAATATCTGAGACTCATTGGCCAACTGAAAAGAGGACGTCCATTTTTTATCAGGGTCTTTGTGAAGAGCTCAAGGACATAGTGTCACAGGTGGTGGATCCACCAGAGGATTGTGCGGCGTTCATAGACCTTGTGGTCAAATTGAATCATCGGGTATCAGAACGGCGTGGAGAACGCAGTCGGTTGCAGGCATCAAGGAGTAGTTATGTAAAATCTGAGACGAAGGTAGTAGGGGAGAGTAAGACGTCGCCTGAACCCATGGAAATAGGAGGGGTGAGGGGACCTCTGACCCCGGAGGAGAAAAAGAGAAGGAGAGAGAATAATCTGTGTTTGTACTGTGGCCAGGGAGGTCATTTTGCACGGGAATGTCCTGTGAAGCCATCTGGTGCAGGTTTTGGTAAAAAGGTAGCCTTTATACAGGTAGACCGTGGGACGGATGAAGAACTAAATAAACAGTAAGAGGTTGTTGGAGCTGTAGACCAAGCCCCAAGACATTTCGTTATCAATGCCCATTTATTGCTTTCAGTACAGAACCATGTCCCTGTATCGGTGTTGCTAGATTCTGGTGCTACCGGAAACTTTATGGATATCTCAATGGCAGAGAAATTGAAGATTCCTTGTCAGCTTAAAGAACAACCTGAGCCTGTGAGGGCTATCGATGGGACTGAGCTGACATCTGGGTGCATTACCCGCCAGACCGCTCCTTTGCACTTGTTATGTTAGAATGGGCATTCTGAAACGGTGATTTTTGATCTGATTGATGCCCCTTCTTTTGGTTTGGTGTTGGGGGTTCCGTGGCTGCAGAAGCATAACCCCAAGATCGATTGGGTACAGAGATTGGTAACGTTAGATTCAGTGCATTGTCTGAGGAATTGTTACACCGTGGCATGTGAGCAGGTTAACCCTTTGTTCTGTGCCGTGGCTGATGTGGGATCCGTCCCGCCACAGTATTCGGCCTTTAAGGATGTGTTCGATAAAGGATGTGCTCAAGATCTACCACCAAATAGATCTTACGATTGCAAGATCGATTTGGTACCAGGGGTTCCGCTACCTTGCAGCCGAGTATATGCACTGTCGGAACCCGAAGAGATACATTTGAAAGGATACATCGATGAGATGTTACGGTTGGGATTCATTCGTCCCTCCTCCTCCCCTGTGTCCTCGGCTATATTTTTCATTCCCAAGAAGGAAGGGACGTTGAGGGCTTGTGTGGATTACAGAATCTTGAACACGGCTACAGTAAAGAACAGGTACCCTCTTCCACTCATCTCCGTGTTACTGGACCAGCTCCGCAAAGCAACGGTATTCACCAAATTAGATCTGCGGGGCGCTTACCATCTTATACGGGTTCGACCCGGAGATGAGTGGAAGACGGCTTTTAAAACCAAGTATGGCGTGTTTGAGTACACTGTTATGCCGTTTGGCTTATGTAATGCGCCAGCGGCATTTCAGTTTTTTATCAACGAGGTCCTCAGCAAATACCTAGACCGAACAGTTATCGTCTATTTGGACGATATCCTTGTCTTCTCTGAAATCAGGGCAGAGCATACAGAACACGTATTGCAAGTGTTACAGACATTACAGGAACATCAACTGTACGCCAAGTTGGAGAAGTGTCAGTTTAGTACCCCTGAGGTGGAGTTCTTAGGATTCATCATTTCGGCGGAAGGGATCGGACCCAAAGAAAATACAGGCCATTGTGACCTGGCCTGTGCCGACCTCAGTGAAGCAGATCCAGGTGCTCCTAGGCTTCGCCAATTTTTATCGGCGGTTTATCTCACATTTCTCCGACATAGTGGCGCCCATGACTCGCCTCTTGAGGAAGGGTATCCCCTTTGATTAGACCAGTGAGACTCAGGAGGCTTTCCGATTATTGCTGGAGCAGTTTACCTCGGCACCTGTGTTGGTGCATCCTGATCCTGCCCTGCCGTTTTTCGTAGAAACTGACGCTTCTATGTGTGCCGTGGGTGGGGTGTTATCCCAACGTGACGAAGCTACTGGTCATATGCATCCCATCGCCTTTTTTTCTAAGACATTGCTGCCGGCGGAACGTAACTATACTGTGGCTGAACGGGAATTGTTGGCTGTAAAATTGGCTTTTGAGGAGTGGCGCCACTATTTATGGGGCGCTAGGCATGTTATTACCATCTATACTGACCACAAAAATCTAGAGTTTTTTAGTTCTGCTAGGGCGTTAACACCTCGACAGATGCGATGGGTTTTATTTTTTAATGAGTATGACTTCATCATTACCTATAGACCTGCGGCTCAACAGATCAAATCGGTTGCTCTTTCTCGGATCCATGGAGAACCCAAGGAAGAAGGCTCCTTGAGTGAACATAGGGCTATGATTGAAGGAGAAAGGATTATAGGGGCTATGGTTATGGATGACTTCCCTGCATTGGTGAAAGAGCGACTGAACCAGTTGGATCTGGCTCCTTGGCTATCGTTACCCCAGGTTACAGTAAAAGAAGGGTTGTTATATCATGAGAGCAAACTGTTCATTCCCCCTGTGTTGAGGAATGTGGTTTTGGAGTGGTGTCATTCCTCCGCCTTGGTGGCGCATCTGGGGATAAGGAAAACGAAGGACTTGTGTATGAGGTGGTTTTGGTGGGACTCCATGACTAGTGACATTCAGGGATATGTGCGTGCCTGTCCTATATGTGCCATCAGCAAGCCTTCGCACTGTAAGCCCTCGGGGCTCCTGCACCCCTTGGAGGTACCTCCTGCCCCTTGGCACACCATAAGCATGGATTTTGTGACCGACTTACCTTCTGTCTCTGGTTATACCGCCATAATGGTGGTGGTGGATTTATCCACCAAAATGGCGCATTTTATTCCGCTTTCCAAAATCCCTACGGCAAAAGAGATGGCTGTGGTTTTTATGTCCTCGGTCGTACGATTACATGGGTTGCCGGCGGTGATCATATCTGACCGGGGAGCACAGTTTGTGTCTCATTTCTGGACTGAACTCTGTTTGGTACTTAAGGCGGAGATACGTTTGTCTTCGGCATACCATCCTCAGTCTGATGGTCAGACTGAGCGAACCAATCAGACGATGGAGCAATATTTGAGATGTCTGGTTTCGTCGTTGTCATGCGATTGGGTGACTGCTCTACCCATAGCGGAGTTTGCCTATAATAACAGTCTGCATTCCACTCTGGGTATGACCCCCTTCTATTGTTCCCTTGGATACCATCCTAGAGCTGTAGCTATTCAACCTACGGGACGCGTGCCAGCCATTGATGATGTGTGTGGGCGATTGAGAGACATCTGGGGTTTGGCCAGGGAAAGCTTAGTTGATGCCAAGGCTGCTATGAAGGCACAGGCGGACAAACATCGGGCCCCGGCTCCCTCATATAAGGTGGGCGATCTAGTGTGGCTGGCGTCTCGTAATCTGAGATTGCAGGGATCACGCAAATTGCAGCCTCGGTTTGTGGGTCCTTTTCCAGTAACTCCGGTTATTAATCCGGTAGCTATGAAGCTTAGGTTACCACAAGATTATGGGGTGCATCCCGTGTTTCATACATCATTACTGAAACCCTATATACCCTCGGTTCAGGTGCTGCCCCCTCCTCCGCCGGTGGTGATAGATGGCCAGGAGGAATCCGAGGTGCAGGCTATCCTAAATTCCAAACGGGTCAGGGGTCGTCTTTTCTATCTGGTGGACTGGAAGGGATACAAACAGGAGGACAGGACTTGGGAGCCAGCTGGGGGGGTGCATGCACCGCGATTGGTTCGAATGTTTCATAGACAACATCCCTTGAAACCCCGACCGGTGGGGAGGATCATCGGGGGGGGTACTGTTAGGGTCTGGGGCTAGTCCTCTCTCAGTGACCATGTACTGACATCACATGACCTGGGGCAGTGGGATAAATGTTGGTCCTACCTTTGTCTCATTGCTTGATATTGCCATTCAAAATTTGTGGCAACCAGGCCAGAGGTCAGGCGCACAGCAATGGTAAATAAATGTATCAAGAAGATTCGTGTAAAAAGCGAACTCCAAGGGAGAAAGGGATAGGTTACCATGCAATCCCCAAAAACTCAGAAAATATTCCTGAGTTATACAAATTGTAGGAGATATCTCTCGCAAGCTCTGCAATTGGAAATAACACAGCATTATTTTGCCCAAAAATTAATTATAAGGAACAGTTCAACTCAAGTGCAGGAGTAATGTCTCTCTTGTAACAAAATAAATCCGTAATAGGAAGCAATCCACAGTTCCAATTTGCAAGGTATTCCAAAGTCTTTAATGGTATTTTCTTCAAGCAAATCCTTTAGTTGCCATACAGCCACAGCCAACACGCGTTTTGTCTGATGCTAATCTTTGCATCAATTGACTTCATCAGGGCTGCAACCCAAAAATAAAAATATTATATTCATCCACCAGTCTACATACTGGTAACTTAATTACCCTTGACCAAATTCACCGAGAGGGTATGTGGTATAACGAGAGGTCAAGTAGAGAGGCTACAGAAAAACCAGTATAAGTGAAAAAATTCGCCCAAGTGGAAATTAATTTTAGAAGAAATAAATTGTCCCAAACGTACCCATGTAAAATAACTCAGTATAAGAAAAGGTAGTATTACCTTATTCATTATCTAGACACTAGGTCTTTGTATTCCAATTCTGAGACAAGTAAGAAGTTACCTAGAATAGAAGTATACTATCCTGATCAGTCTCAGTGGGTAATAAAGAGTGTAGTACAATTTAGCCATGGCACAGTCAAAAAAATCCCTAAGTCAAGTCCAACTAAACAAGAACACATATATAACTATTTGTTATAGTATCATTTGAAAACTTTAACAATCCTATTATACCTTCGATCAACTATATCTAAAATCTGCAATGTCCTCAGTTTACCAAATGAACAAAGGAATTGCCAATACTGTGCAATTATTTATATTTATTAAACCAGGTGTTGAGCAGTAAAGGTTACTCAACCCAAAGACCACCAATTCAGTCTTGAATCTTTATGAAAATAAATTTATTTTTTTATATATATTTTTTTATTTTGACATATTTCTTTTTTTCTTTTTTTCTCGTACACGAAATTTATAAGCAATCAAATTAAACAAAAAATTAATTCCAAAAAGAGTGTTCGCAGAACACTCGACATGTGAACAACAAACTTTTTTGGGTACTTTTCTAAATGGTAACAAAAGCCAAAGACAACAGGGTGAGAACCCAAAACACAGTTCACCAATACAACATCAATGGCACAATTCAACAACAATTAGACAATAGACAATAGACAACATATAGGGCCCACTAAAGCCACTCTTTAGGTTCTAGCTCTGCAAGGTGCGGCCTATTGCAGACTTTCTGCTCAAGTTTTAAGACAAGGCCGATCCATCTAAATGAAAACGTGCCAAATTTGACATATCTTTTTGTATGTACGACCACACACTGTGTTAATGTTTACGATATTTTGGAATAAAGGTTGGTCGCAAAAACAGGATGTATCAGAATCAATGAGGAGAGAGGGTCAATTAATGAAGAGAGGGGGTCGACGCGTTTCGAATCTCTACTTAAATTGAGAGATTCTCTTCAGGACCGACAGACATAATCTGAAAAACATAAATAAACATACACTCAGTCAAAACCACACATGAAGGACCTTCAACTCGCATACCGATCAGCGCAATTTGTATCATACCTGTATGTGCTTGATGCAACTATTCAAGTCCTAAAATCAGAAAGATAGAAAGAAAAAAGCCATTCTTGGTGATTGCTATACTTATTAAAGGAGGGATTCAGGCAATGTGGGCACAACGTTTGTAAAGTCTAATCAACTTACATTGTTGATGTTTTGCAACGGTCCAAAAGTATATTTGACGGACCGAAAGGGATTTTCACCCGTTTTGGCTGCTTGCTTGACTGGCAACTCCTGTAAGTGACAAACGAGTTCGTGAATGACAAGGCGTATCGGACGCCAGACCAATGCTTAATATTTCAACACTAAGGACAGTCCAATATGCTTGTGATTTAAAACGGATAGTTAGTCAACAAGTGTGCCTGGGGATACTCGTACGGGTGGGAGCGTTTCCATGTTTATAAAACGACTTAGACAACGAGCGGAGCCAGTGCGGTGGATCATGTCGGCGAACGATGAGGATTCAACTAAATCGGCGAAGGGCTCAGACCGTGCAAAGGGAACCTCTGTAATGACGCGACTGCCTTTACCTTGTAATTATTGCGCTGTCCTGTTTTGGTTGTTCCTCACTCACACGGGAGACGCCATCTAGTTTGGCTTGTTCGATTCCGTGTTGATCCGGAAGTTATTATGAAGCCCGCAAAGTCTTGATGGGAAATGTAGTCCCTGCTGTGTTTTTCCATTTGGTGCGACCGTGTATCGCGGCTCTGTATTTAATAATTGAAATTGGCCACAGGTTGATGTGCGCCAGCAGCGCTTGATGATTGAATAAAATATTTAACTATCATTGTGCACGCAATGGCATATCATGCAAGTTGTAGTTCTGGGACGAACTCGACGAGAGATGTCTTTCGAAAAAAATACATCTTCTCTGTTCATTTCTAAAGGGATGCGGCATGTGCCCCTCCTTACAGATGGTACAATTCAGACATCTCGTTCAGGCCTGTAATAGTCGTGTTGAATTTAAGTATAAGCATTGCTTCTCTCTGTCTTAGTTTTGCCTCTAAATCACCACCTCGTGGATCTGGTTCTACTTTGGATATAATTGTCCATTTGAAGTCTCCATCCCCATGGGATTCATCAATCCAGTGTTGGACTAATGGAGCTGTTAGTACTTTCATCTTTATGCGAGATTTATGTTGTGACATTCTTTGTCTCGCCTCTTGATTAGTTTTTCCAATATATACCTTGTTGCAAGTGCAGATGATGGCATATACTATATTCCGCGTTTTACAATTAGTAAACTGGTCGTGTTTCCATGACACGCCATCATGTTGGAACAGGTCGCCTTCGATGGTTGAATTGCAGCATAAACATGTGCCGCATTTGTGATGGCCTGTGATTGGAGGTAGGCTGACATAGTCACGTAGAGTCATTGTCTTGGGTTTTGGTACAGCTGCTCTCACGATCTGATTAGCTATACTTGTATCTTTTTTGAAAGCGAAGAGTGGCAATTCATTCAACTGTTTGTCGATTTCTTTGACTAAATGCCAATTTTGATGGATTGTCTTTTTCAAGAAATTAGATGCAGGACAAAAAGTTGACACACAAACCGTCCGGTTTACTTGCTTCTTCTCTTTCTTTTGCAAAAGTTCTTCACGTGGTGTCCACCACGCTCGTTTTATTGCGTGTTTCAGCAGTTTGGCTGGATAACCACGATCTAGTAGTCTCTCTTTCAAGGCGTTAGCATGTAGCTGATATTCATCTTTGAATGTACAATTTCTCCGGATGCGGAGAAATTGGCCTATTGGTAAATTTTGTTTTAAGTTTCTTGGATGATTGCTGGTGTAGTCCAAAGCCTTATTTCGGTCAGATTTCTTGCGGTATAAAGTTGTTACAAGGTGACCGTTTGAGCAATAGATTTCGACATCTAGAAAGGAAAGTCGTGTTCTAGATGACTCCAGGCTAAATTTAATGTCCCTTGTTCTTTCATTAAGCCATGTGTGGAACTGTACTAGTTGTTCTTTGTTCCCAGTCCATGTGAAAAACACGTCGTCAATAAATCGGACCCAACCGCCAATCCACTCGCGGAAGGGGTTGTTGTTGTAAATGAAGGTGTCTTCATACTGACTCATATATAGTATAGCCAGCTCGGGGGCAAAAGGGCACCCCATAGCTACTCCTTGGGTTTGGAAATAGAAGTCGTCTTTGAATTTAAAGTAATTTTTTGTAAGGGCCATTTTTGCTAACTCCAAAAGGAATTCTGTTGGAATTTTCGATGGCATGTCTCGTTTATTCAAGAATAACTCTAAAACTTCAAGAGCTTGGTCTTGGGGGATTTGGGTATACAATGAAACAATGTCCATACTAACCAAAAGGTCATTTTCTGGATTGAATTGGAGTTCATGCAGTCTATTCAAGAAATCCGTTGTGTCTTGGAGGAAAGACTTGACCTGGGTGCAAAATGGTTTAAGGAAAAAATCAATAAACTTCGAAACGGGCTCAAACAGTGAGCCACATCCCGAAATAATCGGTCTCCCCGGTGGCTTTTGCTCGTTCTTATGTACCTTGGGAAGTACATAGAACAGAGGGGTCCGTGGGTGTTTATTGGAGAGATAGCTATATTCTTGCTTGCCTAAAAATCCTTCTTCCAGTCCTCGAGTCAAAATGCTGGATAGAGAATTTTGGAGTTCTTTTGTTGGGTCATAATTGATTTTACGATAGCATCGTTCATCAGTCAACTGTCTTGTGGCTTCTGCCACGTATTCTGTTGTTCCCCATATGACGATAGCTCCGCCTTTGTCGGCTTGTTTCACTATAATGCTAGCGTCATTTTTAATTGAGAGCAACGCTTGTTTTTCCTCACGAGATAAATTTGGTGAAACAAATCCCTTATTCTTTTTCTCATAAGAGGCAATGGCGGATAACACTGTTTTTTCGAAGTACAACACCTCTTTGGGTAATTTATGAACGGGTGGAGTAAAATTGGATTTCTTCCTTAATCCCGTGGTCTCTGTTTGTGGACCCATTTCTTTGCCTGCAAAGAAGACAATTAGACGTATTTTACGAAAAAATTCAATAAACTCTAATTTGAGTCTGACGAAATCGGTAGCTTTGGATGGTACAAAGGTGAGGCCTTTTTGAAGCGCACTAGTCTCGCTTGCAGTGAGCTGTTTATTTGAAAGATTGAAGATTGACGTTTTTTTCAGTTCTTGTACGTTTGTCTCCTTGTTGACATTTCCCAGGGTTGTTGGAATCTTGTTTTGCCTCTGGTTTTTTGTTGGTCTTGTTCTAAAAAAGGTTGTTGTTGTTGTTGTAAATTTGCTTGTTGGTAGTTAGGGCGAAATCCCTGTTGGTACTGATTTTGATTCTGATAACCGCCTCTCCGTGTGAATTGAGGACGCGAATTGCCTTGATCTGTCTCACTACCTGCTGATGACGATGAGGTGTCTGAAAAGGTCAAGTATTTCGTGCGTGATCGTCCTTGGTTGTCGTTGAGAAAACGGCGTGACTCAGGGCGTGAATAAAAGTCTTGTTGGAGGTAGGGGTATGTTTTTTCGTAGCTGAAATTCCGTTTATCTCGGTCAAAGTTGCTTTCCTTTTGCTGTACTGTAAAATCTTTAAATTCAAGAATCACCTTTTCAACTTTATCCAGTAGATTTTTGGAGTCCTGGATAGAGGGATTTGCTTTTATTTCGGTTTCAAGGGCTTCTATTTCTTCCAGTTGAAGTTTCGATAAACGCTGTGCTGTTTCTATGGTTAGCACCATAAGGTCTCTACTGCATTTCGTTTCGATGTAACTGAAACCCTTCTTATAAATAGCGTCCTCCGTAAAGATGACCGGTATGTTTTTGACAATAAGACCAGATGGTATTGTGCCAGATCTGAGGTGTTGAAGAAGATAGTGGCCGTGTAGATCCGTACGAATTTGTTTTTTCTTTAGTCGTATTAACTTTTCTGATTCATTGCTTGTTTGAGCATTACTACTTAAGGTAGCTGATCCGAACTGAGGAGGGTCCCTCAATAAGTTCTTTATGTGTTCTTCACTATAGGCGAACGTTTGTTCCTCTGACATTATAAGTGAGTAAACTAGTCTATGGCAATGTGCTGACCAGAGTGTACACTACTTCATTCAAATATTACCATACATTCAAAATACAATGCATTCATACAAATCCACATATGTGGATTTGTATGAATGCATTGTATTTTGAATGTATGGTAATATTTGAATGAAGTAGTGTACACTCTGGTCAGCACATTGCCATAGACTAGTTTACTCACTTATAATGTCAGAGGAACAAACGTTCGCCTATAGTGAAGAACACATAAAGAACTTATTGAGGGACCCTCCTCAGTTCGGATCAGCTACCTTAAGTAGTAATGCTCAAACAAGCAATGAATCAGAAAAGTTAATACGACTAAAGAAAAAACAAATTCGTACGGATCTACACGGCCACTATCTTCTTCAACACCTCAGATCTGGCACAATACCATCTGGTCTTATTGTCAAAAACATACCGGTCATCTTTACGGAGGAGTATATGTGGATTTGTATGAATGCATTGTATTTTGAATGTATGGTAATATTTGAATGAAGTAGTGTACACTCTGGTCAGCACATTGCCATAGACTAGTTTACTCACTTATAATGTCAGAGGAACAAACGTTCGCCTATAGTGAAGAACACATAAAGAACTTATTGAGGGACCCTCCTCAGTTCGGATCAGCTACCTTAAGTAGTAATGCTCAAACAAGCAATGAATCAGAAAAGTTAATACGACTAAAGAAAAAACAAATTCGTACGGATCTACACGGCCACTATCTTCTTCAACACCTCAGATCTGGCACAATACCATCTGGTCTTATTGTCAAAAACATACCGGTCATCTTTACGGAGGACGCTATTTATAAGAAGGGTTTCAGTTACATCGAAACGAAATGCAGTAGAGACCTTATGGTGCTAACCATAGAAACAGCACAGCGTTTATCGAAACTTCAACTGGAAGAAATAGAAGCCCTTGAAACCGAAATAAAAGCAAATCCCTCTATCCAGGACTCCAAAAATCTACTGGATAAAGTTGAAAAGGTGATTCTTGAATTTAAAGATTTTACAGTACAGCAAAAGGAAAGCAACTTTGACCGAGATAAACGGAATTTCAGCTACGAAAAAACATACCCCTACCTCCAACAAGACTTTTATTCACGCCCTGAGTCACGCCGTTTTCTCAACGACAACCAAGGACGATCACGCACGAAATACTTGACCTTTTCAGACACCTCATCGTCATCAGCAGGTAGTGAGACAGATCAAGGCAATTCGCGTCCTCAATTCACACGGAGAGGCGGTTATCAGAATCAAAATCAGTACCAACAGGGATTTCGCCCTAACTACCAACAAGCAAATTTACAACAACAACAACAACCTTTTTTAGAACAAGACCAACAAAAAACCAGAGGCAAAACAAGATTCCAACAACCCTGGGAAATGTCAACAAGGAGACAAACGTACAAGAACTGAAAAAAACGTCAATCTTCAATCTTTCAAATAAACAGCTCACTGCAAGCGAGACTAGTGCGCTTCAAAAAGGCCTCACCTTTGTACCATCCAAAGCTACCGATTTCGTCAGACTCAAATTAGAGTTTATTGAATTTTTTCGTAAAATACGTCTAATTGTCTTCTTTGCAGGCAAAGAAATGGGTCCACAAACAGAGACCACGGGATTAAGGAAGAAATCCAATTTTACTCCACCCGTTCATAAATTACCCAAAGAGGTGTTGTACTTCGAAAAAACAGTGTTATCCGCCATTGCCTCTTATGAGAAAAAGAATAAGGGATTTGTTTCACCAAATTTATCTCGTGAGGAAAAACAAGCGTTGCTCTCAATTAAAAATGACGCTAGCATTATAGTGAAACAAGCCGACAAAGGCGGAGCTATCGTCATATGGGGAACAACAGAATACGTGGCAGAAGCCACAAGACAGTTGACTGATGAACGATGCTATCGTAAAATCAATTATGACCCAACAAAAGAACTCCAAAATTCTCTATCCAGCATTTTGACTCGAGGACTGGAAGAAGGATTTTTAGGCAAGCAAGAATATAGCTATCTCTCCAATAAACACCCACGGACCCCTCTGTTCTATGTACTTCCCAAGGTACATAAGAACGAGCAAAAGCCACCGGGGAGACCGATTATTTCGGGATGTGGCTCACTGTTTGAGCCCGTTTCGAAGTTTATTGATTTTTTCCTTAAACCATTTTGCACCCAGGTCAAGTCTTTCCTCCAAGACACAACGGATTTCTTGAATAGACTGCATGAACTCCAATTCAATCCAGAAAATGACCTTTTGGTTAGTATGGACATTGTTTCATTGTATACCCAAATCCCCCAAGACCAAGCTCTTGAAGTTTTAGAGTTATTCTTGAATAAACGAGACATGCCATCGAAAATTCCAACAGAATTCCTTTTGGAGTTAGCAAAAATGGCCCTTACAAAAAATTACTTTAAATTCAAAGACGACTTCTATTTCCAAACCCAAGGAGTAGCTATGGGGTGCCCTTTTGCCCCCGAGCTGGCTATACTATATATGAGTCAGTATGAAGACACCTTCATTTACAACAACAACCCCTTCCGCGAGTGGATTGGCGGTTGGGTCCGATTTATTGACGACGTGTTTTTCACATGGACTGGGAACAAAGAACAACTAGTACAGTTCCACACATGGCTTAATGAAAGAACAAGGGACATTAAATTTAGCCTGGAGTCATCTAGAACACGACTTTCCTTTCTAGATGTCGAAATCTATTGCTCAAACGGTCACCTTGTAACAACTTTATACCGCAAGAAATCTGACCGAAATAAGGCTTTGGACTACACCAGCAATCATCCAAGAAACTTAAAACAAAATTTACCAATAGGCCAATTTCTCCGCATCCGGAGAAATTGTACATTCAAAGATGAATATCAGCTACATGCTAACGCCTTGAAAGAGAGACTACTAGATCGTGGTTATCCAGCCAAACTGCTGAAACACGCAATAAAACGAGCGTGGTGGACACCACGTGAAGAACTTTTGCAAAAGAAAGAGAAGAAGCAAGTAAACCGGACGGTTTGTGTGTCAACTTTTTGTCCTGCATCTAATTTCTTGAAAAAGACAATCCATCAAAATTGGCATTTAGTCAAAGAAATCGACAAACAGTTGAATGAATTGCCACTCTTCGCTTTCAAAAAAGATACAAGTATAGCTAATCAGATCGTGAGAGCAGCTGTACCAAAACCCAAGACAATGACTCTACGTGACTATGTCAGCCTACCTCCAATCACAGGCCATCACAAATGCGGCACATGTTTATGCTGCAATTC
Source organism: Lissotriton helveticus (assembly GCF_964261635.1). Classification (NCBI taxonomy): domain Eukaryota; kingdom Metazoa; phylum Chordata; class Amphibia; order Caudata; family Salamandridae; genus Lissotriton; species Lissotriton helveticus. The sequence continues at coordinate 391,121,210 of NC_136071.1, forward strand.
AACCATCGAAGGCGACCTGTTCCAACATGATGGCGTGTCATGGAAACACGACCAGTTTACTAATTGTAAAACGCGGAATATAGTATATGCCATCATCTGCACTTGCAACAAGGTATATATTGGAAAAACTAATCAAGAGGCGAGACAAAGAATGTCACAACATAAATCTCGCATAAAGATGAAAGTACTAACAGCTCCATTAGTCCAACACTGGATTGATGAATCCCATGGGGATGGAGACTTCAAATGGACAATTATATCCAAAGTAGAACCAGATCCACGAGGTGGTGATTTAGAGGCAAAACTAAGACAGAGAGAAGCAATGCTTATACTTAAATTCAACACGACTATTACAGGCCTGAACGAGATGTCTGAATTGTACCATCTGTAAGGAGGGGCACATGCCGCATCCCTTTAGAAATGAACAGAGAAGATGTATTTTTTTCGAAAGACATCTCTCGTCGAGTTCGTCCCAGAACTACAACTTGCATGATATGCCATTGCGTGCACAATGATAGTTAAATATTTTATTCAATCATCAAGCGCTGCTGGCGCACATCAACCTGTGGCCAATTTCAATTATTAAATACAGAGCCGCGATACACGGTCGCACCAAATGGAAAAACACAGCAGGGACTACATTTCCCATCAAGACTTTGCGGGCTTCATAATAACTTCCGGATCAACACGGAATCGAACAAGCCAAACTAGATGGCGTCTCCCGTGTGAGTGAGGAACAACCAAAACAGGACAGCGCAATAATTACAAGGTAAAGGCAGTCGCGTCATTACAGAGGTTCCCTTTGCACGGTCTGAGCCCTTCGCCGATTTAGTTGAATCCTCATCGTTCGCCGACATGATCCACCGCACTGGCTCCGCTCGTTGTCTAAGTCGTTTTATAAACATGGAAACGCTCCCACCCGTACGAGTATCCCCAGGCACACTTGTTGACTAACTATCCGTTTTAAATCACAAGCATATTGGACTGTCCTTAGTGTTGAAATATTAAGCATTGGTCTGGCGTCCGATACGCCTTGTCATTCACGAACTCGTTTGTCACTTACAGGAGTTGCCAGTCAAGCAAGCAGCCAAAACGGGTGAAAATCCCTTTCGGTCCGTCAAATATACTTTTGGACCGTTGCAAAACATCAACAATGTAAGTTGATTAGACTTTACAAACGTTGTGCCCACATTGCCTGAATCCCTCCTTTAATAAGTATAGCAATCACCAAGAATGGCTTTTTTCTTTCTATCTTTCTGATTTTAGGACTTGAATAGTTGCATCAAGCACATACAGGTATGATACAAATTGCGCTGATCGGTATGCGAGTTGAAGGTCCTTCATGTGTGGTTTTGACTGAGTGTATGTTTATTTATGTTTTTCAGATTATGTCTGTCGGTCCTGAAGAGAATCTCTCAATTTAAGTAGAGATTCGAAACGCGTCGACCCCCTCTCTTCATTAATTGACCCTCTCTCCTCATTGATTCTGATACATCCTGTTTTTGCGACCAACCTTTATTCCAAAATATCGTAAACATTAACCCAGTGTGTGGTCGTACATACAAAAAGATATGTCAAATTTGGCACGTTTTCATTTAGATGGATCGGCCTTGTCTTAAAACTTGAGCAGAAAGTCTGCAATAGGCCGCACCTTGCAGAGCTAGAACCTAAAGAGTGGCTTTAGTGGGCCCTATATGTTGTCTATTGTCTATTGTCTAATTGTTGTTGAATTGTGCCATTGATGTTGTATTGGTGAACTGTGTTTTGGGTTCTCACCCTGTTGTCTTTGGCTTTTGTTACCATTTAGAAAAGTACCCAAAAAAGTTTGTTGTTCACATGTCGAGTGTTCTGCGAACACTCTTTTTGGAATTAATTTCTTGTTTAATTTGATTGCTTATAAATTTCGTGTACGAGAAAAAAAGAAAAAAAGAAATATGTCAAAATAAAAAAAATATATAAAAAAATAAATTTATTTTCATAAAGATTCAAGACTGAATTGGTGGTCTTTGGGTTGAGTAACCTTTACTGCTCAACACCTGGTTTAATAAATATAAATAATTGCACAGTATTGGCAATTCCTTTGTTCATTTAGTATCTGGCACAGCCTTACTGTGCTTTTGCCAAAACCCTCTTTGATACATAGTACTCAGTTTACCAAAGACACGTATACTTCCTCACCTCACTTCTTGCCCATGGGAATACAAAGACCTAGTGTCTAGATAATGAATAAGGTAATACTACCTTTTCTTATACTGAGTTATTTTACATGGGTACGTTTGGGACAATTTATTTCTTCTCAAATTAATTTCCACTTGGGCGAATTTTTTCACTTATACTGGTTTTTCTGTAGCCTCTCTACTTGACCTCTCGTTATACCACATACCCTCTTGGTGAATTCGGTGAAGGGTAATTAAGTTACCAGTATGTAGACTGGTGGATGAATATAATATTTTTATTTTTGGGTTGCAGCCCTGATGAAGTCAATTGATGCAAAGATTAGCATCAGACGAAACGCGTGTTGGCTGTGGCTGTATGGCAACTAAAGGATTTGCTTGAAGAAAATACCATTAAAGACTTTGGAATACCTTGCAAATTGGAACTGTGGATTGCTTCCTATTACGGATTTGTTTTGTTACAAGAGAGACATTACTCCTGCACTTGAGTTGAACTGTTCCTTATAATTAATTTTTTGGCAAAATAATGCTGTGATATTTCCAATTGCAGAGCTCAGGGAGATATCTCCTACAATTGATATTGCCATTGTGTGGATTCTGGTATCCTGCTCTCCTGGTTGCTGATTGCTGTTGCTGAAGATTCCTGTTGTCCTGGGTTCTTTTTTCCTTTTCTCTCACGGGCTCGTGAGAGACATTTATGTCCCCTGTTTTGGCTGTCTTTCCCTCTCCGTAGTTAGTCAGTTCCTTGTCCCGGGGTTTGCTATTCCCTCCCCCCTTCATTGTTATTTGTCCCAGCGTTTGTATTTGTTAGTAAGTGTGCGGGGGCTCCCGTTCGCTGTGATCGTTTTTTCTGTTGTGCCCTTGTTTGAAGGTATCCCGAGAAAACGCACTGAGTAAACGAGGCGTTTAGCCTTGTTTCAGCGCGTCTTTCTTAGACGCCTCTTTGCATCGTTGTGAGGAGGAAGTGACATTTCAGGTTGTTCCGCGAAGGGCCGAGTAAACAAACGCTGGGAATCTCGGTGTTCCCGAGTGTCTCATACCAGTCCCCTTTTTCTTGCCCTTTATTTCTAACACGAAGGGGTTTTTTTCTGGCATAAGCTATATCTTGTTATAAGACCTTTTTTCCCCTCGTGGTGCACATGGAAACAAAAAACGAAGGACACTGTCAATAAGTACTCCTGATTGGCCATCCGATACAAGAGCCTTTTTATCTTGGATTGCCCAGTGCCTTCACGAAGCAGAGCCTGCGCTGATCACGGGTAAGAGGGGCTGTGCATGTTGAAGTGGGACATGGTCACTGGAGTAGGGATACAGCAGTGTGGAGCATATACATATGAAGGGTATATCTTTTTCCCGTTTGCCATAGGTGCAGAAGCGTGAAGGAGGGAGCTGTGTCCTATCGTTCTATAGGGTGGAAGACTTGGTGTCTCTGCAACATACCACCCTCTTTTCAGGTTCATTGGAGCACTCATAGTTTCATCTTGTGAGTGGCCAGTGGGCAGGGGAAGGGGACTGGTGCATGCTACGTTCCTGCAGTGCTCGGGCTGGGCGGAATCCAACAAATATAAATACTTTATAAGTAAAGAAAAAGGAGAGGTAGAGGAGCTAGAGGGGATCAAAAGACGAGGAACATTATAATATATATAATGCCTAATAAATAAACAGAGGGTTAAGAATATAGTAATTCATCTTAATTCATGTGATATAAAGTTTTACAATATGCATAACGTAAGCAAACAGGCTTTGTAAGAAATGGAAGGGCAATAAAAAGTTAATATAAGTATATACTGGAAAAGGGAGTGGGATTAGATAGACACGTTATAAAGTAAATAATGTATACAAAAATGTTCAGGTAGACAAAGAGGCTGAAAGTCTCCATCAATTCATGAATATAAGAAGGTGAAATGACCAATCAAAGTTCCAGACACTCCCCCCTCCGATGACAGGGGAGGAGGGAAGGTGTCAGAGGATAACAGAACCTGGCATTGTCTCTTTCCAATCTAAGGGCTACCATTGCCTAAAGGACATATTTTAAATCAACTTTTCTGTATTTAATGGATGACAAGGCAGCGCATATCAGATTTTTAGTAATGCAGGGAGGTTAATCAATCAACACATTTCAAGAGCACCAACTGCTTGAAGGGTCTGCGCTTGATCTCCCCAGGGGTGGACAGGTCGGTCTAAGTCTCGTCCTCTTCTCTGGGATCTGCCTGGATAATGTTGGGATCAGTCTGTGGATATCAAAGAATTTAATGATGGAAGTTGGGATCCAAGTTCTTGTGAAGACATAGTATATTCCATATTCTGAGGAGAAAGATTGTCTAAGAAATGGCGAAGATCCTCTGGGTAAAGAACTCTTTGGAGATCCCAATTTTAGAAATCCGCAGATGTGCAAGCTCAAAGAGGCCGTATCAAGTTGTCGCAGGGGGGGGTCTAAGAGAAAGGAAAGCTTTGCCACGATCATTAGTTTCTTTAGAGAAATCCGCTGCCATTCTGATTTCATGACCTTCAAATATATACGGCCATGGGTACGAACCACAGTGATCAATTGGCGAGCCTGTTCATGGCGTACCAAGTAGACAATAAGTGGCATAATTTACCCTGTGTTTGGCGAGCCTGTAAGCTTTGGATGAGGTTCTCTAACAAAGCATTTGGTGTCTAGGCTTTCTATTCTCTCCGGAAAGACAAAAAAGAGGACATTATTTCTACGGCTTCTATCTTCTAAATCTACTACCTTACTCCTGAGGAATAGTAGCTCATGGTCTCGAACATCAAGGCAGTTCTCAACTGCTACTAGGCGCTCAGTTAGGCAGTCCATCCGGTTTTGGTCCAGCAATGTCTGCATGTATGAATTTACTCTCAGTGTGAAGGTAGATATAGAGGTCTCCGTACATCCTAATTATCGACCAACAGAGGAGATTTCCTGAAGCATCTGTTCCATAGTAGAGTCTGTCAAAGTTGTCATTATAGGATTAGTTGATGCCTGAGTCAAATCGGTGGCGCCACTGTTATCTGAGGCGAGACAGCCCTGATTTAATGCCTCCGAGAAAAGAAGTTGTTTGGCAGGTGTTTTAGATGCTTTATTAGAAGGCATCACCAGCACTTCCGTGTCAATCTTTGAACTATAGGTTATTTCGCCAACTTGAAGTTTATGATATAGTCGATGATGAGCATTGATACCTGTAGTCGAAGGTTAATTCACCTTATCAGAGTCAATGTTGTTGTTGTCTGTGAGTCGCCCCTAGTCTATTTTGTGATGATTCACTATTGAGTGAGGCATAGATCATAAGCATGCAAAATTTTATATTGAAAAGAGGTATTTTCCAATAGATTTTAACCTCCTTTGGAATCACAAGCTTCTTCTCGACATGCGACTAGGTAAATGGAGACCAACAACAAGCAACAAGATAACCCAGAGATGTAAGAAACGTCTCTGAGCAACCTCCGTAGCAGGTCACCCTCCTGGGTGACGACAACCGAATACAGACCCGTTCTTAATCAGACAGGTAATAAGCGTTGCCGTAATGCTATAGAGAGCCCTGGGGCCAATAATCCCACCAGGGTATTGAGAAGTAATAGCCAAGCCAAGAGTCTCACTGGGCCTAGAGGAGAAACCGACTGCCTTACGACCTCACCACTTGGTAGATATGTTGAAGGACGCCATTTGACCGTATTATTCAGCACTCTCACCACAAGTGAACAGCCTCCAGGATAAGTCGCTTCCATGTGTAAACAGACTGGTCACATCTCTGCCCATGCCTTTAAAAGCACAGCGCAACATTATTAACAAAAACCACTATGAATCTACACCAGATGATGGACTAGGAAATTGCAGATCCTTTAAGGGAAGCCACAGGTAGTGTTCTATATGTCTGTGAGGTTTGCCAGCAGTCGGTCTCACCTGCATACTACAGCAGAATCCGAGCTCTCACCCTCAGTGAGGAAAACAAAACGATGGGTGCTCCTGAGCACCGAGAGCAGAACAGGTCATCTCAGCTGCTTCATGTTGTTTCATCTATATCATATGTCATCAGGCTACCCTGGCTGGAATCCAAAGACTGACTAAGGCGAATGACAGGTAAGTCAGATGGAGCAGAACGGTAAAATAGGTGTGGAGAAGCACCACTTCCCCTCAAAATATGTCTGGCAATTTGATGAAAAGACAGTTTAGTACAACGCTTCTCTGAATGTGGTCAGAGGGGGCGAGACACGGTTCTGAAGATTGACGGTGATGTTAAATGGACGACAACGCACCTCACAGGTTCGCTTCAAAGCTCTACGTGTGTGTCATGAGCCGCCATTTACCACTCGCAAGGCTGTATAAAATTCCTCACTAAATAATCTCACCCAGGAACATCCACCAAATCGAAACTCATCATTGAATCATCCTCATCTGGTTTATCTGTCGATATCGGGGCTTAAACCAGCATAAAACCACCAGAAGGCCCTCAGGCTGGAGTCCGGGGCTCTCCACAGCACAGAGCTCTGGAATTAGGCAGCCATATTCCGACGTGGCCAGACCAAGCCCATCTGATAGCATACCTTAACGCATCATAATAATATTCAATTCAAGTCTGTCATATTCAATACTCCCTCCTTGTGACAAAGAAGCACTCACTAAGCACCTCTATTTTTGGTTGATGTAAGTTCAGTTAGCAGCAGTCTTAACAGCATCGCTTCCCATTATTGTAATTGTAATTGCATTTATATAGCGCTTACTACCCCATATGAGGCATCAAAGTGCTTTTACGGTCAGTAGCAGGCTACTCCGGAACCCATAAAGGATTAATGGTGAATTAGTATAGGAAATATGGAATTCATCTCTCTGCATCTCCTTCAAAGGAAAGACTTTTATTCTGGAACTTCCTTTATGAATTAGAGGTTGTAATGTGAATAGCACTTAAATTACTTCGGCTGAGAATTGTTTTAAGCCGGCATTATGGGAATAAGCATTAGTATCTTATTATGTCTGATATAGAGTGAATTTACAATAACCATCCAGATGTCAACAATAAAAAATGCATATAAACTAAGGGAACCATACCATCGCGATCCATAGCAAGATGCCTCAAGGTGAGGTACTGTAACACCCTGATGCACTCTAAATATGCTCTTAGGCATAGACACTTATACCCTGACAAGATGGCTTTCACAGGATGTAAATTACCTCACACTGTGGTGAAAACAGTATTTTGTGGGGCACAAGAAGGAATTATTAGAGGTAATGTGAGGGACATAACCTCTTGCGTCTCACAAGGGGCCACTGTCAAATGAAAGAGGCATAAACTCTGATTAGGACGCAGAGTCACGGCACCACAATGTATGCAGGCTATAAGTATGGCCCAGCTGACAGAAATGGAGCAGGATCCCACCTATACCTTTCTAATATATGTGATTTGTAGCTCTAAAATTTTGTCGATATTGGGGGAGGGTTGACACCGGAGCAGCAACATTATCATCAGGTTGCACTCTCTAACTAATGGGTCCTGCCACTGAGCATCTACCATGATCTTGGTCCTTTCATTACAATAGAACAACACTTACCCCATCTCTGTAGCATCCCAGTTTTTGCTTGGTGGTTGCAAAGGAACTGATTAACAGCCTGGGATGTGTATTGAGGCCAAGAGGAAAATGGGGGCCCTACTTTGTGTGTTAAACAGTCAATGAACAAAATGGCACCATACCTGAATGATTGAGACCTGAGTCCTACTGGTGAAATGTCAGACATGCCAGAGTGTGTTTCCTAGAATACAGGAATAAGAATGCAAACCGCAGGGCTTGAAGGAGCTGCATCCATTTTGTGGGAATTCCCAAACGGGCAGACAGAAAGGTTGAAACACTTTTCTTCTGGGGCTACAGTGGCAGATAGCCAGTTCTCATGGAATTGCTAAAAGGTTTTTGCAGTGGAAAGAGTGAGCAGGGGGAGATGGGAGTCCATTAATGGCTTCTATGGATGTAACTGCTAATAAAAGTGCAAGTTGATGGGGTAAAATTATTGATATTTAGGTAATCAATAATGATATTTATATGGTATTTCTATAGCACGAACCTAGCAAAAAGGCAGAGGAGCGCTCTACCTGGTCAAAGACAAGCATAAAGTTAATGAGTAAGTGGGGAGGAATTTGAGCTGTGGATAATTAATGCATTGTGATGTAGTGTTCTTTAAGGAAGTGAGTCTTCAACTGTTTCCTAAACTGGAGCAGCATTTAGATGTTGTGGTTATAGAGGGGAGTGACTACACTCAAACAAACAAGTTACCACTGTTCAGGTAGCCTGCCTGCTGTGCAGTACAATTTATTACTGGCTGCTGCCAATTCCAGAGTATCACAAAGATCTTACAATATAGTTCTGCATTATAATAGTACTTTTACTGTGCTATAAGGAGAAAAAGTTAACAATTAACCCAGTTGTTGGGGCACGGGCTTCCACTGGGAGGGAATAGAATATTGGAAGAAAAAGAGACATGGCAGTCCCATGTTGAAAGTACTGTTTGTTCTCGCCTTCAAACAATTGGTGTGCCACTTGAGAAAGTATGGGTGTGACTAAAGACTTAAGATTATAGAAAAACATCGACATATGATTCCCGCTACACATATGATATACTCCTGTATATGAGAAGCCAGCAGCTGCGAATGGGGTATTTACAAGAAAAGTTGACACATTTGACAACATATCTCGCCTTAAAATTCACTGAGGCAAATCCTGTCTGTTTCAACTCCAGAATACTACCACAGCCATACAAACTGGTCAGAACTTGCCTCCATTCGTGGAAGAATGCAGGGCATTTAGATACATGAAGATTGAGGTTTAGTGATCTGATGCAGAACTACTAGGGCAAACATTTACAGAGCTGTGTCTGCTATCAGAAACTCAATCTGGAAATCACAGTCATTGTCAGTAACTGGTAGAGTGGTGATCTAAAAAAATGGTGACACTTCACTACCTAATTTTTTATATGCCAACCCACCAATCTTGATGCTACACCCTCTTTCTAAAGACCTGGATTAAGTTGTCTGTGCATTGATAAGGAAGGAGTGTAGGTGTATGATGGCACTACAAATATGGGCTTACCACTTTCAATAGAGGGACTAGAAGCACCCCATTGTGAGCTCTGCTAAATCACAGCTCAACTGCAAATTGTTGCTAAATGGTCCCCCACATCGTGCATGCACAAGGCTCAATTCCTTGCTGCTGAAATAAACCCAACTGACCACTGCAGCTTAACTTTGGTGGAGAATATAAGGAGATGTACGATGAATATAGGATTGTTTTGTGCCAAATCCTAGAGTACTGCAGGTTGGTGGGTATAGTTAATTGATAATAGAACATGAGTGACTTGCAAACACCACTAAAAATAGTTCTGAATTCTCTTGATCTGGGGAAGCAGAGACAAGGTAACATCATGTCTATAGAATCAGCTTTTACATGTTTTGGGGAGAGCACTCTCAGGAGTAAACATGAGATGGCAGGAGGATGTCAGTAAGTAATTCAGTGACAAAGAAAGGGAGAAAATAATGTTAAGTGCAGCCCAAGACTCTAGAAGTAACAGATTCAAATTGGTACAATTTAACTAACTTCACAGCACCCATCTCACCCTCACCAGATGGGACAGCAAAGGATCTTTGAGAACTTAATTTGGGAATTGCCTTAGATGACATGAGCCTAATGTGGCCTTCTATGATATGGTCTAGGGGTGCTTGGGACTAACCAGTACGTCTTTAGAAACATGGGAAGCAGTACTTCAGCAATTCAATGACAGGTCTCCTCTAATTGTCATGCACTGCCATTTTTATATAAATGTTAACTGTGATGATATGTTCACATTGGAAAATACTGGATACTCCCCTTGAGCCGAGCTCGTCACGAGCACCGTGACGCCAACGGGCCCCCCTCCCCCCGCACCGTGTGGGAATTAGATTAGCCCCGAGGCGAAGGGGTTAAAGGAAAACAGAATGCATTTAAAGAAAATGAAACTTTTAAGTTTAATTTTTTAATAGTATGCAGTGGTCTGTGGGACGAACAATTGTTACTTACCTGTAAACGGTGGTTCTCCAGTATTGGTGTCTTTCATAGATTCACATGCTTGAATAGATTCACATGCGTGAATATTCCCAGTCGGCGAAGTGGGAGCCCCACGGTAAATAAAATAGCAATAAAACCAATCCTATATGTACATAAGAACATAATTACATACATCCTAAAACCATAAATACTCATAAGTACCAAGGTTAGTATTAACACATAGAATTACATTAGAAGAAAAAAGCACTTTAATAGCATATCCATGTCATTATGCTAGTCCAAACTACAGCCAATCAGGCGCAAGCACCCTCTAGAACCTTCTCCTCAGAGGCTTAGGCCCTCAGATTTTCATAGCACAAGAGAGACAAAAGAGTCTAGGAGGAGAAGAGAGCCTCTGGGGGGTGGTGGGTGGGTCGCATGTGAATCTATGAAAGACACTAATGCTGGAGAACCACTGTTTACAGGTAAGTAACAATTGTTCTTCTCCAGTATTGGGGTGTCTTTCATAGATTCACATGCTTGAATAGAATAGTGAGCAGTAATAGCTGACCGCAAGAAAACAGCAGTACAGTGGCATAAAATGAAATGAAATAACATAAATACTGCCAGATAGATAACAACCTATGCAGGCGGAGGGAAGGAAAGAGGCTAACCTTATTTTAAAAGATTGCGAAGCACCGCTTGGCCCACTGCTGTATCAGCTTCAATGATCGTCTCTAGGCAGTAGAGCTTCGTGAAGGTGTGCCTGCTGGACCACGAAGCTGCTCGACAGATTTGGTGAATCGGCACACCAGCAAACAGGGCAGTAGAGGATGACATCGCCCTGGTGGAAAGAGCTTGTACTGTAGATTGAAGAGGCTTGCCGGCCGTCTGAGGAAATTCAACGTGCAATAGTTGGCTTGGTAACAGAACGCCCCTTGTGCATGCGTCCGTAAGCAACGAACAGTTGATCAGACCTACGAAAGGGTGCTGTTCTGTCGATGTAGAATTTAAGGCATCTTTTAATGTCCAATGAATGCAAACGTCGCTCCGCCGGAGATTGGAGATTAGCGGAGAAAGTCTTTAAGAACACTGGTTCATTGAGGTGAAAATCAGTTGGCACCTTAGGCATGAATGCTGGGTTGGTGCGAAGTACAACACACTCCGATTTGAATTGAAGGAAAGGAGGCTGAATGGTAAAGGCGTGGATATCACTCACGCGATGTGAGGAGGTCGGGGCGAGAAGGAGAGCAACCTTCCAGGTCAAAAATTTCAAATCCGCTTTGTGGATGGGCTCAAAAGGAACTTTCATCAGTTGCGCCAAAACAATATAGAGATGCCAGGTAGGAGGAGGACGCCGAATGGGCAGAAACATCCTGAATAGCCCCTTGAAAAACTGGCAAATGACTCTGGAAGAGTAGAGAGAGGAAGACCCATCCTGCCAAAAACGAGATATTGCCGCTAGGAAGACCTTCAAAGTGGAGTGGGAAAGTCCTGATTGAGCCAACTGCAGAAAGAACGGCAGAAGCTGAGCAGGAGAAGGATGTTGGCAGATGCACACCAGTGACAGAACCTTTTCCACTTTAGCTTGTAAGTCTTTACTGTGGACGGAGCCCTCGCATTGGCAAGAACGCCTCTACATGCCGGTGAAATATTCAAGTGGACAAATTCAAAGTGCTCAGGTTTCAGGCCGATAATTTGAGAGAGAAGGGGTCCGGATGGCAGATCTGACCCTTGTCCATTGTGTGGAGACCTGCCCGAGGGCGAAGGAGGACGGGTTTGCACTGTGAGAGGAGCAGCAGTTCCAAGAACCACGCTTGTCGAGGCCATATGGGTGCGATCAGGAGAATGTGGCACGGCTGTCTCCGCATTTTACCCAACACTCGAGGAACCAGCGGGATCGGCGGAAAGCGTAGGCGAATAGATTGCACCAGTCCATCAAAAGGGCATTCCCGCATGACCCGCGGTGGGGAAGCCAGTTTGCGTAAGACTGGTATTTCCGGTTCACAGGGCTCGCGAAAAGATCCAGGTTCGGGAGACCCCATAGCCGAAAGATGAAGTCTAGAGTCGGCTGATGCAACTCCCACTCGTGGGTCGAGGACGCACACCTGCTGAGGGAATCCGCCAGGATGTTGGAGGTGAACTGCTGTCAGGGTAATCTGGTGACGGAATGATTTGTTGCGACTCGGGATCTTCGGATCTGGTGTTTGAATGTCAGGTCTCTGGCCAAACACTATCAGTTCATTCGTGAACTGATTGACAAAGATGACCCTGATCTCTTTTTATTGACCGAAACCTGGCTTCAGGACTCGGATTCTGCTATATTGAATCTTGCCTTTCCCCAGAATTATAAGATCTTCACGGCCAACAGGGCCACTAGAGGAGGTGGTATTGCTATGGCAGTCAAAACCTGTTTCCCGGCTGAATGGAAACTTTCAGGACTGCCCGCTTGTGAAAGCGCCATATTTAAAATTGCCTTTAGCCATCACTTTACATTCAGCGGTATGCTCATTTACCGCCCTCCCGGCAATGATTCTGTCTTCAGGTCCGCACTGGCCGATATGGTCAGCCCGATAGCGCTCGGTTGTGCCAATTTTAACATCTTGGGGGACCTTAACATCCATTTTGACAATGGGTCATCCACAACCGTGAGCACTCTATTGGCGGATCTGGAAGCCCTGCAACTCATCCAGCTTGTCACCCTTCCTACCCACTCAGGAGGCCATATTTTGGACCCCTTTTTTTCCACGCTTGAGGGGGTGAAGGTGTCAGACCCTTTGTTGATGGGATGGACGGATCATTTGCTAGTGGAAGTCTTCTGTTCGGTCCACGATAAGCCTTTTATATCGGTGGACAGGCCTATTTTAAAAAGGCCTTGGCATAAGCTAAAGCTCGAAGAGTTTTATAGGCTACTGGAACAGAAACCTCTGAGCACCCTTGTTAATGCAAATGTGAACCAAGGATACCATCAGTTCTGCACCTGGATCACCGACGCTCTGGACTCTCTTATACCTATGCGGTGGTCGAAAGGCCGGATAAAAACACAAAGCCCTTGGTATAATGAGTCTCTTGCAGAGCTGAAAAAATCTTGCCGAAAAACAGAGAGGGAATGGAGAAGATCTTACGATCCTGCTCTGAAAATTCGGTATTTCGCTGATCTGAAGGTTTATCACAGGGCTATTTGCAGAACACGAGCTGCTTTCTATGCACAGGAATTTGCTCTCAGTTCCAACCCCTCGAAACTGATTTTCAAGGTCCTGAAGGACCTGATGACTAAAAAAGCCACCTCGGAGGTGATTTGTACAGACTCCCACTGTGACAATCTGGCCACTTTCTTCTTAGAGAAAGTGGAAAAAATCTATCAAGGATTTGATACAGGCTGTTCAAATCTAGAGGTAACCGAACCTGATGCTATGGGACATGATACCCTGGCAATTCTACCAGACCTGCCTATTGAAATCTTTGACAGGCTCAGCCTCAGGGTTAAGTCAGGTTCTCCTCTGGACTCGTTGAAGCCAGCTTTTATCAACACACTTTCCCCGTTGTGCCGAGACCCCATATTGAAATGAATCAATATGTCACTGTCCAACGGAATGGTACCCACCGCATGGAAACAGGCAGTGATTACCCCTATTTTAAAAAAGGCCAATTCTGACCCCCGGATGCCAGAAAACTACAGACCTATATCCCTTCTGCCTTGGATAGCGAAAATAACGGAAGCCCATGTCAACTCAGTTCTGTCTGAGCATCTGGCTCGTAACCAGATATTAGATCCCAGTCAGAATGGCTTCCGGTCAGGACACAGTACCGAGACGGCGTTACTTTACATCACGGAACATCTTCGCCAGGTACTTGACTCGGGTCATACAGCAGCGCTCCTGCTATTAGACCTAAGCGCTGCTTTTGACACTGTGTCCCACCATATATTGATCCAACGCTTACAGGAAGCTGGAGTTACGGACATCGCTCTCCAGTGGTTTCGTTCCTTTCTATCGGAGCGAACCTTCAAAGTGGCTATACCACCAGCTCAATCCGCCACTTATTCCTTGGAGATGGGAGTCCCACAGGGATCCTCGTTGAGCCCTACAATGTTCAACCTCTATGTGAAACCGCTAGCTGCAGTCGTCAAACAGTGGGGTCTGACGATGACCTCATATGCTGACGACACACAGCTGGCGGTGACACTTAGTGGAGACCCCGAGGTGGAGGCTCCCAGATTCCGAGAGGGTCTGGTGGCAGTAGCAAGCTGGCTCCGGACCAACTGCCTTCAGTTGAATGCCACCAAAACTGAGGTGTTGGTATTAGGGAAGCATGCGGAGCTATGGGGAAATCAGTGGTGGCCACCAGAGCTGGGTGTCATTCCGATTCCGGCCTCTGGCGTCAGAAATCTAGGCATTTGGCTGGATCCTGCACTCACCTTCATGGATCACACCAAGAAGGTGGCGGCCACATGCTATGGCATCTTGCGGGGTATAAGGCCGGTTTTAAAGTACTTTGACCCCCCCACTAGACAGCTTGTGGTCCAGGCATCAATACTATCCCGGCTGGACTACGGCAGTTCGCTGATGCTAGGGATGAATCAAGCAGAGGCCTCTAGACTACAAAGGGTTCAAAATGCCGCGGCACGTGCCATTGTGGGCCTCCCCAGACACTGTTCAGTGGCTGGCACGATCGTGGCCCTACACTGGCTCCCGGTCAGACAGCGAATCAAGTTCAAAGCGCTGTGTCTGGCTTTTAAAATTTTGAAGTTTTCTTCGCCGCCGGCACTTGCCAACTTACTTATTCCCTATTTTCCTTCAAGGTCCTTGAGATCTGAGTCGCTCCACCTGGCAATATGCCCCCGTTTCAAATTGTGCAGAATGGGTGGCCGCTCCTTCCGGGTGCTTGCGGCAGGGTTATGGAACTCGCTTCCGGTCCATATTCGAGCTCTTGACGACCTGCTTGCCTTCAGGCAGGCGATTAAAACCTTCTTGTTTCCCGTCTCTGAATAGTTGCCCCTTTCTTTTATTGTGTGTTATGTTGTAGTGTCTGTCCAAGCTCCAGGACGCCCCTTTGCTGGGGCAGCTGTGCGCGATAAAAATACAATTAACATAACATAACATAACATAACCAGTCCCAGATGCTCTGTGCCAGCTGAGAGAGGAGCGGTGACTTGGTGCCGCCCTGTTTGTTTAAATAGTGCATACTGGTGGCATTGTCTGTTTGAATGAGCACTGATTCTCCCTGAAGCAGAAAACAGAAAGACTTTAGCGCAAGAAAAATGGCCATCAGTTCCAATCTGTTGATGTGCCAGGAACGTTGAGACTGGGTCCACTTGCCCTTCACGGATAGCCCCTGAAGATGTGCGCCCCAACCTTCCAGGGAGGCATCCGTGGTAAGGACGAGCTCTGGAGCGATGGTCAAGAAAGAAGTAACGGCAGCGATGTTGGACGGTTGAGCTCACCAGCGGAGAGCGGACCTCAATCAAGCGGTCACCAGGACCAGATCGTAGAAAGAGCCTGTGACCTGACGCCACTGAACTGAAACTGACCCTTTTGAACGGATGAGAGCCACTAGGCATAGAATCCGCAGCTGACGTTCGTGAGACACGAACGCCTTTGCCAACTAAGTATTCAGAGTGGCGCCTAGAAAGGTCCTGCAGGGAGCTGGATCGACCTGAGACTTCTCGGTGCTGATGGACAGACCTAGGGAGTGAAATAGAGTCTGACAGAATCGAGTGTCCAGAGACGCCTGATGACGAGATTACGACTTGATGAGACAGTCGTCCAGGTAGGGAAAGACTTGAACACCCCTCAAACGAAGATATGCCACCACTGGGGCCAGGACTTTCGTGAAGACGCAAGGGGCGGAACGAAGGCCAAAAGGTAGAACCTTGAATTGAAAATCTCTGCGCCCTACCCGGAAGCGCAAGTACTTCCGGTGCCTTGGAAGTATAGGCACGTGGAAATAGGCATCCTGGAGATCGATGGTGGTCAGGAAGTCGCCCTCCGAGAGAAGGCGTGAGCATGCAGAAGGATTGGAATTTTATGTACTTGTTTAGGGCCCTTAAGTCGGGGATCGGACGCCATTCGCCGGACTTCTTGAGGACCAGGAAAAAAAGGGAATAGAATCCCAGCCCCTTCTGAGATTTGGGAACCACTTCGATGGCACCTTTTTGAATCATGAGTCGAATTTGTTGAAAAAGCACCTTGAGGTGAGCAGGAGGAGGACCAGTTGGAGGAGTGTTTGGAGGGAACTTGACAAACTCCAAAGCATGGCCTTTTAACACAATGTCTAGCACCCAACGGTCTGAAGTGATTAGAGACCAATTGGAAAAGAAAAAAGAGATTCGACCTCCAACTTTGAGAGGTGAAGGCAAGTCATTGCTTCTTAGAAGAGGAGCCTCTGTAGGAAGACTTTCCTCTGTAAGACTTTGTAGACTGTTGTCGATAAGATTGTTGTGGGAAGACGCTGCGCACCACCACACAGAGCCTGCGGGAGCACCGGAGGGACCACAAGCCCCAGGAAGCCGCGGGGGCCGACAGGCGATCATCCGCCCCTCCCCCTCACATCAGGGACTTAAAAAAAAACTTCTTGTGTCTCCTGGTCCGCGGGAGACGCTGTGCACCACCACACAGAGCCTGCGGGAGCACCGGAGGGACCATAAGCCCCAGAAAGTAGCGGGGGCCGACAGGCGATCGTCCGCCCCTCCACCCTCACTCCGGAAGTACTTCAGGGAGCATCAATCTCCGCCACGCGGACGCGCGCAGGCGGGCGCCGGGCTAAGCCCGGGCAAAGGGCGGGCCGTTTGTGGCCGTCGGAGGACGAAGGAGGTCGGGCCAGGCCACCCCTCTAATCTCACCAAATGGGTAAGCGAAAACAGCAGAGTCATGGGGAGCAGGAGGGTAAAAATGCTAAGGTGCCGAGGAAGTCGGAATCCGTCATCTCGTATTTCACTTCAGCTGTGGGGGTCTTAACTAAAGAAATTGCAAACGCTGAAAAGGAATTGGGCCTGGACGCCCCCATTACGGTGTCTGAAGAGTCTGTTACCATGCCTGTGCCTGTGTCTAATATACCTTTAGAGCCGCTAGTTGTGATTACAAATACTATAATAGTGTCAGAGACTCAAATTGACTCATCAGAAGCTGTGGGTGAGATCTGTGGGGCCGTGGGTGAGTCTTCTGGTGCCTCGACTCAACGTATTTTGGGGAAGCGCAGATGTATTAAGAAGTGTTCAAAGCTGCCAAAACATATAGCTGTCGCTGGTGGAGGAGATGTTTATTTCACGGCTGGAGCCAGCTCTAGTGGGTATCGCCAAGGACATTGTAGATACTCTTAATACCTGTGTTGCAGGCTTGTTAAAAAAATGTGAACAAATTGATTTGTTTATCAAAGAGTATAGAGGGCAACAAGAGTTGGCCAGACAGGCCCAGGTAGTCCATATTGCCAAACTTGGGGATGAGGTGGGTTATTCGGGTAAAGGCACTTCATTTTCAACACAGGATCTCCCGAGTTGTATATTGCGGAACAAGAGTCCGGGTGTTATTGGAAAAAAAAAAAACAGCCAATGGGAGTACACCCCCTATTAACAATAAAGGGCTAGGGATCATCAATATAGGGGATAAAAAACACGCTAGGACCTCTTCCTCCAGCTATAGGCAGTAATATTCCTCTTCCACACAGCCCCGTTGGTGGCTGTGTTCACAGGGGTCCCCCCATTAAGGGATGGTGTGACTGAATCTACCCAAGATCTCCTAAAGCAATCTAGATATTGGTGTACGCAATATAGTAGTGGAGGCCTAGATTTATCGACATCTATTATTATGGCCAGAAGGGTTAGCTGGATTGGACGCCGCCCTAAGAGTATTAAGGGAGACTGTGTGGTTGTTCATTTTAATAGTTGTAATCTGGCTGACAGATTATTTTGGGATGCCTCAGAGTTAGACAACTCTGGCATCAGACCAGTACCCCTGGGCTATTTTTACCCTCCAGCTGTGGCATATCCAAAAGCTTCTGCTACCTACCCACCACTGCCTATTCATAAGAGGCCTATGCTGGTTCCCAACCGCTTGCACAATACTCCACAGGGTAAAACAGCAGGGGGGTCCCTCCAGAGAGTGGAGTGTGTTAAATTAGTTTCACAACCATCTCGTAACTCTCCAATACAACGAGACACGGACATAGTTCTAACTAATCATTTTTCACCTCTGACATACATGGAGGATAATGATTGACTACAGGATATTGAACAGTGCCCTGAGGAGCGAGTCTTGGAGTCGAATTAAGTATCATTATGTAAGATCTTAAGCTGGAATGTGTCAGGTATCAGGTCTAAAAGAAATGATGAAATTTGGTTGAATTTTGTGAAACAGTTTGACATTATTGCCCTTCAGGAGACGTGGGATGCATCTAAGAATTTTAGTATGGATGGGTATATGAGCTTTGTCGTTTCAGCTTCACCAGGGATAGCAGGCAGACCCAAAGGAGGTTTAATCCTCCGTATCACATTAAATTTGAAAAGGTGTTTTCAGAAGGCTGGAGTTAGATTCTAGCAATATTTTGATTATTGAGTGGGTTATCCCAAATCTGTCTACATTTTTATTAATTAATTTTTATAATGTTAAAGAGCGCGAGCTGATCAATCAACATCTCGGCGCTCTTGATTATTTTTTGTCAGATTATAAAACAAATCGTAACACTGTTTTCGATGTTATCCTTATGGGAGATTTTAATATTCATCCTTGTAGATGGGACTGTCACCTAGATGATCAGCTAGGGCCTCCCAGTTCCGTGGTTCCACACTTTGAACATAGTAGACAGGGAGAGGCCCTAGAGGACCTCCTAGCCAACATGAATCTATTTGAGTCAGGTATTGGTGAGGGGGTGGAGAGGGTCCCTACCTTTACAGGTAAAGGGTCAAGCACGGTTATTGATTATATTTTTATATCGCCTGGTGTTTTACCAAGGGTCACGGCCTATAAAGTTGTACCATCTGTGTTTAGTGACCATAACCCGGTAATCCTAGAGGCAGACCTAGGTGAAGTGAGTGGTTTTAAGGACAGTGGGACGGGGGAGATTAGCCACTTGACCACAAAAGATCAGGGGAGGAGGATCAAATGGTCCAGGATGGTCCCTGAAGCCTTTTTTGAGGATCTCTCCACTAAGGCTGATGCAAACCTGGCAATTTGCCTAGACAGTTCTGCTCCCAGTGCGGAGATTATTGGCGACTATATTTCTGTATGTAATCAGATTGCTAAGGACCTAAAGGCTGAAAACAAAGACAGACCCACCCAGTTACAAAGATGGTTTGATAGTAGCTGTTCCAAAGCCCATGGTGCCCTTCTACAAGCGTTTAAGATAAGAACCAGAGATAGGGTTCTTGTCGCTAGCCGTAGGAAGATATATAAATTGGCTATTGCTAAACATAAGCAGGAAATTAAAGAGGAGGCGTGGAACAATCTTTTATCAATTGAAGTTCTACGTGACAGCAGTAAATTTTGGGCGACTATAAACCCTCCGTTTTTTTCAGGACAAGAGAATTCAAATATGGATTGTGTCATCCCCGATGAAAATGGGTCTCACATTTTAGGGAGATTTATGATAATGAGGGCCTTGTTTCTCTGGAGGATAACAACATCCCTATTCAGGTTTGTCTCCCTTAATTTTCGAAGTGGTTGAGGTAGAAAAAGCAATCGTGGAAATGTAAAAAAATAAAGCCCCAGGCCGGGATGGGGTGCCAGCGGACCTATACAGATGTTGCCCTACATTTTGGGCTAAGATTTAAACTAATGTTAATGCCTCGAGTATATCCGGGTTTCCAGTGTCATGGGTTACATCTGTCATAATCCCGGTTTTCAAAAAGGGGGTTAGAGGGGACCCCTCGTGCTAGAGACCAATCTCTTTTATAGACTCAGCAGTAAAAATCTTGGGTAGAGTCATTTTGCATAAACTTAGGGATTGGTTAGATGGCAGAGGGGTCCTCTCTAACCTCCAATATGGTTTCAGAGAGAATAGGAGCACTCTGAATCAATGCCTGAATTTACAGCTCCTCATAAGCAAATACACAGTGGCCAAAGAAGGATTTTTTTATATGGGTTTTATGGACCTCGCTTCAGCGTTTGACCTGGTCAATCGGGCAAAACTTTGGTCAATCCTGCTGGAAATAGGCATTGACCCACCACTGGTTAATTTTTTTGCTGTTTTACATCAGGGTCTTTTAGCGTCAGACAGGGTTACTCGGGAGGGAAGATGCACTAGCCACTTTAGTTTGAAGAGGGGCGTCAGGCAAGGATGTATCCTGGCCCCCCTCCTCTTTACTTTATATATTAATGCCTTAGAGAAGTCCATGGGGGGCCACTTTGGATGTCCCGCGTATAGGAGACTCAGTTATTCCGGTTCTCCTGTATGCGGATGATGCCGTTTTATTGGCACATACTGGTCTCGGTCTCCAGAGGCTATTGGACTCCTTTGGGGATTTCATGGGGTCTTTGGATCTGAAAGTAAATATTATGAAGTTGCATGTCATGGTGGCCGGGGTTCGCCGTAGGAACTTGAAGTTAAATCCTTCTACTGTAATGGTGCCGAGGTGACCAAGGTCCTGGTTTTTACATATCTTAGGGTCCTCTTTAATGAAAGAGGAACCGGGGGTCCACAACAGAAGCTTAAAAGTAATACTGTAGCTAGGTCCACATCAGCACTCATGGGTTTTGCTAAGTGGCTGGGGGCAAGACCAATGGAGGCACTTTTAAAAATGTATAAATCTAAATGTTTGGCCATAGCTACCTATGGTGCATCTCTATGGGGTAACACTTCCCAGGATAAGATTCAATGGCGGAAAATACGTTTTTAAGATCTCTTTTAGCAGTTCCCCAGTCTACCCCAACCTTTTCTTTACACACAGAATTAGGTTTAGGATATGTTACGGACCAGGTAAAAGTTGCCCCACTGATCTGTTGGTTAAGGACCTGGCTAAATGAAGAAATCACTCTGAACCATCTGATTCTAAGTGATTGTGAATCCATGGATAAGGCCAATAGGGTCCCCTGGCTTGTGTACGTAAGATCGATGTTCACTAAGCTAGGGCGTCCCGAGATTTACACATCACCGGAATGTATTAAAAGAGAGGACGTAAGCTGGACAAAGATCAGTTTTTTAAATATGCTAGCAATGGAACGTGAGGATCAGGAGTTAAAGAAACCGTGTGTAAAAGCTAATTATGTGTTATTAACTACTCCCTCACTGGAACCGTATTTAAAAATTGTAACTAGACCATTTCATCGCCACCTTTTGATTAGATTTCGTTTTGACTTAATTCATTTAACCCTTGGCATTTTTCCTATTTGGGGTAAACCAGAAAATTCTAACCCATGCCATTGTGATAACTTTTCCACACATGATACGCTGCCTTTCGTTATGTTCTGTGAGTACTACTCTGACATTCAGAAAAAATGTTGTTCCAATTTTAAGAGAGGTGGGTTTTTTACAAGTTAGGCCCGCTCTGATCTACTTGCAGATGTTAAGTAGTACTCGCGATATTTAATATGTTGCTAGTTTTTTGGTGGCTGCTGCTCGGATCAATACTAAAAGGTTAGCCCCCTTAGTATCCCTGCCTGATTCTTAGCTGTTTTAAAAAAATTATGATGTAATTCTGGGCCCTTACTGTATATTTTATAACTGATTGTAAGCATTGACTGTATATATATGATATGAAATGTTTTTATAAATGTTTTTATCTTTTCTTTTATGATTTTAAGTAATCGAATAAAGTGTTTTGACTGACTGACTGATTGTTGTGACTGAGAGGAATATCTTTGGTTTCCTTGATTATAGGAGCAGTACTGGCTGGAGCCGCCGCTAAAAGAAGAGGAGGTGCCTCGTCCGCGCGCACCACGAAAAGGCTGCTTGCGAAACTGCAAAGTGCCTAGGGCACGAGCCGTCTCAGTGTCCTTCTTAATGGTTTGAAGTGCATCGTCCACATGCTGGCCAAAGAGCGATTCGCCGTCAAAGGGCATGTCGAGGATCTTCGCCTGAACCTCCTGGCGAAAAGAGGTGGAACGAAGCCAGCCCTAACGACATAAAACAGCTGCCCCCGCAAGCTGACGAATACCAGTGCACGCAATGTCCACAGAGCAGTCGATAATCTCCGATGACGCTCTTTCCCCCTCTTGAAGAATCTTGAGAGCATCCGCTCTGGAAGGCTCAGGAATGAGGTCAATAAAAGAGGACATATCCGACCACATTTGGCGGTCGTAACGACCCAGAATGGACAGTGAATTCGCAGCTCTCACGGTGGTAGAAGCCATAGTGGAAAATTTACGCCCAATGGCATCAAGACGACGACCCTCACGGTCAGGAGGTGCGGAAATAGGGGAAGATGGATTCCTGGAACGGCGCTGCGCAGCCTGTGTAATCACGGAGTCAGGTTTAGGTTGTGCTACAAGGCAAGCAGGAGAACCTTCGGGTGCTTTGTAATTTTTCTCCAAACGTGGAAGAAGCGCCGGAATAGAATTTGGCGCCTGCATCAGTTTGACACCTTCGTTCCAGATAAAGTCAATTATGGGCACTGCACGGACTTGTTTCAGAGGCTGACTCTTGAAGTCATAAAGAAAACAATCTTCATCCTTTAGAATCATAGGAAGTTTGAAGCGTAGCGCCGCCCTTTCCATAATTTGGTGAAAACTAGCGATATCAACAGGAGGGGAATCCACAGGACCCGAAGGAAGCGGGGACGATGTTTGGATCTGATAATTGTCCCAATCCGCCGTTGGTCCCATCATCATCATCCACTTCGCCGTCTTCCCGATCCTGGTGAACGTCATCGTCCTCATCAACAGCTGCCTGTATCTGAACAGAAGGTGCTGATGGCCCCGGCAGTGCAGTAGACGAAGGAGCCGTTGTAGTGGCAGGCTCCCTAGGCCGAGGAGACCCATGGTGAGAAGGCAGAAAACGTCTATTATAATCCTCCAACATGTACTGGAGATTAGAAATGAGGGAGAGCGGTATTTGCGCTGTGGGAACCTGTGTAGAAAGGTTCTCGTCATGAAAGTGATGATCCTCCTGATCGTCCTCATAATCCTGACACTTGATGACCAGCTCCGAAGGACTTCGAGCTGCCCGGAATCTATCTTCTTCCTCCTCATCAGAACCAGAGTCAGGCTCCGTACCCGTGGCAAAAAGAGGTGAAGGAGGCTGAGGGTGTCATGGAAGCGGAAGTTGATCCACAGAAGCATGATGACTCTGAAACAGAGGGTCAACAGCAGGAGTCACGGAGCTGGATGTTGAAATTGGCACCAGAGGTAGTGATGCGAAAGTAGACGTCGACGATAGTAACTCCGTCGACTGGACAGCCACCGTGGACGAAGCAGTCAACGAAGCCCGCCGACGAAGAGGCTTTCTTCACAGAAGACGTCGACGAAGATTTGGTCGTCGACGAGACTCTCTTTTTTTATGTGGACGATGAAATAGGAATCATCGACGAGACTGATTTGAGCCTCACAGACACCACCGTTTACGCTGAAGACGTCGACGCATCCAACGTCGACGACCTGCTGGCAGAAATCGTCGTCGTCAAAGAGCCAGAAACGGCAGATCTCGTCGTCGGACAGATAGTCGACGATTTGGCAAGTTTTTGGGCAGAAACATGCATTGAAGGAGCCGTGGACGCCTGAAAGTCAGATCTCGGGGGCGTAGGCGTAGCAGGAAGAGGTGGAGACACAGCAGGAGCCTCCTGGAGCTGAAGCTTCCTCTTTTTTAGGACAGGAGAGGGCAAGTCCTGCACACTGCTACGCTTGGAAGTGGCTCTAGATAACCCAGATGCAAGGCTATTTGCATCAGAAAGAGGTGAATCGTTATCCTTCAACCTCTGTAACCACAGAAGGAGACGCCCTTCCCTGTCCTTAAGAGTCTTAGTTGAAAAAGGTCTGCAAATTTTACACTTGTCTACCTCATGTTCTGGATAGAGGCAGTAAATAAACTTCTTGTGAGGGTCCTCTGAGAAGAGCCGCAACTTCCCACAAGAAACACATGGACAAAAAAGAGATTTCTTATTTGAAGATATCCTAAAAGCTGTAGAAATCCAAGAAGAAGCAGAAAACTGAGCAGAGCTCAGGGAGACTCCCTTCACACGACGTGCGGTAGAAAATCTGAGGGCCTGAGCCTCTGAGGAGAGAAGGTTCTAGAGGGTGCTTGCGCCTGATTGGCTGTAGTTTGGACTAGCATAACGACATGGATATGCTATTAAAGTGCTTTTTTCTTCTAATGTAATTCTAAGTGTTAATTCTAACCTTGGTACTTATGAGTATTTATGGTTTTAGGATGTATGTAATTATGTTCTTATGTACATATATGATTGGTTTTATTGCTATTTTATTTACCGTGGGGCTCCCACTTCGACAACGGGGAATATTCAAGCATGTGAATCTATTAAAGCATGTGAATCTATGAAAGACAGCCCAATGCTGGAGAACACTACCTACTCTTAAAAATGATTTGTTTCAAGATTCCCAGAGGGGGTGGGGTCCCTCAGGGAAGGAGTCCTGTAGGAACCCCTTCTTATGTTGTGCATGTTCACCACCTCCTTTGAGGTTTCCCTAAAAAATTAATGTTTTGCAAGAATAATTCAGTCGCACATTTATATATACCACTGCGATTTTGTATTTGGATGAGACGCCCTTAACACACCCCTTTCACAAACTGAATTGCAAACACAAATTGCCAATTGGCAACATGTTACAGGATCGCATTTTGTGATTTGTACGTATGTAAAAGCATTTTTGCAGTTGGAAAAAGGCCTAATTGCGCAAATCAGGCAATTTCCGACCACATAAATGATTTGTACATATGGCCCCGTGTCTCTTCTACGCATACTTGCAATGTTTTCCTTCCACTACTTGAGAAAGTCGTCGTCTGCCAAGTTCAAGAACACAAGTTCAACGCATCCATCCCAAAGAGACGATAGCGGATACTCTGAATTCCACAAAAAATTGGGGTCTCCTCCATTATTGAGTGAAGTGTGGTCCTATAACTCCGCAGCACAGTCTTCACCTCATGCATCCAGTTTAAACCACGTTAAACAGACAATTTTACACACTCTATTGAAGTATTCCATTAACAATTCTCACAGTGATGGTACAATAGTGTTTTTTAATGTTTTATTCTCTCTTGTCACAGATATTTCTCAAACTTCTTTGAAACATGTAAAGGCCCAGTATCTGTTATTATTCCGCTAGGACATCATCTGCTTCTAAACACCTCTTCACAACAAATTGCAGTGTTCACTGTCCTTATATTCTGCAAGATATAACACCTCTGCCCACTAAAGGTATATAATCAATTAGCACTGCAGCATACTTTCTCTACAAATCAGTATTGCCATAGGATCACAAATGTCCATTCACAGCTTTTGCTAAACACATTTGAGAAGTTCTATTGGACTATGGGTGTACCCTTTACCACATGCAATTTGTCACTGCAAGAACACACTGGACACCATCATCTCCATCTCCCTGTCCATAGCTGGCCACCAAAAAATGTATCCCAGCTCTTCTCTTCATGGCAGAGGTACCCCTCAGTCCTTCATGCAGCAAGCCCATTAGCCTACCCCTTAAGCCCACTGTTACCTCTTCTTATAACACCATCCTACTTTGACAATTCTGACCATGCAGCTTTATAACCATTCCACAGGCTCATTCCACTCTTTCATCCATCTCTTAGATAAATATTCCAATACCATATTCAAAGCATCATGCCTGGACACCTATAATTTCCACTCTTCTTCTAATATTGCCCCTTTACACATCAGCTATAGGATTATCAACCGCCTAACACCCTTCTCTTCATATCCCTTAGTTTCAATAGGCAATTAATAATAATAATAATAATAATAATATAGAATTTTCTAAAGCGCGAACAGCTACCTCAACCAGGAGGTGTCCCGGCGCTACAGAGCACATTTTGACCGTGAGGACTAAGCAGGGTAAGTGACTAGCGTGGTTGGGTGAAGAGCCATGTTTTCAGCATACGTTTAAAGCCAGGCTCAGAGGGGGCCTGCTGGAGGGCTGGGGGCAGGGAGTTCCAAAGTTTTGCCACGTTAGCTGAGAACGTCCGACCTCCTAGCCGAGCTCTTTTTGCTCGAGGAACAGCAATCTGAGCACGACTGTTGGATCGGAGGGAACGGGCTTGACTGTATCTCGGTAAACGTGTTTTCAAATAGTTTGGGCATGTGCCATACAACGATCTGTATGCCAGTGTGAGTGCCTTGAACTTAATTCGGCTAGCTACCGGTAGCCAGTGAAGTAGTTGGAGATGCGGAGAGACTGATTGCTTGAAAGGGATTCGCATTAACAGTCTCGCAGCCGCATTTTGGACCAGTTGTAATCGCTGTACCTGGTATTTGGGAAGGCCCAGGTACAAGCCGTTGGCGTAATCCAATCTAGATGTTACTGTGGCATGGATTACAGTTTTTCGGCAATTTACCGGTAAGAGTCTCAGAATCTTACGTAGATTCCTCAGCTTACATAGGCAATTGCCAGCTGTTTGCTGGATGTGGGATGTAAAGGATAGCTTGATTCAGAAAAGGGGGTGGTGATGAACAGAGTGTCTGAATTAAGCAGACCACTCTTACCCAGTCCAAAGATCAGGGCTTGATCCATCACCGTTATTTAGCTCACTGCCCCATCCCAGCTCAGAATCTGGCTATATGCAAATTAGTCTGTCCCTGGCCCAGTGCATCATGGGAACAGGGCAGACCAAACTACCAAGCCAATTCTTCACCAGAAAGGAGACAAGCTTCCGGGGACCGGTTTCTGCCATTTCAGGCGTCGTCGGCCCGGCTTGCTTGAATCCTGATGGAGCAGTGAGCAAGGGACTCATGTCTGAGTATACCCTTCCACGCTTATGGTGGACAAAATGATTCAGAAAAGGGGGTGGTGATGAGGAGAGTGTCTGAATTAAGCAGACCACTCTTACCCAGTCCAAAGATCAGGGCTTGATCCATCACCGTTATTTAGCTCACTGCCCCATCCCAGCTCAGAACCTGGCTATATGCAAATTAGTCTGTCTCTGGCCCAGTGCATCATGGGAACAGGGCAGACCAAACTACCAAGCGAATTCTTCACCAGAAAGGAGACAAGCTTCCGGGGACCGGTTTCTGCCATTTCAGGCGTCGTCGGCCCGGCTTGCTTGAATCCTGATGGAGCAGTGAGCAAGGGACTCATGTCTGAGTATACCCTTCCACGCTTATGGTGGACAAAATGATTCAGAAAAGGGGGTGGTGATGAACAGAGTGTCTGAATTAAGCAGACCACTCTTACCCAGTCCAAAGATCAGGGCTTGATCCATCACCGTTATTTAGCTCACTGCCCCATCCCAGCTCAGAACCTGGCTATATGCAAATTAGTCTGTCCCTGGCCCAGTGCATCATGGGAACAGGGCAGACCAAACTACCAAGCCAATTCTTCACCAGAAAGGAGACAAGCTTCCGGGGACCGGTTTCTGCCATTTCAGGCGTCGTCGGCCCGGCTTGCTTGAATCCTGATGGAGCAGTGAGCAAGGGACTCATGTCTGAGTATACCCTTCCACGCTTATGGTGGACAAAATGATTCAGAAAAGGGGGTGGTGATGAACAGAGTGTCTGAATTAGGCAGACCACTCTTACCCAGTCCAAAGATCAGGGCTTGATCCATCACCGTTATTTAGCTCACTGCCCCATCCCAGCTCAGAACCTGGCTATATGCAAATTAGTCTGTCCCTGGCCCAGTGCATCATGGGAACAGGGCAGACCAAACTACCAAGCGAATTCTTCACCAGAAAGGAGACAAGCTTCCGGGGACCGGTTTCTGCCATTTCAGGCGTCGTCGGCCCGGCTTGCTTGAATCCTGATGGAGCAGTGAGCAAGGGACTCATGTCTGAGTATACCCTTCCACGCTTATGGTGGACAAAATGATTCAGAAAAGGGGGTGGTGATGAACAGAGTGTCTGAATTAAGCAGACCACTCTTACCCAGTCCAAAGATCAGGGCTTGATCGATCACCGTTATTTAGCTCACTGCCCCATCCCAGCTCAGAACCTGGCTATATGCAAATTAGTCTGTCCCTGGCCCAGTGCATCATGGGAACAGGGCAGACCAAACTACCAAGCCAATTCTTCACCAGAAAGGAGACAAGCTTCCGGGGACCGGTTTCTGCCATTTCAGGCGTCGTCGGCCCGGCTTGCTTGAATCCTGATGGAGCAGTGAGCAAGGGACTCATGTCTGAGTATACCCTTCCACGCTTATGGTGGACAAAATGATTCAGAAAAGGGGGTGGTGATGAACAGAGTGTCTGAATTAAGCAGACCACTCTTACCCAGTCCAAAGATCAGGGCTTGATCCATCACCGTTATTTAGCTCACTGCCCCATCCCAGCTCAGAACCTGGCTATATGCAAATTAGTCTGTCCCTGGCCCAGTGCATCATGGGAACAGGGCAGACCAAACTACCAAGCCAATTCTTCACCAGAAAGGAGACAAGCTTCCGGGGACCGGTTTCTGCCATTTCAGGCGTCGTCGGCCCGGCTTGCTTGAATCCTGATGGAGCAGTGAGCAAGGGACTCATGTCTGAGTATACCCTTCCACGCTTATGGTGGACAAAATGATTCAGAAAAGGGGGTGGTGATGAACAGAGTGTCTGAATTAGGCAGACCACTCTTACCCAGTCCAAAGATCAGGGCTTGATCCATCACCGTTATTTAGCTCACTGCCCCATCCCAGCTCAGAACCTGGCTATATGCAAATTAGTCTGTCCCTGGCCCAGTGCATCATGGGAACAGGGCAGACCAAACTACCAAGCGAATTCTTCACCAGAAAGGAGACAAGCTTCCGGGGACCGGTTTCTGCCATTTCAGGCGTCGTCGGCCCGGCTTGCTTGAATCCTGATGGAGCAGTGAGCAAGGGACTCATGTCTGAGTATACCCTTCCACGCTTATGGTGGACAAAATGATTCAGAAAAGGGGGTGGTGATGAACAGAGTGTCTGAATTAAGCAGACCACTCTTACCCAGTCCAAAGATCAGGGCTTGATCCATCACCGTTATTTAGCTCACTGCCCCATCCCAGCTCAGAACCTGGCTATATGCAAATTAGTCTGTCCCTGGCCCAGTGCATCATGGGAACAGGGCAGACCAAACTACCAAGCCAATTCTTCACCAGAAAGGAGACAAGCTTCCGGGGACCGGTTTCTGCCATTTCAGGCGTCGTCGGCCCGGCTTGCTTGAATCCTGATGGAGCAGTGAGCAAGGGACTCATGTCTGAGTATACCCTTCCACGCTTATGGTGGACAAAATGATTCAGAAAAGGGGGTGGTGATGAACAGAGTGTCTGAATTAAGCAGACCACTCTTACCCAGTCCAAAGATCAGGGATTGATCCATCACCATTATTTAGCTCACTGCCCCATCCCAGCTCAGAACCTGGCTATATGCAAATTAGTCTGTCCCTGGCCCAGTGCATCATGGGAACAGGGCAGACCAAACTACCAAGCCAATTCTTCACCAGAAAGGAGACAAGCTTCCGGGGACCGGTTTCTGCCATTTCAGGCGTCGTCGGCCCGGCTTGCTTGAATCCTGATGGAGCAGTGAGCAAGGGACTCATGTCTGAGTATACCCTTCCACGCTTATGGTGGACAAAATGATTCAGAAAAGGGGGTGGTGATGAACAGAGTGTCTGAATTAAGCAGACCACTCTTACCCAGTCCAAAGATCAGGGCTTGATCCATCACCGTTATTTAGCTCACTGCCCCATCCCAGCTCAGAACCTGGCTATATGCAAATTAGTCTGTCCCTGGCCCAGTGCATCATGGGAACAGGGCAGACCAAACTACCAAGCCAATTCTTCACCAGAAAGGAGACAAGCTTCCGGGGACCGGTTTCTGCCATTTCAGGCGTCGTCGGCCCGGCTTGCTTGAATCCTGATGGAGCAGTGAGCAAGGGACTCATGTCTGAGTATACCCTTCCACGCTTATGGTGCAGTGAGCTAAAAAACGGTGATGGATCAAGCCCTGATCTTTGGACTGGGTAAGAGTGGTCTGCTTAATTCAGGCACTCTGTTCATCACCACCCCCTTTTCTGAATCATTTTGTCCACCATAAGCGTGGAAGGGTATACTCAGATGTGAGTCCCTTGCTCATTGCACCATCAGGATTCAAGCAAGCCGGGCCGACGACGCCTGAAATGGCAGAAACCGGTCCCCGGAAGCTTGTTTCCTTCCCAGTACAAGAATTGGCTTGGTAGTTTGGTTTGCCCTGTTCCCATCATGCACTGGGACAGGAACAGACTAATTTGCATATAGCCAAGTTCTGAGCTGGGATGGTGCAGTGAGCTAAAAAACGGTGATGGATCAAGCCCTGATCTTTGGACTGGGTAAGAGTGGTCTGCTTAATTCAGGCACTCTGTTCATCACCACCCCCTTTTCTGAATCATTTTGTCCACCATAAGCGTGGAAGGGTATACTCAGATGTGAGTCCCTTGCTCATTGCACCATCAGGATTCAAGCAAGCCGGGCCGACGACGCCTGAAATGGCAGAAACCGGTCCCCGGAAGCTTGTTTCCTTCCCAGTACAAGAATTGGCTTGGTAGTTTGGTTTGCCCTATTCCCATCATGCACTGGGACAGGAACAGACTAATTTGCATATAGCCAAGTTCTGAGCTGGGATGGTGCAGTGAGCTAAAAAACGGTGATGGATCAAGCCCTGATCTTTGGACTGGGTAAGAGTGGTCTGCTTAATTCAGGCACTCTGTTCATCACCACTCCCTTTTCTGAATCATTTTGTCCACCATAAGCGTGGAAGGGTATACTCAGATGTGAGTCCCTTGCTCATTGCACCATCAGGATTCAAGCAAGCCGGGCCGACGACGCCTGAAATGGCAGAAACCGGTCCCCGGAAGCTTGTTTCCTTCCCAGTACAAGAATTGGCTTGGTAGTTTGGTTTGCCCTGTTCCCATCATGCACTGGGACAGGAACAGACTAATTTGCATATAGCCAAGTTCTGAGCTGGGATGGTGCAGTGAGCTAAAAAACGGTGATGGATCAAGCCCTGATCTTTGGACTGGGTAAGAGTGGTCTGCTTAATTCAGGCACTCTGTTCATCACCACCCCCTTTTCTGAATCATTTTGTCCACCATAAGCGTGGAAGGGTATACTCAGATGTGAGTCCCTTGCTCATTGCACCATCAGGATTCAAGCAAGCCGGGCCGACGACGCCTGAAATGGCAGAAACCGGTCCCCGGAAGCTTGTTTCCTTCCCAGTACAAGAATTGGCTTGGTAGTTTGGTTTGCCCTGTTCCCATCATGCACTGGGACAGGAACAGACTAATTTGCATATAGCCAAGTTCTGAGCTGGGATGGTGCAGTGAGCTAAAAAACGGTGATGGATCAAGCCCTGATCTTTGGACTGGGTAAGAGTGGTCTGCTTAATTCAGGCACTCTGTTCATCACCACCCCCTTTTCTGAATCGTAAAGGATAGCTTGTCATCCCACCGTATTATCAGGTTTTTTGCCGCCCGGCTGGGTGAGGGAGCTTCTCCCATCTCCGTCGGCCAC
Source organism: Lissotriton helveticus (assembly GCF_964261635.1). Taxonomy (NCBI): domain Eukaryota; kingdom Metazoa; phylum Chordata; class Amphibia; order Caudata; family Salamandridae; genus Lissotriton; species Lissotriton helveticus. Next base: position 391,152,932 of record NC_136071.1, read on the forward strand.
CAAAGATCAGAAGGAGCGGGACGGCCATTGCCAAAAAAGATTACTTCTGTCTTATTGGCGTTAAGTTTCAGTTTGTTTGTGTTCATCCAGTAGGCTATATCTTGGAGGCAGATTTTGAAAAAGGGGGGTGGTGATGGACAGAGTTTCTGAATGATGCAGAATACTCTTACCAAGTCAAGAGATCATGGTTTTAATCCATCACCGTTTTTTAGCTCACTGCACCATCCCAGCTCAGAACCTGGCTATATGCAAATTAGTCTGTTCCTGTCCCAGTGCATGATGGGAACAGGGCAAACCAAACTACCAAGCCAATTCTTATACTGGGAAGGAAACAAGCTCCCGGGGACCGGTTTCTGGCATCACAGCCTTCTTCGGCCCGGTTTGCTTGAATCCTGATGGTGCAATGAGCAAGGGACTCACGTCTGAGTATACCCTCCCACACATAGTGTGGATAAAACCGATTTTGAAAAAGGGGGGTGGTGATGGACAGAGTTTCTGAATGATGCAGAATACTCTTACCAAGTCAAGAGATCATGGTTTTAATCCATCACCGTTTTTTAGCTCACTGCACCATCCCAGCTCAGAACCTGGCTATATGCAAATTAGTCTGTTCCTGTCCCAGTGCATGATGGGAACAGGGCAAACCAAACTACCAAGCCAATTCTTATACTGGGAAGGAAACAAGCTCCCGGGGACCGGTTTCTGGCATCACAGCCTTCTTCGGCCCGGTTTGCTTGAATCCTGATGGTGCAATGAGCAAGGGACTCACGTCTGAGTATACCCTCCCACACATAGTGTGGATAAAACCGATTTTGAAAAAGGGGGGTGGTGATGGACAGAGTTTCTGAATGATGCAGAATACTCTTACCAAGTCAAGAGATCATGGTTTTAATCCATCACCGTTTTTTAGCTCACTGCACCATCCCAGCTCAGAACCTGGCTATATGCAAATTAGTCTGTTCCTGTCCCAGTGCATGATGGGAACAGGGCAAACCAAACTACCAAGCCAATTCTTATACTTGGAAGGAAACAAGCTCCCGGGGACCGGTTTCTGGCATCACAGCCTTCTTCGGCCCGGTTTGCTTGAATCCTGATGGTGCAATGAACAAGGGACTCACGTCTGAGTATACCCTCCCACACATAGTGTGGATAAAACCGATTTTGAAAAAGGGGGGTGGTGATGGACAGAGTTTCTGAATGATGCAGAATACTCTTACCAAGTCAAGAGATCATGGTTTTAATCCATCACCGTTTTTTAGCTCACTGCACCATCCCAGCTCAGAACCTGGCTATATGCAAATTAGTCTGTTCCTGTCCCAGTGCATGATGGGAACAGGGCAAACCAAACTACCAAGCCAATTCTTATACTGGGAAGGAAACAAGCTCCCGGGGACCGGTTTCTGGCATCACAGCCTTCTTCGGCCCGGTTTGCTTGAATCCTGATGGTGCAATGAGCAAGGGACTCACGTCTGAGTATACCCTCCCACACATAGTGTGGATAAAACCGATTTTGAAAAAGGGTGGTGGTGATGGAAGCTTGTTTCCTTCCCAGTACAAGAATTGGCTTGGTAGTTTGGTTTGCCCTGTTCCCATCATGCACTGGGACAGGAACAGACTAATTTGCATATAGCCAAGTTCTGAGCTGGGATGGTGCAGTGAGCTAAAAAACGGTGATGGATCAAGCCCTGATCTTTGGACTGGGTAAGAGTGGTCTGCTTAATTCAGGCACTCTGTTCATCACCACCCCCTTTTCTGAATCATTTTGTCCACCATAAGCGTGGAAGGGTATACTCAGATGTGAGTCCCTTGCTCATTGCACCATCAGGATTCAAGCAAGCCGGGCCGACGACGCCTGAAATGGCAGAAACCGGTCCCCGGAAGCTTGTTTCCTTCCCAGTACAAGAATTGGCTTGGTAGTTTGGTTTGCCCTGTTCCCATCATGCACTGGGACAGGAACAGACTAATTTGCATATAGCCAAGTTCTGAGCTGGGATGGTGCAGTGAGCTAAAAAACGGTGATGGATCAAGCCCTGATCTTAGGACTGGGTAAGAGTGGTCTGCTTAATTCAGGCACTCTGTTCATCACCACCCCCTTTTCTGAATCGTAAAGGATAGCTTGTCATCCCACCGTATTATCAGGTTTTTTGCCGCCCGGCTGGGTGAGGGAGCTTCTCCCATCTCCGTCGGCCACCAAAGATCAGAAGGAGCGGGACGGCCATTGCCAAAAAAGATTACTTCTGTCTTATTGGCGTTAAGTTTCAGTTTGTTTGTGTTCATCCAGTAGGCTATATCTTGGAGGCAACCTTTAAAGCGCAAAAAGGATGCTTCCGACACCTCTGAGTACGGGAACACCAACTGGGTGTCATCAGCATAAGACATTGCTTTGACTCCCCAGTTGGCAATTAGCGCAAATAGAGGGGCAAGATATAAATTAAATAGCAAAGGGCTGAGAGCCGACCCCTGAGGAACGCCACAACTAAGGGGCTTCGGTGTTGAGGAGGATGTCCCCAGTGCTACCTTCTGTGTTCTCTGGGTCAGATATGATTGAAGCCAGCTCAAAGCCTGGATGCCTATCTCAGCCAGGCGTGACAGCAATCTATCGTGGTCGACCGTGTCGAAGGCGGCCGACAGATCCAGGAGCACCAGCATTGCTGAGTTACCTGAATCCATCGACCACCTCACCGACTCTGCCACCTCGATTAGTGCTGTCTCTGTACTAAAACCGGGCCTAAAGCCCAATTGTGTCTCATGCAGAATTTTATTCTCTTCAATAAAGTTGTTAAGTTGGCGTTGGATTGCTTTCTCAAGCATTTTGCCTGGAGCAGCCAATAAAGAAATTGGGCGCAGATTGCTCAAGTCCAGGGGGTCCCCGTTAGGTTTTTTCTTTAGTGGGAGAAGAGTGGCATGTTTCCAGACATTCGGGAAGATCCCGGAGGAGATGGACGTGTTCCATATTTGCTGGATTGTCGGGGCTACAAAGACAGCTATAGTGCTCCATATTTTTGGCGGGCATGGATCATCTGGTGAGCCTGATTTACAACGGTTTAATTCTTGCAAGACCGTGTCCAGGGTTAAGGGCTGAAATTGTGACAAGGTCCTGCAGTCTGATACTGATTCAGCTAGATCAGTTTTTTGAGTTTTCTTATCAGGCCCAAAGGACTCATACCCTAATTTGATTTTTGAGTCAAAAAAGTCTGAGATCCTGTTACACATCACGGTTGACGGTTGAATCTCCCTCTCAATACAGCGGGGTTTGAGGAAGGATTGTACTATTTTAAATGTTTCTTTACTTGAATGTTCTGCTTTCAGAATCGAGTCCGCGTAGAACAGCTTTTTTGCTTTTCTGATCGCTTTGTGCAACTTTTTGGTGGCTTCCTTATATCTGGCTTTATTTAGAGGATCGTAGTTTAACCTCCAAAGCCTCTCCAGCCTTTTGCATTCGGATTTCTGAGCTCTAAGGTCCTGCGAGAACCAGGGAGCCGAGGGCGAGCTACGTTTAGATATGGCTAGTGCAGCCGGTGCGATTGAGGACACCATATTCCCAACAATCAGTTTTTACATTTTTTACAGCAGGTATGTATTTAACCTCATATGTGTACTATGTAGGCAACACACCCACTTGGCCATGGAGGCACTTCTATACCCACACACTTTTTGGAGAATAAATCAACAAGCGGCTTGTTGTCCATCCTCATCTCAAAAGAAGTCTCTCACACGTACGTTCTGAAATACTGCAGCACAACCAACAAACCAATCATTACTTCTTGATTGTTGAGTAGCTTGCCCCCCCCCAACTTAAAGTTCTAGGACCAAAAGCCACTACTGGGTCTTGTCCAGCTTTGGCCTACATCAGCATGGCCTTCCACCATGCATACTGACATCCATACCTATAATCAGCCTATCATATGTGTCATATGGCTTCAACAGCATTGACAATAGTGTTAAACCTCTCTCACTTTTTACATCGATGCCCTCAATGGGGTCAATTATTTGTCAATTCCATGCTTTCTCAAGTACTCTTGTATTCATCACCACAGCTGATCGTTCATCTAATTTTCTCTGTAAAACTGACAATCAGTCCTGTTTTTAGGAAAGCTGGTCCTAACTACCCTTTGACATGCATGGAGAGCCTATGTAATGGCGGTGACGTGCTTCCCCAACAATGGTCACTCTGGCAACAGACATTGGAGTCGCAATTCATGCAGTTTTAAATGCCAAGGAGCACGCAAAGCAATATTTAACAGCAGCCAGCAGCAGCCAACTGCAAGGAGGCAGCATGCGGGCATGGCTCTCACCCAACGCAAAGCAATGTATGGTATAGATTTATAATTTCTTTTTAATCATTTTATTTAATAGTTGAACACATACAACTAAGTTAACTTGACACTTCTGAAATTTCCTGGGCGGCCTCTGGGCTTATATACCATGAGTTTTGCCAGTATGAATCAATCTAGGCCCATTTTCAACTGTACCATCAATGGTGTTTCTCTTTTACCCCAGATTCTTACAATGTTCGCCTTGCCATCGCTATCCTGGGTAAAGGCTAGACACTCTAGATCCCTAGTGTAGCCAGCAGACGGTCAATTGTAAATTCGTCAGCCAGTATTATTGACAGGCATTTGCCCACGTGGTTCTGATATTTGTATTTTGGGACAGATTGTATGCACTAGCATACCGCTTTAGCTGAAGTTACTTCAACATCTGTCACCCTCAACTTTGCCCATTCGGAAGAGGTGATATGATGCAAAATATGCCAGGTGAAGTATTTTTAGTTTTACCAGCCTGAAGCAGGATCTGATTACCACCTCTTGTGGGCACCTCCCACCTGTCCAGTTAATCGATAAGGGGTTATATGCAGCTATTGAGCAAGGTCTGATAAACTTGAGAAATGGCATGTTTATGTAAAAGGGCCCTGAATAGTCTAACCTCCAGTGAGGGCTCCTCTGCCACCCCCAAAGCACCTCATGGTATCCCTTTAGGGCATGTGGAACCTGCTTATACCGGTAGAGCTTGGAGTCTGCCAAGTCAAACTAACTGTGTAGTTCCTTTAAGGATAATAGGTTCTGGGGTTCCCAGATATCACCTAATTTAGATATACCCATCATATCTCACTGTTTTATATTCCAGCCTGCGAAGGTCTCCCAGGTCCGTTGATTCCCAAAGCGTGAATTTCAGTATCGGCTGCCCTTCCCAACTCATTTTAGTTTTGGTTACCTTCCATCTGTTGACCACTAGGTCTGTTGGAGATGGGTCTTGTGTCAGCTGAACACCGTTGTAGAGTCTTTTATCTGTGGAGCTCCTATCGGTCTGTATCGAGGGCTCCAGCTGAGGCGCAAATGCCCAGTTGTTTACCAACAAGAGTTGGGCAGCTCAAGAATAGAGACGAAGGTCTGATAGCACCAAGCCACCCTCATAGGGGTTTAAAGTCAGCTTTTGCATTGCTGTATGTGGTGTTCCTCCATTCCAGAGATGTGAATGAGTTACTCTATCCACTGCCTAAAGCACGTTTCTGGCACCTCATAGTGTTTTCTTCAGTTTTTATTACAAATTGGGCAGCAGTATCATTTTGTAGGGGGCAGTCCTGACCATCAAGGATAGAGGGAGGGATACCAAGTGACCAGCATCTTTCCTCTATTATATCCAGGACCCGACTGAAGTTAGTTCTTTGAAAGTATGCAAGGGGTGAGCCGGAAACAGTAGTATGTTGTCCACCTATAAGGACATCATGTTCTCCTAGTCTAGGCCCAACTTTAGTCCCCTCAGCTGGACATCCTTTCACACACAACACACAAAGGGTGACGAGGCTAGGGCCAACAATAGGGGAGAGAGCGGGCAACCCTGTCTCATCCCCCATCCCAGGGGCAATTCTTTTTAGAAGCAATCGTTGACCTGTACCCAAGCCACTGGCTTCATATACAGGGGACAGACCCAGGATATGAACTGCTTGTCAAACCCAAAGTAGGCTAATACCGCACAGAGGAATTGGCATCCGACAGAGTCAAAGGCTTTTTGCACATCCAAGGACAACGGGACCATGGGTTCTCTCAGTACTTGTCGCCTACCCAGGCATCAAAGACGCATCACAAGGTTTAGAGAGTGAAGAACATGGGCATGAATCCCATTTGGTCAGGTCAAATCAGTTTGTCAATGACATGCAGAAGATGGTTAGCCAGTATTTTGGCTAGTATTTTAACTTCTGTATTTAGGAGAGTGATTGGCGATTAGGAGGAGTACTGGTCTGGTAGCTTGCCCTCCTTGTGTATCAGGATTATAGTTGCTAATCTAAGATCCTGAAGCAGGCACCGCCTCGCCTCATACAGCAGTCTCCTGGGATTTGGGAAGAATTCCGTGGGGGAGGGGAGGAGTTGAATCCATTGGGTCCGTGTCTTTCCCCTCAAACTGGGATATTGCCCCCACGCTCTCTGCGGCAATGAGTTCCACCATCAAGCCCCATTTGGTCAGCCTGGTCAAGAGCCAGAATGTGTACATCATGTAAGAAATCTTGGAGGTCAGTTCCTCCATCTCCTCTACTTCAGGGCTGTATAATTTCACCAGGTGTGGGGCCAAAGCCCCCACAATGTCCTTCGCGATCTGTACCACTGCCCCAGGCTCTTTCATCTACCACGTCTCATATCCAGCGTCTTTCTTCCTCTTGTCATGCTAACCAAGCTAGCAGTTTGCCCACATTATTGCCTACTTCATATAACTTGTGGTATTTGGTCCTAAAGAAGGCCCTAGCCTCGTCTTCTGCTAGACGTCTGTATTCCTCCCTGGTTAGGGACATATGATGTAGCAGTTAGGGTTGTGGCCACAGTGCACATCCCCCCTCCATGTCAACGAGCTTCGTCTCTGAATCCACTATCTTCTGTAGCTTTTCTTTCTTTTTCCCTGTGGTGTGGGATAACAAATTTTCCCCATGACTGCTTTGTATTCCTCCCAGGTCACTATTTCAGAGGGAACTGAACCAGTATACTCCACAAAGTCATTTTTTTGTGGCTACGTTAACATCTGTCTGGTGGGACAATCGCTCAACTCCCATGGGTCAAATCTCCACCCTTCCCAACCTTTTGGAAGCATACCCAAAATGTCACTTCCCAGAGTGCAAGTCCCTCCATAGATCAAGCAGTCACATGGCTGTCAAAAAGTTGTGTAAGCATGTGTCTGCCCTGACCGGTTGCTTACCGCATGTGAGTCTATCTAGTGCCCCCTCCATGGTTTGGTTAAAGTCCCCCCGTACTACTCTGGTAGCCTTCTTTTGAAACTGCTGAGTCTGGAGACCCAGGGGGAGGTACCAAGAAGCTATAGCTATGTGTTCCCTGTTCCTGTCACCCAACAATTCTGTGTAGCATCCCTCTGGAGCCGTCCAGGTCTGGGGCACTGTCAAGGGGAGAGATCGTTTAACCAGAACCCTCATTCCACAAGAGCCAATCATGAACCCAGAGTGTACGGGGACTATGTACCTGCCTCTACCCAAGAAGGGGCAGTTGTTCCCCCACTAGATGCATCCCTGGAGCAGAATTAGGTCTGTGTTGTGTTGATTTACAAATGGTGACACCACCCCTCGCTTCAGTTTGCTCCCCAGTCAGTTAACAGTCCAGGAGAGGGTTGTGAGCCTCTGGCAAGGTGTGTTATAATCTGTTTCCATGTATATTGTTCAGGTCCTTACAGTCGTACGGCCTGTGTGCTGGTCTGCGTATCCCTCTGTGTATCTGTGTGTTTACTGAAGTGTCTGAATTCCCTCCCAACATCCTTCCCCACCCTCTCAGGCTGCGAGTGTAGAATAACCTGCCTCCCCAATGCCTGAGGTGTCGGTCGCACTGCCAAACCCAACATCAAAACCTGTTTTGGTTTCTGCCTCTCACGAAGCTCCAGGCTTTGTGCTTCAGATGGGGTGTAGTAGTCCTTTGTGTTCTGAGCAATCTCCACTTCTCAGCTTGCCCCTCGCCTCCGGTTGCCATGGCTATTGTAACTCATGTCCAACTCAGGTTGCTCCATTCTGGGGCCACTCCGCCCACCAGCCAGTGATGGTGCCATTCTACAGTCATCTGCGCCAAAGGTGGACCAGGGGCCCCTTGTTCTGTAGGCTGTCGCCAGTTGACAGCCCTCCAGCCAGTCCAACACTTACTTCGGAGAGGAGCGGAACCAGGATTTCCTCCCATCTAGGATATGTAATTTACCTGGGAAGTGCATGGAGTACCGGAGGTTCAGTTTATGAAGTACCTGTTTGATCGCCTCTGTGCCTGTACCTCCTGTGTGAAGTACGGGAAGACCATCGCTGGCTAGTCCTCAAGGTCCAGTGGTCCTTGCTTTCATGCCCCTCTAAGGATAGCATCACAGACTCTGAAGTGTATGAAACGGGCTACGATTGGCCTGGGTCAGCCATCCGGTTTGGGTGGCACTCCTGGCACTCTGTGGGCCCTCTCCACCGAGAAGTGTGGAGACAGTTCACCCACCGGCAAATAGGACGTCACGAAGTGTTCGTTGAATTTCCCCACATTAGATCTCTCATTTATTTCAGGGATGGCCACGAAGCACACATTTTTGCAACTGGATCTGCCTTCTGCCCTGGCATTTAGCTAACGTGTAGTATTCTTCAGTTGACAGACTTAGTCTACAAGGGTTTTGAGGGAGGCCTAATGGTCATGTAGTGTTTCCTCAGCAATGGCAACTCTCTCAGTAATTTCCCCCCATGTCATTACAAATTTAAGTGACGTTGACCGCCACTGTATCAATTTTGGTTTCAGGCACCATGTGGGAAACCGTAATGGCCGGAAGGAGTTCTTTGAGAGTGGGGCCATGGTCCTCCGTCTCCGGGCTGGACCCTACAGGAGCGCGATCCTCTCCACTGGTGTCAGCGGTCGTCCTGAAGGCATATTTCTTTAGCTCGTTGAAGCCATCTTGTGGCACTGCTCCACACTATGGTGAGCGATGGGTGTGCACTCTCTGCCTCGTATGCCCTTGGAGTCCTCCCAGGTGCTCTACAAATTGCAGTTCCTCCATTCTGCAGCGTGCAACCAGTGTTCAGGATGGTGGGGGGGATGGTTTAGGGGGGGGGCGGCGACTTAACCAGCTTTATCCAGTAACCCCTGTAGCAAACTGGGATCTCTTGAGTGTGCCACTGTCGGGAGGGGATAGACCTCTTCTGCCTTTACTTTCTGGAGGTGTATGAGTCACTACACTGGTACCACCAGGTTCTACGGTGTAGCTGCTTATGTCATGGCAAGGTGCATTCCCCTCAGGGCCTGTGAAAAGGCCTCCCCTAGTCCACAGCATCCGTCGCCCTCCTCTACAGCCACTGGAGTCCTCCCTGGAGCATTTTTTCCATGTGCGGCTCACCCTTCTGCTGCCTCTAAATCCTGCCACACCTTCCCCATATCTGCTTTGGGGAAGGGCTAGGTGTCAGATCATTTCTGCCGCCCAATGGGTGAGGGAAGCCAGTTGTGATGACCTAGTCTCCTATCCACTGGCAGCCACCATCTTGAAAGTTCCGCCGCTCGTTACTTCAGGGCAGCCGTTCAGGATCCTGCTGCTGCTCCAGAGGCTCTGCACCACACTGATCACATTCCCCACAGCTTTAGGGACCGACAGGGATCCGGCATTACCTTGGAAGCTCTCGATTGCTGTAGAAACCGACCTTTACTGGTAGGGGCTCACACACCAGGCACCAAGTTTCTTCGGATCCAAATTCATGCCCCCAGTGTAATAGTATTTTTCAACTGCAGACATGGTGCTTACCAAGGTATTTTCTAAAGCAAGTTAACAGGCCCAGTTTTACACTGAAAGTCAAATTAAGTAATGAATGAGCGCATTAACAAAGCATAATGATCTTAATTTTTCTCATATTTGAATGGCCATTACCCACTGATAAAGGTGGTGCACCTGATAACTTTCTGATGAATACACTGGTGGGTGCAGTTGATATTGTAAGGTCCATATCACCAGTTCACATCCAACCCAGGCAGCGGCTCCACTCCTTCTCTAGCCCTACTGCAATAACTTTTTAGAAGCATTACACAAAGTTGTACAGTCTTAAGGGTAATTGACAAGAACACCTTCATAACAGAATGTAACCCTTGTTTTCTATAATAAAAGCGGATTTTCAGGCTTTCATACAGGACAAAAAGCAGCCTACTATACTTATATCAGACAAATCTCCATGGTAGAGCAGTGCAGCACTACAATTTAGGCTCCTGTCCATACACAAAGTTTTGGGGACTGGAGTGAAAGCTGATATATTGTACAGATTTGGCTGTGCCATCTTACAAAACCTTCACAACTATGTACATGCTCTGGTTGGGTCTCAATACCATGACGCACAAGAGTAAGCATGGTATATCTGAGGTCTGAGCTGTTAAGAAAGAGCAATACAAGTTGTTTGGATACTTGAAGAGGCACGTGAAGGTGGATATGTTGAAGACACCCACATCCATCAAAATGTTTTATCATGGACCTCTGCTTAGGGGGAAGAGATTCTAGCTAATGTAATTCCTTCATTCCCCGTGCCGCAATTGGTGTCTTTCAGAAAAGGATATTTCAGATGCTGTGATTCATGTAACTACAGGACTGAGCATGAAACAACAAGATAATGCAAGCAAATAGATGTATGCCTTACTTGCAACTCTGGAGGGCCCCCTTCATCTCGAATAAGCAGAAGGTAACTCTGTCCATCCACCACAATCTCTTTCTTAAACCGCCCTCCTGTAAAACAAAGAATATCAGTGAGTATTTCATCACATTAAATCTACAGAGTTTATCCTCAAAACATAGCCTGGAATTCAAGGATAGCCTTCTGAAATCTTTATTATAACAGTTTGCTTTGTAATTTCCTAAAGGGGAACTCTGGAATTATTGATCTCCATTAATATTTGAGTGTCTGAGGGCCAGATGTAGGTGGCCAAATAGCGAGAGCTAAAGCTGAAATTCGCAGAATTTAAGCATTTACAATCACTATTTGGCTGAGAGCAATGTAGGTGAGTTTAAACCTACCAGCAAAATAAGGAATCGCAAAATTGTGATTCCTTAAATGCAATGTAAGTAGCACAAAATAAAGTGCACTTTAGCCTTAAGGAATCGCTAATTACCACCAACTTGAAGTTGGTGGTAATTAGCGATTTCCTTTAAAAAAGCACTTTTTTGCTTTTTTTAAAGTGCCATGTGGCACACATTCATGCCCTTAGGGCATGTATGTGCGCCACATGTGCACACATGCACATTACAGGGGTGCAACAGGGTGTCCTTTGACACCCTGACACCCTTGAAATAGTGCCCGCTATTTGCGATTCTCTAATAGCGAATTGCAAATAGTGAATATCTTCCCACTCATTCCTATGGGCTTCCTAGCCCATAGGAATGAATGGGTAGGTATTCCTTATTAGCGAATCTCAATTTGCAATTCGCTATTAAGGAATATTAAGGAATCGCTAATATTTTAGCGATTCCTACCTACATTCAATTTTGTGTGTCCTTAATAGCGAATTGGTAAAATTTGCTATTAAGGATTCGCAAATTTGATTTTACCTACATCTGGCCCTGAGTATGTTATTACCACATCCACATACCACGTTAGATGTCTGATGAATCCTGGAATAAGGACCAACTGACATACAACTTCCTGACAGACTATTATCTAGCAGTACAAATTATGCCTTAAGGAACACTGACTGTACATACAATGCTTTCCAGCTGCCTAGCTTTTGAAAAATAAAGCTCAGAGATTTTGACCCCAAGGAAGAGAAAAAAACGTTTTGACAGAACAGAGAAAAGAATTTGGGAAGCTATGATGTGTAAATTAGTTTTAACTTGAGCTGGAAATTCCCAAACTTCTGGACAGTCCTGTGGACAGGTGAGTTGAAAAAAAGGTAGGATTGAACTTCAGTTAGGGAACTACTGAATATTTTACACTGTGGCCAAAGTTCTATGGGTAGAACCTAGATGTTTTGGAAGACCATATACATAACTTTGATACTGGGAAATCAGGGAAAGAATGAACATATCTGCCAGAATGAGAACTGCCAGAGTAATTACCACCTGGCAAAACAGGCCAGCAAATGCATTAGGAGAAACTCCGATTACAGTGCATTTCATTTTCTGAACTCAGATCTGTCTAAAACTGGAGGGAGGGGTGAGCGAGGGTAGAGAATCTTATTTTACATCGTGGTTGGTTTGGTGCTCTCTATCTGTTTTTTGTAGGAGTTAGTTGGGGAGGTGTAAAGCCTGGCCAACCGCAGATTGGTACTAAATTGCTTGAGATGATGAGGAGGCTAAAAACTATTTATAGAGTGCAAATGTCATCCGACATGGTATCCTGGCAGTAAGGGGATTATTAGTACAACACAATAAAGTTAAATAGAGCTTTCACAGAGAGATGACCCTCCATGGGACAGATAGGAAGAGGAATCCAATTTCAGATCTTAGCTGCTAGTAAGGAAAAGAAAAGCACCCTGAACGATCATGGAGAATCCCTAGCAACGCACAGCAGACTAAATGCAACTGACCGGAGTGCAGGATGAAAGAGAAAAATTATGTTTCATGGCAGATAGGACCTTGTTTGATAAAGCCCTGTTGAAGTAGATACATGGATTAGAAAACAATGGAGCAGATTTACTGATACTTTGCGCAGGGTTTGCGTCACAAAAGAGTCACAAACTGGTGCAAAGTGTAGAATTGCGATTTACTTACCAGAGCAAATACTGATGTGTTTTGTAAAGTAGCCCTAGAGAGTAACGCAACTTAGCGCTTTGTGCTGCTTTTCTTTATTTTGCTTCAATGGGTAATTCTATTGAGGGTACATGGCATCCCAATTCAACCACCCATGGATTTTCACTCAAAGATCCATCTACTAAAAATGACAGACATGACTTTGCATCAAACATTAACGCCACCTTGAGGCAGATGTAACCTCCTCAAGGCAGGCGTAAAGTTTGAAAGAACTTTTTTCGCAAAACGTTTCCAACTTTGCATGTTGCTACACTGTACAACACACATACAAAGTGGAAAACATATTTGTCTAACAATAGTAGTTGTGCTGGAAGGGTAGCTTTCCAGTATAAATCATATGCTTGACATCACATTCATACCCTTGAACTAAGGTGTGTGAGTGGAGCAGGGGAACCAAAAGTGCACCAGCAGAGGGGAAGAGAGAAACAGTTCCATTTCTTAGCCAATATGTTACTGTTCAGCTCACTTCCTTTCACAAACTACAGCTCAGAAACTTGGAAAACTTAGTAAATCTAGTGGTCTAGTCTTTTTTGGTCCCAATCATATGTAGGCAGGAAGGTGTCTACTGAAGCATGACTACTGAGTGGCCTCAGGAGAAACTTCATCAATGTGAAACGCTTGGGGCGCCTGGTGCACTGTGTAAATTAGAGTGACTGCAATTACTGTTTATGTGATTGTTTCTAGGCACTTTTAATCTGCTTGTTTTTCTAGAGCAACTATCATTCGAATGTTAACTGTTCTTACCTGCTGTGTGAATTTCCTGTTGGGTTTTTGGCTCAAGGGTAAATTTCGGAGGAAAGGCATTCCAGTCAAAATTATCAACGTGGAGTATGCACCGCTTGTTTTGCCACCATTTTTACTCTACTCAAGTTGGGACAAAAACAGATGCCATTTTGGGTTGGTGGTCTAGTATTTTTTTGGTCCAAGTCATGTGTAGGCAGGAAAAGACCTACTTAAACAGGACTGCTGGGCAACTGCACCACCAGCTAGCCAAAGGTAGGTCTGTCTGCGCTACGGCTGCACTCCGCATCAGCCATGCAGGCAGTTTCTCTAAAGGGTTTCATGCAAATTGTAATTGTATTTATATAGCGCTTACTACCCCTGACGAGGAGTCGAAGCGATACTCTAGAACCCAAAAAGGATTAGTGGTGGAATAGTATAGGGAAATATAAATTAATTTGAGTAGCAGTCATGCGAGTCAGTCAATGGGATTGAGTACGATAATGGAGGGATAGAAGAGGGAAGAGTATAGAAAGTGTTTATTTGGGAGATCAAAGTAGTAAGATGAGGTTTGGGATGTGTCAAGGAGAGATTCATGAGGGAACAATTTAGAGAGTTGTTTTGGGAGACCACAATATTAAAATGACGCTTGGGTTGAGCAAAGTAGTGATAGAAGAGGGAAGAGTCTCAGAAAGAGCTATTTTGGAGATCACAGTAGTAGAATAAAGTTTTGGAAAGAGTCAGAGAGTGGAGGTAGAACATATACTGAGAGAGGTATAGGATCCGACAGAGTTGTGTAGTTGAGAGTCCGATTTTCAAAAATTATGACTTGTTCTACAGTAGGAGTAAAGCAACAAACACACAGTTACATAATCACGAAGAAAGTGTATACATGTATTAGGAAGACAATAAATTGAGATTCAAAGTTGTATTGCATAAACTCAGACCTCCAAATGCTGCACTTGAAGCCAATTCATCTAGGCATTTTTATAACTGTTTATTTATTTATATTTTATCTTTTTCTCATCACTGAAGCACCTGTAGACAAAATAGACACAAACCACGAGAGAGGAGTTTCCATGCACCCCCGCCCTCTGATGGCTCTGCCAAACCCCAAGTTTAAATCAGTGAGCGCAACACTCACACCCGAAGGAGACCATTCGGCTTCTGTTCAATTTCATCTTATGGTCCCTCGAATCACAGCCGTGCTAACGCTTAAAGCTTTAGCTCGACTCTGAGAACACTAGTCCGAACAGAGACCTTGCTTGCTTCTCTGAACTGTCTCCTGCCTATGACTTGCCATATGACAAACCCACCATACCTCTTTATCAACTTAGGCTACTGGACAACACCCAGCTGGATTGACCCCAGTGACAACTTGGCAAATACTAACTAGAGCAAAGTGGGGGAAGGTGGAGTCACCTACAACTGGGATTATAGTGGGGCATAATGGCAAGCCTGCAGCTGGTGGCTGCTTTGTAGACTCCAGATTTACGAGGAATACATCCTTGAATGACAACAGCTCTGGGTTTTACTAAAGCACACGCACAACCGGGATATTTACGTCTCTATTAATCTCCGAACTTACACCTCTTGCACGTCTTGTACGCATTCAAGCACAGCAAGGTTGTTGTTCCACGACTTCCTTGGGCAGACACCGCTCACGTACTCCCGGCAGGCTTCATCCTCAGAAAGCTTCGATCCACCGGGCCTCCGCCTCACAGGGGACATGACGACTTGCGGTTGCTGGGGCTGTGAACTCGCCACGCCCGACCTTTGGGACTTCTACTACTATATCATCCCCACGTACCACCAGTGCCCACATCCCTGGTGGGTATGGAACGCTTTGGGGAATGTGCCATGACTTTTCCCCCAGGTGTGATCTGATCACCATCTGGTCATATTGTCTTTGAAATTAAAGAATCACATCTCTCCTAACCACAACAGACTGAATGTGATACAGCGGACTTGACCTTGGGGTAGGCTATCTAATTTGAACTTTGCCCACACACTCAACACGAGATACAAGGCTTCCCCAGCAGAGTGCACAATTGAGGATTATAATAACTATGTCCAGTGGGTTGAAACAGCCTTAAATGCAGTGCTGCCTTTAAAAAAGAGGTTAGTTCTAAGAGAGACAGGCCTTTAGCCCGTTGGTATATCCCCTCCTTAAAGTAGGTCAAGTGGCTGATGTAAAAGACATGAAGGATCACGGGGCTTAGATTACTCCTGTTCTGCCAAATTTGAGCTAAACAAGATCCTGAAGCACCATTAACGCATGCTAGTTGCAATCAAGGTTGAATATTACTTCAAAAAGATACATGCAGTTGAGAGGCCAATGTAGACTGGTGTATGCACTTCGAAAAAATAGTACACAAGGTGAGCGGATGCCAGCGAAAATGTAACAAGGTGTGGGGTCGCGGTTGTCAGGTCATTGAGACTGAGAGGAAATCAGGGAGAGCCCAGATGGTATCCACACTGGGTTGTCAACACTACACGTTGGGGGCCACCAGGATGTCTGTTATTTAGAATGAACTCAATGTACCGGATCTATGACAAAATATAGAAGGACAAAATATCGACCTACAAAAATATCGGAGCAATAATATCGATGTCAACAATATCGACACCCTATCGACAAAAAGGTAAGTACAAAAATTTCGGAAAAAAAATATCGATGTCAAAAATATTGTTTTTTACAAAAAAATATTGTTTTTTAAATAAAAAAATATGTAAAATTAATTAACAAATACGTAAAATATAAACATAGTACAAAATATATTATTTAAAATTAATAAGTAATATGCATAATGTAATAAAAAAATATTAAACATAAATATAATATATGATATATATACTTAATCAGTTGTAATATTTATTGTAATAACTTATAAATAATTAAAAAATATTATATATTACAAATTCATCTATACACATAAAATAATAAAACATAAAAATTTAATAATTATGCAAAACTAATTAAAAAAATATATATTTTGAATATTTTTTAAATTAATTATATACTACATTAACTAAAACAATACAAAAAAATTTAAGTAACAGAGGGAATAAAATACTATTCCAACTCCCAAAAAAACAACAGTAAGGAAAATGTTGGATAGCGGAGGAGTAAAAATTACTATTCTCACTCCAGAGAGTGCAGCAGTAGGGAGAGTGTTGGATAGCGTAGGGGTAAAAATTACTATTCCAACTCCAGAGAGTGCAACAGTAGGGAAAGTGTTGGATAGCGTAGGGGTAAAAATTACTATTCCAACTCCAGAGAGTGCAACAGTAAGGAAAGTGTTGGATAGCGTTGGGGTAAAAATTACTATTCCCACTCCAGAGAGTGCAACAGTAGGGAAAGTGTTGGATAGCGTAGGGGTAAAAATTTAAATTCCAACTCCAGAGAGTGCAACAGTAGGGAAAGTGTTGGATAGCGTAGGGGTAAAAAATCACTATTCCCACTCCAGAGAGTGCAACAGTAGGGAAAGTGTTGGATAGCGTAGGGGTAAAAATTACTATTCCCACTCCAGAGAGTGCAACAGTAGAGAAAGTGTTGGAGAGCGTAGGGGTAAAAATTACTATTCCCACTCTAGAGAGTGCAACAGTAGGGAAAGTGTTGGATAGCGTAGGGGTAAAAATTACTATTCCCACTCCAGAGAGTGCAACAGTAGGGAAAATGTTGGATAGCATAGGGGTAAAAATTACTATTCCAACTCCAGAGAGTGCAACAGTAGGGAAAGTATTGGATAGCGTAGAAGGTAAAAATAACATACTTATGAATAAATTAATAATTTAAAATAATACAAAATTAATTATTAAATAAATATAAACTATTTACAAATACCAATACATAATTATTAAAAACATGATTAGCAATAAATAATTAAGTAAACATGAATTAATAATAAATACCAATTAATAATAATAAATTACAAATTAATAATTAACAATAATATAATTTACAAAACAATGAAATAAAATAAATGATTACTTAATTACATTTAAATTACTTCCCACCCTATTCCCCTATAAACCCATAACCCGCTACAGAACATAATTATCAATTAATCAATTAATTAAAATTAATTACCAATTAATTAAAATTATTTACCAATTATTTAAAAATAGTTTATAATTCCTAATAATAATTAATTTACTATAATTAGATTACTTCCCACCCTATTCCCCTATAAACTCATAACCCGCTACAGAACATAATTATCAATTAATCAATTAATTAAAATTAATTACCAATCAATAAAAATTAATTACCAATTAATTAAAATTAATTTATAATTCCTAATAATTCATCATTAATTTATTATAATTAAATTACTTCCCACCCTATTCCCCATATAAACCCATAACCCGCTACAGAACATAATTATCAATCAATTAAAATAATTACCAATTAATAAAAAATCATTACCAATTAATTAAAATTAATATATAATTCCTAATAATTAATAATTAATTTACTATAATTAAAGTACTTCCCAACCTATTCCCCTATAAACCCAGAACCCGCTACAGTACTAAAATACAAAATGTACTTAAATTACATAAATAAAAATTAAATACATAATAATATACATAAAAATCATACAAAAATCGATATTAGTAACATCGATATTAGTAACATCGATATTAGTAACATAGATATTACTAACATCGATATTAGTAACAGATATTACTAACATCGATAGCAAACATATCGATATAACTTACCTTCTATATTATGTCCCTTCGATATTTAAACATCGACATTATTGTATGTCGATATTTAAAACTCAATATTTTGTCTGCCTACCCAATGTACCGAGACTAGTGCATTAAGTGAGTGAATCTGCAGTTATGATATGTACGGGGAACGAAATAAGCATCAAGTTTTTCTATGTTGGTTGCGGTAGGGTGGCTGCTCTCCACCCGGTTGTATGAAAATCAATTAAGAAATTAAAAAAATAAAAATATACTTGCAGCTGAAAATTCCTCAGTGGAAAGGTTCATGATAGTATTTATTTATTTATTTATCAAACCTAAATGCGCATCAAGCATTCTCAGGCGCTTTCACACAAGCTCTCAAATTTCTTTGAGGAAATAACTGTCACCATCTGTAATACACAGGGACCGCCCACTAACAATCAGCTGTCGATATGGATGGATAATCTAATCATTCCATCCAGTTTCATAGTATGCCCCAAGTTAAGCCTTCTAACTTTGGCATAATTAATACTATCAAGTAATATTGTGCCTCAATGACGTAGATGTAGTTAGAAAAATATATTCCATTCCCTGTCTGGATCACTTTGCTCCATTCGACCTGGAACAATTTATTTCAATTTCCGGCTCAATTTCGAGAGGATTGCCTCTTGATCCAATTACACAGTACGTGTGTAAATGATTAATTTTTTTAATTAGCTAAAGCTGTATGGGTGGTCTGTTACAGCTCCTTAACAAATGCTTTGGTTCAAATGCAGTGGAAAAAGGCACTTCTTGTTAGTTAGTAAAATACGCTAATGCAGATTAGACCATATTATCCTGAACCAAAATCAGATTTTAGAACCTGTACAATCTGGGCTGAGACTATACTAGACATAGCTTGGAAACAGCTTTGCTGTCTGGCATGGGCAAACTGCTTAAGTCGGAGACCCAGCTAATCCTGTGGCCTTAGGGGTACTGGATAGGTTAGCCACCTTCAACATAGTATCACATTACATTCTTCTGTCCAGACTGTCAGAGGTGGGTCTGCATATCAGTGGTGCGACAATTATCTAAAGGATAATAGCCAGGCTGTGTACTTTTCATCTTTCTTCTGAGAATTCAAAACATGGAGTACTTCAGGAGTCTGCGCTTAGCCCCAAGTTCTTTAACATCTGCATTCTTCCTCTAGCAAAAAGAATTAGATCTTTTGGGCTTAGCTGTATGACTTACGCAGATGATACTCAAATATTAATTGCCACGGACCAACTCAATTCTTTACCTACTAAATCCTTCCAACGATGATGGTCTGCAGATTCTTATTGGGTGTATGCCAATGCATTGAAGTTTAATCCTGGCGAAACTGAGGTGATGTGGAACAACCTTGACCAACTTTTAAGACCCTATTCTTTTAATCACTGGCCTCCGCATCCTATTCTGAACCTCCTGACCCAGTGACATCTGTGAAAAATGTGGGCTTCTATTTTGAGGTGGATTTTTCCTTGGAAACACAAGTTAACCATCTGTCGTTCACATAGTTCTTGTTACGGGAGCCGAGGAGAATTCTGCCACTCCTTCCAATGGCAGCTTGTCAGGCTGTAGTCCAGGCAACCATTCCGAGTTGTCTAGACTACTGCAATTCTTTCTTCCTGGGTGTATCATTGGCCCTGCAGAAGAAACACACAATGCATCCAAAATGCAGCTAAACTTGCTCTAGGTCTTCCTGGGCATGCCTCTTCTTCTACTGCATTTGGGTTCATGGCTTTGGTTCCCATTGGAGAAAAGGATCTATTTTAAATTCCTCAGCCAAGTTCACAGAGACTTTTACCACACTGGTCCAATGTATCTTAGGGACCATGCACCTCCTATGTTCCAAGCCACATCCTTCGCTACACTGATGCATCACGTTTGACTTTACAGAGATTCAACCAGACTCTGTCCTGTGGTAGAACTTTTTCACTGGTGACGGTCAAATTGTGGAAAACTCTTCCGGCAACACTAAGTATAACGCAGGGTATGCCGCTTTTTAGAGAAGGTTTGAAGACAAAGCTCTAGGGACGGTAGTCTAATTTCCATGTCACAATCCTTTTTTCCTCCTTGCACTAGGACAGCAGTATAGGTAGCAGTGTGCTTCATAAAATGAATAAACATATTATAACTCTAGTAGAATTCAAGCAAATCGGTGGCAAGTCACTTCTTGTTACAACATAGGCCAGGGCACCGCTGCAATCGTTCCACCAGGTCCCGCCAGTGCTGGTAATGTTAACTATAAACCCTGAATGGACAAACTGGAGGCATCTGGTCTCTTTCATTTTTAGGTCTCACCTAGGCAGTGCTTGTGCTGTCTCTTCGAGGCATGCTGTATACAGGTATGGACTTGAAGCTCTACCCATCTTTTCAATTGGCTCCTGTTGCCGTTCTTTGTAAATGGTTGTTTTTTATTCATTATAAGGCTCAGTAATCCATCCTTAGTACCTCCTTTTCTCCTGCTGTAACCTCCCATGAGGACTGCCCCTGTAACTTGTGTTGTTACTCAGTATGTTTCATTTACAGTCTGTGAGCACTATTTTCTTAAATGACTTTCTCCTATTGCCTACACGAAATGCTGTTGTGCACCCGTTTGTCTTTTTTAGAGAGTTTTTTAACAATGGCAGCTGCGTCATTAACATTGCACACACCCTAATATTTTTTTTAAAGCAGTGCAACTGGCTTCTTCTTATGTTTTTTTTTAAGACATTTTTTTTCACCAGCGCCCCACGCTTTGGGGTGAACAATGAAGGCTGCACCTTTCTTTTCTAATGTGCGGCTCACCCATATGACATGGACGGCAACATTTTATCTATTTTTTTAACAAACAGGCACGCCACGTTACAACTTTAACAATGGCGGCAGCGTCATTAATTTTGCTGTGCATACTGCCACTACCACTTGCAGTCGTTGGCACAGTAAAATCTGGTGAAACAAATACGGCGTTGCATGCCTAGCACTGGGCTTGCATGATCCGGAAGGCGGGACTTTCTCGTTCCTACCACTAACCTCCCTCTGACTCCCTTGTTGCTTTCCCCCTTAATGGGCCTGCCCTGCACTGGACCCAGAACTCCGTCTGGGCTGACCCTAAAACTCAGGATGAGTTGAAGCAGAGCCTAGCCTTGGTGCTGCCATTACCTATGGCTGCAGCTTCAAGCTCTGGGCTTCCAAAATGCGCCTCCACCCGCCGGCAAAACGCTGAACACTGCGACCCTGAGTGTGTAAGTGCGGAATAATTCTCATAATCGAGATTTAAATACAGTTATTATAACCACGTTATTTTAGGAGCTTATTTTCGTAACCTCCTCGGGTGACTGTTTGCTGGGAAATGTCTTTAAATGACTAAGTGTTTGCACATTTGCACCTGGATGCGATCATCTTCACTGAATATGCAGTTTCTGCGCCACACTCCTTGATTGTTTATCCTTTCGTTGCACCAAAGGAAAAAATAAACCTATCTTTTTTGGCTACAATCTCAAAGCATTTGCAGCCAAAACAGGCGACCTTTCATTTCTGCCGCCTAACTTCCTTTCTTTTCACGTCCTACTGCGATCTTCTACATCACTGTGCTCTTCTGTATCACGGTGCTTTGTTTAAAAACTGCTTTTCCCCTTTCTTTTATTTTGCGTGGCTCGCACAAGGACATTTTGTAAAAGTTACATTGTGCGCTTTTAGTAACATTAATGGTGGTCGCAAATGCACTAAGCTAGTAAACGGTGTTGTAGCACAGGTTATTACTAGGTATCCCTGTGGTGTTGTAAAAGGGACCTCTATTAACAGACATATTGCAGCTGAGACTTGCATTAAGGGTGTAGTACCTTGTGTGGCTAACAGAGGTCCCTTTACAACTCCACAGGGGCACCTAGCAGGAGCCTTTGGTACTACATCCTTGCCTTGCTTCCTGGAATTTCTTTTGTAACTTATTTTTTTCATTTGCAATGCCAATAGCTTAAACAGTCACTAATGTGAGACCTATTGCATTACAAATGCTTGTTTAATTTACACTAAAGCTATTACGGGCTGACTAGATATGTTGCCTGCAGAAAGGCGTATTAGAGAACAATGCTTAAAAGAAATAGATGATAAATGCAACAAATATTTGAAGGTTAAGCTTGTCCCATTCAATAACAGTCATCATCTTACACAGTTCAAATTTCAACATTAATACCCCCTCTATGACAGAGAAGTTCCAAATTAATACAGGCACTAGATGCACCAAGTGTCTTTTTGTAGATTTTGCTGTGGCATTACGTGACAAGTCAGAGTTACTGGCATAACGTATTAGAGAAGGAACATAGTACTGCAATCAACATAATGACATATATGTCTTGGAAATATTGCATTTGGCAAACCCATAAGACTTGTGGGCACCATTGAAAGAATATGTTGCAAAGTCAGACAGAAACGTTAGTTCCCAAGAACTACACTCGGATGTAGGAAGAGCTTTACTCTGTGAAGCAACTTATAACGTCTACCTTACAGACGCCTCCCGATTGAACAGCTAATCTAGTTAAAATGAGGCTAAGCAGGAATATAGAGTATTTTGCATGACCATAAATAGATCTAGCAGCTCACTAACTAATAGGTAACATGACTATGTAATGAGATGATGCTTAAATGTCACTTTTATACATGGATATAGAAGGATCGATATAGAAGGAATGTTAACAATAACTTTAAAAAGTTTAATAAAGGTTAAAAAAACAACGGCGGTGCCCATCTCCACCATCAAAAGTGCCGGATTTCTGCTGCAGGTGCACAGAGCTCCATC
This sequence comes from Lissotriton helveticus, assembly GCF_964261635.1. Taxonomy (NCBI): domain Eukaryota; kingdom Metazoa; phylum Chordata; class Amphibia; order Caudata; family Salamandridae; genus Lissotriton; species Lissotriton helveticus. The sequence goes on from NC_136071.1 coordinate 391,175,868, forward strand.
GAGCTCTAGTAAACCAATCCCTAAATTCCAGCAGACACAATCATTTTACTGCCCGGACTATCAAAAATGACCTCGGGGGGCGTGGCTTCAGCGGCAATGGAGTAGGCTGTGACTCCGATGAGCTCCGGTGCCCCGCTGCCTGTTTCAGCTATTTTGAGCGGAGTTTTGGGGGCTGCTCATCATCTCCGGGGCTAGGAGAGATCCCTGGCTGAGTGGGGTGCTGCGCGAGCACCGACGGTCCGCCATTTTGACTGGGAGGCCGGCGGCGGAACCCTTCCCCCGGACCCGGGCTGCCTCTGCACGGTGACTCTCGGCGGCGACCTGGTGGGCCCCACAAAGCGGCCCGGGTGCGAGCTCTGCTCTTGCGCTGCACGCCGAAGCACGGTGCAGCTGCCGGTGATCCCGGCAGGAGGAAGCCTTGACGCCCTGTGGCTGGAACGGGCGCCGGAATTGGAGGCGGGCTCCCCCTGTGAGCGGCGGGGAGGCCCGCAGGAACAGAGCACCTTGGGGCCGGCCTACCTGGAGGTTGCGGTGCAGCCGCGCATCGGGCCCGGGACCGGGCTCCCCCGGTCGCAGGTGGAGAGGCTCGAGGGAACAGCGGCATCAGGCGCTGGATTGCGGAGGGACGCGGCACTGCGGAGACGAGGCTACAGCCGCCATTTTGGTTCCCAGCCTGGATACGGTCAACGGTGGCATTGCCGAGTTGAGGAACCCTGGGGCACGGGGCGGAGGTGAGGTGCATCCGCTGGGGGTTGCGGGGGGTGCGGTTGAACGTGGAGGGCGCCCCCTCGCCCCTGGCGTTTTTGGCGGGCTGCAGCCTGTCACCCTGCGCCCCTCCCCCCTTGCGACCTAGGGACTGGTGTGGACGCTGTGCCCGGTGAGGGAGAGTTGGGACCCCGCAGCCCTCTGGAGCAGGGGGACGCGAAGAGTACCTGAGTCTTTGCTTGCCTGCTGGTCGCCCTCTTGTGTGTCCTGGACTGACTCGGCTGGGGGCCTTGGGAAGCGGCCTGCAGGGTGAGGAGCGGTGGGGTGCTGCGAGCCCTCATTGACGGAGGTGCAAATTGGCTCAGGGACCCTGGGGCCTGTGATGATCCCCGACTAGCGTGCCATCCCTGAAATTAGCGGCAGCGCACTGTCGCGCTCGGCTGGGCCACACCTAGTTGCAGTCTGCCCCCTCCGACTGGTGGTGTGAGATTGGCGGGGGGTGCAGGGGCCCTGCAGCTGCTTGGAACTGTCTCTGGTTGCTGGTTGACGGCAGAGGGAGGTGCTACCTGCCGCTTGGAGCTGACCTACACCTCGCTGCTTGGAGGCCCTGCCCCTGGTGTTGTGGAGTGGACCTTGGACTGCCTGGGTGGAGGGGCTGGCCGGGGGGACTGCCGGCGCCACTAGACCTGGGCCCTCGACGGTGGAGGTGTCCCTTCCACGGCCTGCTCGAGCGGGCTACAACTCCTTAATGCGGTGCTAGGGAAGTTGCATCGCCTGGGGCATTGCTTCTTTGAACTGTGTGCGCTCTCACATCTTGTCTCCCGGCCTGTTGCCTCTCTACCCCGAGTACGGCGCCTTGAGCACCGCTCTATACTGCTGGGCGCTGTTTTCTGCCTGCATTGCTTGGGGGCGCCCTTGGCGTGCCCTCCGCCTGGGTCTTTGGTGGACGGGGGGCCCCGGCCACTGAACTGCTGCCGCCTGGAGGACCCGGGGCTTTGCCGCATTGAGGGGGGAGCGAGAAGACCTGCGGTGACGAGGCCTGGTGTAGATCCCTCCCCCGCTGACTATCCCCTTGAGACTGCAGGGTTGCACCCTGCTTGTAGTGACACAAGCACCTAGCCTTCACCTGCAGGCCTGATCATGACGAGGTCCAAAGGAAGCAAACAGGACCCGGCGGCGACGGCCGACGGCCCCCCGGAGATGGCTGCGGACTCGCCGCGGTGACTCAGGCCTTTATGGCCTCCTTCATGTCTGATCTTAAGACGGAGATAGGCTCCTTACGCACGGATGTGCAAACATGTGTCAAGGAGATGCGCAAGGAGGTCACTGAGCTGGGCGACAGAGTGGACGGCTTGGAGAAGTTAGTCGACGCGCGCACGGAAGACCAGGAACAGCTGTGGCAGAGAGTGGCGGCCCTGGAAGAGCAGAACATTGAACTGCAGGTCAAGCAGGAGGACCTTGAGAACAGAAGCCGCCGGAATAACCTCCGAATCCGTGGCGTACCGCTCGACGAGGAAGGGACGGATATTCTAACCTACGTGGCGCAGCTCCTGCACGAGGTATGGGGGGATGAGGACGCCTCCCACCCCGACTTTGGATCGTGCCCACCGGGTATACAGACCGGCGGGTAGGGCGGGCCTCCTCCCGGACATCCTGACGCGGGTGCACTACTTTACGGAGAAGGAAGCCATCATGAAAGCGGCCTGAGACAAGCCCAACCTCACCTACGGGGGCCATAAAATACAGATTTTTCAGGATCTGGCTCCTCACACCCTGCGTCGGAGAAGAGCTTTTCGGCCGGTGACGGAGAAGTTGAGAGCTCTCAACATTGTTTACCAGTGGGGCCACCCCTTTGCCCTTATCTTTCGCTGGGAGGACAAGCGCAGGGTCATCCGGTCCTACCATGAGGCAGCGCAACTTCTCAAGATGCCGGAATCGCCGACCCACAGCCCGTCACGACCACGTCACCAGGAGAGAGTCCCTGCTCGCCCGGACTGGACCAAGGTTCGGCGATATTGTCGATCTCCTCCGGTGGATGAGAGATCCGCGTCGCAGGCCAAGCAGGGCATCATAGCGCACATCCGCTCCCTTGAGGGTGACCGAGATGGCCAGTCCTCTCATCCGCCTACCCCATGAACTGGACTTTGTTGGGACACATTCTTCCGTGGCTCCTCCTGGCACTATGGGGCGCTCCTTTGCCTCCTGCCTTGCGATACTGTCTTGACATGCTGCCTACACAGGCACTCCTTGCGATGCCTGGACTCCCTTGCTTTGCTGCGTCGCTGGCCGGGACACCAGTCCCCTCGTAGCGCAGGCGATCTGCACCCCCGTGACGTCCTGACCTGACCTGCACTTGGGGACTCCGCTGCCCCTGCCTTCAGCGTGCGGGCCCCCCCCCAGTGCCGCTCCCGTGGTGGACCTAGACCTGTAGGGGCTCTACTTGAAGTACAACGACTGGTTCGCCATGAGGGGCTGAGTGCTGGCCGCTGATATGCCCAACTGCTTCGCCCAACTATGCGGTGCCCCTGATCTCGGTTCGAGCAGCGGGGCTGCCGGGGTCGAGGTTTCCTATCCTACTTGTGGGTACCCCCTGTGCTGCCCCATAGGGAGTGACATTCCTGAGTGCGTCCAAACCCTTGGGTAGAGGATGCCTGGTGACTGGGGTAGTCCGAAATGGCCCTGTTGGCCTTTGTTGCCCTTGGTAAATGCAAGGCGTGCTTGGCCTCCTGTTGTTTCCTCTCTTCCTCTCTTTCTCTTCTTCTCCTCTCTTTTGCTTTCCTTCCTCTGGCCCTCCCCTCTTTTCCTTTCTTCTGGTTTGGCGGGTGGTGGGGCGGGGTTGGGGTGGCAGCTACCACCTGGGTGGGGAGGGCGGATCCTTTGGCAGGCTCCTATGGTCGCCTTTCCCTGCGCTGGTGGGTGCGGGGAACGTGGGCGGATCCTGCTCGCCACTTGCTATGGCTGCGACTGTGCCTAGTACCCTGAAGGTTTTGTCACTCAACATTAAGGGCCTGACCTCCCCTAATAAGCGCAAGCAGGTTTGGCGCTATCTCCTCCAACAGCAACCCGACATTATTTATCTTCAGGAAACCCACCTACTGCAGGGAGACACACACCGCATGGCCCATCCCAAGTACCCCCTTCAGTTTTGGGCAGCTGCGGACAATAAAAATGCGGGGGTGGCCATACTATGCAGAGCTGGCTTCAGGCAGGGAGACTCCAGACCCTATAAGAGTGGGGATGGGCGCTTCCTCAAGGTCACGGTATATGGGGGAGGGCGCAGGTTCACTTTGTGTAACGTGTATGCTCCTAACCAGTTGCAGGACCGATATCTTCAGACACTCCTGAGGGAACAGATACCTTGTGGAGACCCCCACATGATACTGGGAGGGGACTTCAATCTAGTGTGGGAACCTGACTTGGATCGCTGTGGTACTGCTTCTAATGCTTACGGGGTGATGTCCTCTGCGCTGCGCAAGCAGATTGCAGACTTAGGCTGTTGGAACTGGGGTCACCAGTCCCCTAGGGTAGCATGGCACGAGCGGGTAGGCATCCGAAAGCACATGTGTTAAGCGATCATGCAGCACACACTCACACTGAGACAGAAACCTGGGCACGCAATAAATGACTCCACTCCAGAGCTTGTATAAAAACAAGTAATTTGTATTAAGATAAATAATCAGATAGATAGAGCAGGATCAGGGAAATCATAAATTCATTTAAAATACATGTGTCTCAAAACTTGCGATCAATATTAGATGAATAAATATCCGTTCTGCAATAAATATTAAATATTGGATCAATAAATAGTTAAATACATTTTTTGTGGGACACAGGCCCAACCTACGCCTTGCTTCTTGGTCAGTACCTGAAAGGAATACATCTCAAAGTCATAAGAACAACACTGCATTAAGCATCAATATCCATTTCCTCCGGTAAACAAAGGGACAGTTCCATAACAGAAACATCTCCCCGCTGTAGGAATAAACAATTCGTTAAGTGTAGTTCAAACATTTCCTTAAATATGAAACATTTCATTTGCCACAAAAGTATGTGGACGTAACTCTCCTCCTGTAATAGGAGTTAAACATTTCATTAAGAATAATTATTCCATATAACAAAGTTGGGCATCCCTTTGGGAGAACTTCTCATTGGGCCCAGCTAACCATTGCATTAGCCAGCACTAACTAGGAGAAAACATTGCAATCTAGGTAACCATCCCCTTGTGCAGGTTTAACTGTATCAGGGCTACACCAACATTCCATCAGGGAAGTAGAAATCCCTACATTGAGCAGGTGTAAGTAGATCTCTGTTATAGCAGGGGTATGAGACCCTTCCCTGGGCAGGAGTAAACATTGCCTCAAATGAGGTCAACACCTTTTATTAGGCATAAAGTATTTATTTAGGCATCACACACCATCCTATTACCTGATGCCTGAACAGGCAGGGCCTTCCCCCTATTAATCAGGAGCTTACAGGTAAAACATTTCCTGCAATAGAGATAATCAGTTTAGCAGAAGTAAAACACTTCACTGAGGGTAAAACATTTCATTAACCATTTCCTTAGGCAGGAATGAAACTCCTATGGCAGGAATAAAAACATCTCATTAGGCAGTGTAACTATATCCTTATAGCATTAACGTTCCCCTACTCAGCAATCAACAGTTAACAACTCTTCAAGGCAGAGATAACCATTTTTAACAGGCAAGCCTGAGCTTAGAAGACTTGGTTTATGCATGTAAAGCCTTTTAGTAAATGTAAACATTTATTTTAAAGCAAGGAGCACCTCACTCCATAACTGTGGGCATGTGCTCCACCTTTCAACCAACATGAATAAATGTTTCATTAGTCAGCAGACACAGTTCATTATGCAGCTGTTGGCGTTTCCACCCCCAGGCCAGGATCAACATTCTAATTCCTACATTAAGCAGGCATAAACCTTTCAGCACCCAAGAGTAATCCTGTAAATAAGTAGAGGTTATAACACTGGGGCAGGGGTGTAATAAAACTTCTATAGTTCAGAATAATCCTGGTTCCAAGCAGGAATAACCACTTCAAAACTCTTCCCCAATCATAGGTAACATCCCCCTAATCAGGAGTAAACATTACAGGGAAGGAATCAGGCATAGGCATTTCATTAAGTAACTTATAAATAGAACATTACTCATTGCTAGAGAGCAACATCTCATTAAGCAAGCACAGGCCTTGCTTTAGATTAGTAAAACATTTCTGTTAATTAAGGTGAACATTTCAATAAGCAATTCAGTAAAGCATTCTCAATGAGCATTTTACTATGCCTTGGACTTCCCTATGCAGGGCTAAGCCATCGCAGATGAACTCAGTATGTCTTTAGGCCTACGCCGGAACCAGGGCCCAAACAGTTAATGAATGGCAAGCCTGTCCTCAGGCATAAACAGTAACTTAATGGCCTCCACGTCACTAGAGGCACATAGGGGCCAACAGGTGGGCACTTAAGGTCAAAAATACAGCGTTTCTCTGGGGCCTACAAGAGAGCGATTGGAGGCACAATTACAGCGCTTCTATGGGACATTCAAGAAAGCGCTTGGAGTGAAATTACAGCGCTTCCCTGGGCACTACCTCAGTTCCTCACATGACAGCGCTTGGCCACAGGCAATGCTAGGGACAGCGCTTCAGCAGGCAATCAGGTTTAGATAATAGCACCCTGCAGGTACAGCACTTCACAAGGCAGCAACCCCCTTCAGTACCTCAGCACTCTTCACAGGGACAGCAAAGGAGCGTTGGGGGAGCAGGGAGTCAGCGCTTCAGAAGGCAGCAACTTCTAGAGCCACAGAAGTTCTTGGTGACACAGCGCTTCAGGGGGATAGCGCTTTTCAGGATTCACAGCGCTACGATATAGCAGGCAATTCACAGCAGAGGTAGCGCTCGGCAGACAGTTCATTCCAGGTAGCGCTGCTGAAGGGCACCACAGAATATAGCGCTTCAGGCAGGAATCACGCCCAGGATTCTAGCGCTTCACAGACAGCAGGGTGCAGGGCTATAGCGCTTTGGCCCACACGAGGTGGGGGCAAGACCAGCAGGTCTAATAACATTCAGTTCAGGGTGCTGCAGTTCAGGCAAATATAGCGCTTCAGAAGGCAGCAACCCCCTCCATTACTTCAGCGCTCTTCACAGGGTCAGCAAGGGCAGCGCTAGATATACAGGACAGGTGACACCCCAGTAGCAGGTTAGCAAGGGAGACCCCAGGTGACATCAGGAAACGCAGGGTCAGTACCGCGCCAATACCTGTTTGCTTCTTCAAAAGTCCTGTGATGATTTAATTTCTTCTTAGCGCTTTAGGTTTCTTGCGCCCTTGTAAATAGAGGCTTAGTTTCTTGTTGGCGTGATGTTTCTTGCGCCCTTGTAAATAGAAGCTTAGTTTCTTGTTGGCGTGATGTTTCTTGCGCCCTTTGGTTTCTTGTTTCCTTGAAGGGGGTTAAGTTGGTGGCTGGTGTTAGATCTCCTCAGCCAATCCCCTCAAGTGGTCCCTGGGGGTTCCCTTCCGCGGGGTAAGGTCAGTGGGGGGGGGGGTACAGGATGCCTCAATACTTGTAAAGCAGCACTCTAGGCCCTGTCATTTCCAGCATCATAAGACCCTGCCCTGACCCCCACTGCCTATCCTCCTGCGTAGGTTCTTCCCCAGGTCTTCCCCTCAGTCACTCTGACAGGAAAGTTTTCCTTCCTTTCCTTATACAGTGCCAGTTGGCAGTTGGCAGTGGCAGTTGGTGTCACCTCACATGTTCCAGAAGGTTCCAGGGGGTTCTAGGAGGTTCCACCATTCTACCTGTGGGCAGGCTGGCAGGCTAAGTTGATACATTGTTTGGAGGGTTCCAGCCAGGCCCTAGCCACTAGAATGCGCCCACTAACCCCGCTGCAGCAGCAGTGGTCAGTGGCAGCCATGTTAGGGGTATAAGACACCTGCATCTTAACATCAGTTTCACAGTACACAGGGCTTTCCTCACTACACAAGGCCTATACATTGTTGTTACAATAGGGGCATTCTAAATTAAAAGGGGTAAAAAATTTCTGGGGAAAGGGCCAAGTCCCACATAGGCCTACTAGACGTGTGGCGCTATCACAACCCGGATCTAAGAGATTATTCATTCTATTCACACTCCCACAGGTCTTACTCCCGTATCGATTTCCTCTTTGCGTCGCTGGAGATGCTCCGGGACACGTTGAGAGCCTCCATCTGGGACATTTCTCTGTCGGATCATGCCCATGTGGAAATGCACCTCCAGGACCCAGCGGCGCGTCCCGTGCGTGTCGCCCGTTGGTCTTTCCCACCGAGCGTCCTTCGAGACGCCGAAGATGTGAATAGCATTCGGGAAGCGATAGACGCCTATTTTGCCTCTAATGACACCCCGGATATGTCTTTCCCGGTGGTTTGGGACGCCTTCAAGGCCACGATTCGGGGGCACATCACCTCCCTGGCGATTGCGCGGAGGCGCGCTGCCTGCAAACTGGAGGTTGATTTGGCAGTGGACATTAAGAAGGTCGAGAGGCAGGACCGGGAGCGGTCGTCGCGAGACACTAGGAGGAGATTGGCCACTCTCCGAGGGCAACTCAGACTTCTGCGCACCAATAAGGCGGAAGGTGCCTTGTTGGCCCTGAAGCAAAAGTACTTTGAAGGTGGCGACAAGGTAGGCCGACTGCTGGCGGGAAGGCTGCGAGCGCGCGCTGCCAAGGCTCACATAACTAGTATCCAACTGCAGGACGGATCGCAAGCAGTCTCGGAGAAATCCAAGCAGGCTGCATTTGTGGACTACTATACCTCTCTATACGGGAGAGAACCTGTTTTAGTGGATGCGATGGCGGCCGTCCTGGATGATTACGAAGGACCGATGATATCAGCTGGGAACGCGACGGAGCTGGAAGGCTCCATTACGGAGGATGAGGTCACGGCAGCGATTAAGGACCTCCCCTTGGAGAGACGCCGGGTCCGGATGGCCTGCCGCTATCTTTCTATCGCACATTTCAGACTCAGCTCCGGCCTTACCTCCTGCGGCTGTTCAACTCTTTCTCTGAAGAGGTGGGTCCATCCCCTGACATGGGCATGGCGGAGATAGTGTTAATACCGAAGCCCGGGAAAGACCCCGCACTGTGTCTCAAAATATACACTAAGCTCCTCGCCCAACGCCTAGACCCGTATATGCAATGGCTTGTAGACCCCGACCAGGTCGGATTTATCCACGACCGCATGGGGCAGATAATGTTTGCAAACTTGCGCACCTTGTAGGGAAAGTGCGACATTGGAAAATCCCGGCCTGCCTTCTCTCCCTGGACGCAGAGAAGGCGTTCGATCGGGTGGACTGGGCCTTCCTCAGGGCGGTCCTTCGTAAACTCGGGCTGGGTCCAAAGATGATTGCAAGGATCATGGCTCCATATATAGGGCCCCAAGCTCGAATTCGGGTCAATGGAGACTTAACACTGCCACTAGCGATCCACAGGGGCACTAGACAGGGGTGCCCCCTCTCGCCCCTCCTATTCGCCCTTGCAGTGGAACTCCTCGCGGAACTGATACGACGTGACTCGGACATCCACGTGATAGCGCACGGTGGGCGGGACAACAAGATGGCGCTGTTCGCGGACGACCTGATTCTCACTCTCACGCGCCCGCGGGAATCCTTGCCGGCTGTCCATAGGGTGCTCTGTCTCTTCAAGAGAGCTTCCGGCCTCAAGATCAACCACGATAAGTCCTGGGCTCTTAATCTTACCATCCCGGCGGAGGACCTCTCCACCCTGAAGGGGATTGTGCCCTACCAGTGGGCTGAGCGCCATATCAGATATCTAGGCCTCACCCTGACCCCCTCCCTAGATGACTGGACCTCTGTCAATTGGCGTGCCTGCCGAAAGGAGATCCTGGAGGACCTGCGGCGGTGGAAGCCCCTGATGTTGTCCTGGTTGGGCCGCCTCCACGCAGTCAAAATGTCGATCCTCCCCAAAGTTCTCTACGTGTTCCAATGCCTCCCCACTCTGATCCCGCTTCACTGCATACGCAGTTTACAACGCGAGCTCACATCTTTTATCTGGGGTGGTAAACGTTCCCGTTTCTCCCAGAAAATTCTCATGGCTCCGCGAGACAGGGGAGGACTAGCTTGCCCTAACCTGGTCCACTACTACTGGGCTGCGCACCTCCGATTTGTGATAGAATGGGGGGTGAGAGAGAGTGAAAAAGGGTGGTTCCACATGGACAGGGCGGTGACGGGGCGTACCATTTGGGACCTGCCGTGGCTCCATCGAGCGGTCCGCTCCAGAAGTGCCTACCTTGCAGTGCCCACGAAAACGGTGCTGGATATCTGGGATGCCACCGATGTACCCAGGGGTCTTACTACGTTCCCGTCTCCGCATACCCCCATAGCGGCAAACCCTCACTTCCCGCCGGCCTATCAAACTCGGGCATTTGAGAACTGGTTGCAGGGGGACTGTAGGGTGCTCTGCGACCTGTTTGACGGGGGCACATTTAAATCGTTCGATCAATGTCGTGAGGAGTTCCTCCTTCAGCCCACCGCACGGCTGCAATATGACCAACTGCGACACTGGGCCTCCGATGGCGACACGTACCGAGCTGCCACACGCGCCTTCACTCCTTTCAAATGCCTGGCGTGCACCCTCGGGGGCTTAAAACAGCTTGTCTCCCAGATCTACCACATTCTACAGCATCCACCACTCACACCCATCCACCCATATCAGCGTCAATGGCAGATAGCGGTCGATACGGACATTACGCCCTCACAGTGGGATGCGGTGTGGAGAGACATCCCCAAGGTATATCGGAGCATCCCGCAGAGGGAAAATGCTTATAAACTTTTAACTCAATGGTATTACACTCCCCTGCAGCTTCATAAGATGTTCCCCAATGTTTCGCCGCTGTGCTAGAGATGTCGAGCTGCAACGGGGGACTTAGTGCACATATGGTGGGCATGCCCGCTCCTCACTGTTTTCTGGAAGGAGGTCCTTAGCCACATACGGGGTGTGTTGGGGTTCCCCTTGCCTGAAGCCATAGGTACGATCCTGTTGGGTGTCAGGCCGCCAAACCTTAAGGCCCTCACCCGTAGTGACTGGATTGTAACGCTACACATGCTAGGTGCGGCCAAACAGCTCATAGCCTTGTATTGGAAGAAAAGTGAAGCACCTCCCATAGCTACCTGGTTTGTACGGCTATGGCACGTCTTGGCGATGGAGCTTCTCACGGCGCGGCTACAGTTTCGTCACACTCACTTCGAGTCAGTTTGGAAGCCCTTGGTGCGCTACCTGTGTTCAATGGAACATGCACGACACATGCCCACTAGGCTCCGGACCTTACATCTCTTCGAGGACGCTGTCGTCCCTACAGATCCCACTAGGTTGCTCCCATAGACGACTTCCATAACATCTGAGCTCTAGGGGCGATCCTCACTGCCTGACGCTGCCCCTCAGCCGCGGACCAGCCCACCCACCCTATTAGCCCGCCATCTCCTCTATCTCCTGTCTCTGGCCTCTTTCTTCTTTTCTTTCCTTTTTCTCTCCTTCCTCTGTAGCTCCTCTCTGTGTTCACGGACCTCTGTTGGGTCGTTCATACGTGTTGGGTTTGTTGACTTCCCACCTACCTTCCCTGATCCGTCTTTGGGGCTCTACTAACGCTGTACAACTTTAACAGCTCATCCTAAGCCACGAGGCCGGCCCCCTTGGGGTTGTAGGCAAGGCGCTGTGTTAGACAACCTGACTACGCAAAATTCATTGCACATTCTTCGCGGCCGGCCTCGGATAGAGGTTGTAGGCTTAACGCTGTGTTATTGTGCCCCATTCAGGAGTTTTGTTGCAAAATAAAACAGACTTATAAAAAAAAATTACCTCGGGGTGGGTGCTGAACCGGAGGTCCACTGATAAGTGATGGCTGAAGAGAGTGGCAAACTTAAGCACTCAACTGTTTCTCTATAAAGAATGTGAAGGCGTAGGCATTCTTATACGAATATGATTAACGCAGGAATTGCGAAAGCTGCAGAAAAGATTTTGAGGTTTTCACTCTGAATTTGTATTTTAGCTTAAGATTTCAGAAAGCAATTACAATTATTTTTTGTAACAGTTTTTATAGAGCTTTTGTAAGGAATGGACCCATACCAGTTATGTATATAGGGCACTAACATAATTTACATTTACATCATGGGTTTTACGAATATACTTACGGTGTATGGATACCTCACTCAGCAATTGTTAAGAGTCTACTAGATTGATCAGTTTAAATAATATAATCAACACATTTTTTTAACTACCATTCCCACCCACATTAATTCATCCATTGTTAATCACGCACATTATCCCTTCTCCGCCCACCTCAAACCCCTGGACTGTAGTTAGGATATGGCCAACACTGTAACCAACACTATGGCCACAAAGTTACCCACGGCAGCTGGGGTGGCGGGCCTTGGTGCGCGCCCCGACTCCCTTATTAGCAGATCTAGTAGATTTAGTTCCCTGCCCTGGAATCCTATCTAAAAAGGCCGACAATTTGTGTTTTTAATAATGCATCGAGTTGCAACTCGTGAACTAATGATGTTGCACTTGGAACGCGTTACCTAGGTCACTTAGAAGTGTAAATAATGCCATGAATAGTTAGGCCACATTTTTGTGTAATATGCCATTATTTTTAAACTTTAATGCAGTTTCTGGTGTTCTACTCAAATTCAAAAACGTTACTAAAACTACACAATAAAAACACTGCAATCAATAAATAGGGTAAAAACAATACAAAGCTCATGTGTGGATACCTTCTCCCCAAGCCGACACCCCGTAACAATTGTGATGTAGCAGCATGGGAACCATCTCTTAAAGACTGGCCAGGGCCTATATAGCAGTCTGTTGTAATATACATATGCTTGTTTCCTTTCCTCATGTTATGACATGGTCGTGTTCTTTTCCACCTCATTTGGTTCCACTGCTTATCATTCCAAGAGCATTGGAGCTTTGGAGTCTGGAGCAGTTGGATGTACCTTGAAGAGCTGTTGGTGATGTTTTCACTAATAAACCAGACCTATAATCAAACTAGTGTCTGATCATCTTTTCAACACTGGCGACGTTTGGCTGCTTGGAAGGGACAAGCCACATCACCACTTAACCCTGAACCCACTTCTTGGAATTTTTTGGATTTCTCTTTCTGGATTTACCCTCTTATGGACTACATGGATTGTTTCTACATGATTTCTATATGGAATACTTCCTTGGATTTTAAGACTGTCTGACTTTCAAGACTTGTTGACTTTTTATTCAACTGGAATCTATTTTTATGACTTTTTAACTCATTGACCATCAGTTTGAACTGGATTTATCCACTTCTCGACCACCAGTTTGTTTCCTTCGTTTTAAACTATTCTCCGCTTCAAACTCCCTCTTCAGGTAACCTTTTGGATTATTTTCCCCTGGATTTTGACTCTCCCCCTTGTCAACTTTGCCCCTGTTTACTTTCGCTCCTCAACGGTCTCTCTTACCGTTAGGCGCGCCTCAGCTACTTCCTCGAGCCTGTCGTTCGGCTCCTTGACAAGCGCTGCAGCCGCGCTGACATTCCTTTGCAGAGCGCAGCATTCGAGCTGGAGCCTCGAACATCGCCATTGCCATTACGTTCTTTTCATGAGAACATCGCTCCCAGAGCTCCCGGCTGCCTTTGCGTGACGTTGACATTATCGCGTCACACGCATACGTGCCGCCATCTTGCCGGTTACCTAGCAACGCTCTCTGACAACGCTGTTCATCGGATTTATCGAGTGAATAGATTTCTCAGCGTTTCACCGCTCAAAAATAATCCAGCAACGTTTTCGCTTCTACAAAAAGGATTTTTCACAGCGTTTTCTCTACATTAATCTAATCTGCATTTTGACTTTGGATTTCCAGCCTTGACCAGTTTTCTTCAGGTTTTCTTCAGGTTTGACTTTTATCTGTGTATCTTCTGTGATACACACACACATTGACAATTACTGTTTTATTTTATTTTGTTTTCTTTCACACAGTATGGCTTCTTCTTCCTCTATGACCCAACCCCCTGCTTTCCTATGTGAAAAGGGTGAACCTATTCTTCCTTGGAAAAGATGGAAGAATCTTTTTGATTCCTATTTGTTGGCCATAGGTGGTGAAAAATTTTCTGCTGTGAGAAAACAAGCAATATTACTGCATAATCTTGGTGTAGAAGGTCGTAATATTTATGACAGCATTGATGAGATACCCATCAATGATGGTTCTGGTGATTCTCCCACAGATGTCTTTCATATGTCCTTAAAAATGCTAGAGGACTACTTTGGTCCCAGAATTAATGTGGTTTTAGAACGTCATAAGTTCTTTGCGAGGGTACAAGAACCTAAAGAAAAGGTTGGATTGTATGTTGCTTCCTTAAAGACATTAACACGTACTTGTGAGTTTGGTGAACTCACAGACTCTTTGATTCGTGACCAGTTGGTCAGATGTACAAATAACCCCAGAGTACAAGAGAAACTTCTCTCTAAAAATCCCTCCCTCAGAGAAGCCTTAGCTATTGTTGAAGGTATTGAGAATACTTCTGGTTGGGCTAAAGAAATGAAAGAACATAAAATTTCACCTGATTGTTCTTCTGCCTCCAGTAGCATTCATCAAGTTGCTCAACCACTCAATTCCTCTCAGCCTACTAATTCTGAAGATTCCATTTGTAAAGTTATGCAAAACACCAAACCCAAAATTACTTTCGATCGGTCTAAAATCAAATGTTACAGATGTGGAAGCCCTAATCATTCTTTTTCCTTTCCTAATTGCTATGCCAAGTCCTCCACTTGCATTAAATGTGGTATTAAGGGGCATTATGCCAGAGTATGCAAGTCATCCACCAAAATACACTCTATTGAATGTTCCTTGCCTTCCTCAGACTCTCCCCGACTTGTTGTTTCCAGTGTTACAAGTGATGGAAGCATTGATGCTGATCCCATTGTCATGCCTGAGTGTAATGTAATTATTGGTGGCCAGGATTTTATTCTTTTAGCCGACTCTGGTTCTCCCTTTACCCTAATAGGAAATGATAATTGGAACAAAGTTTTTCCTAAAATTGACTTGCATAAACCTGATATTAATGCTGTAAGTTATAATGGTTCTCATATTCAAGTCTCTGGTTACACTGTCATGAGGATACATTTCAAAGGTCGAGAAACTGTGGGGAAAATCTATGTTGCCTATAGAGGTGACAATCTTTTAGGGTGGAGACATCAGAGAGATTTGGGAATCATCCTCAATCCCAATGCCCTTAAACCCACTGACCAAGTCATGTTAATTGACCAAATCTCTATCTCCAACATCTTCTTTGATGATTTCCCACATGTTTTCTCTGACAAGTTGGGTTTATTGAAGGGTTTTCAACACCGTATTATTTTGAAGAAAAATGCTATTCCATGTGTGTTCAAAGTTAGGAAAGTTCCTAACATGATGCTTGCTCCTCTTAAATTAGAACTTACTAGACTCATGGATTTGAATGTTATTGAGGAAATTGAATCTTCAGAGTGGTTGGCCCCAGTAGTTTTGGCCCCCAAGGATGGTGGGAAGAACATTCGCATGTGTGTGGACCTCAGAGGTTTGAACAAATGCATTTGGGTAGACCGACAACCCCTGCCCAATATCCCTGAGTCCATAACTATGCTTGCTGGGGCTAAAATATTTTCTGTTCTTGATTTATCCGCAGCGTACCACCAGGTTCCACTTCATGAAGATTCCAAGCATCTCACTTCTTTTGTTACCCCCCTAGGTGCCTATCGTTTTGTTAGGATGCCTTTTGGTTTGGCATCCGCTGCTGCCTGCTTTCAGAGAATTATGAAAATGGTTGTGGGGGATGTCTCTAATGTCATATTTTTCCAAGATGACATCTTAGTTTTTGGCAAGGATAATAAGCAACATGAAGAAGTTCTGAGAGCAGTTCTAGTCAGGTTGGCCGACAAAGGTTTAACAGTTAACAAGGCCAAATGCAAGATTGGAGTAACCTCTGTTACATACCTTGGTCATGTAATCTCTGGCGAAGGTATACAACCCAAACTCGAATTGACCAAAAGTATTGCTGAAGCCCCCACCCCCTCTGATAAAGACCATGTTAGGTCATTTCTTGGTCTAGCGGAATTTTATTCCAAGTTTATCAAGAATTTTGCATGTATTGTTGAACCTATCAGGAACCTTCTAAAAAAAGGTGTCCATTTTGACTGGAGTGTTGATTGCAATAATGCCTTCATGATTGTGAAGAATACCATCAGTCAGTTACCTAGTTTAGGTCACTTTGATACCAGGAAAAAGACTATTCTTTCCACTGATGCTTGTCTTTCTGGATTGGGAGCTGTTCTTTCTCAATTGGACAATGGCGATGAAAGAGTTGTGGCATTTGCATCCAGGGCTCTAAAAAAGGCTGAACAGCATTACTCTTGTATTGAAAGAGAAGCTCTTGCTGTGGTTTGGGCTATCAAACATTTTAAGTTTTATTTGTGGGGCATTCCTTTTATTGTGAAATCCGACCACAAACCCTTAATTCAAGTTTTCTCTTGTATGGAGAGTGAGAGACTAACTCCCAGGCTCAAACGTTGGAGCGAGGGGTTAGAAGAGTTCAATTTCATTGTACAATATATTCCTGGATCATTGAACAAGACTGCTGACTGTCTCTCACGTTTACCCCTGCAGAATTTAGATGATGAATTGGATCTAGATGCGGTCAAAGTAGCTTGGGTTTCCGAGAGTGCTATTTCCCTGGATGATTGGGTCGTTGCTCAATCCATTGACTCAGTTTTACCTCTGGTCAAGGACCTGGTAGTTAAAGGTTGGCCCAGTAACAGCAGAGACATCTGTAGTGACCTTTTACCTTTTTGGTCGGTTAAACATGAACTTACCATTGTTGATGACATTGTTATGCGTGGAGAAAGGTTGATCCCTCCTGTAGTGATGCGTCCAAAACTCATCAATCTTGCCCATGATGGACACATGGGCAGAAGTTTCACTAAATCTCGCCTGAGAGAAAGATATTGGTGGCCTAATATGGACAGGGATGTCGAACTTGTTGTCAAAGATTGTTATCAGTGTGCCACTAATGACAAGTCCAAGTTGGTTAGTAAAGCTCCCCTTTCTCCTGTGTCGGTCCCTGACCAACCTTGGTCCAAATTGGGTTTGGATATCATGGGACCTTTTGATCTACTTACTCCCTCTGAAAGATTTGTCATTTTGCTTGTTGACTACATGTCAAAATGGGTCTCCACCAAGTGTGTACCCTCTGTCACTTCTAGAGTGGTTATTGATTTCCTACGTGATGAGTTTGCCTCTGAAGGTGTTCCCAAGTGCATCATTACGGATAATGGTGTCCAGTTCATTTCAACTGATATGGAGTTTTTTTTAAATGACCATGGCATTTCCCATCTAAAAACCGCACTCTATTCGCCTCAGGCTAATGGTCTTGCTGAACGAATGAATCGTGTGGTCAAAGGTTGTGTGCAAAGAGCCATTGAAATGAAATGTTCCCTAAAAGATGTTTTGCGTGATACTTGGTGGGCTCATCGCACCACCATCAATTACATTTCTAAGTCTTCTCCTTTCCTTCTGTTACGTGGTAGACAAGCCTCTTCCAAGTTGAATCCCAATTGGCTTCCCGTTCAATCTTCTCCTCCCTTAGAAAGGGGAAGTGTGGGAAATAAGATTCTCTCTTACCAACAGAGGTATAAAGAGCGCTATGATTTAAAGAATTCTACCAAACCTATGTTATGGAATGTGGGAGATTGGGTCCTTGTGAAAAAACCCAGATTTTCTAAAAAAGGTTCTTCCGAATTTATGGGTCCTTTTAGAATCACCAAAATTCACAACAATGTAGTTACCCTGCAAAATGGTTGCAAATGGAGCATGTCTAGGCTTGTTAAGTTTTCACCTGATGTTTCTCCCTCATCTTCCCTGGTGGATCCTTCCTGTTCCTCTTCCACTCCTTATGTCCATGATACTACTTCTTTTAAGAGGTTTCCACAGAGAACTCATCATGCTCCTGCTCGTTTCAACGACTATGTTTAATTTGACTTGCTCTAGTGTTTCCTTTTCAGGTGTATTCTTCATGCTACTTCAAGTTGTTTCAATTTTCACTTTTGTTTTTTTTGTTTCTTTTTATAGTAATAGGGATGTGTTGTAATATACATATGCTTGTTTCCTTTCCTCATGTTATGACATGGTCGTGTTCTTTTCCACCTCATTTGGTTCCACTGCTTATCATTCCAAGAGCATTGGAGCTTTGGAGTCTGGAGCAGTTGGATGTACCTTGAAGAGCTGTTGGTGATGTTTTCACTAATAAACCAGACCTATAATCAAACTAGTGTCTGATCATCTTTTCAACACAGTCCAAAAATTATTAATAATCACACACGTCCGGGTCCTCCCGAAGCTCATTAAATGCAGTTTGATCAATCTGGAAAATTCATAATATTAGAGAACAACCGAGGTAGTACATTTATTCTGTAGCCTCTTAAGTTAGGGCTTCCAGGTGTGCTAGGTTTTTCCTTCTTACCAGAGCCGATGTAATAAAAGCAATGACAGATAGACAAATATCCCCATTTTCCAGACTACATATACATTTAAAAGCATCCTGATAATATATAAATTTGCCAGTTTTAAAAATCGGGCTAAAAAACGTTTCCTAAGATCCTTATAAAGAGTGCAGAAAAAGATAAAGTGACTTGTGCTTTGTCTGGTGCTGCCATCACATGGACATTTTGAGAGGTTATTGGTCCAAGCCTCAATTTTTGGAAATGCAAACCTTAGGTGCAGTATTCCTAATCGTAGTCTGGTAAAGTAAAACCTATGTTGTCTATTCTTGACAATTGTCAGATAATTTGGCAGGCCAGCATATAAGGGATCCAACAGGTATCTACACACCGTGGATCTTTTGCTCTCATGGGTGTCTCTCTCTTTTTCTCTCTGTCCGATGAGTATAGTCTTAACTTCTTTTTTGGAGTAAGTTAGGACTTTAACTGTATCCTTGGCTTTAATGGCAGGATCCATTTTTCTTAAATTGCTGTCTATATAGGACAACCATTTTATTTTCTTCCAGGCATCTAACATAAGGCAATCTAATATTATCGCAACATTCCCAACAAACCCCCAGTCAAAATCGCAACGGCTATCCATCCATAACAAGTAACAATATTAGAAGAAAATGAGAACAATACTGATAGAATGATCTTAGTTATCCCCATGGCTATTAGCCTAGGTACTTACGTGGGGGGCATTGCAGATAACCCTTCAAGCTCCCCATCAGTCCTCCCTACATATCTGTGCAGACAGGTGTCCCAGTGGCCTCTGCTCTCTCTGTTTACTTGATCCCGGGTTGGTTCCCAACTGCTTGTGTCATCATGATGGCCCTAACCTTTTGCTTCCCCAGTCAGTCATCCCGTTTCGGGAATCTATAAAAATGTGGTGGTGCCATCCACCATAACCTTCAGCCAGGAGAGAAATAAAAACACATTCTGTGCATTTGCCCCCCTTAGGTTCTTTTGATTGTCAGGAAGGATGCTTGTTGAGCATTGCACGTCCAAGGTGTAGTGTGAAAAAATGCCCATGGCATCTTCTACCAGTAGAGGTCCCAACTCATGGGACCATTGCAGTATAATGTCTCAACCTTGATAATGAAAAATTCATGCCACCCCAGGGTGGTGGGCTAGCAGCACCCGTTGAGCCTGTTCCAAGGCAAAGAAGGGAAACTATCCATCTGGCGCCACCTCGCAAGCCAGCCACTTCTCAAGGAAAGCCGCCATAGTGTTGCCTTCCACCTTCTCATGAAGTCTAACCACTTTAATTTTATTTCTGCAACACCATCCATCTCCATCTTTTGCCCTTTTATCCAGGGTTTCCACTACACATGTAATCTCTTTACTCTGTTCTTGTAATGTCACCACTGCTGGATGCACTTTCTCAAGGAGGCCCTCAATTTGTGTCACCCTTGAGGCCAACTTGCGATGGTTGTCCTGTAAGGCACCGAGGTCCATAGCAATGTTATTGGTTTTGTACTCCAGAAACTCTCAGGTTTTATTTGCAGGTTTGAGTATTGAGCCCAAAGATACAGTGGATTCCTCCCTTGTGTTTTCCGATAAGGGGGTGCGCTCCACCTTGTCGGTATTCTCCACCAAGTGCGTGTATGTCCCAGATCTGCCACCGCCACTTTTAACAGTTCTCATGCTTGGCATGGGGACCCTAGACAGATGAGGACAGCAGTTAGGTACAGCAAAGTTACCTCTCTTGTACAATGACTACCCCCAGGTGCACTTATGGGTGGGGGGTAGGGAAGGTCCAGTGTTGCATGTCCCCTCAGTAGTGTTCCAGGTCGCACAACGTTAATCTTCCGAGCATGGTGCAATCAGCCGAACGAAGATGTTGCTATAGGCCGCTCGGCACACAAGTGCTAGTAGCACCTGGCCCTCCAAGTCTCGCCTGCCTCCCCGTACCTCAGTCCCAGGCCTCACTAGTGCAGGTTGGTAAATTCCAGCCCTCTGGCAGGGCGTCCGATCCCCAGCAAGCAGCCCCAACTCCATGCTGCTGCAGGTTCTTACATTCGGAGCATACTTACTGCAGTCCAGGAGCCCAGCCCAGTCCGTCTCTTTCCTGCAGCTCTCCTGTGTTCGGGCACAGCCACACCATGGCATGCAGGCCAAACAGATCCTATTGCATTACCAGCATAGGTGCTGTGTTACCTGTGTCAACTGCTCTGGTCATGGTTAATCCAGGATTAATCTCTCAGGAGCAAGCTCTACCTACTCCAGCCATCACCCAGGGCCCGCAGCAAGCAACAGCAGTCTGAAGCCCCAGCTACGGACTGGTCTTGAGCAGTAGGCTAGAGGATGGCAGCCTTGCAGCAGAGCATTCAGATAGCCTCGTCTTTCACCCCAGTTGCCTCGAGGGTCTGCTGGACTGTGCCCCCCCTGTTCAGGGTGATATCCGGTAGTCAGGTAGCACCTCTAAGTGTGTTCTAGTGCAGGATGCCTCAGGATGAAGTCTCCGAAGGACGGAGCACAAGAATTTCACACCGACAGCCATTTTGGCAAGCCAAACTCCCAATTAAAGGTATTGTGATTAGGAGGTAAATAGAGCAATCTGTCATCTGAAAATATCAGAATTACAGATTCCTAAATAGTCCTGCTATAATCTGCAAGTAATTAATCTGTCACAACAAACTTGCAGTGCCCTTATAGCGAAACACTCCTAAATTCTTTTTTCACTACTGTAAGGCCTATCTCTCCCATAAGATAACATTGGGTTGCCTTATTACATTTAGTAAGTGAAAACCTTTGATTGGGAAGAGGTAAACTTTTCATGTTTGGTGTCTGAGAAATTGTAATAAAAAATCATCTTGAATGGTAAAGTCGGATGTTAAATTACAATTTTGAAAATGCCACTTTTAGAAAGTTTGCATTCTTCTGCCCTACCATTTGGTGCCTGCAGCTGCTCCTGCGTCACATGACTGGACGCAGTTGGACTCTGTTTATTCCTCCCAGAAAAGCCACACAATAGAGGGATTAGGTGTGCCTGGATGGGCCGTCAACTGGTAGGATGGGGAGGGGGCAAAGCTGGGCATGCCCTGCTTGCAACTGAATAGCTTTGCCCTGCCATCACACAAAGGACTTGTTATCACTGCATTGTTCATACAGCCAGCTTGCAACCAGGGGAAGGAAGGCAAGAAACGTCTAGGACTTCATAAGAAATTCTCTAGACACTTCATCTATTTCAAAAAGGCACCAGATATAAATAGTGGACTCTCAGGTCCCACTCTTCAGAACACTCCTGGACCTGTGAATACTACAGAAGAAGGACTGCTGTGCTGCTTTGCTTCCAAACGGATTGCTACTCTCCTTCCCTGCTACTAGGTTGCCCTACTTGCTGAGAAGAAAGGCTGGACCTGCACCTTTGACCCCAGGCTACAGACTAGTGGACTACAAGCGTCAGCTAGCTAATCTCTTGTTTTGAGGTACGGGGAAATAAGCTCTGGAGGCTCACTGCAACTGCCCAGCTGACCTGCAGAGCCCTGCTGGAGTGAGTTCCTTATGCCGAAGAGGTGCTCCTCGGTCATGGACTCTAGGTGTAGCATTAATTGAGCGTTCACCTCAAGAAAAGACAAAATTTGATGTCTTGGGCTCTTTGCAAACGGGCACGTTTGCCCCAAGATTTTGTCAACCCCCAACACGAAGCTCCAGTGAACCAGACTCTTCACGCTACAACCACCACCACCGCCTGGCAACGTGGGATCTGCACTTTGAGCTAGAGCATCCATAGCTCGCAGTGACCCCCAAGGTGAAGCTCCAGCAACGAGCGCTCAATCGTGCTTGGTCTACACTTGTGACTTTCACCCGGTCTTGCACAACCAGATAACCGCGAGCTAAGCTTTGGGCTTGAGAGCGCTTTACTTACCTGAAATCTTTGAAATTGCATGGCTCTGG